>NC_072863.1:14117500-14742500 GCF_028858705.1 Grus americana | reverse complement strand
GAGAGCAGTGTCAGCCCTTGGAGAGGACCTTTCTACCTGCTCCTCTGAGTAGTCTCCTGTGGGCAGACAGTAGAGGGGCTGGCACTGATGGAGAGCAGACAGCAGCCACGCGTGGTCATCTCTGATGGAAATGGGCTGGATTCTCCTTTCACAACCGACACTGGCGGAACAACCCCGGAGCTGTCTGGAGCATGGTGGCACTCTCCGATTATTGCCAGCCCAGGCGGGAAGATCCGTCACATGCTGCAACGTGTGAAGTACCTATAGAAGTTCACAAGCAATTGAAGCCCCATGTGCTCTGGGGCATGACTAATAATGGACTTCAAAGCTTTGGAAAAGCTGAATTTCTTGACGATTAACTGAACCAAATTTCAGAATCTTTTGATGATGGTTTGTCTCTGCTCAAGGGGTCTGTTTTACAAGGCACTGGGAGAAGTTGCAACTGCTTAACCTCATTTTAGCATGCAATAATTTTACAGTATGCTTTCCCTTCCTTCTTAGTGCTCTTGTCCCAGCCATAGAAGTTAGGGATCCCAATGTGCTGGGTATCTGAGATGGGGGGAACATGAGAAACCACAAGGAAACCTTGAGGAGAGTCTAGTTTTCCATTCTGGGCCTGGGAATCCTGCAGTTCAGTACACTACCTTGTGTTCGATACTGCCTCTTTGTGGAAAAATGCTGTTATACACTGTAAAATTTAATTGTTCAGAGAAGCTTCTGATCTGGTTTTGGACGATAGTTTCTCTGAATTTGAAATCAAACCTCGTGGAGGATCTCCTAATATGGAGTTTTATTTCCTGTGGGAACACTTCTGTGGAGAAATAGGCAGGGGAATACATAAGAACTAGATGCAAATTCCAGTGGTACAAATAATCATAATGTTCAGAACAGTGATTATACTGTGCACGACGCAAACTCCAGCAGAGAAAACCCACACATATGCATTTCTCCTACTGACGAAAAAGTAAATGTAACATTGAAGCTTAAACCTTGCTGGTTTTCCTCTGTCTCCCACACTCTGGACTGTATAAATTCTACAGCGTATTTTACTTTTCTTTATAGGTCCTGATTAGTCTAGGTGAGACAGAAGGTTTTTTCCTAAGCCCAAGAAATCAGATGTTATTCTCAGCAGTAAAATGTTACAGAATTAATGGACAGTCTATTAAGAATACATCCCCATCATAAATAGTGCTACCCTACAACTCAGCCTACAAAGAAAGCAAGCAACAAATTTCACAGATACTGTAACCATCGAACTAAATAATAAGTCTATTATCTTTAGCAATGTATTGCCTTATACACATGAAATATAATAGGTATTAGTAAGATATTTCTCTTTGTACATGACAGATTACTTCAGATTATTTCAGCATTATTGAGACCTCTGGAACATCATACCACTTTAAAAAAAAAAAAAAGAAAAAAAAGAAAAAGAAACAGAAACAGAAAAAGGAAAAAATACAACCCAAATTTGTAAAGGTCAGCGAGTAATTGTTAACCTTGGAAGGAGAAGAAATCAGTATTTTTACCGACAGCACTCAGAGCCTCTTGTAAATCATATTCATATTCATATACTTAGGCATTAATTTACATACTTAATTTCTGACAGGTTGACAACTGCAGTCCTTCTATCCTCTTGGTGTAAAGTAAGAAGTCAATTGTTATTCAGTGTATCAGTTACAGTGGTAGTGCCACTAACTGTATTTTATATAATGTGCTATCTGCAGAAAAGCAGATAAGAATTTGATTTAACATCCAATTAAAAGCCGTCATTGAAAAATTACTTCAAATAAGCCTTTTATTTTCTTTAATCAGTCCTCAATTCAAGCCTTCCTTGGACCTACTGAACCAAGCATCAGGACTCATGAATTTTGATTAAAAAATTTGAGCCCATTTCTAACTTAAGCAGATTTTTTTTGTTGCACTGTTTGATAGAAATTTAATAAATCTATGAATCCTTGCCAGCGTCATTTATCATCTTTTTTTCCGCAAGACTGGCCTATTATGCCTCGGCAGTAAATTATGAGGAAGCCAGCAAACCAAAACTTTTCAGTCCGATACTGAAGAAGAGATATAATCACTTGCATTGAACCATATAATTATAGTAGAATATGAATCTCTGAAACATTAGGTCCTGTTTTGAATATGTAATGCCCATGCTTTGAGAGCCTACAAAGATTTCTAGCTGATCTAATATAGCTCAGTTTAGCATCATATTGAACAATTTGCTGTTAATGAAAATGACAGCAAAAGCCATAAACAACAAGCTGGGAGACTTGGTAAGAATTATTAGGGAAATTTCCCTGTCTTTGGAAAAATGAATCAGAAAATCAAACAGTCACCTTTTCTGTATCTACCGTGTTCACTCTGAACAAACACGCGGAGCTTAACCTGGGGCCACGTTACTGAAGTTTTCTGGTTTAGGGCTGAACTTGGGACGTGACTGAGAACAGGGACTTCTCAAAAGCCCTGGTGACGCCGCTTACATATGCCTACAAATAGGCATTGCTTTTCATTTCCCCTCTAAAGGGCAACTTCACCCACTCCGTGCATGTATAGCTCTATTAAAAGCGTAGGGAACCATGTGCTTGGCTGCAATGTAACATTGGGGTGCTATTATGGTGCAGGAGTGTTCATCTAAACTGTTCCTAAAGATCACCCTTCGCTGCCTTGGTTTGATGCTGGTCTCCTCACCTTCCCTAGAGAGTTGTAGGAAGAGAGAGATCCCTCCAGGGATGAATTTGGATCAGGAGCTGAACTAGCTGCTCCAATTCACACTGCAGACATGTCCATCTCTGTTGATACTGATCTCTGGGAGCCAAGGAGACTCTCTTCCTAAGTCAGTCACTAAGTTAGGGAGGTGAGGCTCAGCAGTGTGAAAGCCCTCGGCCCCACCTGCCCACCACTTCAGGCTAGGATGTCTGAATTTACAGTGAAGGACAGATTGTCCTGGGAACACAAGGAAGCCATGTGAACAGAGATACAAGACAGAATAGAAATGGTGTTTTGGAAACACATCCAACCTAAGCTTTCCATTATTTTTGAAAGGAAGTCCTTTCTTTCGTCAAATTTTTTTTTTCCCCACTCAGAACAAATTGTTCCACAACCTGTGGAAACACCAAGGACTGGGTTTGTGGCCCCCAGTCCTTGCACAGCAGAATAATCCAGTACCCCCACACTCATCCTGGCCAGACAGGACACACAGTGTCCTGTGCATGGACTACCTGGAGCTACATACACGTTGGTCAGCTGGTTAATACCAAACGTGCTACCAAAGACATTACACGACTGCTCCTGTCAGTCGGGTTTTCCAGAGGGTCTGACAGTGTCTCATCTCCCTCTCAGGAAATTTAAGCAAAAATATCTTTAATTTCTTAAGCCATCAAAAAGGTCGGGTTAGGTCCATTTTTGATCTTACCTAAACTGGTTCTTCCACCATCACCTGGAATCAGAATTCTTAAAGATTATCTTAAGACTGACTTTGTAAAATAATCACTCTTGTCCAAGCTTCAAGTTTTTTTCCTAATACGAAAGTGACCTGGACTCTTGTCTGGCTGATGCAATGAAACGCACTGTGTCAGAAGTGCTGTTCTCTGCTGCAAAGCAACATCAGTTTCTTATTTTACTTTCAAACCACATTGGAACTTTTGTGTGAGAGTCTGATGATATAAAGTATTCATTCAAAAAAGAAAAAGGCTTGAAAAGAAAGGTTAGGCTGAGTCGTAAGAAAATTAAGTACCAGTGCACAAACAAGGATGGATATTCAAAGGGGGAAAGCAGAATTTTAAATGAAAAAGCCTGTCAAGTATTCAAGAATTAATTAAGAATAGATCTAAAGTAGATGAATATTCTACTTGAGTGGCTGTAGTATCATCAAACTTTTGCTAATAAAGCAGCCGTTTCTTCTGATGCTATCTCCTAAAGATTGGTATTTCTTACATTACAGCTGCTCTACCACTTCTTCATTGAGGAGTTATTTTGTGATCCTGTAGTTATGGGTGTGCAAATGTGTGTTATTTCAGTAGTGTCCTATAACATAAAAGCTACACTTCATTACAGCCTGGACATTCTTCAGACAACTGAGTTGCAGGAGACCAAAAGGTCCCCGTACAACAGCTGGTTTCACCAATTTGTATTATGACTTCTTTATATATACACATGTCAAACTCCTGGACAGAAGGCAGTAGGTATGATGCTGGTTTGCAAATATATTGCTTATTAAATGCAACCAAGTTAATCTTTGCAAATTCAGCTGGTGTATGAACACTGAGGGTAACCAGATCCAACCATTCTTATGGGACTCCTGATATAAATCACTCCAGCTACCAGCCTCACTTTATTTTACAGCACTTCCTCATCCCTCTCTATCAGACAGAGCTAGACACAACCGCAGAGCCTCAGAGTGTGTCTTAGAAAAAACAGTCCAATGGTTCCAGATTTCACAAATACCTGCTCAGGAAATCATGCAGGTATCTGGCTGGCAGAAAGCTGCCAATCAGCTCTGCAGTTTTAGATATTTTAAGAGCTTCTTAAAGTGAAAATAATGCAAATTGCATTTTCTCTGATCCATGGCAGGGAACAGAACTTTTTTTTTTTTTTTTTTTTTTTCCTTTAATAAGCTTGGTAAACAAAGTGTAACCATACCTGCTAAATTACCTGACTGATGATCTCCGGGCACAGAGAAGAATTTCTGTCTAATAAAAGAACCCCAGCCTATTGTGGGACATTTTGCATTAGACTCAGAGGAGTGCAGGGAATAGAGTTTCCTGCCCTGATTTCGATGCTCTCTACAGGAATTGCCCTCTGGCCCCTTGGCAGGAACTCCATGACCCAGCTGAGCTTTCTACTGAATAGCTCAGCAGGGTGCAGGAGCCAGTTGCATGGCTTCACATGGTGCAGAAAGCTGTGGAGCTTTTCTCCTGAACAGCACCTCGGCCATTTTGAAACATCTGCAATAGCTACTATTCATGGTACCGAGGGAGGGGGGAAGAAATTCTCCAGCTGTTACGTCTCTGCTCAATCTTTTTTATTCCCGTCTACTGCCCTCATGATGATTTTGAAGGACACCAAATGGTTTCCATTATTCAGAATGGAATAACATCTGCTCAACAAATATTGTTACTCCTTGGGAAGCACCTCATTCAAGCAGCAGCTCTCTTTACAACATTACAATACAACACACTTTATTTTATATAGTATTCAGAAGACACAGTCTCACAGACACACTAGAGAGAGAAAGGAGGGAAAAGAAGAAATAGCTACAAACAAAAAGAAAATGAAGATAGTGTTTAAAGAAAAGATCTTGTTCTGTAGTTTAAGGGGGTGGGTAGACCACGTCCCATACTTGTAGGGTAGCTCAAGAGGAAAAATGACCTCTCTTCAGTGCACCCGCCAACACACCAAGAAGGAAAACCGTCACAGGGAGGTGGCCATGCCGGGAGAGGGTATGTGAGCAGATGGACATGAGGTCAGTAGCATGGAATAAGTCCAAAGAGATCAGTTTTGAGTTTTATTTAGACTTGAACTGAAAGCTAAGAAAGAGAAATGGAAGTTACTGAGCCCCGCTTTCTTAGAGCAGAAAAGAAATCCGCTCGGAGCGCTGAATTTTAAAGATTGGACTTCACATTTTGATAGGCATGTACAGGGTAGGAGCTACCAGCACTAAGCTGTTACTGAAATCAAAATGTCCTTTTTGGCTGCTTGTTCTTTCACAACATATTTGCTAGAGCAGACTAGCTCAATAATCCAAAAACTGGGTGGCATTTAATATAGTAGCTTGGGTGCTGACAAAGCGCAGCCCAGATACTTGCCGGACTGTGCCCCATGACTTAGCCAAAAACACTCATATCTCTCTCTTACCAGTTTAATTAAAATGTTAAAAATCACACATGGATAAGAATATGCCTGTCTGCCTAGCACATGGACACCTATATCTGTTTATTTTCATTTTGCTACGATCAGCATCATTTGGATGAGGAATTAAAGAAAGAAATATGATCACATGGAGGCATATTCCAGCATTAAAATGATCTAGGGGCATACTTTTTAGTTTTATTTCTTTTTCTTCAGGGAATGAGTGAATTTAGCAACATCGCCAACATTTCAATTTACTGAGGCTTCACTAATCCTCCAATTCCTCAGCACCTGTCAGAAGGGCACCGAAGACTTCCCAGGACTCTGCCTATGGAGATGCAGTCATCAAATTACAAGAGAAAGCACAGACATCTGTACAGATGACCTCAGAAGAGATCTTCGTAACAGATAAACCCAGGAGTTATTTATTGTACTTCTGGCAAATAACTATTTAACCAGATTTAGGGTAATTTTTGGACTAGAGATAACATCTATCTAATGCTTTATACATATAATTTCTGTGTGATCTCAAGTTGTATCATTTGTACGTATTTGTATAGTCATTATAAAGCTCGTATGCTTAATGTTATCTACACCTTTGCCTAATGTGCCAGATGACGTAACCTGTAGTTTTTAAAGACATCATGACATTTAAAGGTCTATTTCCACAGCTATTAAAAACTGTTTAGAGGCACATAAAAAGAAATATATTTAGATTGTTTAAAAAAAGTCTTTCAAAGTTTATGTTTTTTAAATGTTGATTCTAAAACACTGTGCCAATTCTTACAGATTTTGATTAGTGATCAGGGGACTAATAAGTATTTTACTTGGTAATTCATAGTGTTTTCAGCCTCAAAAGAAAAGCAGAAGACATTCTCAGCTGTTGCAAAACCACAAAATTTCTAACAGATAGCTGAAAAGTCAAATCTTTAACAGTCATGTCTAGCTTTTGTTTGTTTGCATATCCAAATTGTATTTTAAGGGAGGTAAAAAGCCTCAGATGCTATATGATTTTTCAAAATAATACTTTCAAAAATGTTAATTTTACATGTCTACTGGCATCTCATAGTCGTATTTTACTTTAGATTACATTAGAGTATATCTGCGTGCTACATTATTTCAACATTACCACTGTGTTTAGAGGAACAGCCTAAAAATAAGGTTTTTAAGGATAGCTTGCTGCAAAGGAAGAAACTTGGCCCCATGAACACGTAACAAATTAGGCTGCTGGTAACCTCAAATTAAACACATACACAAGCTCGTTGGCTGGCTGTATCAGGAAGGTGTGTGCCATTATCGGCTTCAGCCTCTTCTCCCTGTACGCACACAACAGCAGAGGAACCTCATTAACAGCAAAACCTGGGGACACTGTCACCAAAGTTCAGCCCGTGGCGCCTGCTTGTGCTACACATCCTTTAAGTTGTGTACGAAAGATTTTTCATGGTGAATGAATATTTCAGGACAAGACAAAACAGAAGAAACAGTAAGTAAAGCGAGGGCAGGAAAGACAAAAACCCCACGGAGCAGCAGGCGCAGCAGAGGTAGTAACAGACTGACGTTCAACTCTGCGAGTCATTCAGATTAATGAGCTCTAGAAATGTGGGGTCCCACTGTATTAATATCCATTACATAATGTGCTTCCTCCCCCAGTAAATAGAGGATTCAGGATGCCTGGGGTATAGACAGTCTCTTACCGAAGATAATGGGCCCAAACTGATTTTAGACACAGGTCCCTTTCCCTGGAGACAGTTCCTAATGATCTCCAATGTTACAAAGGCATGACAAAAATATAAAGCAGTCACATTAGCCCAGATAGATCTTTTACAATTACCTTGACTCCTGAAAGTAGTCCATCATATCTTATTCATAAAATTTGTATTTTCCTCTGTTTGCACTTACACAGCCTTTCCACTTTAGTCCATTGTACTATAAATGGAATATACATTTATTTTTCATAGGCACACCAAACTGTCTTAAATAAAAGAAGCCAATGCTTCTCAAAGGCTGTTCTTAATTTTAGTTTTCTTTCCTAATAGTTAATTGTACCATGTTTTATCAAATTATACTACTGGAAATTGCTAATATTACAAATGCATAATTATAATGGATGTGGATGTTTTCTAAATACAGGTTCCAATCTGATATTTACTCCTGCTGGAAACTCTGGAACGGCTTTGCTTCCTATTTGCGCTTGTCTCCACGCTACTAGGTGAGGGTCTGTCCCAAAACAAATTAGTATTTTGTCAGCCATACTGTCAAATTAAAACATTTCTTTATGCTTGCGAGACTGAAAGCCACAATTTTCAAACATTAATTACATTCACTGGTGGTTGGGAGTGCATACATACACACTGATACATTAAGAAGATGGCAGCTTTCCAAAAAAGTCTAGCAGCCAAAAAAATATTAAACATTAGTAATTTATAAAGCATGATCGAGTTTTAAGAAAATATGAACTTTTTGCTCAACTGCATTTTTTAAATATAGCATGAAGAAAAATAACTGTGCTTCCTGGCAAAATCTGAAGAGGGAAATAGAGCTTTTGAAACATCCAGGAATGCGCTGGTTTTGATAGCTCTCACTAAAACCAGCAGTGTCTGATAAGAAGGAACACAACAAAACCATTATGTTTTTCTCTTAAGGATCCTTCTCACCTCTGTAAAACTCAGCTGGAGCTTTGCCACCTACCATGGGGGAAGACGGTGACACTGCCTGCAGGACATCTGCCACAGAACCTCATGGACATGCACCACCTGAGAAAGTTCAGGTGGAAGCTCAGCCCAAAGCAAGCGCACTTCCCTATAACGCATTAAAGAGCATCAAGTTATGCCAAATGCAGTCAGCCAAGCAACCAGCAGAGACAAAACCAGCAGATCCTCGTCCTCGCTCCTGGTTGCCTGCTTATGCCTCCACCTGCACATTTTTCAACATCACTTGAATCCAGTTGAACCAGTACAGCCATGAAATAAATAGGCAAAGGGGACTGATGGCTGCAGGATGATAGGAACAACAACAAAGTATGTCAGGCTCCTCCTGTTTAACTAAAATATCTGGTAAAAGCTCTGGTAATAAAGCGTGGAAGGACAGCGAAATACATGAACAAAGTCATGGATGTTGGGTGTGTAAGGGCACTGAGCTGTTTTGCTGAGTGATGGGATGCCAAGGATGCAGAGACACGTTTGCTGGAGAAGAGCAATTCCCCAGCAAGAAGGACTCTTCCCCTGTTTCCATGAGGGCTTGCTTGAGCTAATTCTCTTTTGTCCTCTTTTCTGCTAGGTGCCATGCGAGTCTCTTACTTCATGACTTAATCCCCTGTCTGTGGAGCTCCCTCGCTACAGCCAGCCAGGTGGAGCCCACCGGCAGCCACACACCTTGCCGGTCAGCCCAGATGCTCGGCAGGGTTTGTCTGCCTGCAGCGACAGGCCAGGGACATTTGAAAACTTCCTTTTGGACAAGATCAACAGAGCCAGCTGTGTGATGGCGATAGCAGCCAGTCTCAGGGGCGTGAGAGATACGGGTGCTGCGCAGGTAGGAGTGTGGCTGTTGAATGTATGGCTGCTCCTGGCTGGCTGCCCTCAAACCGCCTCTCAGCCAGCGAGGCAGGATCAGCCTGTCCCCCTGGAATGGCTCCTGGGGAAAAGCCTCGGTGTACCTGCCGGCTTTCCCTGCTGCTCGCAGTATGCTGGGCTGGGTAAGGCACACAGGGGATCACAGTTAGCACCTAACACGGGTCACAGCTCCACCAGGATTTTGCTTTTTGTTCTTTGTGTTGCAGGCAAAACCCACCGACAGCCAAACAGTACCTACCACGCCGGTACTGGCGTCTGCACAGAATTAATCGTCGCGGCTAGTAGTCTTGGGCCCCAATGCCTGTTTGATTGTGGGGCAGATCTGGATTCCCTGCTCAAATCTGACTGAGTCAAAGGCATTAATATCAACACAAAAAAGATTTGGCCGTATGTTTGTATGTTTTGTTCTAATAATGCTCCAGGACAAACTCAGAGGAACAACATCTGCAATATTTACAGTGACAAAGTGCTAGCATAATGTGCCTCTCTCTGTACTGAACAATTTGTAAATGTCTCATTAAAATGTACTTTTTGTTTCTTCCCTCTTTACCTTTAACTAGTTCATCTTCTTGGTTTTCACCATTTCCTGGGAGAAAATGTCAAAATGCACAATATTAAAACAGCCACTCTAACTTGGGTTTTTCAGGTTTTTAAGACATCCTTAGCTGCATTATTCTGACGGGTTGTGCAGTCAAAGAAATGGTTTTGAAATTCACATGTTCAGAATGATTTGACATTTCCATTTTATTTTGTTTATTTCTAGGACAGGCTACTTATAACAGCTACAGATGTCTCTAAGGACACAAATTAGGTATAACTTAATATAAGCAAATATTGTACCGAGACAGTGTGCTGTGGTAACATATTCTACTGCTACACTTAAAATGCAGGAATGCCGATGAAATGGGTCTTCAATCTATTCCAAAACAATAAGAGGAAAAATGATGCCAGATGCAATCTAAACAAACTCAAAGAGTAATTAAAAAAGTTATGGAGAAGAAACCTACATGTCTGGTCCAGCAATACCTTTAAATGGTTTTATTACTTACCATCTGTTTTGCCATTTTCCGTTAGTGTTTATATACTTATATAAAAATTCTGCTTATATATATGCAACACATTAGTTTTTACAGGAACGAATCAAATATAATAGGCAAAAGGTACTTTATTTTTATATGAAAGGTATGACCAAGAATAGAGTGTAAAAAAGGTAGGGGTGCAGGACTGTTCTTGTCCATTGAATAATCCTTTTTATACGTTCAATAAATTGACCAAGGAAAGTGAGTGTGCCTCCAGCCAGGCAAAGTTTTACTATTCTCCTATAGAACATCTACCCACTCTGTTCCTGCTAGATTTCTTTGCAGCTTCTGATTGCAGGAGAATATAAAACTATAACTAGGTAAGACTGAAATGAATCAGGGATAGAACAAAGCCATAAAACTGGGATGCAAACTTTCCCAAAGTTTGAAGGTGTTTGAACCCAAGATTTTGGCTCAGACCCATCCTTAATTTGAAACAGCATCTGGCCGGCCAAATGCTCTGCAAACGCTGGCACTACGAAAGACAAAGTCTCATGCGACAGAGCATGTTGGAAGAAACACTTCCTCCGTGGAGGAAGCTGGGTCACACAGGAAGGCTGAATGCAGGAAAGCTGGAAGTCGCAGCTGCACGGAGGGACCCAGCTCCCACCATCCCTGTGGTGCTCACTTCAAAGGACAAAAGACCTCCTGCTTTGGTTCATATAGCGTTTGTCCTCCTTGTCCTCTTGTTCTCGCCCCTATTCTTCTCCTGAGACCTAAACCCCATCCAGCTCAGGGACACAACTGCCAAGAAACTGGGTCTCTGGCGCTGTGGCCTGTGCTGCTGCACCAAGCAGTCCAGCTCCTCCCGAGCCAAGCGCTGTGTCCTGAGCTTAGCAGAGCCCATTACAGGATCGCAGGAGTCTTTTCACGCTTGACTTTCAAAAGCATTTAGGTGCCTAAGGATGCATAGGGATGCCTAAAGGGATTTTCCTTAGGAATAGAAGAAATTGCAAAAGTACGTTGAGTCTGGTGTTCCTAGGGACTGGGAAAGTCCTGAGCATTTCTGAAAACCTCACTCAGCATTATCCACATCCTTACACATACACACAAACTTGGTCTTCTAGCCTTAAACTCACAATTTTTTACCCCAAATAGGCAGATTTTATCTTTCTATCCTTTATCCTAGTATGTGTACATTTGGTGTTAATTGATACTTAATTATAGCCAAAAAATCTATCTGTGTATTTTAACAGTTTGGACGTGGCCGAAAATAAGTGGCTTATTAACTGCTGTGAGGAACATTTCACAATAGGATCTGCATTTTTCTAGAACTCTGTAATTAAAGTATGCGCTAACGTGACCACAACATTTTTAAACAGCTGGCACACGGAGCTGAAAAAATAATTAGTTTTCAATAAAAAAGTTGCTTTTTATTACCCAGGCAAAGTTCTCCAGTGACTTTTAAGAATCTGCCAAGTGAAATTCAAAAATGAAAATAGAGTCTCTATGCTGGCTGTTAGCCAAGCTGAATGAAACACGAATACGCTGATTTGTGCCAAGTATTAGACATGCTGAACTGAGGCAAAGTGGTTAAGTATCTCCCCAGGTTTAATGTTACACAAAACAGTGTATCTGCCCCCAAAAACTCTGTACTCGGGGGGCCCACCGCTGTGGCTTTCACTCGTTTTATCCTCCTTCTGCCAGCAGTCAGGAAATGAAAAAGTAGTTCAGAAGACAACCGAAATATTTCTCTACGAGAAGCTGAGACCCTTGGCAGCAAAACCTATATATCTGGGTTTAACTGTTAGATAATTAAGGGTACGGGAAAGAAAACCCAGTAACAAATAGGAGGTTGCAGCCTAATGGCACTCTCTGACAACAGCCGCGTGAAAGCTGCCCTGGGCTCACCGTGCTGAGCAGCACACCCACAGCCCACAGCATCCTCCGTGGCCACGCTGCCCTGCGAGGGGGTGACAGCACAGCTTTTGCACATCACGTACCTGCAGGATTAAGCCTTGAATGCAGTGTCTCCCTATTTTACCACCTTCGCTTTGCTGATAAAAAAGCAGCTTGAGAGACTTTTTTATTTTATGTTATCAAATCTATAATCCCCATAGCTGTACCTGAGAACGAGCCTATGGATCCTACCCACTCTGGTAATAGCTCTTTCTGTGATTCTTCCCACTACCAGTCCAGCAAACTCTCTTTGCTTTTATATTAATGATAATGTCCTTAATAGAATAATGTCCTACATAGAATAATGGCACCAGTAAAATCAACTGACTTCACCGGTGTGTGCTAAACCAAGGGGCTCTACAAGAAGCTGAGACCTTTGGCAGCAAAACCTGTATATTTGGTTTTAACTGTTAAATAACTATGGGTAGGGGAAAGCAAACCCAGTAACAAATGAAAGATTGCAACCTAATGGCACTCTCAGAAAACAGGCACGTGAAAGCTACAGCAATTTATGGACATACTGAAAGTCTTCCCAAGCTTCCCAGGTGTCTTAATCTTCCTCATCACCTGATAAAAGGTGAAAAGATAAAAATTAAGAGAAGTTGTGGTTTCTTCCCATCTCACATTTTATCATCACCATTGAATTCCCAAATATTTAAAGAAATGATCACTTGAAAGCTTATATCATTCACGGCTACTGGGAACTCACAGTGCCAGTTCTCCCAAGTTATATGGTGGAATTACAACTGGTAACTGCGTGGTTATCTCTGTGATTCAAGCCAGGACCTAAAGGTACTTTGGCCCGCTCCCCTCCACAGCTGCTCTAAGAGTTATTTTCGTAGCACAGTTTGTCCACTGATTTACTACTATTGTTAAATGAATTCTAAAATTTGCTTAAACATTTGTGTTTGAAGTTGAGGTAAAAATAGCTTCATTAGCAAAGGTTGAGTCCAATAAAATGGAAATAAGTCATCTACCCCCTAACCCCCATCTACTAGCTCTTAACAATTAGGCAAATTGTGGTAAATGAGTTCCAAGGACAGGGGAAAAAGAAGCAGATTTGTATTTCATGCTCCAATAAGGATAATTACTATGCTATTGTTAATTTAATATATAAATAAAAGCAAGATGGAAATATATTTCAGAGTTCGAGTATTCTGTCAGGTCCCCTTTCACAGCACAATGCTGAAGCAAGCCAAAGCTGGAATCAGTTACTTCAAAATGTATTTTAATTAAAACACATGGGCTATTTTCAGGTGGATAAAATCACAGTGGATTCAATGGCAAAGGGCTGGCTGAAGCTACATTTGCACACCGAGTAACCTGGTGTTAAATCATTGCAGCAAAGGTGCTCTGTCCAGAAGGCTTTCAAGTATCACAAGTAAAATAAGTCTGGGTTGCTTAAGTTCTTACAGCTGATCCCCTTTCATGGAAAAAGCCAATTACAGATCACAGATGTCTAGACTAATCCTTTTAAATATCACAGAGGCAGGAAATAACGTGAAAGTGCAATAAATGACAATTTGTATAGCTTGGGTAGTGGTGGAATAAGACGGCACATGAAAAACAAACACAAAAAGGCTGAAACGTACAAAGGAAAAATAAAGGCTTATATTAACATTCGAGCTCAGTATGGGAAGACTGGAGACCATGGGCTAGATTCTGTTCTGATTTACAGCCTGCAAATCCCTTTCAACTGCATGGAGAAAAATTAAGCACAGAATGTCTGCCTATGCTATTGAATTACTTGTTCCTCCTCCTTTCACCTCCTTCCCCTTTATTTCAACACTGCATTTTATTCTAACTTTTGTAGAATTTCTGAAGTTTATTTTAATCAGGGGAAAGAAAAATTCTATTTTCTAATAGTGTCTGCATCTTTCCAAGGCATATGTCTGGTAATTAGCACAGTGGGATCATTAGCATAAATATACAAAGAAATTTGATTTTAGAACACAAATACCATTTTTGCTATGGAGCAATATAGGACAGGTGACAGGCCCAGCTGGGAAACCTCTTTTTCATTTTTCTGTGACCACAAATCAGACATCTTGGGCTCACAGCAGGACAGGCTCTACTGGCAGTAATTGGCACCATCTGTAGCTGTCAGAGCAGTGCCTGGCATTCCAGCATTTCATCTTTCCAGTCAAGGCATTCATCACTAGTCCAAAACTCAGCCAGCTGACACTGAAAGATTAACTTGCATTGATTTGCTTGGATAAGCTCGCCTGTGCCTCAGTTGGTACTGAACGTTCCTGTTTAATAGCCATCGCCATCACAAGATGTTTACAAGGTGATTGTCTGCTTAGCTTTTTCCATTCCCCTTCTTGGTCCTAATATGTTTTCAATTATTATAATTTAGGAGATAGTGAATTAAAAGAAAGGAAAGTGAACATAGCCAGCAATCATAGAGAGCAGGATTTAATGAAAGGATTAGAAATTCACAGCAGTGGCTGTTTACTGGTCTTAAATGAGCAGCTTCTCCCACCCCCGTGTGTGTCAAGAGACAAAACTTGTTGATTTGGGGGTTCGGCAACGGACCGAGTCTCCTCCAGCTGTCAGTCTGCATGATAAAACTAAATGAAACCATTATTATTTTCAAATACAATTTTCCAGTACTTGCGTAATTTGGTTTACATTTTCCAGGAAAGCTTTATGGTAGCTACACCAGATGCAAAGTTCAACCTCCTTCTCTTAATCACCTAACGCTATATCTACTTACCAGTGTTTTTAAGCCTCTGATGTGTTCAAAGCTCAGCACTTAATCTTTCACAGTCATACAAGGGTCATTACTATTTCAATTTAGAAACCTAATGTGTTCTGTAGAATGTTTTTTGGTGAACAAATTGCAATCTGAAAGCTAAAAATTCATGTCTGTGTTAGCAAATGACAGCTAAATGTAACAACATCCCAGATAAACCTAAGACAGTGAAAATTTGTGAGTCTCGCTTAAATGACCATTCTCTTTCTTGAAAATAAAAGTAAAGATTCTTCCATGAGTAAATAAAAGGGATTATTGGAGGGTTCTTTAATGACGTATTATAACCCTATCAAAATCCTGCTCAGAAAACCCTATTACTTCTCTCTCCTAGGCATCTTCTCATTAAGGGCTTATTTCCCGTAGCACAGGTGATGTGTCACAGCCTGCAGAAGATGTCCACGTAGGGCTCGTTGGTACTTTTAGGTGTGTAGGGCCTTCTCTATCTACACCCATTTTGGGATGAAACTGGAAGGGGTCACGAGCTGGAATTAACACTGAAAAGCACCCGTGGTATTGATGTGGTGTACCTACAGAGCACAATACAAGACTAGGGAGAGATACCTGCTAATGCCACCTGTATGAATCAGCTCCTTGGAGCAGCGGGAGACATCAGCCCAGGCAAAGCACAGCGCTCATACAACTCTATGGTGCTCAGCACCTCCGCTACCTCCTGGGGTATCATGCACAGCTAGCTGACACACTGCACTGGGCTACGCAGATGTGCCTCGAGGTTGTCCCGCTCACCTGGGGACACTCGTGGAAGGAAAAGCTATAAAGCAGAGCGCTCACAGAGGGCAAGTGTTGGGAGCGTGCATGAACAACTGGGGCACCACAGAAAGAAAATGGGTCAGAAAGGGGTTGCAGAGCCTGACTGCGAGGTCCTGCGGGGGGAGTGGGACAGCAGATCCATCCAGCAAAGCCAAGAGTTGGGCTTTGGGGATGGCAACCTCACCTGGGCACGGCAAAGACCAAAAGCAAATTCAACTTTGTGTGAGGTACAAAACACACAGGAGAAGGCAACGCTGCATCAGGGAGCGTGAAAGCAGACAGAACGGAGGCTCAGTCAGGGCCTGGTGGCTCCCAGCAGAGCTGAACTTGTGCTCCTGAAGGTGATGTGTTTTGCCTCTGAAAACAGGGTATTTCAGTTAAAAGAGAATATTGTGGCTATAATTAGTGATGCCTTTCCCAGCTCTGACATGGACTGCCGTGATAACATCTCCTATCCTTCGAGCTACATGTTAAACTACGTTTATAACTTCGTGGAGTTTATCCTTTCTTTGCACACAAAAATAGCAGCTTTACAATGAAGACAGGATGTAAAATACTCCATCAAACAGAAAAGAACAGCAGTATTTAAAATAGCTTAAATAAATTACATCTATTTTAAACTATCTTTGTTAAAAGCATTTCATCCACTACAGAACACTCATGAGTGTTTGCAACACATCTGTGGAATAAAATAAAGAGTTAAGCATAAAAGAGTATTAAGTCATCTGGTTTGGAGGGATTTTTGTATTAGATCTCGTTCATTTATTAAGTGTAATGTGATAGTGGCCAGATGATTAATACAGTGTGGTGGGAGTGATGTAACAGGAAAGATAAAAATGGATATCATAAGCGGAGAAGAGGACGGAGATGTGGAGGGGGTACATAGGGAGGTTTGGGATAAGGAGGTTAGTGTTTACAGTGTCTGAGTGTGACAGACTTCCTCTGGAATGGGCTTTAGGGAAGATTTACTCTGTCCGTTGGTGATTATATTCCACAGGATGTCCCTAGGTGAGGGAAGAGAGCACAGCGTTGCTCTGTTTTGAGACAGGTACTACCCCCAGCACCAACATGTTCAAACCATTTTTCCGCATCTCGAGAGTGAGAATTTGGTTGCCTCCACCTGTGCCGAATGGTGCCCACCAGGTCCCCCCACTGTGTGCCTGGCAGGGATGCGGGGCAGACGAGGCAGAAGGGACGTTCTGTGGATAAGGAGCAGTGCTGAGAAGGGAGTGACTGGAGGATTTGTAAATCCCCACTATTAATTAATGGGTACAGCTGCCTTTGGCAAGAAATGCCTGGAGAGCAACCTTAGCTATCAACAGTGTTGACTGACAAAGATCTAAAAAAGGTGGAATTTATCCAGAAAGTCTCACTGCTTTCAGATATCTATTCTACCATGGCTGTTGACATCTCTCACAACTAACTGTATTTGGGATGGACCCTTTATTTGGCTTGAACCAGAAACTGTAGAACTCAGTGGCTAACCAGGTGTCATATAGGAAAGTGCTGAGGAATTTAGTTACACCTGTGCTCATGGTATGACCTGGTGGTCTGGAGAGCAAACTACTTAACTACATCAACACCATATCACAGAGTACTACTACTCTAGTGTCTGTGCATTTCTCGTAAGGGTCAGATTTTCAAAAGCATTCAGCATCAGCACCTTTCACTGGGGAGGTCTGGCCAGATTTTCAAAAAAAGATCTGATCACCCACGAATATCTATTGGGTACCTAAACCTGAGGGAAATGTAAAGGATATTATAAATTGACCAGATTGTTCAACCACAATTTTTACAGTATGATCACACCCATTCAAATTGCATAAGGTGATGTCAACACGCAGGAGAAGCAAAGAAGAAAGGAAAATGCTCAAGGTCAGCCATGGCAGCACACTGTGCTGATGTGCTGAGAGCCAATGGTTTTATCTGTAGTAAGCATACTTGACAGGTTTCACCCAGAATGGCCAGGAACATAAAACCATTGCTGCTTAGAAGGAGGCTTTCTCTTCAGAGTGGGAACTGCTCAGGGGAATCAGATTTCGGTATCGACTTTTACATATACAGAAGGTGACTAAAGGAATTAGGCCAGCCTGGATTGCTCCAAGGGGACGATAAGCCCCGTGGTGAGATGGAAATGCATGTGGATTGTTCTAAACCCCTCTCTAAGCATTTTCACATACTATTAAGACAAACTGTACTTTTGTTTCCAAATACAGGCTGTCTCGTTACTAGAGTCGCAGCTGGGCATGGACCCATGGCAGAAGACCCAGCACCCTAACTCCCCCACGATGCCAAACAGAACTCATTGCATGAGCCAGAGTGCTGCAGGTTGTCACCTAAGGAGAGCCACTGGGTGAAGGAGAGCCATTGCCCTGCCCAGGGCTGAGAAAATGCAGAGCCCAAGCCACGCTCTCTGGCACAGAGAAGTGCAAGAGAGAGAAACCAGCAGAGCTCAGCTCTCCACTGACCCAGGAAAACCAAACTGACCTTTTCTCTCTCCGACATCCCTGGTTCACTACTGGTAGCTTAAGAGTTGTAATAATTTACCAACTCGATTAACAACAGTAATGAAGGTGGTATGACAATAAAAGCCTACACAGAGGAGGAATTCCAGACAGTGTGGAGTGGTGGGAGCTGTCAGCATTTCTTACTGTCTTATCAGCAAGGTCAGTGGGTCTCTGTGGTGTGCTCCCTCTTGCATTACAACACAGAGGGCTCTGCTGCTTCTGCTTCCCTCTTCTGACTTTCCAGATTCAGCGAGGCAAAGCCAGGGCCCTGTTTTTAAAGCCCATAAGCAGAAGTCAAGAGAAAACTTCTCCTGACAAGAAGTCAGAGTTATGTGGACTACTGGTTTAATGTTTCTAAAGGGTTTAAAAAGACACAATTCAGTGAGACACTGAAGAACTAAGTATGGGCTCTGTTTTATGAAGCTTAATATTTATAGGAAAGCTTTATACTCAAAATGTTTGTTTCCATTAAATGGGAACTTCTTTCCATACCTTGCCCTCCAAAGTCCACTCTGTATATGCATGCCAGTTCCTTTCAGAACAGCCCAGCATACAACAGCTTTCGGGTTACACAGTAAAACACCACAATATTCACTAAGATTAAGGTAATTATAGAAGAAAAGATGCATTCTGAGACCCTTTATGAAGCAAAACATCTTATTTATGGAATGAAATGGTATCTGTTTGCTATCAACTACAAGAGTAAAGACCTTTACATTTTTAAGATAGCAACATTATTATTTTTTTAAAAAGGTATTTACCAAGCATTAGAATAAATCTGCCAACTTTGAAGAAGCAGTGCTAGCCCACCAGATTTACATAGAGTTCTGAGGCATTTGGTGCTTCTCCTAAAGCCTAAGCTACTACATCATTTATTCACACGAAGAACGTAGTTTCAATTTATTTAAGAGCTTTCTAGCTTACACAGTCCCAGATAAAAGCTTCAGAATGTTACCCTTATTCGTTTGGAAACCAGAAAGCAAATAAGAGAACATAAGACCTTATTACTTTTTTAAATGTCATGATAACTATGCCAGTCTCATGATTTTTTGAGAAAGAACCTTTGTCTGTCTCTAAGTGCTTGTTGGTGACAACATCCAGTTTGATAAATGGTTGGTTTTAAATGTAGGCTAGGACTTTTGACATTATAAACCACATTTTCCAAAATTATTATTGGTCTGTGTGGCTTAATTAGAGGAAGTCCAACTTGAATTTCAAAATTGCTGAATGTTTTCTGTGAAACTCAGGCTCTTTTTAGGGTCCCTTAGCTTGTTCCACTCCCTTCTAAAATAAGTATTTGAATTGCCCAGTGTACCTGAATACACCAGATAGAGGAGTGCATTAAGACTGGAGTACAGTGCTCAGCCACGCAGCTCTGAAATTCTGAACAAAACAAAGTTCCCTGGAATTGCTGAATTCATCTAGTCCAGGTATATTATGGAATAAGATAGCAGAATTTGCTTCTCTTCCAGCAGTAAGCTTCTACCAATCAAAGTCACTATGGAAGGATAAATTAGGAAAATCCATAGCACAACCCTAATTTTTAAGAAATGAAGACCTTTGTATATGTTAAGCAGAATAATAATGATAAGAAAATATCTGAAAACAGGGAGTCTGATATGGCAGTTTAAGTGCTTCACATTGCATAACTTTTATTATGGAGTCTTGTCTGCTTTTCACTACATGCATGTTGTCCTTATTACTGTCAAAAGGATTTATGTGTGCATATGGAGGGAAGAATGTATGCCTATGTGTTTGCAGTCTCACCTGTTATCTTTCTCTTGTCATTATCTAGCAACTTCCCTTCCAAAGGACATTTATAGCTCACTGGTAAATATAAGGCAGATAAATTTTATGTACTGAAGCAACATGAGTATGAAGTTGGTCTGACTCAATTGTATCAAACCAGCTGAAAGAGATATTGTGTACACAACAGACGCATCTCTGGTTTCAAAGTTTTTATAACGAAAAATTCCTCTGGGCAAAAGAAATCAAAACATTAGGATGAAATACATTGGATCTCAGGAATTTCCTGTGCAATTATTAGGATCTCCACAAAAATGAACCATTAAAAAGCAATCCTTATTTTTCAATCCTATCAGCTATAGTGCATCATCAGAAGTTTACATAATTTTTAAAACCAGATACAAAATGTCAACAGACTGCAGCTGAATGCATCATAGATATGGAATACTCTTGCAGAAGGTTTCATTAAGTCTAACGTGATTTACAGGACTAAAGACACATTGCTTCAAGATTTTTATATCACTGCAGTAAGTACTCCAGGGATGTTTCGACCCACTTGAAATTGTTTTAGCTGTGCTATTACCTGGGTCAGAACTGATGGCAGCATATATCAATTAGATAGTAGCAGTTTAATACCTGCTTCTATGCATCTGGTCACTCAGAGATTCACATCCTAAGATTTCCATAACCTAAAAAGAATATTAAAACAGAGCTGTGGAATGGGCTAAGGTTACCTCATTTATTTAAGAAGCAGCCTTACAGAAACGACATCAGGAGACTATACCCATTCAGATTACAGATGTCCACTCCATTCACGACAGAGACTGGCAATGCTTCCTTTTTGTGATGACTGCTAAATGTTTGCCTTCACCATATTGAAGATTATGGTGCAGCACTAACTAATTCGGAACAGTGAACTGTAGACTTTTTGATAAACTGAACTAATATCACTGACACTGATTAACTGCAGTTTAGGATCTGATCCCTCATTTTTTATTATTTTGATTCCTGTTAAATAGACAGCACTTAAAAAAATAATGCCACTTCAGTATTTTCTCACACCTAGAGTCAGAAATACATGGGTGTTACTTCTGTAGAGAGAGGTAACTATCGCTAAGGACTACATCAGTGTTGATCACTGTGTATGTTTTACATGGCGAGGCAGTAGGATAGATCTGCTTTGCTGCAAATTGTTAATAACCAATTCCATTGGCAGTGAATTTGTCCCCAAAACTTACTCAGCTTGAGTATAAGTGCCCCTGTGACATAATTTTATTATTCAAGACCAGTTTTATCCACAGTATTTCACCAATGCAGCACAACATGGTTAGAGCTGCCTTTTCAGTAACACCTGAGAGGCTTAATCTCTTAGGTAAGGAATTTCTACCTTAATCTCTAAGGTAAGGTGAGGCATTTGAGGAACATCTGTTGCTTACTTATCTGCTGTAGACATGTGAGCTTGTTAGATTGCTAGAAATACTGGGTTTGGTACGTGGTGTATGCAGCAAGAGACGGTTTACAGCCAAATGACTTTACACTGACACAGGGAGAAACCTAAGGTCATTAATATATTGTTTGCGGTTATGCCCTTATGATCTCTGTGCTGCTCTGTACATGTTACTTCATGCAAGTGCCATTTTTAGCCTAAGAAAAACAAGGTATCAGGAAAAGACAGTAGAATCAGTCTCTACAGAGCTCTTCTCTGCCTCTTCTTCCAACACTATGCATGTCTCTAACAGAGTGCCTTATTCTAGGAAGAATAATATGAGCTTTCAAGACCTATTGCTCCCTACTCGTGAGTGCCAAGATGTGAAACAGGAACAAAGACAATTCAGTATTAACGCTAAAAATATGGTTAAGCCTCATGATCAAGAAAAACATCAGGCTTAATAATCTTCTGTTAGTGCAAAGTACTGCACATATGAACAAACTCAACATCTAACTTGCATATCATGTGGCAGTGGCATTTTTACAATAAAGATGTTAAAGCTCTGCAAAACCTTAATAAAAGAAGAAACTAGGCCTGTAAGGGCAGAAAGCTACAGGATTTGCCCTCCAAACTTTCCAGTGGGGGAAATCCATCTCTTTCAGGACAACTCTGTGCAGTTTTACAGTGGTCCTGCTTCTGCATGAATTTCAGAATACATTTACTAGAAAATTCATTATATGAAACATTTATCCCATGAATAAATTAGAGACTCTGAAATACAGTGCAATAAAACTTTTGCTGCTAGAAAGATTTTTATGGGTGAAATAATGTGAAAATTAGTAACATTAAATATGATTCTCCTTAACCCAGAATAGTCACCACACAATTATTTTGACATGTTCTGGCATACATCATCATAGATCTAGTCAAATAGTGTTACAGAACAAATTTTGAACCCTTTTATAAAGCATCAAGGAACACACAAAAAAGGGCAGTGGAGAAGAGAGTTTTCAATCCTAAACTGCTGAAGAGAGCAATTTTTGCCACTATGTTCAAGAAAAGCAGGATGACTTTTTCAGAATGGTTTTATTCAGTCCTTGAGTGGATGAGCAAATAGTTTGAATTTTGTCTCTGTTGTGCATTAGGTGTGATACTCTAGCGTGGGGTAAATGTATTTAAGGGAAGCCTCCATATGCATTAAATGTGAAGTCTGCATGCTGTGTTGAGGCATTGGATCATTTCTCTGCTAAAACATTCAAAACTTAATATGGATACAAAGCTGTTCTGTGCCATTAGGTTAATCACAGATAAATCCCACTAACAAAGTGTTAGTGATGGCCTTTTAGGGGCAAGATCCCATCACCCTTCTTCATGCAGAACAGGTAACTGCATGTGTTGAAAGAAGATGCTACTTCCCATGAGTAAACACATCTAAACCTTAAATCCTTATTGGAAGGTATAGTACTAGGTCAATATACCTTGAAATGTAGTTTCGAGCAAGACTGACAAGGCAGGTGAGATCTCTCACCTACTCTTCTTACCTGATTACAGAAGACAAACTAATCTTGGATGAAATGCCTTACATTTTAAGTGACTCAAATCTGGTGGGATGAAGCACACTGCAGAGATTTAATTCTAACTTCAGACAGCAGAATTTCCCTATCCTATGCTTTCCAAAGTCTGATGGAATTGCCGTGTGTCACATACTGCGCTCAGCTGCTTCAAAACACTAGTGCCAGGCTTGCAAGGCAAGTGTCTCTGCTTTGGAGTGCTTCTCTGTAAAAGAAAACAGACTATTTTTGCTTTACTCTGGAAGGTATTTTAGTGGAAGAGAGACTGAATCCATGTATTTTCTTTGGGCATTTCCCTATTCATAGATTTTTGTCTAGTTAGGTGGATCTTGGGTTTTGGCAGACTAACAGCAGACTTTGTTTATTGCCTATTCTGAAGAACAGACATTTGTGTGGAGCCTTTCTGGAGGTGCCCCTTTCCAGACTCAAATGATTAAATAAATGTTTATGAGTACTAAAGTATGTCTCTTTGTTAGGAGGTAAAAAACTCTGATGCAACTGAAAGTGCAAGGCTGCAGAGCACCCTGTGCACACCAGCTATTCCAACCCAGTGTGCATGAGCATTGCTGTATTCAGAGGAGTTAAATCAGACACCCTTGAATGCTTTATCTCCCTCTCTCTCTGTTTGGTTTCCCACAGCATAACTTTACACATTACCTCATGACATCTTTATAGTGGTGGAGAAAATGATTAGACTCCAGTCCTTGAAAAATCGCAAACACAGACTCATTTGTAGCATTTGGCTGCTCTAATTAGCACATCACTGAGGGGTAATGAATAGAAGTCTGTGAAGAAACTTAAAAATTAGTACCACTAGCAATGTTAGAGTAAAAATCAGAACTGTGAGCAACAGTACTCAAAGGATTTGGGTAATTACTGGATACTCCCAATATAGGGTTTGTCACTTGATCCTAAGGGACCCTAGGCCTTCAACAAGCCCCAGAGGCCCAATATTCCAACCCCAATAAATGAGGCTCACAAGGTTCACTCAGAGTTAAAGACAGCATCACAACTCTATTGTTCTTGCTTTCTTTTTTGAAAGGTAATTCTTAAACTGCATGGAATTAGACAACCTTCTTTTGTATGTTAATCATTCGACTCCTCCATCTGTAATGAGATATTATAGTTTCCATGTGTGTGAAAGCATGGAAATGACATCACTCCAATAACCAAATGTGCAAGGACGGATGGATTCCTAAAGCCTGACAAACAGCTGCAGTATTTGTTAGACAAGGTCCTTTTAACATTTCAATGGTCCCCAAGCAATTGAAAGGTGCATTTTGAGAGGTAATTGAGGGGAGGGAAATGTTACTCTTCAGGGGATGGAAAGAGACCGTGACCATGTAAGGAGGGACAGTGCCCTCACCTGCTCCTGCCTGAGCACCCAGGCCAGCCTGTTCCACCAGCCCCGAGCAATGACAGCATGGAGGCAAACCTGCAGCAAAGCACATGCAGTGTACCCTTCGTAAAAAGGGCTACCGCAGGCCAGGGAGCACCAGCTGCAACACCCAGCCACGGGCAGCCTTCAGAAAAGACCAGACTGGCTCTTTCCAGCTTTAGGAAGAGGTGCTGGCCTGGCATTTCAGAGAGCTGTCCCTCAGCTAAGCAAGGCCTTCCTCCTCCCTTATGGAGGGAAGCTTTCAATTCTGACCCATTCTCAACCTGATGTAAAGGGGCTCCAGCCTGTAGTTTATAATGTATTTTTTAAAAGGCCCCTTAGGATCAACAACTTTTATTGCAACTTTCAGTTGCACCATGCACTTGTAAAGCTAGATTAAGCTGAGGTCTAAACGTCATGACCCTTTCCTCTTACCTACTCCCCTTTTTCCACCTTCCATCAGTTTTTGTTTTTCTCTAAGTGATTTCACTCTTAAGATTAAAAAAAAAAAACAAAGACGAAAAGAAAAGAAAAGAAAAGAAAAGAAAAGAAAAGAAAAGAAAAGAAAAGAAAAGAAAAGAAAAGAAAAGAAGCAAGACCAAATTCTGTATATAAACACTGGCAGCTTTCAGGCTTGCTTTTCATCCTGAACCTAATGGGCAAAGAGCATCAGTGCATTTGCAAGCTTTTCCAAGTGAGCCTAGAGGGGCCTGTTTACCAGAGATCGAATCTCTGGCAAACAGCTCATTGCAGCTCTTCAAACAAGCTGAAATTATGACCTTATGTTATTTTTTCTCAACAACCCAAACCTTTGATGTAAACTAATGTTGACCTTTCCAGCATAAATTTGACATGAAGCCACTTTTGTTTAAAACGTCCTATGAAAATTCAGCCCCACTCGTATTGGATAAAGCCTTTTTATGGGATAATAAATAATAGATAATAAACAACTGGAGCCAATTTAGTCATTGAAGTATTTTCTTTTCCTGACTGGCTATCATAATGGATCTTTTCTACCTTGGCTTGTGTGGGGCTGTCTCACACCACACCATGGGCCCATCCAACCTACGCCAAACCCGAGTGAAGTCAATGGAAAAACTTCTAAACAATTTCAGGTCTTCAGTGTCCGGGTGAAACCTAGATTACAACTAAATTAAACTGCATAACTCCCACAGACCTCTGTGGATTTTATATATTAGGAGACATTCCCAGCACCCACCTTAGCTTTAGGTGGGTGTCCAAGGTAAGCTCATATCCAAGGTAAGATCATATGATTTGGGCAGTTGGGGTCCTAATTCAGCCTCAGCAAGTGGTTACTTCTGTCAGCTACAGAAAGCACATAGAAGTGGGCTCCTAATACGAGCACCTTTCCTCTACTGAACTGGTGACTCTATTCACTCTGTTCTACCATGCCCACCAGCGGTGGTGATCTGCACATCCTCCCATGCTGCCCAAGAGTCACTGATGACTGGCAGGTGTAGGTAAGCTGCATGGTCTCTTCCAACAATGTATTTCATTTTTCATGTCTAATCTCTAGCCCCTTATTGCCTTGCTTATTAATTTGTAAAGTAGTAAAAGGGAATCAACAGACAAAAAGGAAGATAATTCTGTTAATTTTTCAAAGTGCTGCTATTAATATTTAGTGCTCTCTTCTCCAGCTTAGCAGTTTTAAATACCAGAAATTTAGTTGGAGAATCCAGATAAAAAATGAGCAACCTTTATGTGGAGTCCATTAACTAATGCTAAATTAAAGTGGCATTGAAATGGAATTAGAGGGATGTGTATAAAAAAGAACATGTGACAAGCACATGGATACCACATGAATCCATTATGATAAGTATTCTTCCAGTAAGAGCAAATGAACTCATTCTGACCACACACTTAAAATAAAGCCAAACCTAATTTTTTTAATTTTTTTTTTAAATAAATGTCAAAATATCAACTCATTGTTAAACTAGGCATACTATTTTTTGCTGGGCCAAAAGATTCATAAGACAGTGCTTTAGTGTTAAAAACATAATTCACTATATATCACTGTAATTCACTATATAATTACTATATATCAAATAGTAAGAGCCTCACTTTCTCCTACAGCTTTTGCACTCCAAATTGGGGATTCAACCCTTAGCTGAGCCTGTTACAGTAATCTGCTTTGCTGCATGACACACTCTTAAAGTGTCTGAATTCTTTTCTGCAGAAAGCTTTTGTAGCTTCCCTATATGCCAAACTGAGTAAATATAAGCAAGCTGAAAAACAAAGGTGATGAACCCAAGCATTTAAGGTAAGCTCCACTGACAGCACCACATTGCCTAACCTAATAACCACTTTCAGAAAGGAGCATAACTATCACTTGAAATAACTATCCCTTAATATTAGAAATATTAAGCCTCAGGTTACAGTCTAGTTTGGAGTCCAGACTAAGAGGCCATGCATTTTTTGGAGAGCAGAGATTGAAGCAAATAAAACACACACTTGTGAACTTTGCTTGCTAATCATAAAACAAGCCCCATGCAAATCACAGAAACAGCAATGACCAATTTCATGGGTTGGTTATGGCAAAAACGGCAGATTTCACAGCGTGACACTGATTAAAAGACATGGACAGAAAAATCAAAATAAAGACATTTAAGCTGCTGAGAAAATTAGGTTTTTAAGTACTGCATGCTTTCTTTATTAATATAGTTCTCCTGGATTGATATTCTCCAAAGCAGCAAAACTGTCACTAAAACCAATCTGTAACACAAAAATACTCCCAATTTTAGGAATATTTTACAAAGGAGATCAGTATCCCAAATTCTTAGTTTAGATAACCACTGAATAATGAATCAGACGACCATCCAGGATGACAAAGAGAACTTCACAGAAATATATTTTCCGAGTATAGGCTTCCCTGACTGGCGGCTCAAGTCTTTATGCCAACATTAGTATAAAGGTGCATTACACCCTTCTGCACAAGAAGAAATCTTGGGAAGCCTAGTCTGAGATCATGAGGTCCCAGTTTTCACTGATAGACTTAGACTTCCCACTTATTTTTAGAGGCATTGACTAATCAGTCGTTGCACTGTAGGTCCACATCCAACTGCTTGTACAAAATTTATGAAAAATTCAAAGCCACGCATAATACAGCTGCTTTAGGGTTTGCATAAAGAAAGGTTAATAGCTCAGCTCAATGCAAGACCACTCTGTTTTGGTGCGAGGATGGAGTTTTCATCTACCCTCAAAGCTGAACCCAGGAACAAACAGTTAAAGCTCAAGTCTCTATTACAGCCCAGAGACTCTGGTGGGAACTCAGAATTTGCACAAAGGAAAGTGGTGGTCTCCTCCCATCCAGTTCCTTCTGCACCATTAACTCTTCCTGCCATTCTCCTCCATGCTCTCTGAAAGAGGCTGCAGAGGGAAATAATGATTCTGGAGAAAAATAACCCAAACTGCTTACTATAACATTATCCCGTGTTCTGTTACTCAGTCAGGAACCAGAATTTGTATTCCATGGAAAACTCTGCTATTTAAAAAAGAAAAAGAAATGTTTCTAAGTCAGAAAAGGAAAAACATAGCCAAGATCAAAATAAAAATTCCAGGGAAATCATAATATGGTCCATTAATTTTAAAGATAAATTCATAAATACTATGCTATTATGTTCCAGAAAAAGATTTAAGAACTAGAAATATTCCTTTCTGAGAATGTAATATTTGGAAAAAACCAATACATTCAATTTCACTTATTAACAAAACCACATATATTCCAGTTCATTTATTTACTGTATCAAATCTTAAGTTTTGGGCTTTCAGTCCCTTCAGTGGCTATGTCTGAACAACCAAAGGGGAACACAACAGCACAGTTTCTACAAGCACATGGTGTCTCAGTGGAGGAGGAAGGTAAATCTCTCCACAGTACGGTTCCAGGGTTCATACAAATCCTTTACTTCAGGTTTCTTTTAGGACCAGAAAGGACGTTGTCTCCTACGAGAGCTCAGCACCCCTCAAGACCACGAAGACAACGCAAAGAGAATTTTGTGAGGGGAACCTCGGGGATCTTTACATTTCCATATGGATCCTTTTAAAACAAACCTCTTATGGGGCACCTCTCAGCACGGGAAACTTGGATGTCCTTCCCTCCAAGGAATGTGGCGTCATCCCCTCAGCTGAGGAAGGTTAATGCAGCATATTTGGTACAAAGAATTAACCTGAGGCTTTTGCACATAACAAAGGCCCAGAACAGTACAACACTCACACTATGCTGGCTACTGTTTGGGTTTTTTATACAATCTCTCTTTTTTTTTTTTTAATACAATCTCTTATTAATAGTGGCATGAGCCAAAGAAAACTTCATAAAAATGAATGGTTCTAGCACTTGCTGAAGAAATGTAGACAATCCCTCATGCAGAAACAAAAAATGACCCCATCATTCATTTCTCAGAGGGAGGCAGCAATTTCACGGGGCAGTAGCCACACAAGGGACAAAACCTAAGATCTTCTTCATTATTATCTGCCTCCCAGTTCTGCTCATCTGTATCTGATCAGAGAAGGAAGGTGGTTCAAATTTATTGTGAACTTTAAACCCTTGTTGCAGTTCAAGACATTAAGTCAACAGGCTGTTGACCAACAGTGGAAAACTACCAAACTGGTTTAAGGTCAGGTGTGAAAAAAAGCATACACTTCTGGGGTTTGAATTTTCTCTTGTTTCTTACACAAGAACAAAGATCAATTAGTATCTATTTCAAATCATTATTTCATCTGTCAGTCTAATGCTCTGACTTTCCCTATGATGGACCTTGGCCTCTAGCAAGGTGGATGCAAAATCTCATCCAAATACCAGCAGTATGCATATGGCATGATGGACATTTTTCAAAACCTACTGCACCTGTACGTTTTTCTTGATTGCTCAACACATTGGTAATCATTACTGTAGCAACTTATTTCAAGCCAAGACATATAAATGTCTCTCTGTGCTGACTGGCAGGGTGCTGTAAAACAACGCAGCCAGCCAATCAAACACATATACTCTCTCTTCCTCCGTGGGGAGACAGTATGTATTTTCGGTGGTATAGCTGGGACTGATTGCCATCAATCAGGACTTGCGTTCCCAGTCCATCTCCACATATAAGTATGCTGAGTGAAAGGCCAATCTAATTCACGAGTATCATTTGGTAAACTCCTGAAACTTTATTAGATTAACTTTTTGGACAAAACAATAGAAATAATCAGTTCATCGATTCAGGAAAAGATCTCAAAAGTCAAAATGCTTCCAAAATTAGATCTTCTCTGCTTTTAAAGGTAAGCAGATGGAAAACATTTGATTCTTATTTATTACCGGTTAAATTTATGTCCCTTATTTCACCATAAACTACAAGACTTCACAAAAGTGTATCTTATTTCACTGATCTTTAATAACCTGAAAACCAGTAACAGAAACCCATAATGAAGCACCCCATATACTGTAAATTAAAAATAAATAAAAGACCTCAAAGAGGTTTTCTTCAAAAGCTGCTTCAGTTTAGTGTTTCATTTTATATATACATTAAAAGAGAGACATCTGTAAACATTTCTAAAGTATAATGCAAAGGAACTAGCTATGTTATTATCTATTCTAAGCACATGGTTCAACATTTGTTTATGCAAACCATATAATTGGAAACTCTGTCCATTTTCTGCTTGTGCTAAATATTCTGTGTATAAATACTTTTCATAGTAGATAAATAGGGTTTTTATTTAGGTCTTATCACCTTCATATTACATATTCATTGATTTCTAAACTGCCTTAAACAGCTCTGTAGATGTGAAACATTATGAATTCAGTTTTGGCACCTTGGTATTAAATTTGCATATCAGGTCACGCACCGCTTGACATACATGCAAAATTGCACTGCGGCTATTTTATTACAACCCACAAAAGATATTCAGAAACTGCATGCAGCATCAAAATAAATTAAAATGGATAAAAGACCCAATAGTGAGCCACATTTTTTTATTGTTTAGTAGTGCCTAAAGCCATTTATATGTTCTAGTCAATAAACAAAAGTTAGACTAAAACAATTTTTAGTCTTTCTGTTATTATATTTTAATTGTACGGGTAAATAGATTTCTTTGTCCCTTTACCAACTGTATAGTACTTAAGGCTTGAATTCTTTGAAATTATATGCTATATAAAAGTAACTATATAAAAAGTAACGTATATGGATCACTGGCAAGTCTTCATGTTTCTCTGAGTATGTCAGAATGTATACAGACACCGTGTATCAGGTGTCAGATATACAAAGCAATATATTTGTCTAGTTGATTTTGTATTTGAAATGTTTTTGTAACTTACTGTGTATGCCAAGACTGCATTTGCAAGGAGACTGCATTTAACCAAAGTTAAAAGTGCATCAGTCAATGCTGTTCAGATATTACGGTGCCCTCAAAATATACCAACTAACTACATTAGGTGGTTCATCTGCAAATTACCCTCTTTACATTCAGCAAGCTGTAGCAAAGACATTTGAAAATTAAATAGTGGGGGACACATTTTCCAATTGCTCCTCACTAGGGCTCCATTTCAAGGTCTACAACATTTCGGGATAAGTAATTTGGCATTTCCATTCACTTGTTCCCAGGCCATGCTCACTTGGCTGCTTAGGTACCTCATCATGCCTGCAAACCAGGGGACTCAGGTGTCCTACAAACTCTCGAGGGGGCAGAAGGATGCCCATGAGGCAGCTGTGCCAGCCCTGTGCAGGTGCAGAAAGGCCAGGTGAGCACAGACGGCCTGGCCGCCTCTCCCAGCTCCACCGCCCGCTCCCTGCACTGCAGCCAAACGGATGGGCAGCGTGAGGAGCTGCCGTGCAGCTGGAAGGAGTTCCTGAAGAGCCAGCCGGAGCCTGCGCTGGGAGCTTCTGCATGCCCAACGCTGCGGTTGCTGTTATCACCCTTTGAAAAGCCACAGTTCCCTTCCATGCACAAGCATCACCTCGCTCTATTTTGGGTAACAGCACGGGAATGAGCTTGTCTCCTCAAACAGCTCAACCCCAGACCTTGGGCCAGAGCCATGGGACCTGCTGCGTCCCCGCAGACCTGCAAGGGGTCAGGCAGAAACATGTTCCAAAAGCCACTGCTGCACACACACCATCATAACCCCCACTCCTCCCATGTGTACCAGTGTACATGGCAGAGGTGACTTCTCCTACCTGTGTTGTACTCAACCACTAATGACCTTTAACCTTGGGAGATCCATTAGAAAAAATGGTTGTGAGGGGTTAAGAAATACAGCAGTGCCTTCCGAATTGCATACTCCATCAAATGAGGGCAACAGCCCAAATGAGGGAAATCCTGTAATTAACACAGAGCAAATTTGAGAGTGCATTTTACTGAGTTGGTCTAACTCAAGCTAACATGAAAATCAGATGGCAAAGCACCCAGATAAAGTCAGCGACCAACCTTCGCCCACACAGATGAAGCAGGTGATACTTGCACCAGTCACTATCTGCTGTTGGGCCCTCAAGCAGAACTTCTGGCTTCTAAGTTTGCTCTGCTTGTTCTCAAAACATCACAAAAGGAATCTGATCCTCTACACTGCTCAAGAAAAACACTCACTGAACTCAGGGGAGAAGGATCAGAGTCTCATCCGTAGTAGCTGGGAGAGGTAGACAGAGCTCTTAAGAAACCTGAAGAACTGCAGTGAAAATCTAAGCTAATCAGGACCACTGTCTTTATAGCAGAAACCTTAAAAAATTGACATAATATAACAAATTAGTTCAAAGCATTACTACAGACCACCATGCTAAATTCCCACATCCTTAGCAGTTTGTAAAAATGTTTAATTTATGTTTATGTATTCTTATTCAAAATGTTAGTTAACAGCCTGTAGGGACCTGGTAATAGGATCCTTTTTTCTTTTTTATGTTTATTAGCTACATTAATGACTGTTTCTGCAATTCTGCTACAAAGACTTGCGTTAATGAACGCCAATTAATTCTGAAATGATTTTAAACAAAGGGTGATGAGAATAACCAATCAACCGTGACAGTGTAAAAAGCAAGCAAGCTGCTGTGACCTAATTTTTCTGTGTTGATTCTTTGCTGTCAGAGTGCATTGTTATTCATCAAGAACACCTATAGATTTTGCATATACATACTACAATATTATACTTTTGGAAATGCTCTGTTCCTTTTCAACATGGGAAATTACTGCCTTTAAACTACAGGCTTCAGTAACACTGACTCACAAACTGCAAATACCTCAAAGGTCAGGCATATCTCTACCAGCAGAAGGACCTTACTAATTTCAGCGTCTTAAAATTTAAGACATGAGGGCTGGCTCAAACTCTTGGAACATTTGGCCTTCCAGACAGAAATATAACAAAGAACCATCTCTCTGGTTCACACTGTTTAATTAGAGGTATAATACCCATCAATCTATTTATTTATTTATTTCCCACAACAAATTAATCTTTTAGCCATTTAATTCAATTCACAAGGACCTAAGTACAAAAGAATTCCCTGAAACTGGCAACAAGTAGAGTGATTACACTCCTGAAATAACACATAAATGTGTCAAATCTGACCTAAAAAGTAAACAGACCATGCAGGCAGATATGACATTTATGTGCCTATTGAGTGAACGAACATTAAAACAAAGCCCTCCAACACTATTCTAAATTTAAACAAAATGAACTGAAATTGAGAAATGCCATTTGCATTTTCACCTGGTACCCACTTAGGGTATGTGCTTCCACTACAAGAGCCTTTCCAATAACAAAAGCTAGATATTTTAAAGTTAAAATGGCTATAAATCATAGAGTATACAATCAGATCCAATTCTTCCATTTCATTCTGTAATGGACATACAGTAGGGAATGGACATTGCTTATTCATGGTTCATTCATAAATGTCCTCTTCAGTCCCAACGTACTAAGTGACATTACATTTATCCCATAGTAAAAAGTCATGTTTATTGGCGGTTTTTCAACTGGAGATAACACCATTGTTTGACAAAGATGCAGAAAATCATTAAGCCTACAAACAGTTAAGGCCTCTACTGAAGAAATTACTAGTTTATCCCATGAGTCTTACCACATCCAGTGCTGTGGGATCATACTAGGGAAGACAGAAGAATATGGCACAGATTACAAAAGTCACTACTAAATGACAAGGTAGTACACAGAAAAAGTTCAGCAGTAAAAGGAGAAAAGGAAGAAGAATAAAAAGTTCAGCAGTAAAAACGTGCTTTTGTGAGTTTACTAGCTGGTGTCATGGACAGAGTATAAATCAGAATTAGTGAAACTCAGCAGAAAAGGACTCCCATATCCTAAGTGACAACATAAACTATATAATTCCTGACAAGCATATATATGTGATACTACTTCTTAATGGCAGGTGCATTTGTACCAATCTCTATTGATCTTTGTTATTCATGATCCTTGCGGCAGGATCCCCAGCCACCCCTTTTCTCCACTCCACCTGTGCAGTCACATCTTTTGTGAGCTTGCGTTCAGATCTCCAGCCATGCTGGCCTCCATCCTGAGCTTATAACAGGTACTCCAAAGATGGACTTCCAAAAGTCTAAATCCTGCTAAAACCTAAGTCAGTGCAGCCTATTAAATTCCTTAAGTAAGAAGAACCTTAAGGTTTGGTGCTGAAGCTGAGGTAACTGCTCCTTCCATCCCTTGCTTCACGAAGAAGAGGAGGGAAATGTATATGGGACTATACATGAGGTTCTGCTCTCAGAGAGCCACACCTGGAAGGATTCTTCAGGTATCTGCTAATCTACTTCACATCCAAACCTGAAATCACCATTTAGCCTCCTCTTTGCAATAGGAGGTGCTCTCACTTTCCCACAGGGATGTCTTTTATCCCTCAGAGAAGCACATCTAAAGAAAGTTTCTTGGACAGAAAGGGCAGGAAAAGAATGAGACAAGAAGCTCTGGCATACAAATCTTTTTGTTCAACTCTCTATGTGCAATACAGAGACACTTCTATTCTCAACACTGTGAAAACCATTCTTCTGAAGCAGTGCAAAGGGCCGTATCAGTTTTAGTGGGAGTCATTTGTATTTATTGTAGTAGGCTTCACTTGAGTAAAGCAGAGGGCTGGATCCACAATGCCACAGAGGGACACAGTGAGATGGGCTTTGGTGCCTGCATGAAATACAGGCACAAATTGAGGCTATGTTTAGAGGACGGCAATCCATTTCAACCTCCTTCCCTCCTGTGCTAGTTTAATTTTCTTCATAGCAGCTAGTATGGGGCTGTGTTTTGGATTTGTGCTGCAAACAGTGTTGATAACACAGGGATGTTTTCGTTACTGCTGAGCAGTGCTTACACAGCGTCAAGGCCTTTTCTGCTTCTCACGCCACTCCACCAGCGACTAGCACAAGGAGTTGGGAGGGGACACAGCCCAGACAGTCAATCCCAACTGACCAAAGGGATATTCCATACCATATGGCATATGTTCAGCATATAGAAAGCTGGGGGAAGAAGAAGGAAGAGGGGACGTTCGGAGTGATGGCGTTTGTCTTCCCAAGTCACCGTTACACATGATGGAGCCCTGCTTTCCTGGAGATGGCTGAACACCTGCCTGCCCAGAAGTAGTGGTGAATGAATTCCTTGTTTCGCTTTGCTTGTGCGTGCAGCTTTTGCTTTACCTATTAAACTGCCTTTATTTCAACACATGAGTTTCCTCACTTTCACTCTTCTGATTGTCTCCCCCATCACGTCATGGAGGGAGTGAGCGAGCAGCAGCGTGGTGCTTAGCTGCCGGCTGGGGCTAAACCACGACACCTCCAAACACAGTAGATACCAGCCACCCCTGACCGATGGTGCCAGCTGATCCGTGAGTAGCATTCCTCCCTTGAACAACCAACAAACTACATTCTTGACTTGTACCAGCCCTGGCAGACATTTTCATGGCATGATGTCAGGGTTTTGAGAGCCGCAGTATCAGCATTCAGCAAATCAGGTTTTCCAGTGACCATTTATTGAAGTCACTCCATATTGTTGCTGACTGATTCATATTTATAATGATAAAAGATTTGCATTAACATCTAGCCCTCTACAAAGGGTTTATTACTGAAACGCCAATTCAACCATAGCTGTAATGACCCTATTTTATAATGCACACATTTCAGGCACTTTTGCAAATGGTTTTAAAAAATGGAGCAGTTAAATTATGCAGCTAACATAACATGAATGTGTCATCACACCCTATCAAGCAATTTCAAATCAAACAACGATGTGGTATGGAATTTTGCTGTTATGATACAAAAGAAGTGACTTGGGAGAAAAAAATGCAATACTAGAACCTTATAACACCTTACATTCAGCAACCTGGAGTATCTTTCAGTTATGAGAAAGTCTAACGGACAGATGAAAGGTAAAGACGGACTGATGTCTTATTAGTTCTCTTTTCCTTTGGTTTGTAAATATTAAATGGAGGGTCTCAAATTTACCAGGTGATTTCAACCAGAAAAACTACTGTGTGAAACAACAGATATTTCAACCCTAAGGAAGCTTTATTTTCAAACTCTGAGTCTTCAGGCTTTTCATCATCATATTTCTGCATGCATTATACCACTAACAATGCAATATACAAAGAGGACAAAATGTCAGCCCTCGATGGAAATGAACTCACCACCCTTCAGCATTCAACAATCAGACCTTGCTTAATTTAAATGTGTTAGATCATCAGTCTATTATTCCTCCAGCTTTTTATAGTGATTTCTACCACTGGCCAGACATTGTACACCTGGCTGGAAAATGTTTCTTTTTAAACAATGCAAGAACTAACCAATATGTAAACCCAATAATTAAATTACATTTAGCCGCTGGCCATTGTTATTCTGCACTACTTTCTCACCGAGGGAGCTATAGTGATCCGATTTAAACAGCAATCTAGCAGAACACTTTTCATTGCCCGTGATTGTTGTGCAGAGTAAATTGGCTCACATCAGATTTGACTCTAATTTGGGTTTTAGAACAGTTAATTTGAACTTAAGCACCTATGGAAGGGCTGTTAACAAGAGGTGTCTACGCTGGCATTCTTCTCATAGCTGTGCTGTTTAAATCTAGCAACAAGAGCTCCTTACAGATCATATATGCTTTCTAGCATGCCACTTGCAACGTTGTGCGTGGCAGAAAACAACTTATCAGATATTTAACAATGACAAGGAAAATAACATGGATGCACACAATGGATTCTTGCTATATGCATGCCAAGCAGAAGTATCTACATTTCTTTTCCAAGTCAAAGCTACCTTGTGACTTAATCATCCCACCATTAAACGTACCTTAGTCCTTTATTGTGGTATTTTGGTGTTTTAGCAAAGCATGAAGGATCAAATTCTGCCCATTCATAAGTTACCAAGAGATCCACGGAAATATCTAAAGGCTGAATTTCATCATCATTAGCTATTATATTAATAGCACTAATGTCTTAAATCTTAATATTCTGGCTCATTAGCTTAGGTAAAAGACTATTAATATAAAAGGTGTATTTTAGCCAATCAACAGAATTTATAAAGGCTTTTGTTTTAAAACATTGTCTCTCTTGCAGTATTAGTGGTTAGTACAGACAGTAAATCATAATAATTCTATAATTAATAATGATAATATCAGCTAACAATATAAATATAAGATCTACTATCACTTTGGCTCAGACAGAGCTTAACTTAATTTTACTCTATCATAAATCAAGCCTGTTATCCCTATCCATACTCAGTCAGTTGATGAACACCCTGCCCCATCCCTGCCCCCCCCCCCCCCAAAAAAAAAAGTACAACAAATTTAGAAGGGGCTGAAGGAAATCTGCGGGTTTGTTGGTTTTGGATTTGTTTGTTTTCAAATATACATCAGGAAACAAAAGGCTCAGAAATTGGTCTTTTAAGTGACAATGCTGCCTACAGAAAACAAAATTAAGGATGTACAGAACATATCTCAACAACCAAGATACTCCAGTGGTCAAAGGCAGACTCCTGATATTTTGGCATCTCATTAGAAGTCTCCTACTATCTCTGGCGCCTAAATGCAATCACAAACAAGTGATAGAGCACAGACTGCTGAGCAGAAATCATGCAAACGGGCTATTAGAAAGGAGAGTCCATTGTGACAATGTTAAAGAGATGTAAGTAAATTTGGCTCAGTGATATACAGTAAACCAGAGTCAGGACCTACACTCCAAAACAAATTGTAAATTCTGTATGGTAACATACAGAAAACATTGACTCTGATGGAATTGAGCCAAATCTGCAAATGCCATTTCGAGAACATTCCAGCTACAAAGTCAGGCATCATTAGAGCACCAGTTACAGATACTGCTGTGGCTCCAAAAACTGCTTGTGCAGTTTGGGGGGGGGGGGGGGGGCTGTTTTCTGTTATTGTATTAAGAATAAAGAGTCAAAGTGTGCCCAGAGTTGTACTTGAATGACTGGGAATAGAAATGCATTTAATACATACATACTAGATGCATTATTAACTCAATTTTGTTTGAATATTACCCTTTTGCATTTTGCATTGAATTATGAATTGAATATGTATTTTACGCTCAGATGTATTTAAAATAATTAGCAATAGCAACACCAACATTTTATTTTACAATTAAAATATGTTCCTTATTGTTTTTCTTGTGTACTTGTTCACTTCCCCCCAGACATAAGTAATGTGCAGACAGATACATTGTTTATTTACGACCCCAGTGACAGTTAATGTGGCATATGTGCCTACAATGTTTGACAGATAAAATGAGTTATTTACAGAAGCTGGGTTTATTATGTATGAATGCTGAAGCAGCTATAGTATTTGGAAACTTCTCCATTTATTTTCCCAAAAGCTTGTTTTAGTGAAAGTTGCGGTGTTTTGAAGTGCTACATAAGAGGATAGCACAAATATTCAGTCCAGTCCAATCTATAATGCAGTCATCATCTGTACGTGCTAATTTCAGAGTGGTTCCTTCTGAATTTATTTTTACAGGTCTCGATCCAAACACTACTGAAGTCAATGACAAGTTTTCTATAAGCAACAGTGAGTTTGGACTTCATTCCTTAAAAATAAAATCTCTGCAGAAGAGTAGGTTCATATCTGGGTCTCACTGTTTGGCATATTATGGAGTAGGTATAGATGTGTGAGAGGGGCAAAGAATGGAGAACACTTTTTGTCTATTAACCTTAATTATAAAGGGCCAAAAATTGTTTCAATCGAAGCCAAAAATAAAAATTACACTGACTTTGGCAGGAGCACAAATTGATCCTCCTGGAGAAAATGCATTGATTTTTCCTTTTTAGTAAATAAACTCAAAAGCTTAGACACCAGATTTTGAAATAATTACTTATATCTCTTTTACTTAAAGCCAAATGTGCAAGACTGATGTGCTCTGCAGAATTTTTCTTCTTCCCAACAGTCTCCTTTACTCCATTTTCTACCCGTCAGTTTTGAAATGGTTCAGAACATTCTCACAAAAGGCTGCAGACAATCTCAGTGACCACTACTTACTGCCTTGGGTCTAAACCTGCTGCCTGCGAAGCGCAGTGCTTGTTGTGCAAGCGTGTTATGCAAGATGCTGCAACTTTAAGAGCCCAGTGTCAAAGGTAATCCCGAAGGAGACTTGCGTAACAGCCACAGGCAAAAATGCCAGTGTTGGCGTTTCATTGGTTTTTTGTTGTTGTTGTTGTTTTGTGGTTTGGGTTTTTTTAAAGGAACTCTGTAATTTTCCAAATATTTTTTTTTGCAAGAGCAATCTCAATAAAGCTGTGTGCTCATTTTGCTTGACTTTCAACTGGCTTTATACACATCCTATATGGCATGTATTTGTATACACACATACAAACTCTTGCTGTAGCTATCCAGGCCTTAAAACATTTAGAACCCTTTCAAGGAATATTTGTGCTGCCTATTGTGGGCAGGCCTGAGTTATCTTAGTCCGTGTTTCGGGCTGGAAAAAAAAGTGTAAGCCTGAGCTGAAGCGCTCAGCAGAGTTTATTAGCTCAGACACAGAGCTGTGGTAAATGCAGTCCTGTGGCTTTTTTTTTTTTTCCTTCCTCAGAGCAGAGAGAAAATCATTCACGAAGGAAAACTGTTCCAAAATATGCTCTTTGCCCAACATGACACTGAATGCAAGGTGAGCCTTTGCTACAAGGATGTAGGATTACAGTAATCCATATGCAAAGTCCAGCCATCACCACTGTAAAAATACATGAACAATAGCGGGAGAACACATTTGAATACCTTCTCTTATGTACATATACAAATATAGAAGCTGTGGTTCTACACCTTATACACGTGTACTGTAATGATCTCAAGGTTTAACAGCAGCTTGCTAACTCAAAGCTTCCTAACGGAAGATATTGGATTGCTTCTCAAGTACCAAGCACTCACTTAAAATGTTCAGGTTTTCCTGTGACAACAGAGTACAGGTTGTGCTGCTATCACAGCCACAGCTATTTGCAACGTGCATCTGATGATATGTAAGAGGAAACTGGAGGTGGGCAGAAGTCTCATGCACAGCTTACCTCTCCTTAGAGTGGATGTAGTAGTGATCTGATCTAAAACCACGTTATTGCAGTCACTGCTACTCCCTGCAAATGGCGCAGACAAGTCACAGGAAGAGGCTAAGGCAGTTGAGAAGTCAGCCACGAGAATATCCTCCAGGTTTTCCATTTGTCCAGGTGAGCACTCCTGCTGCTGCCTCCTCCAGGCAGCCAGAGTCCAGCATCCTGCACCTGGGTAAATACCTGCCTTGCTCTTTCCTCGCACTTCTCCCCTTCTCAGCCCTTATCGTTCGGTCATGGCCCCTAAAGCATGCACTGAGTCCTTCACCTTTCTGCTCTTCTACCTTGGGAATGCAGTGTCTTCCTCTCCTCCAGCTCCTGAGGCACACAGCCCTGTTCCCTACACCATGGGCAATCCGAACTGTTCTCTTCCTTCCCTCCTCTGCCTCCCACACCGCAGACCCGCACCCTTCCTCGCAGCAGGGAAACAGTAAGTCCTGGGAGCCATGGGACACCAGCACTGTGGGCAAAGCTGATCTTGCTTCATTTTGAGAGGGACTAAGTATGAAAGCTCTGGGAACAAAGAGGAATTTAAGAAATAATTGTATGATCCCGCTCAGCAAGAAGCAAACAAGGAATGACAGTAAATTTAAGCATTGAACAGAACAGAGAGCATTCAGCTGAAAACTAATTCCCTTGGGTCTCACTTTTGGAGGAAGGACCAGAAATGACAATTGTTAGGGCCTGTGATATTTGTCTGTATTCAGGGCCAAATTCAGAAACCAGATGCAGTGAAGATCTCCACGTGGCTTTATGTCACAGGAGAGGAGGCCACAAAATATGTAATTCCTTTCCACTTTCATCATGTGTGATCTATTGTGAAACCACAGTACTGTGCCAAGGAAAGCCTCTTCAGCCTCTGTATTGCAAGTGTGGATGTATATCTAAGTAGTCATATGACAGTCTCTGTACTGCTTATCTATAATTTTACATCTGGATTTGTACATATGCACAGAGAGAAAACAAACTGATGATATTTCTGACAGTAAAATAATTATGAAGTCCACAAAAGCTCAAGTTCACAAACACAGTGCAGAACTCAACTTCACTTCCAGTACTTTGAAGAACCAGAAAGGGAAGTAAGACAAGATCTCTGGAGAGGCCCAGACAGTTGGAAAAGTCAGGTAACGCACCCTCAGCACATTTTAGGCCTTCCCCCATGTCCTCTGCCACATCCTACTGCTGGAGCTTATGCCTCCAGTTCTGGCTGCTCTTGATCAAGCCTGCCGTTTTGCCAACACAAACTGCCACATTTTTACTTGCAGAGTTGCCTTCAGCCTGGGCTCCAAGTCCACTGGTGAAGGCAAACCCATTTGTTTTTCTGTGCCCAGCTGCCCCCGTGCCACCTCTCTGCCTGGGACATCCATGGAAGTACCCCTGCTACACTCCACTGCCACAGGCTTGGTCTCTCTCTGGACTTCTCTTGCTCTCTCTCCACCATTACAACAAAATACCATGGGTAATCCTGGAGAGTGCCAAGTAAATACTCTCGCCATTAAACACAGGTTTGCTATCATAAGGGAGTTATGTTCCAGCAAACTTTTTATTAAGGGCATGCCACAGAGATAGCATCTCTTCTTTCTGCCTCTGGCTGTTGACTTTAAACCTGGAAATCCCACTCAATAAGGATTTCTGACAGCACTGAAGTCCAATGCAGCTTGCAGTAAAGCACTATGCTCTATTGAAATAGTTTAAAGCCCAGCTCACTCCAATCACATCTTTACTCACCATGCAGTGGCCCATGCTAGCTAATGGGAAAAAGAATAAAATACAGGGCCTTTACATAGTCAGGATCCCAAGTAAACTTGGCCTTGTTAAAGGACAATCCTTACAACGGTTTATCTGTGAACAGTATTTCCTATGTATCTGACACAAACAGCCTTTTCTGCAGCACCAGAGCTGCATGTCTTCTTATTCCAGCTATTTGTTCTTGAACAAACATATTTATTGTGGCTAATGAAAGGGGAAATCCCCATCTCTGTTCATGCCTCTGTTCCCTTCTGTCCTTCAGTGACCTGACATGTGCCTCACCCTAGAAACCACAATGACTGGTGAAGCCAAGAACATGGAGAACCGTTCTGGGCTTCCACTTCTGAAACCACAGGCAAGATTTGTCATGGAAAATCTCCCATGCTAGGCTGTAAAAATGAGCTTCCTTTTAACGTGCTTAGTTATGGAAGTTGCCTCCATCACTTACAGAAGTTTTCCCTTCTCAAAGAGCTAGACTTAGGCTGTCCCTGTAGAGGTGCAGCCCATGCTGAGGAGAAGGCAGAGTCTTCTCCATTCTTGCCACCTGCTCGTATAGGTGTTTACAGTTCTTATAGGCAAGCTACAGAAGTCAGTCACCCTTTCTGTAACACTATGACAGTTAATTTTATCCTGGGTCACTACCTGTCCTAGTGCCAGAGAATTATGCTGTATCTACATTAGTAAGAAGCGCAGCACAATAGGAGTCGATCTGTGGACAGAGTTGGTGCCAAGAAGCCAGTGAACACGGCATGTGTATCTTGGAGGAGAGAAGGCGAGAGAAGCAGCTGCGTGGCACTTGTCTGACTTCTGAGCACCAGGGAGCATCTGGAGCACGTTACAGGCATCCATGCAGAGCTTCTCTCACTTTCCGTTCAACCTAAAGAAATTTAGTTCACGTATCCTGAGATCACTCCCCAATGAACGGAAAAGCAGCAACTGGGGAAGATCAGATTTGTTCCCAAAGTGTGCTCCTAAGATAAACTAAAATGCTAACAGAAATGCACCCTTTTTCTTTCCAGCACCTGGCTCTTGTAACCAAGCAAAGTCAATAATAATACGATATTCCTGATACAGCTAAACATCTGAAATCTGGTTGCTTATCTGAAGTCTTCATTATAGCTAAAACACCAGTTCTGAAAAAGTGGGATGAGAATTATAAGCAAACAGGCCATCTCTCACAAGATCTGATACTTGTGACTAGGGACTTAAAGTATGTAGAACACTAATAAAAGCAGAAAAATTATTATCAAAATAAATCAAATATATTCAAGATATCAAAGTATATTAAAAACTGTAGCAAACAATTTTCTTGATGAAATGCAGGTGCAGTTACATCTTAAAAAATGTGTTTACGAAAACAGCATTTGCAAATTTTAATTTTTCTTCTCTGAAGAGCAATAATTCTCTATATCCCTGCTACATCCTACTCCTAAGGATGTGTTATTCAGACTGATCATTTATGGCCCAATTTTGCTGCTTCTATTCAAAATCAGAAAGCCTTAGTCCTCTTGTGGAATCAGCGGGATCACTTGGGCAGCAATGCCAACATCAAAGGGTAAAACAGGTCTAACCTGGCTGCATTTTACAATCACCTCTACACCCCTTAGAGAAGGGTCTGCTTCTCAGTCTGGTTTATTTTGTTTATTTGGAGTATGGCGAATTGGGTATTTTATGTTTTAAGGAACTAGCAAGAATTAGTTTATCACTACATCAAGGGAGAAAAGCAATAGCAGTTGTAAGTACAAATTTAGTGGGATTTAAATGTATTTCTTTGTATTCGCATGCAGAAACTTTTTGAATGCAGCCCTGCCTCCATTCCACTCTGCACAGTCATTTTCTGTCTGGTGGTGGAAGAAATAATTTATGACAATGAAAAAATGTCAACTGTTGGCACAGAGAGTGCATATCCCCTCATTGGCTTTTTGTGACTCCACAGACCTTAGGAAAGTTGAATGGTAAAGTTTTGCTTTCAGAAATATTGGCAAAGCTCTAAATCCCTGATTTCCAAGCTTGGATCTGCAAACCATTTGTGGTCCATGACACCACAGTGCATGGTTCTCGCCATGAAACCATGTTAAACGGTGACCTTTGTGATCATGGTATTGTGCAGCAAATGATGTGGTTGCTAGGATAATTGCTTTGAATAAAAATTACTCTTTTTAATATTTCCCTAGCTAAATTTGTGCCATATTTCATGTCAATGTGTAACTGCACGTGTTGGCGGGAAGGGAAGATGTTACAGTCTCTCTTTCTTCCCAATGCAAAATACACTGTGAAGTTTTACTTCACAAGGAAGCTGCTTAAGAAAGCTACTCCTGGATGTAAAGAGAGGTTCAGAATTAAGCATATTCAAGTGTCATTAGCATGTGCTAGTAGAAATCATATATTTTTGGAGATGTTTTTAGTTTCTGATGATATGGAAGTTAGGGTTTCTTGGCATAAAAAAGGATTAAACCCCACAGACGCAGGTTACTGGCCAGGATGGGAAGCCTTCATTCAGGGTGAATGCTAAGTAATAAAATCCAAATCCTGACTCCTGCAAGTGACTTGAGAATCTTTACAGCTTTCTAAGTTTACAAAGGGTACGTGTCAGTCTTTTAACATATTTAAGAAATAATTATCTCAATGTTTATATTTAAAATACTGGCAAATGTAAATGGGTGCCTGGATATTTACAAACAGCAGAAGTAATTGCCAGCTTGTCTTGTGGATTTAAGTGTCACAGCTTGCAGCTCAGTGAAATATAACCCAACGAGTTTACACATCTGGGGGATATAACAATAGGAAATTATTCTGAGGAAGCGTGCAAGGGAAAGCAGCATGTATTAACTGAAATATGTTTAGACTGGCAGTATTAATTGGCAGTATTAATGGGGATTGAGGCTTACACCTATGATCACTGGCTTCTCTCAGAGATCTTTGCAAATCCAAGCAAAAATAAGCTCATTAGCCTGGAAAGTGACTGAATCTGTGCTTACCTTGCCTCTTCATCCCTCTGCTCCCCAAACCTTTTCTTTATGCTCAATGTTATTTTACAAATGGCTACTTGAACAACAACCAATGAAAAAATCAAAATCTACGCCTACCTTCTTCTCAAGTTCCCTGCACTGGAGGTACACAAAATCATCCTCACCAATGCAATTGTGGGAGATCAACCCCAAGATGCAACTTCAGGAAATCTCTTGGAGGTGGTTCCTACATATTCTTTTGTTATGGAAAAGAATGGTCATTCCCTCCCTAGGAAGATTAAATGGGAAGATTAAATTATCCTCCCTACTCTGTGGGCCAACCATGGCCTCTAATTTAGGAGTTAGGTATCTATAATGCTACCACAGATCTCTCTCTTCTGTGTGTTCATTTAAGAGTATGAACATACTCATTTGTCCAGTCTCATTTACATACTTAACTAAATTTATGCTATTCTGCTGCTCTCAAGACTCAGCGTGAGGGAATGGGAAACAAACTTTGCAGTGACCCAGCGGGAACAGAAAGGCAAAAGCAAATTTTTCTACTCACAACAGGAGACCTGGTGTTGGTACTCGCTACATCATCATGATTTTCAAAGGAGAAATTTTAAAACTTCCTTTGGCCTGAGATGAAACTCTCAGCATTTTTAATCTGTTTTTCTCTTCCTTTATTATATGAGGGAACGATTTAATGTTTCTTTTAAAATGGGAAATGGTATCACTCTCTCTGCCATAATGAAAGCCTGGTTTAGATTGTTTTATTGCACAATTTTTAAATGCACATTGCCACAGCATTTCATAGGAGTGTATTTACATTTACCTTTCTAAAACACACAGTGTATTATGTTGCAATTAAAGGCCCACAAACTCAATCTGATATTTCTTCACTAATTTATTCCCAAGCCAATATGTATTTTAATGTTCCAAACCATTGCTAATTAACACATGGAAATATTTTAACATGGATTTTGATTAATTCCATTTAAGAGTCTAACCAGTGCTAAAACATATGTGATGTGTCATTTCTTTCTTTTGAGGAAGGCATTGGCATTAAATCTTTCAATCTTCCTGAGCACCAAATGCTAATTTCAGGAAGATTAAATAACAGACTGCAGCTACAGTTTCCTTTCTTTACTTCCCAGAAGGTGAAATGAACATATTTATGTGGGAGGAATTTCTTTACTGCACAAGCCAAAATACAGAAATTAGATTTTTTTTTTCCCCCAACATTGCTAATACACTAGCAATCGCCTGCCAACTAAATAACTTTAACCTATATCTGCAGTTCATGGAGAGTTGCCAAGTTATATGTTCAACTTTCTTTCACTCTGGTTTTTTTTATTAAAGTATTCCCATATGATGTTTTCACCTGCAGCTCCTAAATGCTTTTCCATACTTGAATGAGAGACAACTAGCTTACGGTGGGGTGGCTCTGGCCATAAAGCCGGAAATGCTCATATAAGACCTTCCTCTGATTTTCACACTTTGAAGGTATGTTATAAATATGATTCATATGGTATTGCTCTAATGGTTTAAAATCTGAGCATAATTCTGCATGTCAACAAACTAAGCATACAAAATACCCAGAGGTATGCATGCAAGTAAGCATCTTACACGTGTAAAAATGCAAGAACACAGAGCAGGAGGAGGCTGCTTTCTGAATCATGGGTTAATTGCTTGCATATCACATACAGCTTTTCACAAGATGGAGTTTGATGCGCTTAAGAGCAGTTAAGCACTTCTGCTCTTGCGATTCCCACCAGAAAACCGCCCACACCCGAGTACTGTAGTTCCTCTTTCCCCTGTGGTGAGTTCAGTTTCCCTGTCCTCACTTCCACTGTCCATCCTCTGCTTCACGGTTAGCACGGTGCTACTGAAAGCTGAAGCAAAGGTTCACTGCATATGCAGATCACACCCACATCTCCTCCATGTCTTACCACACCTCTGTTGCATAAGCAACCTTTTTTCCTTATTCTTTCCCTAGGCCTTATTTCACTTGTTGCAATATTCTTTCATTCAGCTTGACAATACATGCTACTATCCCTCCCCCTTTACCTTTCACTAGCTGTATTTCAGTCTCAACTGCTAACATAGCATCTGAACAATGGTTTGTGTTTGGTTTCCTACTACCTCTACAATATCTAATCACACTTTCTGCAACATTCACCTGCCCAGATTCCTGGCATTTGCAAGGGAGCATTCCAGTTGTTTCTTACTGATCTACGCCTACCAGATGAAGTCCAATTTTCTACTTGACTAGCATTTTCATGAAGATCAGAACTTTCTTCTCCAAGTCTACATTTACACCCACTGCTTTTCTTGAATTTTCTTTATGCCTCTTTTTATTATTTAACAGGTGCGGGTTGGATGTAAAGTTTTCATCATATTCACTAAATAAATGGCCCTGGGAGAAAGTCAATTATAGCTACTAGGAAGAGTCCCCACTCTTGCTCAAGCAGCAGAGGCTGTCCTGAGAAGCCTCAGGTTCAGTCTCAGCAATGAATCACAACAGCCGTCATTGCCCATGCAAAAATGTGTGCATACTGTCTTGCCTGTACTTTAAAAAACATGTGACATCTGTGTTCTCAGACTATTTAAATCCTTAATTCCTGCGCTCCCTACAAAGAAAAGAACAGAAGAATTTGTGGGAAAAATATCCAAAAGTTATGACAGGAAAGAGCAGTGACTATGTCGGGAGGTTCTTTCAAACTATCCGTGTGTTACTTTGAAGGTTTGCGTCAGATAAAATAATATTTAACATAGCTAATGGTAAAGTTTACAAATGGCCGTTCATTCTAGCACAGAAGGCCAAATGCTGATACCTGAGTATCTGCCAATCCTGTTTTCAGTAAGAAGCATGCATGCTGTTCACTCCAAGGCTGATCACAGCCCAGAGTGAAAACACACATCATAAAAAATTCAAATACATGAAAATGGCATTTTTGCATCTTTTCTTACATGAGCATTCTGTGTTTCACAGTTCACAGAGAATATATATATATTAAAGCAGGTTACATTCCAGAAAAGTATTAACAAATAGTGCAATGACTCCAACTTGGTGACACTTGCTGGACCGGTCCTAGAAGAACACCCTTGTTAGCTGACAACTAAGCAAACTATCAAGATCCAGGAGCATCCTTCCTTATGCATTTGCATGCCAGATGGATGGAAACAAGATGCTGAAAATTAGCTCTACCAACTCCTGGTCGTTGTTCAAAAAGTGCATTACCAGTCAATGTGAAGGTATCACAACACAACACTTTTTATATGGCTTGTGATGTTTTCCTTAAGTTAATGGGAGAAAGCAGTTTTAGTTATGGAAAAGCAGCCATAATAATGCTCTTCCATCACATATCTGAACAATATTACTCTAAGAGTGAAGAATAAATATTAATATTAATACCCCCTTTCCTAGTCAGATGCACCAAAGCACTGAGGACCACTCATCAAAATGAGAAACAGGATTGATAAAGATTTCTGCCTTCTGTTTGATTAAAAATCCTCTACAAATTAAACTGGCTGTAATGCGTTTGAGAAGTACCAAAGTGACTGTCCCATAGTCACACACCGAATGTACTGGTAGAGTTATGAATACACCCTACAGCCCCCCTGCAGCTGTTAAATGATGCCTCCACATCTTTGCTCAAGCAAAACAAATTCTACTAGTGCTCTCCCCAAAGCCTTTGAGGTCATTTTACTTTGTGACATTTCGTATGACACCATTTGAATAACATTTCTTACACTTAACTTGGACCAATAACAAGCCATCTATAAGGAGTTACTTTGGCATGGAGAATTTCAAAAAGGTTAAAAAACAAATCGCTTTTCAAGACACCATGAGACTGACTCTTCACAAATAGAGTTCTCTGAGATTTTTTTCTTCCTCCCAGCAAGAAAAGATTAGGAGTAGCTTAAAAAACAAAAACAAAAAACCACTAACAAACACACAATGGGAAAGAAGCTATCTAACCCTTCCTTCCCCTAACCAAATATACATGGTCAGTTCTTTTAACCACATCTACTGACTTTAAGTGCCCTGTTCTGCAGTCTGATGTGAAATGCAAAGTTCCCATTGGTCACAGTGGTTCAAAATCAGGCCCTAAATATGCTTATTTATGTTTGATTTCAAATAGGCAAGCTATCCTCTTGCTATCCCTGCAAAACAGCTTTGCTAGCAATTGTCCAACCATTCGGACAGTAGCCTTAGAAAGGCCACAATAAGAGGTCTTCAGTTGAGTGCTGTCATATGGTCTTCATTTAGCAGTATCACAAGAACATTACTTCTCACAGTATTTACAAATGAAAAACATATGGCTGTAACCTGTAATACTGCAAAAAATACTGCACTGTGGGTTTGGTTTTGGCCTCAGACTTTTGAAATATGAACCAAGCAAAGGGATTTCAACTTAATGCGTGATTCAGTCCATTCTTCTTCAGAGCTCAAAGTCCGGGGGACAGCTAAAGCTTGCATCTGAAAAAAGCGATTTGCCCACAGCTATGGTAATGTACTATAGTTGGCAACTAGAGTAACATGTATATCAAAAGGGTGTGGGGGTGGTTAATTAAAGACATCTACTTTCCATTTAATTAAAAAAAAAAGATATGAAACTGGCTTTGGTTGCTATAAAGAGTTTTATAAGTCATATATAAGCCTCTTGCATTTACTATTTAGGTTGAATCAATATGGTTATCTACCTGTCAATTTTTCTTGCTCTTTAATGCAGAAAGAGAGCAGTCTTTTTTATAGCTAGCTCAGAAAGTACTAAGCTAATCAATACACGCAGCGATAACAGAATGATTTGAAACACGTAACAGAAGCTTATCACGTTGCAGTATACTGAACCCGTCAAAATATTTTCCTAGAAGTAAAGTGAAAATAGAAGTTCTCCATTTTTTATTACTTAAGTGGGTGGTGACATAGATGTTGTAGGCTTTTTGGATTTGTTCCTAGCTTTGTATTTTGGGGAAAATTTGGTACATGAGTATTTGCTACTTTGTAGGAACATGAGGCCAATTTTGCAGCGAGATTTAAAAACTCTGCCTTGAGAATCAAACATTATCTCAATTGCCCTTGATTTCCTGTCCCTAAACATTTATTGGAAATCCATGCATTGTTCTGGAGAACTGCGCGTAAGATTTTCCAGGTACACATCTTCTGATGTTCCCACAGACCTTAAAACCCTTTGCTTTACTCAGTACTCTCAGTAATTTGTGTTCGAGCCCAATCTGAAAAGTACAGGCTTTCTTTCAGCTATCTCCTGCTGAGTTAGTCAATTTGAAATAATTTGTAAGCATCTGATGCCTAGAGGTTTAAATATACATACATGTATCAAGATTCTGGATTTTAATGCAGCAGAGAGAGGATCAGCTGTTATTGTGGTCTCTAACCTCTACTTTTTTGAAGAAATGCATAGGGTTTAACTAGGCAGTTCTCTTTGAGTGGTAAGTAACAATCATCTGCCATCATACAATTTAAGTAGGTGGAATTCTACATAATACAAAAGCTCTTTGTGATGTCCCAGGCTTGCCATGATTTATGGAATGTTAAAGGCAAGCTCAAAATTAATATATATATAGGTACGTAAATATGTAAATACAGACTGAAGAGATGAAAGTTAATAAGAAAGGAACAGGAAATAATGCTTATAGCTTGAGGCTTTCTATCAATTTTTACATCAGTTTTAGCTCCAGGGCCATTGTTATCAATTCTCTGCCATGATACCTGGGGCATTTCTGCATGTCCTCCTGAAGTCACACCATGGCCTTATGGCCTCCCAGTTCCGCAAGGCCTGCTTCACAATTTCTGAATCTCAGAGGCTGGCAAGCCTGGGTGCTAGTGATTACACTGGGGTTTGCTCAAGGCACCAAACACTAAAATTTTTTGCCTTCACCCTTAGAAAACAATACTGATAAGGAGGAAACAATACTAAATGAAGGAGAAAGGTAAAAGAAATCAAAAGGATCACGAAATCATAAAGAAATCCTTACAGGACATAACTGACAGTCTACAGAAACTCTGCTGTTCCTATTTCTCTACCAGAAATGGCCACACATGGTGCAGACAGGTCTGGACTAGGTCTGTGGGGGTGAGTCAAGGTCTGGAAATCACACAACAGCATCCACTCAGAGGCAAGGATTAGTCCACAGGTGTGTAAGTGCTGCTAACACTACATCCTGACCCAGTCTGGTAAGTCTGTGTGAACTTACCATGAATCTCTACAAGCTCAGAAATCACTAAACTGCAATCCATTGCACGGTGGAGACATGCCAGCAGCAAGGCATTAACAATGTTGTCCACTCCAGAGGAGCTGAAAGATGGATGGGCATCTCTGAGGGAAGAATTGGGCCCAGAGAATGAGCAAAGATTCTTAGAGCAACACCTCAAGTGACACAAATTATGTTATAAAATTGATCACTTCCTTACACATGGCAGAATGCTTCCAGGGCACTCAACATCCTATTCCATTAAGCCATGATAAATGAGATCATATTTCCACATCTGTATGAACTCATCTTTTTAAATCTGCTTGTTCAAATATTTGGTTACTTATTCTCCTCCCCCTCCTTAAGATAGCAAAACCTGTCTTTTTCTCTTCTAACTTTGCACGTCTTAATAGATGCCATTATTGCAGGACCATCACCTAGCAATTTTATTTATTCACAGACTTCCTCATCTTAAAAGCATACAAAACTTTGAGAGAAATCACTGAAAAATGTTAGCAAACTCTGTGTGTACACTCAGCAACCTGAAAAAATGGACTTAAAGATACAGGAGAGCCACAGAACAAATTAAGGAGAAATGCCCCAAAAAAGTAACTCTCCTAACTGCTAGTTTGAAGATGATCACCACCACCTGGAACAGTGGTAGGATGGAAACCCATGGAGCAGGAGCAAAATTGTTTCAAGCAGATCACTACAGCTTGAGGTGGCATGGGAAGGTTCATAAATTGATAAGCACCACCGAAGGATCATAAGCCTCCACATCAATTGTATAAAGATTACAACAGAGCCACTCGCTGCAGTCATTCTGAAAAGGTTATGGGTTTCACAGGTGTGCACTGTCAGTTCTGATTAAGCTTAAACTAAACCAGTTATCTATAACATTGGATTGGAAGGAGTTTTATTGCTGAACGCAGGGTAAATCAAATTCAGGATACACATCTGTGGAAAAACACAGAGGGCCAAAGTTCACAGTCCTGACATAGGCAAAAAAAAATCCAACCCTCCAAACTCAGGAGGAGATTTGCCTGTAAAAGATCCACCAGTCTGGCTATTGTCATATATTCTGTATTGGAAAGGAAAGTTATTCATCACCTTAACACAGCTTTGGGTTTTCTTTCCCTCTTCAAATTATTGTTTGCTCTTATAATGCAGACTGTTTTAAGATTATTATCTGCATTAATTTCTAAAGTGTCTAGAGTATACCATTTATCTGATCATAAATGAAATTAATTATACACCTATACTTTTCACTACACAGGATATAAACTAAAGCAGCTATAGCAACAAATTCACAATGTAATTTTTCACTGACTAGGGATCTTTCCAAAAACAACAGCTTGCATCAGAGGGTCTTAGAGCTAGGCAGGCAGACTGTGGGTGAAATCCTGCACCCAAAAAACATTGCTAACAATTCAACTGATTTCAGCAGTGCCAGGATTTCACTTAACAGTTCTTAATTAAGAAATGCATTCTTAATAGTTGATACAAGTTGCAAAAGGTACACGCTATTTCCAAAAGTACTTCATATTAACGCTGCACTTTAAAGTGTCTCTATTGACTCATAGTGTTAATAGATGACAAAAGTGAAAAAATGTATTTGCTTTTGCAACATCATTATTTCCTTTGCATGCAATTATTTACTTGCCAAACAATGCTAGCGACAAATCGCAACAGACTATGAAGCCATCTACATCAGCAGATTTTTAACCTAAGGTAAAAATAAACAGAAACATCTGTAAAGTAATCTTGTACAAAGCTACGTTTATTAACAAATACATTTTCTAATAAAACACCATCTGCAAGCAACCCTCAGCTTCCACTTGATATAAATAGGCCTTTTACTGTTTTCAGATGCAGTTCCCAGAAAATTATTCCAAGCTCTACTGCAAAACACATCAGTCTTTGTTGCTGCCTGGAATGTTAATAAATAACATCAAGTTTTTAAATAGTCAAACAAATTATTGGCTTGAAACAATTATTCCAATAGGAAAAGCTGACCTTTTGCAATAAAGTGGTTTAAGAATGCATTGCTCCTCATTCCTAGTATAAAAATATTACCAAGCAGGGAAATATTTGGGGCAAAATAGAAAGCTATGAAAAACCCATATTGCAACTCTGCTCACACGTACACTATAAACCTACCTTGCACAGGTTACTGCTTTAGAGAAACTCAGAATAAGAGAAACAGTATACAGAGTATAAATAGTTCAATTGGTATCCTTATTATACATCTGTGCTTGGAATGGACACGAATATGAACCAACTAAAATGTTCCTCACAGGACTACTGTACTGACCAGCCATACAAAATTCAACAGCTTAAACTGTTGGTAGCAGAGATTGGGACTGAATCCCAATATTCAGAGCTCTTCAAAATGCATAAAAGCTTTAATGGGACACATTTTCATAAGCATTACTCATAACTTAAGCCACATTAATTCCATTAAAAGCAATGGGAATTTAGCAAACTCTGCAAATAAACTCCTTACTGGTAGAACTATGTCGTACCACTAAAATTTGAACACCGCATTTTTTCTTAGAGTTTAAAACAGCAATCTTCCTATCAAACTAGCTCCTAACTGAAAATGCAAGAGTGCAAACTGCAGATGAATTGAGAGTAGAGTTCTCGGTCCAGAATTCTAACTGGTATAAATGTATTGCATCCAACAGAAATCCAGCCTCTTAACATTAATTGGAAACAAGCAATGTTAGTATTCCAAACTGTACTTTTAAAATGTCATTAAACATTGCTACTGGGACTATCACAACAAACTTTGCCAGAAGTAGTCATGCACATTCTAGAAAAAATGAATGTTTTAGACCATAATTCCAGGAAATGGAACTGCATATTTCCAGAGGAAAATATTCAGTGCAGGATATACTGAAGTGGTACAAGAGAGAAGATATTTTAAACTACTTACTTCAGTAACAGGAGGAATGTTGAGCTTTGGTACTTTGTTCTTCGAACTAGGTGTGTTCACTTTTCCTTCCAGCAGTGTTCCAAAGGACTGATTTCCATATCCACTCTCAATTTCTATCGGAGGTTTCAGTTCAGGTGAGTCATTGGGTACCTGGTCCTGACCGTCCATAGGCCTGACATATGCTGTAGGCTTTTGCTGGACCATGCTGTTTTTACAGTGAAGTCCTGGTGGGAAATTCTGGGTTGAAAGACCATTGTTCGCAGATAACAAAGATGTGGAAGGAAGTGGAGATCCAGGACCATGACCTACAAACTCAAGCTCTGTGGGTGACTTCGAATGACTGTTTTCTTTGTACGTATGTTCTCCAGCCGCTGACTTTGAATGAGTATGCCTCCTCGAATGTGAAGATGCTGCCATAGAATTTGCTTCCTCAGTTCCTCCACTTTTATGCTGCTCACTCTGACAACTATAGAGGTCGTCGTACCTGCCCTGTGGCTGGTCATGAGAAGAGCTATGCTTTGTCCGACTCTGCTGACTATTGGATTGGCTTGGCTGGGCCCCACTAGAGTTGTGACCACCACGCGACCAGTCTGTCCTCGACTTCCTGCTGCTCTGGTGACTGTGTAGCAAAGTAGAATTAGATGACAATGAAGGCGGCGGAGGCATTGATGTCGATGAGTGGCCGCTGATCTGATGAGATGGGATCATCCTGTTTCTTGGTTCTGGGAAAAAGTTCTGTTCATTTTTGTCAATGGGTGTCTGTGGAACAGAATTCTTTGGGATTCCTACAAGGTGGCTCTGGTTGGAATGGTTGGTTAACAGGTCCTTCATCTCATCATAATTTCCCAATGTGTTCTGGACACGGTTTGCAAGGGCATCGCCTTTATTTGTCTAAAATATTTTAAAAAATAAATAAATAAAGAAAAAGAGTGAGTAAATTCCTGATTACGTAGTTACTGCTCAGAATGGTTTTCTTAGAAGATGGCAAATGTTAGCTGTTTAATGGTGTCATGCTGACATTTAATTTAATTTCAATTACATTTTGCATATGTTATGTAAGAAAAACCTATCAATAACTGTGTTCAAAGAATCTCTTGAAACAGGCTTGCATGAGTAACACTTGTATACTGCTTCCCATTTTCTTAAATATGCTCTCAGAGAAGTGTTTAAATTGCATCAGTTATGGATGTTAGGAGCAAAATAGGCTAGGTTTATGTCAGAGATGTTGGGCTTGTACATTTCATATCGTGCAAAACATGAATGTGCAATTACTGGCTACTGAGCATTTGAATTGCAATCACACAGTTTATTTAAGTATGTTATTGCTTTATCAGCCCCTTGACCCATAAGCCTGCCATAAATAGAAGCTGGGTAGTCGGTAATAAACATATAACGCCAAACTCTTCACTCCAGTGTAGCTCCAATTACTTTTCTACAGAGGGTTCAGTTTGACCTGAGGTATCTACCATCTGAATCCAGAAAACAAAAAGCTTCTACCCACTCAAATGCTACAGTAGCTTCAAATAAAAGATCATTCCAAAATATTTTCTTATAGAACATAAATAGACATGATTGCCACATTCTTAAGTATCAGGATTCTTCCATTGTCTGTGGGCTGGTGGTATTTGTGAATTGTGCTTTTCTTTGAATTCCAGTAATTATTAAATAAATACTGACTCATCTGTGTTTCACTGCTATTATACTTTTTCTTTTGAAGAATGAAGTGGGTTTTTTTGGTTCTTTTTCCTTTTCCCTTTCACTTGTAAAAAGCTAGACAAATAAGCTGGAAGCTATAATTAATACACAGCTAATTTCCTCTCTTCCTGTTCTAACTCACCCCACTGAGACCCAAAATACCAGCATTCTTACTGACCTTTATGTTCCATTGAAACAACCAGCAGAGAACTAAAACATCTTATTCCCCATGCTTATTACTTTTCAAGAATCAAAGGATAAAAACAAAGCAAAACTATAGTTTCTGGTCAAGCAGATGGTTAACTTCTACAGTCTGGAATTAAATGACAAAGTTGCAGTGTATTTAAGATAGTTCAGGATACAGACAACTATACCTTCTTTTACTTATGTTTGGGTTTTTTTCACTCAATACAGCAAGAAGTGCCACAGTCCAAAGACACCTTAACACTAGGCCATAAAGATGGGGAAAGGCAGTACTATGAGCTTGTGCTTGGTTAAGAGTGTTGCACTTCATTCCTCGACAAGGGATCCTACCATGCCACTGATCCCATTTTCCTCAATTATTAAGTAGAAGTTTGAGTGATGAAAAAAGTCCATGCATGGATTTCTTCTGAAATATCTGCTTATATTACCCACTGCTGAACTAGTCAAGAGACAAGAAGAATATTGCAGAAAGATTTTTTTTTCCCCTTAGCACTGCACATGCCATAAAAAATGTTGAAAAAGAAGATAATAAATGCAAATTTCCTTTTGCTCATTCTCAAGGATTGTAACATGTATTACCACTGCACTGAAGCAGTGATTTAAAAATTAACTGTTCAATGTTGTTCTCATCTATATGCATTTTGCCAGTGCTCCTAACTGACACAGTTAATAATCCCAGTTGTGGAGAACCACGAATCACTTTTATTCACTAAGTCCCTAGGTTGGTCATTTTAGTGGCAAAAATTATATTCTAACTAAGCCAAGAATAAGCTCTTTGTATATGAGCAGTCTCCTTCGACTGAGTTGCACAATGAGCTGTTTGGGCAGCAGCCAAAACCAGGCTCTCTCTCTTCAACCCCCAAATTTAAAACAAGGAGATTCCATTGTGCTTAAGGGCCCAGCAGGAATTATGATGCGAAGTCTAAACACTTACATACTTGTTCTGTTTCCTCCTTCCCCAAACACTTTAACTCCTTATGGGATAGCACATGGGGAAACAACCAACTATCAAAAAACAGCCTGACCAACCGACCTTCACTTCTGGTTCAGCTACACTTCCAGGGTGCATTTAGCGATCTTTCCAGAAAGCAAAAAAAAAAAAAAAAAAAAAAAAAAAAAAAAAAAAAAGTAGTACTGACAACGTATCATCACTGTAACACTTCAACATCACAGCACATTAAATGGCTCTTGTCTAGATCCTCGCAGAGAGAATCAATATTTTAATTTGAACGTAGAGCTTTTCAATCATTTCTGTGTTGGAGGTATCTGATTCTCTCAATTTATTTTCTTTTACATGTCACTTAATGATAAATATAATTTTGCTTGATATTAACTCTGGTTTATGCAGAATGTTCACATCCTGGAATTAAAAGACACCATATAAATGTTAGGTATTATTATTTGTAGTCATTTACCAGGAGCATTAATAAAAAAAATATATTTCCTGAAAAGCATGGAGATTAAATTAATTTAAACATCTTTAGCATATTTTAAGGGCACTAAAGCTCATATCCAATAATTATTGAAGTCAATGGAAGGATTATTACTCTATTCAATGGCCTTTGAACCAGACTGCAAAGAAAAACACATAGCGAATGCAAGTGTTAATTTGGCTTATTCTTAAATAAAAATAGAGCAGACACAACTAAGACCAGACTTGTGCATCACAACCTGAACAAACTCAGGTGTGTAGTGCAGTCCACTCCCTGCATTTAAAACATAAAGCTTTTAATGCTTTTATTTTATTTCCTCAACAAATTCAGGGCTCTTGTGAGAAGCATTCTTGACAAGCCTGGATACCGGCAAGACAAATACAAAATCCAGTCATAATTTCTGGTTGCTCTCTGTTACTTCCAGATTGGGGACAATTTCTACCTTCATATTCTGGATAATTGGCTGATTTCTTAAAGGAAACCTCTTTACATCTTATTTTCTGAACAGCATGTTGAATCGCAATTTTGCCGCTCTCAAGGAAATGCAGCATTTTCTGAGTATTCCAAGGCATAAATTATACGTCTGGTTTGTGACTCATGGCTAGTAGCCTTCCCCCTCATTCTAGGCTCTTGTTAATTTTGGAAATGTACACCTTCCTACATTTGCTTCTATTGCTTTCAAAAAAGATCTGTAACAGAACCCTATCGGAAGATTAATTTGCTAGCTAGCTACTGCATTATAGTTTTACAAAGAAAAGGACTAATGCACTCAAACTATAGGCCCAATTTACAAGGGTTTTGTGAAGATTTGTATGAAACTTGAGGTTTCATAATTCATTCACTTTCTCATGCCTCATAGTTAAACTAACCTCCATGGAATCGAAGCTGAGATCTTTTTTATGCTAAACTTGAATAGCATGGAGGGGCTTTACCTGAAAAAGATAAATGATTTAATGTTCACCAAAGGCTCCCCAATGGAAATGCTGCCCATTGGGTTCTCTTTCTCAAGTTGAACTCTTCTGAGGCAATTCTTTAGAAAAGTAAAAAAAATACTCCTACTGTTTTCTCCAAAATACTCATCTCTGAAACTCTTTACTAACGGAAAACATTAAAAGGTATCAACAATTCAGTAGTAAAATTGCAGCTTCTCTTAGTAAAACTCTGACATTGCTTTTTCAAATGCCTGTTGTCATAACACTGCAGGCTCTTCTCTGATCACATCTGCAAAACCAAGCATTGGGAGGTTGCACCAGAGTTCGAAGGCAAGACCTGCAACCCAATTGCATTAAAGGGCAACACAGCCCTTACTGACCGACCTTCCCAAAATAATGCTGGATGTCATCACATTGTCAAAGGTGTGGCTTCCCCACATGAAACAGCGGAGCTTCAAAAGAATGCTTTTATCTTTTAATAAGCATGTACAAATGTATTTTATACACCCACAGAAACAAGTATCTCTCTTCGTGTATGTGTACACATACATATACTACAAAGAATCAATGTAGAAACATGCACTTGTCCAAAACTATAATGATCATCTATGTTTTATTTGACAGAGGGATAGAGAGAAAGGTGCTCTAACAGCTAGAGGAAAGAGATGATAGATGGAGGCTCGTGACACACAATGGCAGTAAGCTCCATGAGAAAACCTGGGCTCCTTTCTTTTGCCAAGTTTTAATATCCCCAGCTTTAGAGTGATCTTAAAACAGCTGCCAGTTGTTCAGTCTTTAAAACATCAAAACAGCAGTGCTGGTGTTCCCTATCCCAACAGCCCCTTCCTTGGGTTACTGTCAAAGCAAATGAGGAAGGAATGATAAACATGTAAGGACAATAAACAGGTCTGGGAATAAAAGAAAGGCAGAGATGTTTTCTATTTCCTGAGACCCGATATTCCCAACCTTCCCTCTGTCACTGTAGTCTCCATCTTACCTTGCACCCCCAGATCTTTTGGAAATGTACCAGCCATCTCTTGAGCTGATGCTCATTAGTAGCGCTAGCCTAGCTGAGGATGTGGACCTTGTGCCCATCATAGGCCACATAGTTGACTTTGCTGGGCAGTGTTCTATCCCATTCTGCTCCCACTGAGAGCTACCAGAAGAGACAAGATGGGTGCAGCTTGTTGTGTGCATGAGGCCTTGAGTCTCATCCACACAGAAACATCTGTTCATCTCAAAATGGAAAAGGAATTCAAATTGAACATGCAGCACATTTGTTCTCACCTCATGGCCTCTTCATTTTATTCTAGAACAAACATGAACAAAACTCTGAATTTAGTTTTGCAATTGCTTAAGAATATGAGTCACTACATATCCACTAAGCGTTAGATCCAGTTTTCTTTAGTTTGCTGGAAACTGTACTGTGGCTGGCTCTTAGCAATGCAGAACTGACAAAGGAAACACCAGGCTATCACTTTGTCCTTCCTGCCCCCTGTGTAAAATGTAGATGAGACCTAGCTTTCCTATTCAGTCTTGATTCTCTTTGTTTTGCAAATTTAAGACAGATGTAACTATTTTTGCATGCAATTTCCTCTTAATTTTTATCTTTTGCAATTTATAATTACAGTGGTTTTTAGGACACTAATACATTATGTTTTGCCTAGTCCAACAGATCTGACAAACTTCTCTGCCAAGCAGGTGAAAAGCAATTAAAAAAAAGCATTGCTCAGGAAAATCACTAGGATAATTTTTTTGCTTTTTAGTTGTTCATTTTTTGACAAAACATATGCTCCATGTATGTTTGGTGCAAATAAATGCACACTAAACAGATGTAAAAATCAGATATTATCATTCTTATGCTACAGTAAATACTGTGGGGGCGTGATTTTAGTTCCTGACACAAAATTTTGCAATCATTTGCATATTGGTCTACCTACTGAAATCCAAATGACTCCTTACATGAACAAAAATGTTTGCATGACTTGCAGGAAATTTTATGGATAATTCCATTAGACATAAACTGTTGACCAAGTCTAAGACTAAGACTGGATCCAGCTGCACCTAGGCTCCAAAAGGAGTTTAGAAAGCAAGAGGGTCCACTCTGAACCTCATGACTCAACAGGAGGGTCCTCCTTACTCTTTGTGTCTCTGGTCTCTGTGTGACTCATTCTAACTGGATTCTAACTCAATTTTCCTTTGTATGTTTCTCCTGTGCAGTAATTAATAAGGTGAACCTTGCCATCAAACTTATTGAACCTTGTCAAACCACTGTTAAACTGTGTTAAATTCCATCAGACTTACTGAACTCTGTCAAATTATTATTTTACCTCAATAAAACATTGCTGCTTTTCTCTTTTGAGTGAGGTGCATTCCACTCATCCGTGACAGAGACTTATTCAGTCAAATAAGGCCTATGCACTAGGACAGCTTGTTTGTGGGGTTTTTGTTTTGTTTTTGTAAAAATCAAATGAAAGTGCTATTTCTGCGTTGGACCACATTTTAGCACCTTTATTTATGGGAATAATAACTTACTATGAACTGATTTTGTTCAGTTAATTTTTGTTCAAAATTGAGTTAGAATCCAGTTAGAATGAGTCACACAGAGACCAGAGACACAAAGAGTAAGGAGGACCCTCCTGTTGAGTCATGAGGTTTAGAGGGGACCCCTTTGCTTTCTAAACTCCTTTTGGAGTCTAGGTGCGGCTGGATCCAGTCTTAGTCTCAGACTTTGTCAAGGGTTTACTTCTGATGGAATTATCCATACAGTATTTACAATAATATTGAGTAGCTACATGGATTAGTAATGTTTCATTGTATTAATTCAGCGTGCTATCAGTCACTTACCGAGGATCTGCCATAAGTGAGGGATCTCTTAGTCTCAGGTAAAGAATCTCTACCCTTGAGAGGCATCTCTGCTCAAGAGGAGAGTTACCTGGCATGCAGTCCAGCTGCAGTTCAGGGAGAGCTCCAATTGGGCCCATCCTGATGGTAAAATATATAGGGTGAAGTAGTTGGCTGCTAATCAATAGTACAGACAAGATATATGTCTTCATTTTAGCTCTGATATCTTATTCTGCACTTTCGTTATCTTGCACTTTTGGGTTTCAAAACCACCTTTCAAAATACTTTTCAAGACATCTTCACTCCTTTGTCCATAACCAAGGGCTTTCCAGCTCACAAGTTCACCCCAAGGACACGAGGTCTGTTGCTCCTTAGTCAGCCTGAACCAAAGTACAGCTAGGAGTCAAGTGTGTCCGTCACACTCTCCCAGTCTACAGTTATTACAGACCATTTGATAATAATGCCAGTCTTTCCTCCTCCTTTTTGGGTGATTTTCAAAGAGCCCTCATGCTCCCTACAGCTGCTAACAATGTAAAATGGAAACATGAAGTGGTGGTCTTTCAATGGATGTCACTGATTGGGAGGAGAAAGAAATATGGAAATTAACATTCTGATGAATTCTTCAGGGAATGTCTAACTGAAAATCAAAGCAGAAGAAATCATAAAGGGGGACATCCCTTGGTGAGTAAAATCTCAGGCAGCAAAGCTCCTTAGAGAGAATAAGACTTGTCATAAGTCCCTTTCATACCCTTGTTATGCTCCCCAAAGATTCACACAGTCTCCCAAAAGACTTCTTTGGATGGTTATGATTGCACGAGAAAGCTTATGGTCTCATTATCTGTAGAGAGGACATTGGTTTTAATAACTCAGGTATATTTTCTTCTCAAAAATAAAAGGACTAAGTGCTAGCTTTGTAGGTACAAACCCACTTGTAGAGATATCAGCTGCACATACTTCCATTGCAGGACTTTGCTGTGTGTTCAGAGGAAGAAATCTTGAACTGGACTGTAACCACAATTCCTGATTCTGTCAATGCTAGCATGCAATGTTGGGCAGAGCATTCAGTTTGCTCTGCTGTCATAGGCTGATTTGGATAATCAGTGTATGCAAGAGTATAAGTACCATGGCAGATGCGATACTTTCATTTCTTACAGCTGATAAGAAGCTTTATTTGTATTTGTAAAATGCATTCAGGTAAAAGACATTCTGAAAATGTAAAGCATAACAATGCAATTTACCTTGTAGGGTTCCCCAAAGAGGTTAAAACCTGAAGCAAACAGATCTTCATCTTGCTGGACTTCCTGGTTTCTTCTCTCCCATTCTTTCCGCTTAAGCGCACTCCGGTCTTGCTCATAGTGACTGAAGAAGAGAAGGAAAAAAAGACAACACATTATTTTCCCCATAATTTAGTTACATGTTCTTTACTATCAGTAACAGCAGCAAAACATCAGAAACAATGCAATTCCTGAGGACAATTCTGAAAGAAAGAAGCAGCCACTGAATAATTTTCCTAAATGTAAATTTAGGATCATAATACTATATGAAATTGGGCAGTAGGACAGTCAGTACAATTCTAAAATGAAAACAGACAGAAATGTTCTTTTCAAATTAACAAAGCATTGCGTAGAAGAATAAAATACATTTTCACGCATTTGTGTGAATAGTCTGTAGAATACATGTGCGCACGCACACAAACGCACATGCGTGCGCACAAAGAACATGCAGAGAAAGCAAACATGAAGTCAAGGAAGCACAGCAACATCTTCAAATCCATTTAACTGTGTAACACTTGTCTCCATCCATCCCAATACTCCAGTTCAGCCTCATGTGATTTAGACCACCTAATTCTATCCCATGTACTTGTTAAAATTTATGTACGGCTTCATTGCAGGCATCCAGGGGGTTTTAAAAAGTGCTTTTGTAGCAGGCTCCCAGAAGAGACTTCAGGATAGTCGATTCCAGTATCAGATAATTCTACACACAAACAAAGAGAAAAGGATCTAGCACCTCAGCATAGCAATGGCGAGTGGCACTTATCTGTATGTCAGCTTACTTTGTGCACCTGCCAGACCTAGATGACAAGCTGAGAGACCACATTCACTTTCCCCTGAATAGCACTGAAGTACTTTGGTCTCTTGGCTTTGCAAACTACCTCCTGCTCCTCTAAGGGAAAAGATATAATTAAAACCCTGAAGGAGGGGGAAAAATAGGAAAGGAAAGAGGAAAGAAAAAGATCCATGCTTCAACTTGCACTGACAACCTCTCATGTGACAAGCATTAAGGGACACTTCTGTGCTTTCAACCCATATTTGATTTGTTATGAGGCTTTTGGCTCTGCTTTGTGTCAGTTAATTAGCTACCAAATTCCAGACGACAATTTGAATAGCAGATTCAGTATATGCACTGATGTTATCTGTTGCAAGCAGTATTTCCCTGATAGATTCTGGGCATGCACGCACATATCCATGCACACCCTCTATGTACAAATGCATACGTACAAACATACATATTACATATGTAACAAAGAACAGTTAATTCTGCTATCTATAGTGAGAATGAATTAAATCTCCATAGAGCTCCACTGCACTTGGAAGATAACCAAATATCTACAACTTTTGCCTTTTTAGCTCAGCGTGATGTTGTATTGAAAGCTTCACACCGAGAGATATAATGAGGAATGAACTGCACAGTGATGAGGCTTTAACAGTGTATAAAGTCACTGATTTCTGAGTGAAACCACAATTACTAATTTGAAGCACCAGCTAATTAAAACCACAGCTATGTATTTAGCCTCTTGTTATACCTACTGCAGTTTATAATTATGAGGACCTCTTTATCTACTCAATTAAAGTTCTTATGATTCAGGCAGGTTGTGTTTGAACCTGCAAGCCCTGCGGAGAGCACAGGGAAGTATGTGTCTGTTGCCTGACGACTCCATGTATCCTTACACTCATATACTTGTTTTTGTACAAGGAAGGAAAGAAAAAAAAGCAAGACTAATGTCACAATGAGACCCCTAAATAAAATATTTGAATTAATAATTGGTTTAAGCAACTCAAGATCACTCAGGCTTGGATTGCATAAGGCTTGAGTATGGCTTGTACACTGAACGCAAAGCCAACTACATAGGCTGAGCTGAATGATTTTCATCCACATTTTCCTTTTCCAAGTTAGAAGGCTGAAAAGATGCTACATTTTATTTATTTATTTATAACACCTCCTGATGTAGTGACATCACTGGCACCAACATCAAGCTCCAGAACATTGTTATAATCACTCTTGGCATTTTTGCAGAAGCTATACTACTATTTGCTGGTTTTCTGGGGGATATGGAAGGGAAATTGTTGTAAGCAACAGCCACTTTACTATACTATACATTATCATATTGCTGAGACAATACTGCAAGCCACAAGCAACCTGTTCACTAAAAGGTGAAGGGGGGGTACAAGTGTCCCTTTCATGTCCTAAATCAAGATTAAAATCCACTGGTATGGGAATAAGTGAGTACAAACTGTTTCCCAAATCGGTGCACAAAGATGAGGACAAGGTTGGCTCCATCTCTCCCCACAATTCTTCTGGAGTAGGGGGCTGGTTTAGCCCAGGAATAATCCAGCCCAGGAGCAGTAAGAACACACTGTATTCACCTCTCTCACAGGAGATGTTTTCCAGGGATTTCTTTGGCAGTTTGACCCATAGATTGTGTGACTCTTGCAGCAAGAAGTTATGAAGTTATGAGCCCAGGCTCAATACCAGCAGTATGGATCTAGTGTAAGCAGGATTTTATATCCTGCATAAGTAATCTCTGCTTATGGGAGCAGTCCTATCCCAGGCACTGCCAGCATTCACTTCAGAAAGAATTATTCATGAAAGCCAGAGCTGCGTTTTACAGCTTCCCAATGGCAACCTTGGCCTGGAGTTTCAGGGTGAAATCCTGGGCCTGTTCGAATCAAACTGCATCTGGGCACTGAACACACAGATCACAGAATCACAGCTTACAGCACAGAACAGATCTCACCCTTCACATGAGGTTCCAGCACTTTGCTATCTAAAAGCTGGCTCTGGTCTCAAGAATGCAAAGTGTTTAGGGAACCAAATGAGGCATTATGCCATATCCTATCTGAGAAAAAGCAGCAAAGGCTCTAAGACTATTTAGATATGTTTTATGACATGTTACAAAACCACAAATTCAAAAATTATGAAAAAGGCAGTAATTCAAAGTGACATCATTACTTTAAAAGACATTAACTTAAGCTAAGACACTATTTACAGTGTTAACAGCAAAAGGTTGAAAAATCAGTATTTTCCAACACAACATACTGAGGAGCGTGTGTTTATGAAAGGTATCTATTCCATGCACCCAAGAGGTGAGCTCAAAGGCACATCTCATGCCCTGGACCCCAACAATGTTTACAGACTACCAAACTGTGAGCATCCGTTTTATGACACAAGCAAAGCTCTAAGTGAACTGCTACCTCTGCATCAATCCAAATCTCTCTTATATTCTGTGAGGAAAAATAAATAAATAAAAAAAAATTAAAGGTTCATTTTGATACCCACTCACACAGTCACATCGCAGCCTTAAGTGTACGAACTATCTATTCAAAAGGAAGTGCTTGCTCATCCTGTCAGGTCAATTACTTGGCTTATTTCTCTGCAAATGTACTTTTGCTATGGGAATGCTTGACAGGGCGCTGATTGTGGCTATGGAAAGTCAAATATTGTAAGATCATACACAGATTAGGATAACAACTTCTTTGGGTTCCTCTTTGTAATCCAAAGAGGGATACTGATTAGATCTTAAGGCTGCAGTGCACTGAGAACCTAATGGGATGCTCTCCAGAAACTCTTAATGCGGCCACAATGCAATCTCTGGGACTTATGTTTAATATTTAGCTTAACTAATGTTCTGTGAAGTACAGATACGTGATTAGTGGTGAAGGTGTCAGTGAAAACTATAGTCAGATACCATGAGTTCAGTCTGTCTCATTAGTATGAGAAATACTTCATGACTCCTCTAAAGCCAGGAGAATAGGAAATCACAAATACAGACTTTTGCAAGCATTTTAAAAGAGGAGATTTAGAAGAAAACAGCTGCAGGCCACGATACTCACTGTATCCGAGAGGGCCAGTTCCCTAGACACAGCTATTACGTGACAATGTAGTTTAAATACATGAGCTTTATTGTTCTGTTACCACTTATTAGATTAATAATTGAATTTGAATGGGGAAGCCTGTACATAAATCTGAGAAGATCAGGAATGGTGAGCAGTAAGAATGCTACGAGAGCACGAGACCACTGATCTACAAATTACCAACGTGCTAGGTGCAGCAGAAAGAATTGTAACCATAACTGTGTTACTGGTTTGGTATGTTTAACATTGAGGCAGGCTGCAAATGCATTTTGAATAACAGCATTTGATACTTCATCCTTTAGAATCAGACCAGCATACAGCCATTTGTCATTCTTCTCAGCTACGGACCCCCTAAGGGACAGCGGTGAGCTGATGCACCGTGACAGGCCAGGTGCTCAGCCTGTACGAATCTGCAGAGTGTCAGCAAGGCCTATGGAGCTGCACCCTTCACACCCACTGCGGCCCATGGTGGCTGCAGGGACAATCCGGATCAAGCGGAGAAGGTGGCTGAGGCAGGAGGAGGTTATATCAAGGCAAAAGATAACAGGCGTGCAGGTAGATTTCAGATTGGAAGCTAAAAATGTGGATCTGGCTGTGAGAGATGGAAGTCAGATATGCATTGTCTATAAAAAGGAGAACTAGAAGAAGAATAAAATTTGGGGCATTGGAAAGGGCAGTGCAATCATCTGTGGTGAAAGTGAGAGGATGCGGTACAAAAGATCTGGAGGGAAAAGAAAAAAACCTTTTAGGACAGACTGCAACAGAGCAAGAGGTTAGAGGAAAGAGTTAAAGGAAAGCTGAAGAAATAAGACCAACAGCTGAAGGCTGAGGACCCAGCATTTGGGGTTTATTTTCAAAGATGTGCTAACTAAAGCCACAGAAGTAGTCTCCCAAAGAGCAGACAACTAGGCAAGGCAGACAAGAGCCTGAAAGACAGGAGAAAGAGTAGAAGAAAGAAGTCAAACCAGACAAGTTTGAAGGAGTAGTCGCTGTGATATGAAGACAGAAGAGAAAAAAATGATCAAACACCTAATGTTGCAGAAGATTCATGAATGAGAACAGAACACTGCTGTGTTGATTCAATCAAAACAACAAAAGCCCAACAGGGAAAGAATCAGTAAAAAAGCTGGAGCAGAGAGGCTTTACAGTAGTGACAGACTACATCCACGAGGATAAACGAACAACACTCAAGAAAAACAGCGCTTATCCATGAGTTAGGGAAGAAATAGTTGCTGTTCTCAATAACATGTCTGAATTCACAAAAATGCTTACTATGAGCAAATCAAATATCCCCCTGTACTAGTTCCACCCTCCTTAAAATAACGGATATGCCTCAAATGATGAAAGAAGTTCTTATATCAAAATCTTTGTCATTTGTGGAAACAAGAAGTAAACACAAGCTTCTAAACTAAGACACAGTGGATATAAAATGATATAAATTTGAGAACTGAAAGTCCTTATCCAAGGTTATTTCTTCATAGTTCTGCCTTTGGGGCCGAATCGTTGCTCTGCCACAAGCACTCAGGAAGTTGGTGAAGTAAACTCAGGAACTGGGCTTCCTCAAAAACTAACTCATAAGCCTGCACAACGTATTAAACATCAAAACCCACTCATGAACATATTTGACTTACATGAGAAATCTAACTCAGGTCAATGAAAATATTCCCATGCTTAAAATACATACTTGCTTTTCCACACCAGGGCAATTCTTTTTCATTGCAAGTAAAAATGTAAGGCAAAAAGCATTTCACCTCATAATTAAATTAGGTAATAGACTACTTCTAGCAAATACATTACAATGGGAATTCACCTCTACATAACGCCAGATTTATCTCACCATAACTCCATTGATTTCACGTAAAAGCAGGGTACCACAATATTGTACAAGGGAAGGAAAACAGGCTTCCTGGGTATGTTCAGATTCTCCTAGTTTACACTCTGGTATTTCAATACATTTATTCCAAATGAAAAAAGGCGGGGGGGGGGGGGGGGGGGAGAAAAAGAAAAGCAGGTCTTAAATTTCATTGCAGGTTTTGAAGTATATTCAGTAAATGAGGGGAATTTCAAAATCTGATCTTTAAGCAGAAATACAGCCAACTTAATATATCTTCTTTGCTTATCTGAAGTCTTTGTTTCACTTAACGATAAACATCATAAGCAGTACCACACTTAAAATAGCAAAATTCCTCTTCCTCTGTTTATCACCATTGAACTTGCATCTTTGTCCTGGTAACTATACTACTTGACAGAGACCAATCAAGCCATGATAGAAGAGCTTTACAACTTCTTACTATCTTTCATATTTAACACTTACTTTAATGTTGTGTTCTTCTTCATAGCATGAATGATTACTGAAAGTATCTAGCACAGAACTTATCTATCACTGCACTTCAAGATAAATGATTTATTTTAAAATATAGAATATTCTGTCTTTGATGTTCAACAGTTCTGTAGAGAAACACTCGAGATGGTCACTGGTTATCTATCCACATGAGCTAAATCTCTTAACAATTTGCATTAAAAACAATGCCATTCCTGTAGCACATTTGATAGAGAATACAGAAGATTAAAGCCTCCGAACAAAATAACACCCAAGAGACCCCCTGAGCAATTTATGGAAATTTAAGCTTGGAGGCTAAGGGTTTGGCTTATATTTGTCATATTCTTCATTCTTTTTAGTTATTTCCCCCCTCCTCCAGTACCTAGAAAATGTTATTTTCACTCAATTTTTTCCTCTTTTTGGTATTATGAGCCCTAAACCTTTCCTTAACGTGAATTTGGAAGGAACGATTCTGGGGGAATGGATGACAGAGATAAGCTCCTGAATAGTAAGCGTATAAAGAATAGATGAGGTTTCAAAGGGGAGCATTTATTGTTTCCTGTATCATAGCACATTGTCTTTCGATATGATTAGTTATCAGCCTGAGTTATCAAAAACTGGGATGAAATAAAGCGCTTACGCAGTTATGCTTCATTGATGTCAGCTAGGGGAGCATGAAAATCTCCATGAAGTTGGGTAATTGATGTGTAAATCAGAGCTCAATCACTCTGTAATAGAAATGGTCCCACTGAAAGTATGGTTGTTGAACAGTATTGCAGAGGGGTGGGAAAGAAAGAGAGAAACAGAGTCAAGATAAGACTTATTTATTAAAAATTATAATAACTGGCAATTTACACAATTTTCTCTTCAAGAGAGAAGTGCTGTCAGATCTATTTAAATGCAAGCTGCAGACCACTGTATTTGGATATCCTTATTCGGCAATAATTAACTGTTTCTGTTTTATTAAAATGCTTTGGGACACTGTTATGGATATTTAAAAAGCAAATTAAATGAACATGTTCATCCTTTCAAAGGCAACACGTGTAAATGACATCAGCGATTGTAATTTGGTTAACAATGTGCGTTCAAGGTATGTTTTGGAGTCCTATTACAGTCGTCTTGTCAGTTCAAATTTGCAGTATGAGAAACAAAAGCAAAACTGAAGGAAAAGGGGCGGAGGGAAGAAAACTAAAGAGAAAAATGGTTATAACCGCAGCTCCAAAAGGACGTTAAAAGACAAATAGTCATTAGAACATCAGTCACATAAAATAGCTTTCTGACATGCGATATTTCTAAGAGTAAACAGCTGATACGTAAATAAAAAAGCTAGGTAAGATAACATTATGGGGATTATTTTTGTTGTCATTTGTTTTTCTTTTAATAAATGAACGCACGTTAAGGCATTGATATCAACTTCCCAGAAACATCTGGAATCCAGGATTCTAGTTATGATTTACACTAAACCACTGACAAACTGTAACAAACTTAAATAAATGCGAAATTTATTAGCATTTTTGGCATCAAATGAATTATACTCAGGACACAGGAGCTGGAATAGGAAGCTTTATTAGATGGGCAACGTGCTGTGACTATAAGGGGACTCTGATTATTACAAGGGGGTTGAATAGGGAAGGAGGTTCAACCTAAATTCTGAATTTCATCACCCTTATGAGTTTAATAGGATATGACAGTTTCTTTGTTTTTTTAATTTTTTTTTTTTTAATTCCATTAATCTCTCCTGGGATTTGAAGTTTCTTCAAAAGTCACTGATGGCAATGAAGCCATTAAAAGTCTTTGCCAAAGTATATACTATAATTCAAACATATTTCACAGCGTATCTCCTAACGGCTTCCTAGCTGCCATCATGCTTCAAATGCCCATCAGCAGCAGCATTCTATGTATTTATGTGTTACAGATGAATATGGTTGTGTTTAGCTGCATGCTGTGCATTATTCTTTATACACGTCAACAGCAAGCATGGCGCAGTGCTGCTACAAAGCGTGTATTTGTACATATATTTCTCCCAAGGCATAATGCTAATTTGATGCAATTAAAGATCTTCTGACAATGCTTGTTACAGTCTGGTTTTCCTTCACCTGGATACCTCAAATTATGAAAAATTTTGAAAATGTCCAAGTTTATTTTTGTACATGTACCATTTTCAAAGATTTAAATGTATTTTAATATATGAAAACACAAAATCTTTAATTTATTATCACATAACGTGTGCAGATTGCAGTCCTACATCTGAGCTGAAAACCATTTTGGAACTCTACTTTCATCTTTACCTCTTCTCATATTTAGAATTAAAGTTTTTCATTAATATTGCTACTTAAAACTGTCCTAGGCACGTGTAGGATGCTTCCTTAAAAATGGAGTCCACACATTTGTATTTTCTTGAAATATTGGCAATGATATGCAAGAGACAGCTAACAGAAATAAATCTAGCCTTTTTAAAAAACGTTACAAAACAATCATTGATTAACACAACCTTTTGGAGACAGATGAATCAGCAGACTCAACTGCTTGAGTATTTTATCACTGAAGTGTTTCCATGCTACTCCTACAGCTCTAATAAATGCATTCATTTACTAACAGGCATCTTTACTCCCTTGAGCATTTTCACATGCTGTGCAGCTCTTTAACCACATGTTCTTAAACTTAACGTGTGCTGAAGAATACCACCACAGGAAAATTAAGAGTTCAGTAGGATGACTATTTCATTCATCAATTTTAGATTGAAGGAGAAAAGCATGCAGGTCTCTGCGTGCAGTGCACACATACAGACTGATCCAGACACCTCAATGCACAGAAAAATACTACTGTAAGCCTAATATAATTTAATTGATTATTTAGGACACTGGCTAGAGAAATTATCTTCTAAATAAATTATTCTTCTCTCAGGTGAAACTCTATATAATTGCCTCCGTTTCTTGTAGTAATATCTACTAGAAAGGAAAGAGATGATGAAATAAATGCAAAGTGCTTTTGTTTCAAATTCAAGTAAACATGCATCCCCTTTTCAGTGCTGCTGTGAAAGATATCGCCCATCTCGGGCACTGGCAAATTGCACAAGATACAATGATTTTATAGCTTCATGAGACTTAATGGTCATCACCTTGGAAAGAACCTACGACGTTTCAAACTCCAAATTTTAAGCCTTCCTCCACTAGACCTTAAAAAGCCTTACAGCACCAAGGTGCCTGTAACACACAGCTTCAGAAAGAATAATAATATTTTTTGTACTTATTTTTCCTAAATAGATTCACAGTCAATGGGTCAATGGATTATCATCATCGTTGGCTTCTAGTGAGGAAGATAATCTATAGCAAATACTGCTCATGTCTTCAGCAAACATATAACATTTATTCCTCATTTATAAACTGAGTATAAAGTATGACAAAATAATTTAACCAAAGCAGCACAAAGTTCATCAGCATTGCTGAGGTTTACATCCTCTCTAAGGGCATAGTTCAACTTCAACTGATGCTACTGGCAATTTTCCCAGTGAATTCAATGAGGGTTAGATGGGACCTAGCCATTTAATAACGACAAAAAAGCCAGGTCTCATAACACAGCCAGCTCTAAGCAGCAGCAACTTATTGGTATAAACTAGCTTTTCTGTTATGTTTCTCATGCTAACAGAAATATTTTTTTATCCACTGCCAAGAGTTTAAAAAGTCTTAAGTACAAACCAGCACATGCCAGAGCTACAGAGCTTTTATGGTCATTATTTACAACAGAGATTGAGTGCATAGATTTCCTGGTCAGCTAATGCAGATTAAATGAAATTTAGGAATTTCTTAAAAAAAAAAAAAAAAAAAATCAAGTGGGATACCAAATAAGCTTCTCAATCTACCCCACAGGCAATTACTGCTTTAAGCTGAAGCACAATTTTCGTATTTTTTTAGTGATGTTATAGATTGTACACATGACATCTCAACCAACTGACCAGGAAATAATCAACTTTGCCTCTATCCCACAGTAAGCACTGATACACACACATACACCAGGCAGCAGATCACAGACATTGGCACTGAGAAAAAGTAAAGCAAATGTACCGTGCTCCCTGAAAAAAACCACCACCCTTAAATTTAACTAAACATGGGAATGCTGTGCTATTAGGGATACAGCACGTAGGTGTTACTGACAAGTTTGAAACGTGCCCTGGGAAAGATAAAAATGAGCACTTAAAAAAAAAATTGTAAAATCATTTCACTTCTTTCGACATAGCAAAATCATAACACAATCTTATTTAGACAGGCCAAAACTACAACCTCATGTCTAAAATTATTTTAATTTTTAAGGTGGGTGTGGTGCAAATTATTATCCCAGTACTGCAGTTTCCAGAGCCAAACAGAAACTGTATCTGTTTCCCCAATTATGTTCTGAATATGTTTGAAATCTCACAGGTATAACTGACTTCATGAATGACAGAAATATCACGATGAAGAAAACAGGGCCATTTAAGGCCAAATTCCCAGAAGTAAGAAAGACCAAAGCTCCATTTAACCCATCGGCCTCTGACAACAGTCAACAGCAAATGCCCAGTAAAGCCCCTAGAACAGAGCATAGCGTTCCCCAAAATACTGACATTACCCTGAGAAATTTTTGGCACATGAAGCTATGCGTTAAGTAAAAAGGACCTGGTATCTTTGTATTTAACATCTCTAGAAGACTTTTTTCCAAAGAACGCTTGCAAACAGAATACTCAGTGGCAAGGAGTTACACAACTCATCTGAAAATTATTGCCTTATCTCAAACTAGGTTTACCACTCCTATAAGTCTGAAAACCCTATTGATTTTACAAGATTGATTGCATTTTACTGAATACGTGGGAAGAGAATTCACATACATTTTTGGGGGGCACCTACATTTATTACAGACAGGAAGCTCCTGTGCTTTTCAGTCTCTGGAGAATCTCAGGCGCGCATCCCACGGCACTAACTATACCATGCATTTTCAAGGCCATACACATGGATTACTGCATCCTGAGTAACAGTTACTTACACTCCAAATCTTTTGTATTTTTGTCCCTTCTGCTGTCAATCAGTAAATGAATATCACTTATTTTCATAACACAAACACAATGTGTTATTTAATGCAAGTGCATCCTTTTTAAATTCCCTACCATCAACCATTTGTCTAATATCATACTATGTAACATGCAAATATTAAAATGCAATGTAAGTTGAGTCATATACATTGGAGGCTGGCCAACTCCCGCACATTTCAGTATTAAATAATAAAATAGTCTAGTGTAAAAATATGCAAACTAGTTTCCATCCTGCTTTAATACTCCCTTAACATGAGAAGAAAGTGAATGCGATTTTGTTTAAATATTAAACATTACATTTCTTTTGACTGTTAAAGTATTATTAAAGCTAAATAAAATGTTTTTGCAACCTCCTTCCTCGGAAGTCTTATAGGTCACTGTTACCACTACTGTTTTTTCCTTCTAGCTAGTTTCTTTGGGGGAACTCAAAGCTTGTTACGAATCAGAGTAAGTCATGCCTGATTACACCTCTGCGAAGGAGCAACTACTGTCAAGCAAAACAACTGAGGCAGTGAAAGTTTAAGCAAGTTGATGATGGTCATTCAAGAAGTAAGACATGGCTGTGGGATGAAAACTGAGGAGTCCCGACTCTCAGACGTTAAACTTCACCGTAAGTCCAGCTGTAACTTGCAACCATTCATCCACCACTGAACTCGGAGGTGACAGCCATCAAGTTGAAATTTAAGACTATCTAACAATACCATACAGCAAGAAGGAATTATCTTTATGTGCGTTTCCAGAACATTGGGTCATACACTGTGAGACAAGTTTTCTCCTGCTGAATGTCACTGGGAGAGGTCGGCAAGGATGTTCTTATTACATTTGCTGGAAGGATGGAGTGTATCAAATGGTTTAATTTTGTGTAGTGCCCCACTTACTTTGACAAACTGATACTGCACAGGGCATAATGTCATTAGGTGATTAAAGTACAGGAGCACTCAGCTTCCCACCTCCTTTCATACCAAGGGCCCACAAGTGCTACTGCAGCAGGCTCGAAACCAGGAAAAGTTGTGGCTGCGGAGGCAATACGGTCTCAGTAACATAAACCACCAACCGCCTCCTCTCACCAGGAACTGCCATCCCGGCAGTGACCAGAAATAAGCTTCACAGTCCCCCTGAGAGAGCCCACCTTCCCCTCAGCCTCTTGAAGCCCTTTCACCACTGGCAACAGCCCAAAACCACATGTGACCTTCAAGCATCATGTCCACCGTCCTCTGACCCCAACAGCTAAAGGACTCTGACTTAAGCTGTATTGACAGTACAGCGACATGATACAATCATGAAAATATGATGTACTTCCACTTTTCAGCTGGTATTGCCTTTGAAAATAACTAAAGTTGAGCTCTCCTCATTATGCCAAACGTATTAAAACCTCAGTACCCACGGTAGGAAATGTGTGTTTTGTCACACACACTCTTTAATGTGACAGAAATACAAATTTATGTTTTCTTTCATACAAATACCTAATGGGGTTTGAATAAAATAAAATAAAATCTGCACACTGCCATGTGGAAATTAATTTTAAAGAACTGTTTATCAATTTAATTCCACTGATAGTAACAGACAGATTTATGAGGCAATTAACTAAATATTTGTTTTTTCACATTTCAATTCATTATAGTAAATTAACAATTTTCCACTTGAAAGTCTTGCATTGCTACACTGAAAGCCTTGAAAAAAAAAAAAAGTGTATATTACTGTTGGTCTAGGAAGGATTCTCTGATTTTTACAATGTGGATTATTCTCCTCACATTAACTTAACATACTGTATGTAACTCAACCCCCCCCCCCCACACACACACACACATTTCTGTATTACCTCAGAACCTGTCATTCTTTAAATGCGAGTTTCAAGCAACCAGACATAAATAAACAATAATTACAGCTCTAAAGCCAATGTAACATCTGTTCAAGCAAACAATCCTACGGAGTGGATTTTATAGCCATATAACACCCATCTATGGGTGTGCCTGAGAGACAAAACCAAGGGCCTTGACAGATCTAGCCTGGCCTCCTGAGCCACAAATGCCCACATCAGACAACATGCCCTAAAAGAGCTGATGGAAGGAGCAAAATGAACTAAGCCTAACATTAACTTGAACACCAAGTAAAAAGTTCCCGCAGGAAGGGTCAACCTTACTCTAAGGTAGCTCACCTCCATGGCCAGCAAAGCCCAAACCCTCAGAAACGAAGGGAAAACCTGCACATTGGGAGCCGCCAGCCCACGCCCCTGGGATCGGTCGGCCACAGCCCAATGTCGCTTTTCAACGCATCATCTGGGAGAGCGCAGCCCCTCGCACTAACGGTCTCTACAACAATTTGCATATCATTAGCTACGAGCCCCGTGACTGCGCATGTATAGCCACATTTCACATCTACCTTTACTTATTTTGATGATTTAAACATTTTAATTAATGATTTCAGCTTCAGGGAGGTCATCTGGCTGTGGCTGTGTGGATCTCTTCATCATTGTGGGCCAGGTATTAAACACATTAAGCAGCAGTCAGAAGACAGGACTACAGCTTTATGTTCTTTTAACTGGTATTGTACCAAATTAATATCAGGAGGAATATACTCTATAAATATAAAAGCATCTGCTTATATAACTCCTTGGATTCTTTTCTCCTCTGTGTTGGTGTTTTACTACCTGAAGAGAAACAGTCTTGCTCCCTCCATACCGCCACTTGCCTTTATGGAGAGCAGGTCTACCAATGCTTACTGATCTCATGGGTTTCTGCCAGATCAACTCGTCGAGGATGAACCCTCCTGAGGAAACTGTACCAACTATATTCCTCAGTTCTGCACAAATTCTGGTTAAGTATTTCCTTGAATAATGTATAGTTTGCCCACTTTTTAAAAATCGTCCTGTTAATTCACTGGATTATGGCACAATCACATCAAAGCATTAGTCTAAATAGGATTTTGTAGCCAGATCTGATTTAGAAGATTTAGCATTTTAAAGGCCTCCATCCCACAATGCTGACAGAAATCATCAGGCAAAGGAAGAAGATGGGACTGCCTGCCACACCAAATGATGAGAACCTGTAATTCATCAGATAAATCACTAATTTTTTTCCATTGTTAATATTTACGAATTTGGTAACAGCAACAGGGAACAAAGACTCTCCTAACAGCTATTCATTCAGAACAACGTGCAAACACTAGTTAAGCAGTTAATTGCCATTAGCAACATGCATTCCAAATTGAGAAACTGAGGCATGGTGAGATTAAAGGACTTGCTCATGGCCACAGGATGAATCAGTGGCAGCAGCGAGAGTGGAACCACTTCCCATCGCCCATGCCTTAGTTCTATTACAAGTCGATTAACCTCCCTTTTTAATGGTAAGGAGCTACGATTGCAGCTTCTCAGTTTGCACTACCTACCAGAAAATATACCCCCCACCTACCAGGTTGTAAAGGCTAAAACCAAAAACTGAATGTTATCATTAATACTCTATTCATAGTGCTTGTCTCTTTCTAGTTGTAAATACCACCACAGCCACCACCACCAAAGACAGACTTCAATTTTAGCACTCAGGAGGCTAATAATTATCAAATTAATAAAATACTAACAAATTTTAAAGTACTCCAACTGCCTAGTAGAGAGGCATTAATTTTTGACAAATGCGCCATACATTATTATTTATCAAGATCTCAAGCACTGCATAGTATGCCAACCTATCAATCTAAGCACAATATTTGAGCATCATTAAAAATGCAGACAGCAAATTGGTAATGCTCTTTATCCTTTTTACTTAAAAAAACCCCCAACAAACCAGTAAACAAAATAATCAGTACATCAGTGACCTCAATACAGGGCATTTTCTGGAGACTAATGATGGGCTGGGATAGATGATCCTCACTTGTACTTTAGGTTATCAACTCCTCCCATCCGATCATTAATTCCCCAGGAAATGCCTTTTGCTTCAACAGCTTTTGCTTAAATAGATCACCAATTAAAAAAAAAAAAAATTAAAAAAATCAAACCACTAGAAATGAACCTGTGAGTTGCATCTGCCATAATTGCACATAAAGACTTTACAGGTGACTTGCAAAGGCCTTTTTAATTGTATTTCAAACTCCTCTTTTTTTTCCCTTAGCATGATAATAAACACAGCCAGTGGGCAAAATTTGTGATGCTTCCTATATGCTTGCAGAGAATGTTTGGAAAGGTTCTTTAAGATGCATTCCACGAGCTCTCATACATTAAATAGTGCAGGATACCGAGCCTTAATTAAGAGCTTCTTTTTAACAGTGTGAATTTCTGATACATGAAACAGCGTTAGGCCCCTGTTTTATCTTGAGGAGAAGAAAAAGACAGGAAAGAAAAAGCAAACAAGCTTTCAACCTCTACTTAAATAGCAAAAAACCCCCTAAAAGAGCATATGACCAACTCCTTATTTTGTTTGCAAGACACGTTTAATATCAGGATGCTGTGGAGAGGCCCTGCATCACTCAAGTTTCATTATCATTACAAAATATAGCAGAATGCCTTTACTCAGAAGTTTATTATCGTAAATAATTAAAACAAAACTATCCTTATGGTATGAAATAAATGAACAAAGTACATTATAGGATGCATTTGTTCTGGGGTTTATAGCTGTTTGCTGGCTCCCTACATCAGAAAATTCTGGAATTTGCAATCACCCTCCTGATCATTAGTCTGAATCGGGAAAATTTTACTGCGATTGGCTCAAATGTCTTGTTCTGTCAAAAACAGGGCTATAAGTGCTCTTTACTAGTCGCATATGCAACATACATTTTTGTGATAAATCAGAGTATGTGATATGCAAAACGTAAAAAAAAATCAAAGCATAGGAATGATTTCTGAGAAAAACAAAGAAAAAGGAGAGAAAGAAATTCTAGCTCTAAAATTAAAAAGATTGCCTGATTTCTAATTACAAAAATGTGCCAAGGTACAGATGAAACGATTAAATCTCCGCAATACTCGTGCTAACAGTATATTGTTCTCATAAGCTTGAAAGTGTTGGGCACACTCATGTTCTTTGAAGTTTTGCTTTGTTCCTTTGACTTATTTTATGCAGGTCAAAGATCACCATCACTGCACATATCTGTCACTGAAGGATAACAACATTACAACTCAGTTTGGAAGCAGGCTAGGCTGGCATGTTAAACCAGCAACAGACACATCAATCTTACTATTCTTGAAGACCGTGCAGTTCAGCGCCGGGAGGTTTGAACTCAGAACTAATGATAGTTACTAGTTTCTGCATCTTGATGTACCAGGTTAGGTCTCTCTTTTGAGCAGCCTGTCCCTATGGACAAGGAAAACATGCCAGGAAAGCAAATTAGCCTGCTAATCCAGCAAACGCTGACAGAACCCTACTGGAGAGCAGCAGGATTGTAGGGAAGCATGCAGAGACTTAGGGCAGCAATAAAGGGCTTTCCAGGGAAAAGACTAGGAAAACAGAACAGTCATCAGCAGTTGGGTAATAATCATAATTTGTGAGAACTGGAAATACTATTATTATTTGTGCAGCAGCATAGAATGTGAAATATTGGAGCATACCTATTGTCAGCTAAGTAACTGATAAACACCATCCAATAGGCAGGTCAGAATATAATCCCTCACTCATACACTAGAAGTAAGTTTTCTTATATATAACTTGACCATGATAAACTGGGAGTTGAATAGTTTTTGTTTTTACCTACGAAAACAGCGTCCAATAGGAATACTTAATGCGTTTACCTGCCAGTCCTTTGCATACAGCAAGTCCAATTAAACAAACCCAAAGGGGTATGGTACCTGATGAAATTCCAATCTCTGTTTTACACTTACGAATAAATGAAATCCATGTATGCCTATAACAAAAAGCAGCCATATGCCTGCCTCAAAATGAAACTCATCTGCCATGCCAAACATAAGAATTTTATACATTAAGATGATGGCATTTCTTAGTGCAAGGGGAGGAGAGGTGATGTTTACATTTAATGTTCTTACCTTCACTTGTCAACACAAGGCTCTGGTGTTAAACACCAAAAGGACATCTTTGTTGAGGGGTTTTTTGGTTAAATTGAGCCAGATTTCAGAGCACGTCTGTATGTGTAGATGCATTTACACTGCACCAATTTCTTAAATGCCCTCAGCTTACACTTCCTACCACCTGGGCTACCAGAGGGGGAAATTTAAAAGAAACATATCACATAAAAATTGTACATGTAAGTGCTTGAAAAACCCAGGAGGCGAACAGGTATCTTTTGTGTTGAAACTGTTGCAGTGTTTTAAAGCAAGGAGAGGAAAAGTGGCTCACAGATGAAGCAATGGGCTTCCATTTCCTCATACAACGTGGAAACTGAAATTGCAAAAATGGCAAGAATATATTTGTTTCTAGTTCCACTGGGTCATCATCTCCTCCAGGTGCCTAAAGGCAAGTACCACATTCCAGCGTGCAGTTTCTATTCTTTCTATCCCAAGCACAGCTCAACAGTCTCATGGATCAACTTTCCCTCTTTGTGCACCAGAATCAAATCCCTTCAAAATGAAGTGAAAGCTCTCTGCTGACCTCAGCAAACACTAAATCAAGGCCCCAGTGCATTCGAATGATGGCTTTACTTTGCAAACAGATAGGCAGTATTTATCAAAATCACATCAAAATACATAATGTAACTCACAAGCATAAATTATTTTTAAACATACACACACATGTATACATACTACCTTCTTTACATAGGTATTCCCACTGAATCATTATTAAGAAAGGGCAGGGAAATCTCTTCACACTCAAACACCCATGTACTACTATTCCCTTGGGAAACTACTCAGAGAAGTACTCTAGGGAGCCAACTAGAGCTGTGTTACAATAAAGAAATCACGTATGGTTTCATATTTACAATAAAAAAGAAATTTGCACTTAAAATGCAGAACTGGTGATATATTAATATATTAGTAATCTATTATATATTAATATATGTAGCATTTTTTTTAATGGGAAACTGAATACAGCCATCATCAGCTACTCTGTAATCACAGCACATAACAGCTCAACATCATTACTGAAGCTGCATAAAGTTAAAAAAAAAAACCAAAACCCAACCAAAAAATTGAGAAGTAACACTGAAATTATTAAAACCAGTTTAATGCCCAGTAATACAGTTGACCTCAGAATCAAACAAGCTGCTGGTCTGTTAGGGCACAAGATGATATACCCTACAAGAGTTTAAATTCCAATCCTAGCTCAGGAGTTTTTCTTAATATCAAAGTAGCTTCTTAGGAAAGCAAATGAAGTACATTACCTCTGGTAATGGTAACCATTTACTCCTTGAAAAGCCTTGAGAGAGCTCTCACACAGGGTAGCCTATGTTTTATTAAATCCTTTTGCATACTTTTATTTTCAGGTCATATAACCTGAAGGACAAAGGATTCGCTTAAACTTCTGATTTTATCAAGGATTAGTTGTTCTGATTCTTCAATAATTCAAGCTTCATCCCTACAAAGTACATGTTTAAATGTGAGCAGCATTAAACCAGAACATATTTACAACATATTTCTATTGAATCCCAAATGCTCAGCACAAACCAACCACTGGCAATACAATCAATATGAAGACCTCACTAAGATCTTCAATTATTCACATTTGGTTTTTATTCTAAATAGAATCTGAATACAAGAAAAACTTATTTAATTGCATGGCATGAAGATATAGTCCCATCTGCCTATAGGTAGTTATTTTGCTATTTAGAAAATGAGAAACAGAAAGAGGGAGACAGGCATTCCTTCTTAATTCACTGTTTTACAGTTATATCAAATAATAAACTACAACTGCCTTGTGCCCTAAAGTTGGCCAGAAAAGCCATATTAATAGGTCAGCTAAGCTGTGCATACAGATTGTTTTGCAGAAGTAGATGAGTGGTCCATTACATATATTTAAAGTAACACACTATATATTATTTTAAAATAATTCTTAGAATAATTAAAATCATGCAATTACCAAGGTGCTTCTATTGGGAACCCCTCATGGCCATTTTATTTTGGCATTATACAAAGCAAATATTGAAAATTTACCCCAGACATTGGATAGGATCAGTGCTCATGAGATCCACTCAGGTCAAGACTGGGAAATGGGAAAAGTCTATGACAGAGGGACCAAGAAAGAAAAGCAACTACAGGTTTAGTTTGAATTTCTGCCAATGACTGAAGAGACAGGGCTTGTAGAAAAGCGATGCTTGACAGACACACATGAATTTCCCTCGATTTGCCAGATGAAACACACTTTCTTCTTCATCACGATGTACCTCTCAGTCTTCTCAACAGGAATGAACAATTCCTGATACCGAATTGCTCACACAAAAGTGGGCCTCCCCTGCTTAGCTGGTTTATTCTTTACCTCCTGCAACACATGGAAAGGATTCAGACAAGAGCTACAAGAGCGATTAGAGCGCCTGGAAAAACTTGCCTTACAAGGAGAGACTACAGCTCATTCTATTTAGTTCATAAAGGAGAAGGTTAAGAGGCAACCTGATCACAGACTATGAATACTTACACAGGAAAGAGATTGCTGAGAGCAGATGGGTATTTAATCTAGCAGAAAAAGGCGTAACAAGATCCAGTGCTTGGAAGCTGAAGCCAGTCAAATTCAAACCAGTTTATGCAGCATCAATTTTCAACGATAACAAAATAGTAACTATTTTAACAACTTAACTAGAAGAGCAGGGGATTCACTGCCATTTGCAGCCTTTAAACAGGCATTGGAAGGCTTTCTTAAAGAAACACTACAGCACAGGAGGTTATGCCCCGGTAGAAGGGATGAAACGAAGCTCTCCTCTGCCTTTGCCCTCTGTGGCCCAGCGGATGGGGTCCTCGCTCGACGCTCTGTGGGTGCATTTCTGGGACCTGAGCTGCTGAGAGAGTCGGACCTGTTCACAAATGGCCTCTTCCGACCCCACAACACTCATTGCAGGTACACAACAGAACTGCACGACCAGAAGATTCCAACATAGGTTCACATTCACAAACTCATTCACCGAAAAATGTTGAAGTTCTCAGCCACAATACAGAGAGCTTTGGAAAGGATCTCAGGTGAAAAACATAAAACTCAGCCTAGCAGACACAAAAGATACAAAGCAATGCACCTGAATCCATCACCGTTACGCTGGTCCACAAGATCAGAGGTACTCATCTACGTTCTGACCCATCAAAATATATTGGGCCATTCCGCTGCTGTCTCCCAGGCAGCCCCTTCTGCAAAAGCAGCAGTTGCCCATCTGCAGCTGGGTCACGTTGCCGTCCATGAGGCCCTGCGGAAAAGCTTCGTGCTCCACCGCATCTTTCTCAGCAAGGACTAGACTGACTTGTTTCAGGCAGCAATGCAACAGTTAAATATTACTGAGTTGCTAGGAAAAATACCATCAAACCAGTTTATATCTTATTGTATTTCCTTTCCATTCAAACTGTATTATGCTGCATACCATTTCATCACTTCACAATGCCACAAACTACCTTTTAATGCAAAACAAAGCTTTTCAATGTAAAGCCCCACATCGTAATCCAGAAGAACTTTTCTTATCTATTTCGACAGCAAATCTTTAGTGGCAACCACATGTTATTGTGTTTTAGGGATTGAGACTTTTGTATGAACATGCCGATTGTCTCCTTGAGACATATATAATCAGCATTTCGTGCCAAGAAACACTTAAGCCAACAGAGACTTATACTATTCTGAAATGTTGTTGGAATTGAAAATGTATATTTTGGCTTATTTCCTTAAGCCTGCAATAGCAGGAATTTCTTAGGGGTTTTTTATTATTTTATTTTTAACTTCATTCTCTTCTCAAACTCTCAGAGATTGAACAAAAAGTCAAAACACATGTTCTGAAAGAAAGCAGTAATACCAATAAAATAATTCATTCTGATACACCAGTGCTACCTAATACGGATCCCTCCTGGAATACGGACATCTGCTTCAGAAACTGTTTGGTCACCTCTGCCTCTGTCCACGGCTGAAGAGCTGTGCCTATATGCTGTCTACTCAGTAGCAGGCAGCTGTGAAAGTGGAAAGGACTGCACTTTTTTAGATGAGTGGGTGACTGTGAATCTTACACATTAGAAATGGAGCAAACACAAAACCAAACAAGTGTCTATTTGTGTATTTCGGCAGTTCCCGAATGTCAGTTTGCTGCTCAGAGGAGTTGCAGGAGTAACATGTTCAGTATTCAGAGAGCATCCTGTCACATTTGATGTAACAGATATTTTTAACTCCCTTTTGCTCCATATGTAGAATGTGCAAATACACAAAAGAATGTCTTAATTGGTCCTGCTTTATATAAATGAATAATGGGCTAAATGGGTTGAAGTGAATGCCACATTTATCTCTCCACTGAGGAAAGACATGATGATTCAGAAACAGTGAAGCCAAGAGGATTCAGAGCCTTACTCACAACTGGAATATATATCTCCTGTCAATACATTATGTATTCCATTTCTACTACAGCCCCCTAAAGGCACAAATAGAAAAAGAGAAGCAAAATCTAAATGTTTCATTTCTGCTCAACATACATTCATGGATGTGGGAGATTTTTATACTTGCTTTCAGGACTCAGGAATCAAATCTCTAGAGCTCTTTATTTTACTGAGTTTTTGTAAATACTAAACTCTCCAGTGTTAGTTTCATCATTTGATATTACCATTGCCAAAAGACATGTAATATTCCTAGGAAGCAGACGCACAAGCAACACAAAAAAGGCCTGAACTTGCCCTTACTCTCATGAGCAATCCCACTCAAGCCAACAGCTCTATTCAGCAGCTGCAGCATCTTTCCAATTAAGCAGAGGTACTTCTTACTGGGCATTGAAAAGCATGTAAGAAAAAAAAAAAAGAATTGGGGGTTTTTTTCCTGCTTACAAGCTTCCACATATGACTACTGATTAAAAACCTGTGTAATCAGCATATCAAAACGTCTTTTTAATCCTCCTCTCAAAAATACAAGCATCACCAAAGAGCTCCAAGAAAAATAAAAAGTAGGATGTGCAAGACTGGGCTGATATTTTGAGCCTGCTGATTCTGGAAGCTGATATTTTCAAGTGCTGCTGGTCTGGTTGGATTTTATAATTACACTAAGCAGAAAGCAAGTCTCCTCTGCACTCACCCCGCCAGGCAGGGAATCACTTTTAGGGCCGGTGGAAAAGTGGAACATCTCATTTCCATTAATCTGGCTCATAGCTTCAGATTCATAGATGGCATTAGCAGAGCACTGCTTTCAGCCAGAGTGGAAGTTCAGCCTTGTGTTTAACTCTGCATTAACTTGAGCATGACAGAGTAAAAATGCAGGAATGATGGCAAAAAAATATATAAATCATCTGGTAATATTTTTTCAGCAGAAGGAAAAGCTTTACAAAATGTATAGGTTCAGTTATTCCCAAAGCAGTGTTTTGTTAGTAGCATAGTTGTGCATACAGTGCCATGGCTGGAGGATCTGCCTTGCCCACGGCAAGTAAGGTAAAGCCCGAGGCACACGTAATTTAAAATTCATTTTTACTCTAGCAGACAGCTTCAGACCAGCACCTATTTTTATTTTATAAATACAGCACTCTCAATTTGCATTCCTGTGGTCCCTAGGAGCTAACACCAAAACCATCTGATGTTCTAGATGTGTTTTAGAAAATAATACACAATTTTGTCTTTAAAATCCATCAGCAAGGGTTGCAAAGGATCTCTCCATGTTCTCACATCAGTCCAAGCCGGCAGTCATTTCCTACTGGACCCTGTGGAGCACCTCCCATTAGAAAGTGGCATTGCTGGCAGAAGATATTTGTCAGATTGTGCCCAAGCCAATAAAACATGTCCCTCACACCATATATTTTAAACACTGTTTCTTAATTAAAAGGAAAAGAAGGTTCTCCAAACTTCAGTAATTCTTGACTCTGCAGACAGCTACTAAAGGTGAGCTCACACATGGCATTTGGGGGTGCCACATAAAATCAATGGGCAAATATTTTGTTGTCGCATTGCCTCCTCCTCCATTTCATTATCTCAGCACTTACAATATTGGCTATTTAAAAACAGACAACTGGTGTCAGTAATGACTGTTTTTAACAATTTAAAATGATCAGTTTGCATTAGGATTGAAATGGGAGGGGGAGCGGTGTTTGCTATCAAGCTGACTTCTATCTAACTCTTGCTAAAACAACAGACCAAGTGCTGCCCGCCGTCACCTATGGGCAAGTATTGCTAGCAACAAAGGACTTCCGTGTGTACCAGAGAACAGAACTTTGGCCTAAATACTGTTGTCCTGATCAAATGATCAGTTCATTTTCTACATTACACCGCTGAAACACAAATGAATGCCCTCAAATCCTACTGACTTCCCTATAAAGCCACAATTAGATCTTTTACCTCTTCATGACTTATAGATGGGAACTTAGAGCAACTTTGATTCTTCCAACTTTGGCATTTTAAATAAGTCTTTGTAGGTCTGGGTTTTTTTGGGGGGTGATGGTGTTTGGTTTTAGTTGATTGGGGCTTTAGGAGGGTTGAGGAGTTTTTGTTTGTTTGTTTTGGGGTTTTTTTGGTGGGAGTTTTGGGGGTTTATTTTTGTTTGGTTTTTAAAATAAAAATTATACAAACACTATAATGAAGCTAAGTGAAATATGGTTTTCATCTGGGGAGCCTAGACCTTTACCCTGGCTGGAGATGGCAAATCACAAGTGAAAATACATTCTACTCTCTGGGGTCAGGCTGCCCCACTACCACTGGCATATTGTATATCCACTACAGAGATTTAATACCAGTTTCTGCTCAAAGCACCTAACAACAGAGCAGCAACAGTATTTGCAAGACAAACGTGAAATTGATATGGCCAGTGTTGAGCCACATCTATATCAAGTTATATAAAACCCTGGCTTCCATGAGTCTGTATGTGCTTTCAAAGAGTTACTGTAAGAAGTAAAGAAGTGCCAACTCCAGGGAACTGCTTATTCAATTTAGCATAATATCAATAGTGAATAGCTTTATTGACATTTCGATTAATATTATTTTTCTTTTAAAAATATAAATCTTTGACAAAAAGATATGGTACAGCCACCTGCTGATCTCTACACAACAGCTTAGTAAGTAAATGGAGCTCATAAGTGTAGAAGATGTCATTTTCCAAACACCATTTACAAATGAATCTTGATTTCTAAATGAAAAGAAATGCCTGACACACCACAGTAACATACATTATCCAACAGATCACCCCAGTTGGGTTCTTAACCATAAATAGTCGGACAGCACGAACAAAGGTCAATGGGTGAATTTACTGCTGGATGACTCCATAAATTACTAATTCAGAACACCTAAAACCCAAACCATACCTACAGGCATTTGAGACAAACAGAACGTCACAGTCTCAGTAACAAGAGAAGACAAGTGAAATCTGGTCTGCTTGAGTGTTTGACGCAGGCATGTCATTTTTTGAAACCTTAAAAGTATAAATACTATCACAGAATCTTTATGAAAATTTGCAGTTATTGGATCAGGGACTAACAACGAATATGTCATCACCTACTGCAAAATTGTTTAGGACAATTAGTCACAGGTAAACACTTCAAAGAGCTCAAAAATTAATTTGGGTTTTCACCTGAACAGAAGCTCTTAGAAACTACAAACTGGGATTTCAAGGAGTAAGCTCATACATCTAATATCTACTAGAAGCTGGCTTGCTGTATAAAGCAAAATCATATAAATGGAAAGGACAAGGTATCGAATAATTTATCGTGTCCCAAGGACTCAGACATGACAGTGAAGATTTGGATAAGTCCTTAATTGGTTTATTCAGCCATAGCTCAGATACCAAATAGTTTCAGCTCCACTTAATATGACCAGCTCTGCTGGACATGTTCTCATCAAGCATGCACTAGCATGAGATGTATTTGATACACAAAAAACCCCTGTATACTAACCCAAGAATAGGGGTGCTCAACATTCAGTAATTACAAGAATTTAAAAGCATCTTTCTTTTTTCTTTCTATAGCTATGTATTTGCTGAAGGCGAGACAAGAGTTTGTGGGGTTTAATCCATTTTAACTCCCTTGCCTCCATGAACGCTGAGGCCAAATTCAGAGGGTATCAGTCAAACTGCCGAACATGGCAGGAGAGCTCTGATTAAAAGAGGAAGCCAAAAGAGGAAACAGGAGATTCAGTCAAGTATGGTGTACAGCAAAGAAACTATTCAAATTTCCAGAATAATATTTGGTTATTAACTGTACTTACATTGTAAGAAAAGACATTACATATGCTGATGTGACTTAAGATCCCTACTAATCTCTTGGAAAAGCAACTCGCTCTTTCTTCAGCTACGTATTTGGCAAGAAAAGAAAATATAAGCAATAGGATAAGCCTGGTTTGTGCTCCTAGTACACTGTGCAATATTTGCTTCCACTGTTCCACAACCAGTTAATAGTGGCATTCAACTTTATTAGTTCTAGAAATACACTGAAGAAATGAGGTGACAGCAGTTTACACTAAACACATAGGCTTCCTCTGTACTAAACAGCAAAGGGGGGACTCCAAAAGTGAATCATTTCAGCCTGAAATGCATCTAATTGCCTACTGTTTTCTGTGGAAGGGGTCCACATGATTATGTGTTCAAAATTCAGCAAGAGGAGCCACGTCCTAAGTCTAATGTATTCAAAGAGAGAGAAGAAAACACATCTCTTGGAACATCTTTCTGTGCACAGCTGTGTAAGTCCCCATGTCCATACACCTCCAGGTCTCTGTGTGGTGTGACAAATTACTAGAGCAAGCATCTGATTCAGCAGTGGGTGGAATCAAAGGTTTTAAAACATTCAAAACACAAATGGACAATGACGCACCTTAGGTCATATCCTTCATTTTGTGAAATTCAGGCATTCATTTCATTCTTCGCTCTGGCTTCATCAGGCCGTTTTTTTTCTGCATACTCCAAACACATCCATACACAGCCAAACCAAAGGGTTTTCCTAAGCAGCACTGGCTCTCCATGAATTAATTCCCATGCTGGGAACCAGTGCTGCAGGTCTGTTTCAAACAGAGCAACGCTTCCAACGGAGTCCAGCTGCCACAATCTACCTCGTGCAGATGGACTAATACATTCCTTCACGGGTATTATCTGAGTTGCAGGGCCAGAAAGCGGGGGAATGTGTAACAGAATGAGCTCTTGCCACATTGTGAGAAAAGGTAAATTGTCAACAAACATTTCCTACATCTGATATCTTTTGTATGGAGAGCTACGCTTTTAATAAAGAAGCAGCTGCCACTGCTGAACGATTAATCAATACTGGTAAGCTGACATCTTAAGAACTTGCTGAACTAAAGCTTTTCTTTTCCTCCTGCATTTACAAATAAAGTGCTCACTATTTGACTAAAGCCTGTCTACTTGACTGGAAAATATCAGAGTCCTATTTAAATGACATTTGCAGAGAATGAGATTTTATCCTGGTCGCTGTTCCTTATCGCTAATAATAACATCAGATTAGTGGATTTAGGCCAGCCGAGTAGCAATGCCTTTTCTGATCCCTTCTTAAAGCAGCTCTTTCCATCTGTCTAGCCAAGCTTTCCTCTGCTTGTATGGGCCAACGATTAGGTCTTAAATGGAGCTTCAATTGATACCATGTGGGATATCTATACAGAGGTTCATTGTGTCGCTAAATTCCAGGCAAGACATTTATCAACTCTGACTGCTGCTTACTTCAAAAGAGCAAAACACCTGGATATTTACAGGTATAAACATTCGTACACCCTGTTGCCTTCTTGAATAACAACAATAATTAGATAATCCAATTTTAAAAACACACAATTTGCTCTAAGATTTATTTTCCAAATAAGATACAGGATCAGACACTAAGCTCGTGTCAAATAACATGACTCAACTGAGTACAGCAGAGTACTTGATGCATAACTTTCTGCACGTTCGGAACCTGCCCCACAGCCTGTCAATTAATGGGTGACTTATGCTTCAGCACAGTGCAGCTTGTTAGCAACAGTGGGTTTCAATCAGGGCTTTAGTGGTAATGACTGAGCAATGTGGGCACAGACAGAAAACACTGCGCGCACACCTCCCCCCCATATACACTCACAATGCAGTAAAACCTTTTTTAAGGATGATTATTGGTTTTGTCATCACTGTTTTTATTAGTAGCTGAATCAGCATAAACAAGATGTAAAATCCAAACGCCAAACACTCTCAATAAAAATGCGAAAGCCAATTATCAAGTAAATCTATGTTTAATTTCCCCTCCCCCTTTTTGCAGTTTTTAGTTTAAAGGTCATTTTGTATTCCTAGCTAGGCCACTTACAGTACGTTAATAACCGACATTTCCTCTTCTTAATATATAATGCAGGCCTGACAACTGCTGCGCACTACAGATAAGATGTGAAACCAGTAGTTCTCATAAGAAACCAGTGTTTCTAGATCATGCAAATCTCTTAACTCCTGTGCTTGTTTAGTTTTTAACAAGGTCTTGCTCATTCCTAACCTTGACCAAAAAAGTGTTTCCACATGGCAGTCAGACTCATGCCAAGTACAGCTACACACAGAAAGTTGCCTGACTTACTCAAGCAATGGTGGAGACATGAAATGAATATTTAGCAAGGTCAAAGTCAGACTGCTCTTTGAGAAGCAGCAATTGCTGACAGTTGAATGAACAGCACACAAATCTGGGATCCTATTTTAATACCTACATATTTTTACTATTTGTCATCCTGTTAACAAAACTGCATTAAAACACAATATTAGAAATCTAAGAACATTTTTATGGAAAGGATACAATCTACTGTATATTTATGCATGTCATAAAGCCCTTAATGTATCTTGCATGAGACCATTTATCTTCATTTCATAGGGTCACAACAAGTACACACTACTTTTCCTTCAGGAAGCCTGTGGCATGTTGAGCCAGGCATCAGTCATAATAAGAAGCAAAAAGACAAACTTATTTCATTTAAAAATAGTGCATGAAGTAAAATGGAAAACTCCAAATTTTTTAATTAACAGGATTGTGAGCATTGCTTATCTTTGAAAACAGCAAATTGGAATTAATCACATTTCAAGACCAAGTTAATATTCTCTCTCTCTTCTACAAAATGACTGTGATTGATCTAAATCTAGTTATTTCATGCAAAACTAGGTTAAATACTGTGGATCTTTATGACCACACAGAAAGCATTATCATGACAGACTACACTATTGTATTTCTGTTGCTGGGTAAGCCACAGTAAGTCCAACCGCAAGCTATCAAATCAGGAAAAAATCTCCAAGCCTTAAGTACAAAACGTTTGTCTGGTAAAGTTTTCACAGGAACAAGTTTCTGAATTTGCCTGGTCGTTCAGGTCCAGTAACAACGTCGTCCATCACACACTCCTTTTCTCCTTGGTGCACATGAGGGCACGGGAAGCCAAAGGCAACCCACCCCATGTACCAGCAGCACCGCTGAGACCATCGACAGGCTGCTCCCACGTCCGACTGCCACGTCCCCAGCTGGAGAGGGCAGCTTAGGCACAAGGTGCTCATACCACATGGTTCTTCAAGCTCTCTTTTTGGGGAGCGCGATAGCAGCCTACCACATCTACTCCAGACACAGTCAGGACGGGCAGACACCAGCCATGTTTCGCCATGACAGAAGATGCTAATCTTGAGTCTTTAGGAGGTAGCTGAGCATTATGGTCCCTGAGTCTGGGCAACGCTGCTCATATGCACATAACTACCAGAAATTATGCCATCTTCTTTTTTTTAAAAAAATAAATACATATATACGTTTAGAATCTATGAATTACCAAGTACAGAAACACTGCTATCTCAGTGTGGCTATAAACCATTCTAGCTCTGTGACTGTGCAAAACACTGTTAATGCCTCAGTAATTTGGGATAATGAGGAGTAATAAGAGTATAATAAATTATAACATCATTGTAAACCTTTTTCAGATTCATATGTTATTTTGTGCACATACATGTACCGAAGCTTCTTTATAGTTTAACCACCAATATTTAACATCCCAGTTCAATAGCCTGAGTTCAGGGTTTATCAACTGTCTGAAGCTAATGTGAACAAGGGCCATATTTGTTTGCACATCAAAAAAGAGCTACATACTGTCAAAGACAGCTCTATACAACATCTAAAGAACTGGCAGTAAATGCTGGTTTTATTGAGAAAATCTGGTGACAGGGTATTTATGAGTTGTAAATGACATCTGATTTGGTGAGCCTTCCAGTTAGATGCTAAGACTGCAGCTCACCATTTCTCTGATCAGACTCTGGTAAGAATTTTTTTCCCCCTAATTCAGTTGCATATAAAATCTTAAAGAACTTCCTGCTAGCAAGAAGGCAATTGCAGGGTATGTGGTTATACGAAGATAATCAGATTCCTGGGGGAGCAGAAGTCCTCATGTGTACTTTTTTTTTTTTTAAATCCTCAGGGGGGTGATTTTCTCACAACACTCACACACCCCCTATCCTATTGTGCCTTATTGCTTAATTAGCTACCGGATGAAATGTAGTTCTGTTTGCACCAACTTTATGTCTACTGCAATTGCCCTGAGTTGCAGTTCCACGAAGAAAAAATGGATCAAATAACTACATATATTTTGTTTGATTAATCATGAAAAAAATCATTAAGGGATTAAAGTGAAACCATTTTACTCCTGTTGATCATGTTCAGCAATTTGAAATTATTTTATGATCCTGATCAATGTAATTAATGAGAATGGCTGTTAATTAGTTACACTAGCAGGTGGGCCATGAAAAATGTATTCACTTAATACCATAGAATATCATGCTATTAGAATTTGTGTTGATTCTATAGCATTCACAGAATAAGGTTTCAAAACTGCACAGGACCATGGCCTTTGAATTTTCAGCACACACATATGCACACTCAGCCACACAAAATTATTGTCATAAAGGCAACCAATGTACAGACACAGCTGTTTGGTGATTTAAGACCATAATCAAACATTCTTCTTTCTGTGATTGTCTTCTTTATGACAACTCCCTACGCCAACTCTTGCAGCAAACCCTCCTACTGGTACATCAGGAACAAAACAGGTTTCAAAGTAACTGGGGCTTCACTCTCAGCATCTTGATAATTCAGTCATTCTCATCGGGTCCTTTCTAGTCTCTCCCTAAGGAGAGGGCTCTCTTCAAGAGAAATAACCTCTTGGGTGTGAACTTGAGACAGACAATAAAAGTGTTAACTGCTGAGCAGTGCTACTAGCTAATTAGCAGTACTAAGAGTTTAAGGGTGGGTTTGATTATCATGGGGTCTATCAGGAATCCCCATCCCCAAGGAATACAGGCAGTTTAATACTTTTTTTGAGAAAAATAAAAACTGAATTGTGGAAAATGTGTGTATTTAAATAGTGTGAAACAGGTCAGGTTTGCATTTCCTGTAGGATCAGAGCAGACAGTATAATGTTACTCCAACTGAAGGGAACAGTACAGCTCCTAGAATTCCTCTCCAACCAACTACACACTGCAGCAACTGCAGAGAACGAAGAGTCTCACAAAGGTAGAAACCATTTCTCAAGCATACTGGTCTATTTAAAAGACAACACAAAGAAAGGGAGGCCTGGACATATTAACAGACTGGGCAGGACAAGAGGAAGGGATCCACCACATCTAGGCATAAAACTTCTGTCCTCTTTTTTCCAAAAAGAACTTGCTGAAAGTAATGATAGCTCCCCTCGCTCTGCAGCCTGCTTTGTCCAGACATCTGCAGAGGTTTTTCCCCTCCTTTCCTCTTGTGCTATAGTCATAACATGTACATGAGTCTATGTATAAAATTATATATAAATACAAAACTTCTATATGACATGCATTTGGCTATACCTTTTAGTCACACACAACCACATTGCTGTACTAAGACAAAACTACATCTGATAATCATTAAACTTAAAATATTCCTTTAAAAAACAAATGACCTTGCAGTTAAAAAAACCCCAATCAATCAAACCTTCATAGGTCATCCTTAAATATCAAAATGACAAGTGCACTAGAAATAAAGATTTGAACTTACTATTTGGAGATGAAGACATTCAAGACTAGAGACCCCAAAGGCAGAAGCAGGTTAACAGTAGAGTGCCTAAGCTGCATAACTGAACATGCGGCCAAGCTGTTGTGTTTGCTGTTGGTAGGGAAACTCCAGGTGAGCTTGAGCTCCTGATCAATCCCTGACATGCTGGGTCAGCCCATGGCTCTGAACTACACTGTTTGCAGAAGGCTTTTTTTACTATTAGCATCAGAAAGAAGGCAAGGGCTGTCTCCCTTTGAAAGTGACTGACGTATCAGTGAATGAAGAGACAGCAGAGCAAAACCAGTACTATAAACCTGAGGGGTGAGCAACCCTAAAAGAGCCCAATTTTAGCAGGCCTCAGGTTTAACGAGCTCTTCGATGGCTGGGACCTCTCATCACCAGGGACATCTAAGTATAAGAGGAAGGGCTATGTTTTAGAGAAAGTGCTCCGTAACAAAAAGAATGACTCCCCTATTTAAAAAGGAGAGGAAAAAACAAAACAAACATCACCATTGCTTCTGTAACATCTTAACGATAATCCCAATGGACTGGATCCAGATTGTAAGGAATCAGCCTCAGTCTCACCTGCTGGTTCCTGCACTAAATATTCCATGTACATAACTGTCGGCTTGAGCCAGTATATTGGCCTCTTCAGATGAAAGAAAATTGGTGTCGGCAGCCTCCTGAGCACATTTTAATAATCAGCCTGATCATGGGTGCATGGCAGCTGCTCGATTGATGGTGTTAGACAGCGAATAAAGAAAGATGCCAGCAGTGCCCTCAGATCTGACATAACGAGGGAAACATCAGTCATTTGGCTAAAAGGCTCATAAAGGCTCCATCAGCTGTGACACAGGAGTCTGTCTTATGCAAAGCTAATGAGGAAATGTGGCAGTGTTAGCATTCTCTTTAGACAGTAACAAGTTGCGAGTGAGCTGCATTTTAGATGAAAAATCCAGTTGAAAACAGAGCAGTTTTCATGATCTTTGCCTAAATAATATGCTGATGTCTGGGAAAGACTGTTAGAAATCAAAAGATTTTGAAAGGGGTTGAGGGCAGCCATTCCCAATCACAGTAGCCTGTATATTGATCCCCAATTGATGTCATGTGTATCACTACATAAGGCTTATCTCATCTGACTAGACTTTGACCATCCACACCATGGATCTCAGACTCGCACATGCTGCTATTCCTCCCTTTAATGTTGGGAACTACTGGGTGTCCAGTGGTCACCAATTAGTGAGGTCTGGGCACAAACAGGGCTTTCTGATCTATGCAGACCTGAATGGGAAGTAGTGAAGACACAGCTGCATAACCCAGTCCTGCGCTGCTCTGCTGCTTTACTCCCCCCAGGGCTTTGGAAGCAGTGGTTCGGAGTCATTTGAGAACAGCACCCATCTCCTACGTGAATATTTTAAAGCAGTCATCCTCCAGGAGAGTACAAGCAGCTAAACCTGCCCATGTATTGGGTTGCAGATTCAGACTGTGGGAACAGTATACCCTGGAGCTCTCAGAAGGGTTGCTTTGGAGAGTAAGGTAACAGAAGGGAAGTGGGGAAGAAGAGACTCACAGATGAACTTTCCCTTTCAGTCAAATTTCCATTTCTAACAACTTCTTCCATTTCAGCTTCCTAGCATGTTGATATATTACACTAATTATAAAAATGACCTTCTCCCCTTCTACATTTTTTCTTCCTACCACTGCTCCAGTCGATAGATTTACAGTCTAATGTTATTTCCGTGTATGCAAGAGAGCCATTCCAACAGCAACAGGGCACTAGGAAAAAACAGTCAAAAGGTAATTAGAAATCTTGCTGAAATGTTATGTTTGTTACATTAGGATTACAATGAATGATTCAATGAGCCTCAAAGTTCATCCTTAACATTGATAAGTGGGTTTCTGCCAAGAAATGCACAGCTGGTGACAGCAGGGATTCAGGGTTTGGGAGGGACACACACTTCTAAGGTGAAATTGGAGACAGGGATTAGAGTCGGAGAAAACAAAGGAGGTCTTTATTCCTGGAAATGTTAAAGTCATTTTTCAGTGGCAAAGGAAATGCCATTTTTATAGCACATACCTAATCTTTCCCTTAGTTTTGATAGCAGATGTTTAGTTATATAGGTAGAAAGTGGGATTTCAGTGTTAGAACAAAGAAAATGGCCATCAGGTTTTCTGACTTTGTTCCTCAGTCAGAGTGGTACTACGCTGTGTTGTGGCCTTGTGTGTGCCACTTAGTCTACCTGTGAAGTCTACCTGTAATTCTAGCTCCATGTTAACAAAGCAACTAGAAAAATAAAATTGTATTGATAAGCAGGGTTAACTTGGTATACAAAGGGCTGTCAACACAGAGATCCCAGCACGCTGGGACTGCAGATGGGCAGAAGTTTACCACAAGTCCTAACATGGTATTCCAGACTGTTCCTGCCCAAAGTTACACTGCTAATTGTGATAATAATATACAGCATAACCTGCCTGAAAAAGCAATCTGCTTAAATAACTTCTCCTAAGAGGTTGTCCAAGTACTCTCAATTGCTGTAAAGTAACGTTTCATTTTTCTTAGTGGTCCATCTCAATTGATTTTTATCAGTCCTCTGAATGACCATTTACAACAAGTTTCAAAATAATACTCATGGACTGTAGCTGCTATTAAGGTTAATTAATTAATGTTTCTGAAGACTGTTGAGATTCTTGAATGAAAGATTGCACACTGTATATTAAAGGAGAAAAAAAGACATGTTTTCTTACCACAATTAATTCTCTGGCCTCCTTTTAGACCTCTGTGCTGTAAGTTAACTTTGTTTAACTGCTTTCTTTGTACAGACTTTGTACGGACTTATGGACTGTAATACCTTTCCTAGGAAGAGACTTCAAAATTGCACCAGCACTTTGAAACACCCTGTCAGCATCAGAGAGGTGCGCTGCAAATGGTCTAAGTGCATAATTTTTTAACAATAGGGCTTTATTTCTGCTGAAAGTTAATATCACTGAGGTATTTCACTTTCATCTAGCTCCATTTGCACTTATATTTGCTTGGTAATATGGCTTTGCCAACTTATACTAATATGAATTATAGATTATTGTTTTGGGACGTGTTCATTTTTCAGCTTATATTTTAGAGCTGCACAATGTGTATGTGGTATTTTGTATGTGGTATTCTTCTCGGTTTATGTTCTACAATGTATCTCGTATAACTGCATTGCCATTTAGTATACTGTATTAGGTTAAGGGTATATAGTGCCTGGTTTGTGAGACGCCAGTGAAATTTTCCTGAGAAATAAATGCATGCCCTAAAGCCATTTTTGCAAAATACTAAATGGTAAACAATTACAATGCTTATGCTAAGCTCCATGTTAACAGCTGCATGTATTACAGACTGACACACTGAACATTGATACAGCAGGGTCTGTACAGAACGTATTTAAAACCATATTTCAAAGCTTGTAACATGCCAACATGCAAATTAATAAATTCTTCTTTCCAAATGTCACCGGCATGGTGATTTCCTGCCAGCCTCAGCGTCATTCTCCTGAAGCAGTAAAAGTAACACAGTCAATCTCCTCTGAATCCTATCTCCCCTGCTTCCTGCAGGGTCCCTGGGAGTTTATGATTCATATTCAGAAAGCTGTATGCAGTAGCCCTTTGGGGATGTATATTAATGAAGAAATTTTCTCACGCCAGAGCTGCCTCTTTATTGGAGTACGAAGGGTACAGTCTGTTCTGAGCAGCTTTTTAATTTCTCATAATTAACCCTGCCAGAATTAACATCGGTGGCATCACTGACAGCAAATTAAAGAAGCCACATCAGCAGAGTTAAAGCTTTTTCTTCCCCTCTCCCTCCCTCCCTCTTCAGCCTCCCCCCCCCCATGTTGTATGTGTTTAAAGAAGAAAGTTCTCAAAGTCTGTCAAGACGATCGTCCTAGCATTGCACTAAGAGCCCTGCTGAGATAGGTATGATTAGAGCATTTTCAGACTTCCCTGCCGCTAATACCAACCTATTTCAGCTCTTAAATGGCCACATGCCATGTAGATTTGTGGCAAAGATCCATGGTTTCAGTTTCTTTCGCTCTATGAGGTACAGTGGTTCACCTGATCTCCACTGTGAGGTGATGGAACCAAGATCTAAGGCCCACTGCAGCATTCAGACAGTCTCTGCTACTGACAATGTACTAAAAGACAAATCAGCTGTGCTTTGAGCCTCTTTAATGTAGCTGCTACCAGCCCCTTTTACACAATCCTGGTCAGATGATGAAAACAGATGATGAACACCAAGACATCCAAACAAGCACATTTTTTCTTCTGTTAAGCCAGAAATAAATGTGTTAAGTTTTGATATTTCTGCAGCCACTTAAATGTATAATTTCAGAGAAAGATAAGAGGGATGGACTATCAATCTCCCACTTGATTTTCTCCACTGCATGTCTGAGAGGACAGAGGGATCCCAGAGGAGGCCCAACACAGTGAACACCATTATAAGAATTACAGTTCAAGCCGAACCGCCCCATGCAAGTGCTCTGACAATCAAGGCTCCAGAGGTCAAAACCTAGATTGGCTTACACAAATATTTCCCCCCTTGTTTGATCTTTTGGTGAAAATGGACAGATTATGAAGTTGAAAAGTCTAACAAAGGCGAGGTACGATAGGACTGCTGCTGTTACAGTCACAGGTGAAGCACCAGTGGACGAACTAAAAAACAGTGCTCTTCATTCATCTACCTACCAATTTCCGTGGAAATCATATTTATTGATCCTCTTATTCCCTCAGTCTAATCATAGCCTTTCTTTATCAATGAATGAAACTTGTGATCATAGTCACTTTGCTTTCTGCAGGAGAACACCTAACCCACATACATCCTTCCACAGGATCATGCCAGGAGATGGTGATTTTAATAGCCCACAAGGAGAATTTCCAGTACTATCGCACTACTCTGCACTTGCTTCTTTTCAACAGTGCCTTCCTCCCAGGGGTCTGGCATTGCACCCTGCTTAAAATTTCCACATACTAAAACACCTGCCTGGACTTCAAAATGTCCCTGTAAAGAAAGATGCAAATTTGGCAGGCAATGGTATGTGAAGTATCTTCCACTGATTACCTGGCATGATGTTATTGTGACATGTCAATCTATAAAGCCCAAATCCACAAAGCCAACAATGTTATTAGAGATTTGATGGCTTAAGAACAAGAATAGGGATTACCATCAACAGGAGGCAGAAGTCAGGCAGAACACAATGGTTATGAGCAAGCATGTGACAGCTAACAGAGGTGCACACACACTTCCCTCGACAAACCACAGATTGCATTGTAAAACACTGCAGTTCGTGTAGTGTTGGAAATATGCCAGCGCAACCAGAACGGTGATATGCTTCTTGCATTGTTATCTGACTTGATAGGCACTGTTTGAACACAATCTGTGAGTAATTTTAGTTTGTCACAGAGACCACCAGAGGGTAAGAATCTGATTTACATTCAGTGGTCTGAAAGGTCGCAGCAATGATGCTACTGCAGATTACTTGCAGATATGACAGCAGCATCAATTGTTTGAGACTGTAACTGCTAAATAACTTTCTGCATTAAAACTGGGAGACAACTGGATTTTTGCAAAAGTTGTCATTTAGATGACTACTTCTATGGCTAGGGACGTACAACAACCCTGTACGGGAATGAGTTGAGGACGGTACTGGTACCGTGAATGTATCAGTTCACAAAGGAAGAAGGAAGGTATGTAGCACTAACGTACTAGAGTCCTACCTGAGAGGCAGCAGAAAATGAGGAGAACCAAACATGCCCAGAAGACAAGCTCTTCGGTTGGTTATAATTCCTATGTGACCCAAGCTGCTTTTGTGGGAATGTCAGTTTGACTCATCAGTAAATTGTCTTGCATGCAGCTAGAGTCCTGGACTACGTTCTTGTCCTCTGACTTCTCTAATCACTCTACAAGTCTGAAGGACGCTCCCTGTGACTCTTCCCAGAAAACATTACAGTTGAGAAGATTATCAACTGCATGGGCTTTCTGGATTTGAGTCTTGAAAGTCCTCGGGTAATCATGAGACGTTTCCAATAGGCAGCAGATACTTACACATCTTCCTGAGTTGGTCCTTGTGATTTTATGACTATTTCCATCAATAACATACATCTTTTTAAAGGTCTACAGATGGACAACTTAGCCAGGAGTGCTGTAGCGTAATAAGCCAGGAAAGTGGGAATACACGTGAAAAGAAACAGTCAACAGTGCTCAGAGCAACTGGGAAGGTATTTAGAGCTTAGTGTAGAAAAATCTCTGAAGCCATTTGTTCTGTGTATGGCCGCAGTAAAAGAAAAAGCAACAAGGACACAGAGATGCATCAACAAAGGGCTGCAATACAAATCACAAGAAGTGAGATTATTTCTCCAATAAGTATTTCACAACTGGAATTCTGTCCACAGTTTTAAGCATTGCATGGGTAAGTTAGTTTTACTGTAGAGGGGGTCCAACTTTAAAAACCTTGAACCACTTTGGATACTTAAAGATTTGTTGTCAAGACAGGCCAATGTAACTGAATTTAAAGTTAGCTCTTTCCTAACAAGAATAAAGTGATTGAACAGAAATATTTCATTCCACATTAGGAAAACTTTAAATACAGCGCAGAAATGTGGGAGAGAGGGAGAACCTGTTCATTACCAGTTTAAATAAAAAAACAAAAGAAACCAAAAACTGTGGGGATCATTTCACATTTGGAAATAAAGAGCCAGTATCTGCTATCAGTGACAGTTATAAAACTCTCATCGACTTCAATAAAAGCTGCAAGTGTGCATCTAATTGAGGAATCTGGATCACAAAATGTAAAGAAAAATCATTTTGCTTAGAGAGAAATGAATATGCCATATTATGCTGCCAAGTAATATTATTGCCACAAAGTCTCAATGAGTTTATGAAACAAATTGATATTTTTTTTTTAGTGGAGAGTAGATTGAAAGAGAGCAACAAAACAAAACGAGGATAAAAAAAGGTAAAAGAAAGCAGGCTTACTGGGCCAAATAGCTTTTTCATGTCCATAAATTGCTAAGTGTATTTCTAATTAATTTCCCAATTCAAACAGCCAGAAATAAAGAACAGAGGCTTTTGAGTGTGCCGTGAACTCAGGAGAGACTCTGTAGACTTGGACAAATAATAGTATAAAATGGTTTATGAAACCAGAGGGTTTATGGTCTATAAATAACTTCCGTGTATTTTTATTCTTTACACGTACAATATTACTGAGGACTGGATGATAGCTTTTCACTGCTGCCTGGTTGACTTCTTCCACATACACACCCAAGGTAATGACAATATTGATCCTGAAGAGACATTTTTTGAGACAGATAAAAAAGCCACACAACTGAACTAATAGAAAGGGCCTAGCAACTTAGTGGTAAAGCTGCGGTCCTTTAAGTGAATAGCAATTGGCTATACCATTTAAAACCTACATCCTAATATCTTCAGGGATCTGGGATAAAGAGAAAAAAAAAAAAAAAAAAGAAAAAGAGTAAGACATCTAAAAGATGACTTACGGCAGTTAGTGCCTTTAACAGCCTTTCAGATAGCTACCATGTCAATTTTTAGGCATCCAAATATTATTTAAATCCAAAAAATATATAAGATACATGTATTTGTCAATGTAAACAAGAGACTCACTGAGAAAATGCTTCTGATCTTTAGTACTTACAGCATGCTCTTTTTTGACTAAACGTGCAATTCAAAATGTGCCTAATTCCTAAAATCCATATATGTGACACTGCCTGGGTTTCCATGACTACTGCTCTGAAAACCATATTAATTATTCAAGAGGTCCATGCCATTCTCCCTGCGTTCCATAAGGAATGCTGGGAAGCACTATCTGCCTTTATAGAGCAATACAGATATTTAAAAGGACTGCATCGCTGGCTCTAAATATCACAGATATTTTCTTGCAGCACTATGACATCTGCATGATAGGTCCCATAAATATTATTTAAACACTCCAGTACATCACTAAAAAAACCCCAAACCCCCAAACAGAAAAACTCTCCTCTTTGTTTTTTTCTTCTATATTTCAACAATCTTCAAAAAGGTGCTTTAATTCTAGTCTCTATTTACCACCCCAGTATAATCCTATTTTAAACAAAGTCAATTACCTTGCATGCAGTAGGGATTAATCAGCTGTGTTTTTCTAGAGGATATAGTTTCAAATTGTGAAACTTAAATTAAATCAAATTTCTCACATCAGCTGTGACTAAGCAGCTGTTTGCCATATCTGTTGATCTCTGTATGTTTTAATAACCATAATCAGTGCAAGGAACATTCTTTACAGATAACATTATCAAAACACACTGTAACAAAGTAAGGAATGTCAGTGTTCAAGCAGTACATACCACCGCCGACGTCCTGTCACGGCGAAACGATCAGTGCCAATCACACGAGAGCAGCACGGGCGCATTACGGGGCCAATTACTCAAAGGCAGAGAAGAAAGAAAAGTGGGCCAGATCCTCTTTTCAGTGGAAGCAAGACAATAGAGTTACCCCAGATTTATACCTGTGTGACTGAAAGCATAATCTGGCCCAGCATCAATCTTCCCGACACAGAGTCGCTTGGGATCTCAGATTGGCATATATGTAATACTCAGGCAGCCCTTACGGAAAAAGTCCACAAAATGTAAGAGAAAATGATAGCTTTTCTGCAGAATTTTGTAAGCCAAAGCACTATATAAAATGCCACTGCTGAGACACATTTGAGATCTCAGTTAAATGCTCTATATTCCTTCCATATTTTAGCTGTAAAAATAATATTCTCTATTAACGTCTGTATGTTTAGGGAATATTTCTCTGAAAAAAATCTATTTATTTTTTCTTTCTAGAACCTCCAAGTTGCAGACCTATTACATTCTCCAGTAACATCTACAGAATATGTGAACACACTGCTGACCTTTTACCTGAAGTGGGGATTTAAATGCACTTGGCTAGGTGAATCTGAATTTCCCCAAAGCACGGTTACAGCCTTCTTTTAGTCCTGTCACCACATAAAAAAGCCAAACAAACAACAGGGAAAACAGAGCTCCAGATTCAAAGCCTATCGAAGTCAGAATATCATGAACTGACCAATACCTGACTGACCCTGAGCGTGATCAAATATACAACAGCAAACAAACCAAAGACTGCAGAAATATTTTTAAGTCTCAGGATCATGGGAACACACCCTGTGCCCGTGCATACCTCCCCTACCATAGTGTCTCTTTATGGTACTCTTCACACTCGTAACATTTTACAAGCTGATCTGCATCCTGACGCAGGTCACAGCATAGCGGCAGTGCTGGAGCAGGACCCAGGACTGAGATAGCAGTTTGTCTGACAATCTCCCACATCCTGCATCAACTACTTACCTTCTCTCACTCAACATCTGCCTCCTCTCCCTCTCTGGCTATGTACAGCACCTAGCACAATCCTCATCATCCCTCGGTTTAGCTGGAATATCAAGACATTGTTATAATACAGCTAATATACTATTACATACAATAATAATTTCCAATTGCCTATTTCCAGGGTTTGTTTGTGGTTTTATCTTCCTCCCAAACACATTTCACTAACAGGGCACCATCATTACTATTATTATTTACTATTCAGATTGCAGCTCCAGTGCCCACAGTGCACATTCTTTATTACTCCCAAGTTCTCACTTGCCATACCAAGTGCTCCATCCAAATACAGATAAAAAGTAATTTCCTCAAGAGCAAGGTGTGAACTGAGCATACTTAATTGTGCACCGTTATATCAACTGTATAATGTTGCAATAAAATTCCAAAACAATGTGATTAAAAATTATACCAAATGAGGATACCAAGGTGCCATAGCCAGTCAAAGCGCATTTATCCAATCTAAATTATATGCTAAGCAAATAAAATAAACATGCAATTTGCTAATTAAAGTGCACTCTCATGTATCCTGTAACCACCATAAATTATACAGCAACATTTAATTTTTTGACTGTTTAGCAAGGTTTATGACTGCTTTACTAAATTAAACAGAGAATGAAGGGGGCAAATTAGTAGGAAAGCACTGCTTTTCCCCTCCCATTTCTTTTTAGATTTATTTTTTCCCATAGTTCTTTTGTTTCATTGCTTTTTTTGTAACTGCACCTTTAATAATTTTACTGTAGATCTCCACTTTTACTTCCAAAGTGTATGTTCTACCTGGTTCAATGACACCTATTTGCTTTTGCACATTTTCTCCAACAGGGAAATCGGAGCATTTTGTTTCTCTTATTTGAATAATCCTTTAATAAGAATTCTATGTTCACAGTCCCCACATTTGGTCAATGACAAGAACGGTGGTTTTTTTCCCCTCAAATAAGATAAAGATTTTCAATCCTTTCTTTTCACCGAAAACAGACTGCCCAAATTACAAATGGCAGCTGACTGGGTTCTAGTCAAAGCTGTGAGCCTTCCATCATCTGGAGTCAAACGCTGAAGGCATTCCTGGATTCCACTCGAGGGGAACTGTGAACAGTTGGGGTTTGTTTTCTTTTAAAATGTAAGAAAAGCCTCAGACTCTCTTTGCCTGGCAACCAGGTCAGCTGTGTTTTAGACTTCTCAGAAACAATGTTTTATCCTAGAATATGGTCAGGTAAAGAGATGGGGGGATAGGGGGTTGGAAACCACTGTTCAACCCCTTACTCAATTCCTTTGCAGCTTCTCTGAAAACTACAATGGGATTAGTTATGGGATCTGACTCTTATCCCAATTTCTCCCTTCTCCATTTTCAATACCTCTTCTTCCCCTTGCACTTGTATGAAAGGCAAAATGCCAATAATTAATAGACTATGGAAGCAAAGTGGTTTATTTTCATATTCATGGTCAATACCCAAAGATTAACATTCCTCAAAATCGTCCATCTATCTGAACTTTAGAGACCACCTATGATTAATGTGCTCTTGTAAGATAAAATGAGAGCATCAGACCACAGGACAACCTTTGCAGTTGGCCAACGTTATCTCCAACAATAAAACAGAAATTAATGTTCAGTGGTATTAGCATTGGAGCTGATGTTCTGTACCCAACAGTTACCTGCAAACTCCCCCAACCACTGCACACCACTGGCACACTAAACCATCTATAAATGTGGAGTTAATTGCAGACTATTTAGCCTTCCTGGGTAGCAGTGCTGCTCAGACGGTTTGGCAGATTCTGACACATTCTGCATTCTTAAGAAATGCAAATCCAAACCAACACATAACTGCCAAGGCAATGCAAGAGTTTTATGCAACTGTAAAGATGGTTAAGGCAAGAAAATCTTTCAGTCCAAGCACAGGATCACTCCAGGAAGTCCCAAGTGGTTGTATCCAAACAGGGTACAGAAACTGCTACTGTTACAACCTTCTTACAGAGGTCAAAGTGCTTTACTGGAGATACACAATATTAGCATGCTGATGTCAGTAAATTAATCCAAAAGTTAGAATCTTTGCAGAACTGTTTTTTCTAGACTATCCTAGAAACTAATGCATATGCTAGAAGAAATTTGTTATCAGATACTCTGCACAGAGTGGGACTTCTTACAACAAAGCAACTGAGGAACACTTTCTCCAAACCTTTTAGTTGCACTTTAAAATACTAATATTGTTTCATACATATCTGCCTTTCAGCAACTGAGATGAGTACATCTGTACTCTGTTGGTTACGGATGCCTTTTTAATTGGTATTACTTTGCTGGGAGGATCAGTGAGTTAGCTGCTTTATGCAGTGCTGCCCAATTTGCAGTTTTGCTGCAAGACCTTTTCCCTTAGAAATACTCCTAAATTCCTGTCTTCAATGAAAACTGCCTCTCACTAGAACAAGGAAATAGTTTTGCTACCTAATCTGCCTCCCGAAACCTTGCCTAAAGACAGCTCCTGCTTCATTGGTAATTTATTTTTTGGAAAATGGGGAGGAAATGCATTTCTTTTTGTCTTTCAGACCATCCTTTTCTAATTTTTTCTACTGACTGGCATTTAATAATATTGCTTCTGCAATGAACAGAAAGCATCAGATTCTCTTGAAAACAAAATGTTGCAATTTATTTTTTTTTAAAAAGCATTTTCTTCTTCTTCTTACACATGTACAGAGATATGTTAGCTAGAAAATATCCATTACACCTTGCCCATGGGGGGGTGTCACCATCTCTCAAACCTCTGCTTATGCCATGTGATGTAAAATAATTTTAAGTACTAGACAGAAACAGTCCCTGCAACCCTGCAGGTTTAAGGATGAATCATATTTTCTGCTCTCTGAATTATGTCTCCATCTGCTTTGATTTTAGGATTGGAACCAGATCTTGAACTACGAAAGTTGATGCCAACAGCTTGTGAAGCCAGTGCCCATCAAAAAAATGTGGTGGTTTTAAACTGAATGGCCCGTGTCAGTAAGTATTGTGAGGCTAAACACTCCAATGCAGAGACAGGATGTGCTAATTGAGAGGAAACAGCAGATGAAGAAGTCAGGGGTTATAAAATGGATTTACTTAGCACAGGTGAGGTTCTAGACTCAGTAATACTTGGTCCAGCTGTTTATCAAACTTAGCACATTTACATATGACCTTCTTCAATCCCTCCTCCCTCCTGCTCAGCTGAGAAAAATCGATAGTGCTTTGTTGTAGGGTTATGAGAAATTCCAGAAGTGCAAGATAAGCTACTCTCTCGGTTCAACCCTAATAGCCAATGGAGCTCAAGGGAACTCACAATTACCAGGGCTATAGTTCACTACTTCTGTGTTGCTATGACTTAAGGATATTTTAATGCTGGAAAAAAATATTTGCCATCATTTCCAAATTTCTTTCTGCAAGATACTTACATATCATATCATGGGAAGCCTTCCTATGAGGCCTGAACGCTTGGGCAAATGGAATCGGAAAGTCTCCCAACCTTCTCCTGCTCCCAACATGTAACAGCAAAATTTTTAAAGTAAAAAACAATGGCAGAAGTACTTTTAATTAATTCCCAAATTATTTAGAAGAGCCTATTTTATAGGAAAAAACTTAAGTCAGTTACAATACAATTCAAGCATCTTGTCTGTAGAGTGGGATTCTTCTCTGTTTTACCATTGTGAAGCCAAAGTAACACCACAGGACTGAATTGTATTACACCAGATTTCCAGAAAATAAAGGAGACTGCAGCCCTGCCTGTTGACCCCTGTGGGATTTTTGCCTAAGTGATTATTGCAAGATAAAGCCTTTTGACATAAAGAGGAATGAAACTGAATTTTAAAAGAAAAACGTGTAACAGAAAATGCAAGGCAATTATCTGATTACTAATAGGAAGAGGTACAGAGCCACGATGTATAATGTTCAAGGGATTATCCAGCTTTGAACAATGCTTGCTTAACAGCTGCTACCGAACTGTGGTTTGCGTACTTGGCAGAGAGTTTCATTAATGATAATCTACAGTGTTTACAGCCCATAGGCCTCTAAATATGTTAAGAACCTTTTTTATTTGTATTTTATAATCCTTTTCCCTTATGTTTTATGTTTTTCTTGATATTTTTGAGATCTGAGGAGGTTTATGTTTCAAAATGATTCATTCTGCTCTGACAACTGCAGAGCAAGATTGCAGTAAATGTTCCCTTGTTATCAAGACTATGTATTTATAAACAGAAAGGAAAACCATCTAAATTCATACCAGGGTTTGGATCACCACCACCTAATACATTCAGATGCCAATATACAGTGCTCCATTGTTTACATGTGAAAGTAAATGTCAAACAGAGGTGTCTTTGCCAGTTACTAGATATTCCTCAGTCACTTCTTGGACCTGTCAGGTTGCAGCAAATTGAAACTGCCTTATATTTGACATTGCATTTGACCTGAACTTCATTTAGAGGAATCCTCCAATTATTTTAAAGGTACAGTATGGATCAAGACTTAGATTTGCTTTAGAATTTGGTTTTCAAATGTTTCCCTGATCTGCTCTTTATGGTAACACTTAGGTGATATTAGGAAAACAAAACATAATTAAGAATATAATTCTGTTATGCAGGCGATTATGTATTATGTAGCATACCAGGAAGAAGATCATGATTCAAAAGCCAAGTCACTGAGTCCTGGCTGTAATCGTTTTGACACACGGTATTTCAGTGGCCGTGATTCTGTCATGATAAAACCAAAGGAGATTACTGCTTCAAAGCAATTAGCATAGTTAATTTGACACAGGACAGCACACTTCTCCTTCAGTATTCTCCCCATCTTTTGTCCTCTCCCCATTTTTAACATCCAATTCATCCAAGTTCCCGTTGCGGCTGGTTTCCCCGTCTCAGTGATGCTCAGCTGCCGGGAGCCCTCCTGCCAGGCTGCGCTCCCTGGGGGATGTGGCAGTGCAAAGAGCTCCCTTCACCCACAGCAGTACCAACCAAAAACTCTCAGTGATGTGTTATCCTTATTCCAGCTGGTATCACAGGGGCATGAACACTGCATCTCAAGCCACTAGAGGGTTTGTTGTGGGTTGGTTTTGGTTTTTTGGTTTTTTTGGTTTTTTTTTTTTACACTGGCCCTCCAGTGCGCCGAGCTGCTGAGCTAGCCTCACTAAAATGTACACTTGAAAGAAATCCTCTCCCCTCCTGATCACTATTCGTTTCTATAGAAACAAGAAGGAATCTCTGTTCTTCTCTAAATTTTTTCCCCTAATGCAGTACTGTATGAAACCATTTTTTTAAAATTTTTTTTTTGGCTCCACAGCCCTCCATTTATAACCTCATTCATCCAATTAAAGAACAATAGATTAGATAAAAAATGGGCATGGGGTTTAAATTTTAAGCAACTCAATCCTATGCATTAACTATCTGTGGTCAATCCATCTCTCCTGGGTCATTTTATGACTCAAGCATTTCAAAGTAAATACTTTAAAACAACGGTACATCACAAGAGTTAAAAGGGGTCAAGAGGATATTTACTTAACCACTAGTTGACTTTTTAACTTAGAAATATTTCAGCAGTTACTGTATTTAAATGAAATCCATCTCCTCAGCATCCCCATAAATTACTCTAAAACTCCAGGGTTCCCATCCACATTGTGAGTCACCACCCCAATGCCTGCAACAACTTATTATTTAGATAACTGTGATGTTTGCTTGCTTTGTTACTGTGCCCTTCTCCGGAGACTGCATTTGCACAGGAATTGCTAAGGCTTGTAAATATTGTATTTGCCTCGTTGTAATCACTAGGCAAATATACTTGCACTCAGTCATAAAAAAAACCCAAAAAACAAAAAACAAAAAAAAGGCTAAGAGCTGTTGAGCCACGAAAAATTTCTCTAACAGAGATTTGACTTTAAAAAAATTAGAGAAGAAAATCTTTAAAACAAATACTCTAACAGAGACTACGCTAGCCAAAAGTGAAAGCAGTAATACAAAGATGTTATTTGGGATCTACTATTCTCTCCTATCAGAGAAAAAGGAAGCAATAATTATTATTCACACCATGATGATGCAATATAATGCTTTTTTTATAAAAACAATAGTAGGCACTTGTTTTCAGTGCACAAAAATAACTTTCTTTTATAGTTGACTCATATTTACTCACACATTTACTTGGAAAGTTTAATATTCATGCACACACAAATCACTTACTGTAGGTAGTGAGTTGAACTAAACAGAATAGAGGTTGATTATATCAGGCGATTGCAGATGGGACCAAATTGATTCCTGATGTTGTTCTAACACAGCAAAGTGACACACAGGACAGCTTCTGTCCAGCAAGTCTGAAGGAAACATTCAGTACCAATACTGGTTTTGCTACTGCCGCTACCACAACAGCACTGTCTGCTTATCAGCAAAGATGACAATAGGACAATCATGGAATTGCAATCTGTGAAGTGTTACTTGTTTGCTAACCCTATGTTAGCTTTTCTGCATTTTTGCTTTAAACGAATTAAAACCCTTCTGCAGGTGCTAAGAATATTATGGGAGTTGCAAACTGAACAAAGTGCTGTGTCAGATTCATCCCCACTTAGAAACTGTAAGTCAGCACACAATTCTTGTATCACTATATATAAAGTTATGACTTTCAGCATCATCTTTGAGGATCTAGCACAATAATGTGTGAAGTCACCTCAAAGCCCTTGGTAGGTCTGGTTAAAACTTTTACTCAAAAAGACATTTTTTCCTCAAAAAGAGAAGGAAAAACAAAAAGCATTTATTGTATTGTTTCTTTCAATACATAACTCGTCTCATTTTTTTTAAATCTTTTTTCTTATTAGATTCAAGATGGCAGCTCCAAAAGCAAAACTCCTAATTCAATGTAGAAGAACCGAAAATGTAGAGAAACATGCCAATGTTATATTTACTGCAAAACAGTCCTATCATAGAAACAGCTGTTCAATATTAATTGTTTTACATTGCCAGAGATAACTTGTCCCATAACTAACATAATTTCAATTTCTTAGAAAAATAATTACTAAGTGTTTGCTCCACGGGCACTAATCACACTAAATCATCAATTTGCAGAGGTTTTGTTCCATTTTACCATAGAAAAATATTGCATGTCTACAAAGAACCATTTTCAGCATCAAATTTCATTCCGCTTTGGAGTGTTTGTGCATTATGAGCAAAAAAAAAGGCAAAGTTAAAATCAAACAAACAAAAAAACCCAACAGTCCCGGCAGAGACTGGCACTCCTCAAAGGCTAACATGATAACAGATATATATGACTGGATTGCTTATGCCAGTGCTCAGTGGTCAATGGTACACTGACATTAACGAGGATGGAAATATTGAATGCATAGTGATCTGCCAAAAAATTGTATGGTACCTACTCTATACAGCTTCATGCACAGAAACCTATTTTAAGGCATATGCTGATCAAAGGGGGGGGCCTGAAAATTTCATGTTGAGAACCAGGAGAAAAATGTGTGCCACAGCTAACTTTTACTGTCATACCTAGAAAGCATTTAGTACATGCCAAACTCGAAGTCAACAGCTGTACAGTATAGAAGAGCGCAAGACTGGTATTAACTAATTGTTTGTTCAGAAAAACTCCGTGAAAGCAGAAAATCTCTCTCTGCCAACATTAGACCATACTGAGGCCTACTCGTCCCTACTATAGCAGTGGGGGAAGGAAAGCCACCTTATTGAAATTATACAACTTCTAGAAGGAAAAGAAAAAAAACCCCAAAACCCACACCAAACACCTTTATAAGCAGATACTCTTTGTTTTGCTAATAGCAGAACTCGCCTTCATTCTTTACCTTATTCCTGGTTTACCCTACACATAACTCCAGGTGCCACCTGTGCGTGGCCACCTCCAGCTCTCCTGAACACAGTTAACTGAACCCACTGCCTATTTGCTGCGGCTGCTATTACGAGATTATGTAGCAAAACAAGAATATCCAGTTGTTGGTCATTGATTTATCTATAAAACAGTAACTGTAAAAATGATAGAAGAGGTTCTGTACTAGACAGTCTTGTGAAACAGTTTATTACTTAAGCATTAATGACCCGTTTAGAGGTCTTTACTGGTCAGGTAATGACCAGCTAAAGGAGTTAAGGCCCGAGGCAAAGCACTCTAATAAAACCCTGCATACAGCATGTGTTTGGTTCCTCCAAATTCTATTAGGAAAGAGAAGCGTAAAGGGTAATGAAAGACATGTCCAAGAGGCACTCATATCAGCCCTCTCATTTTATATTTGGCATAACACATATGGCCATATTCCAGCAGCACAAATCATTCCTTGTTTATACTACCACCTATCACGGAGAAGAGCAGTAACTACAGCCGAAAATGGCCAGTCATGACGTTAAGGACCCTGTTGCTTTGGGCAAATAAACCTTCCTCTGACTGAAGGAACTGGTCCTACTATTTGAACACCCAGTATCCTTTGCACCTACAGAGAACAGATGCTCAAAAGAAAAAGAAGGGAGACAATATGCTGCCAGGCATCTCAGTGAGTCCTGCCAGTCCTAAATCCCACTCTAGTAGTATTAAGGGTGGAGGGATTGTTTTCTGTATTCCTGTGCAGTTCTACTTGAATATGAATGTCCATTTGCTTTTTACTGTTTGCATTATGAAGAAAGGCATATTAAAACAGGGGTTTAATATTGATATCTCCACTCTAAGACTGAGACAGAACAGCTGTATATATATACTTGCCAGTAAATGAGAAGCCAAGGGTTGGAACAGTACCCAGGGCCTCACTCTTGGCTTCAGAGGCAGGTAAAACACTCAGGCCCACATAACCGCATCTCGCTATTACAGCCCCACAGCATCATTGATTTTGGTCCTGATTTATGGCATCATTTGTTCTTGATAAGAGCCACTTGCCAGCACTACTCAGAAGAAAGTAAAATACCATCTGAGAGTGCAAATTAGAAAGAAGAGAGGATAAGAGACTAAGAACTGCTAGAAAAATCTGCAGAGATTCCTGTACTTGCAGGATGAGATGTTCGAGGTACAAGCAAGTTTATTTGCTCAGCATTTATTACTGCCTCATCAACAGTAAAATGAGGATAAAGAGCATTCTGATGACTTAGTCAAAAAGTTACTTAATTTCACTGTCGCTTCTATGACTATAGTATATTTTGAATGTTTATTTTAAAAACCATTCTGTAGTGTTTACGTGACTAATTATAATAGCTTCTTTAGAGTATTTCCAATTTTCTGTGTAAACAGCCTTTTAAGCCATGTTCAAGGCTTATTTCAGACCTTAACAATCCTTCAGAGCCATTGCAGCTAATCATATAAATACACATTAAGCCAAATTTAACTCATGTACTGAGTAGAAGAAATGGTGGCTTCATATTCACACCTTCCCATTTTCAAGGTCAAATATCTCAGTGCTTTTTTGCAGACCATCTGAAGTGATCACAACACAATCTAGGCATTTCCTAAATTTAAATTTTCTACCAAAAGTGGGCAGAGCAGAAAACATACACAATATTAGATACGATTATTTCTACAATGATACACTTTGAAGGGCTACAAAAGGATACAAAAATAAAATTCAGGCCTTAACTAAGAGTTGATTCTGCGCATGCAGCACAAAGCCTGAATTCAAACCAGAAGATTTGTTCAATTTTACAGCCAAATTATAAACTTTTGCAACATAGGGTTAACAGCAGAAGTGCTGACACAACAGTAAGTATATAGTGGCGCCTGCAAGCAGCACTATAATTAATCTAAGTGTACTGTCATTACACTAAACGCTGCTTCTGCAGGATCATTCCAAATCATGAGACACTTTCTCTCTTTCTCCAATAACATGCAGTTTATTTCCAATCATGTACGCTTCCAGTTGTGGCATGATTTGCTAAAGGAACATTAGGTCTTGAAGCAATATCTTAATCAAATCAGAATTTTCTTCTGTAAAACAAATCTTTGGCTTTTGGAGAATTAGTAACATCTAATGCCTTAGGATAGAGATGTGAAACTGTGAGCTGAAATACGCACTGCTGGAGACCATACTCAGCCTCCTTGCTTCTAGCCATTTACAAGTACATCTATCTAACCTCCTACCTACACACCTACACTTTATATGGTCATAAACCACCAATGCAATATCTAAATTATATCCTGAAAACTCCGGGTTTGAAATGGGTTGTATGAAAATTCACCTCATGTGGTTTATTCATTTCTGCAAGAATAGAAGGCTCTGATTCCTTTTGGATGGAACTCATTTAAACAAAGCCCAACAGCAAACACCCATAAATTAAAGTATTATTGGTATTTATGCAGAGAGATACACGTAAACTGAGTGAATTCTATGTAAAAGGCTTATAAAAGGAAAGAAGTAGAATCTTGCATATAAAACACTATCTGCATTTACAAAGTTATTAAGTACTTTGTGTATTAATGCTTTGAAATACATACTACAAGGGAAGAAAAAAATTTATCCTGTCCGGAAACCTGTTTATTCACATGTATTTAAGATTTTTCCCCTTCTGCCTCCCACATCCACTGAAGTCATACTGCCTTAATAAACTAAGAAGATACGGGAACAGAATGAATTTAAGTATTTCGCTACAGCTATCTGAAGCTGGTAATTTACAATGGATAGACATCCATCCAGAATATATTCTCTTTACTTCAACATAATCTATATTTGAAGCAATTGTCTGCTTCAGGAACTTTATGACCAAGCAACTATGATTACGTTTACAGAATTAAAATATATACACCAGAATTACTCATTCTTTATTTTTGATCTGCAGGTCATTGATTAAAGACTAATCAGAATTCTACAACAGGATTTCTATAATAGCAACATTAACACACAATTGGTATGCTAGATTAATGCAAATCACTTTGTGAAAGTGTTAGACTCTTCAGTGTAGCGCTGGGTAAATTTATTTACAGAAACTGAAAAAAAATACACAAAGTCAATGGCAAGATTAGAAGCCATGGCTTCTAGGCCAGCACAGGCCACTGAGTTATTCAGGATCTTCACCCTTTGCAAACAACAGAGTTGCAAGAGTGAGAATTAGATAAAACATCTTCAGAACAACATGTGTTTAAAAGACACTAACACCATCAAGAAGATGCAGCATAATCATTTATGCTAAGGCTATTGTGGTGCAAAGGCAAGTTATGTTTTTCCACCAATAAATGTATTTCATCTAGTAAACAAAGAATACCACAGTACACATATGTACTCAGAGAAGCCACAAAACATGCCTGATGACTACTATACATTACAAGAGTGAATAATGATTACAGACATATGGTCCTAGCCTATAGTGTGTCAAAACCTAGAGCAAAGTAGTATTAACAAAGCAATCATACTTATTCTTTCATATCTAAAGATGGCAGTCCACAAACATTTTAATTTAGCAGTAATTTTGCTCCCCTCCTTGTGTTGGCAGTGACATTCATGCAACTGCGCAGGCAGACAGACCAGGAAATTAATCTGGCTGCAGAGTAATTTCCTTCCCTCCCATTCCCACCCCCCATCCCCACTTCCCGTCCAAAAAAAGAAAAAAAAAAAGAAGAAAAAAAGAAAAAAGAGAAAATGCTTTCAGCAGGATCATTTGCTTGATCCAATTCACAACATGAGATCCTAAAGGCCAGTACCAGCACAAGGCAAATAGAGCAAATGCATAGCTGGGGTAAGACTGGAAGGCAGGACAGCATTTGTCCTGGCAGCCTGCGTGCGTCAGGTTTAAAGTGAATGAAGAAACTCACCTACAATTGACAGTGTCCAAGCTGAGGATATTTTACAGATGCTTAAAAAAATATGCAAGCTTCATTATCCCCTCTGCCTTTTCAGGCTTTCTAACTCTCACCTTTGGAAATCCAAACTACCTTTGGCTTAGATAACAACATATAAAACACATCACTGTAACAACAACATTACCATGTCCTCTGTGCCAGTAGGCATTAGCACATCAGGCTATTACAATAGAACTGGAATGGCCAAACTAGCCAGCTCTGCTGTAGCCTGTAGGCATACCCATAGTAAGGAAAATGAACTTAAATAACATCCACAGAACACGCTCATGGAGTCCACCAATCTGCTCAGTGGGTAATTCCCTGAAGTTCAGAGACCGCCAGAAAGCTGCTCAGGAAGAACATCTGAGGCCAACGTCCTAAAACATTCAGAAAGGAGCTGACCAAAGGTGCACTGTCCCCTGTTGACTGAAGAAAGACGTCAGCGCTAGGAGACAAGGCAGTACATTGTGTGGCAGGTCATATTCCACTGCTAGCCACACCTGGGTAAGCCTCACATCACCACGTCACATGTATGCCCAAGAGCACAGATGAGCGCAGCAGATTTTGGGAGCCACAGACAGGTTCTCAGCTACTGCCTCCACATCTACTTAATCCACCTTCACATTTTTAACGTCCTTTCCTCAGCAGCGTGAAAGATCTGCTAAAATCAAAAGCAGCAAATGACACTGGGAAGCAACTAGTGCCTTGGATGCAAAGCACCCCACTGTGGTGTGGAATCCATGGTCACATAAGTCCTGCTGAACCTCACAGGCAACACGTACGCTCCCATGTTACAACAGCAGCTCACATCTGGCAGCCAAGACTAGAAGTAGCGATCCTGGTTATTTTGTCCAATTCCTACCTGCTAGAAAACATATAAACACTTCAGACCAAAGACCCAACCCACTCCCTTCAGGTGAATCCCAGGCCACAAGGCTACAGGATCAGAGACTTACTTCTGGTGCTGTGACTGCTGCATGTTCAGTTGTGTTGTAGCTCATCTTCAGGCAGGCGCACAGAGGCCGGTTTCTTCAGGATACCCTCCCCAGACAAGGGCAGACGGCTCTGCACCCTCAGGGTGCTGACAGCCCTGAAGCCATGCTCTCTCTGTCACCAGGTTATTACAGAAAAGCTACAGAGTACTATGAAGGCAGAAATATTTTGTTGAGGGTTTTGCTAGTTTTAAGGAAACAAGATGGGCTCAGATATCTTGCATCAGAGGAGGGCTGTAGGTACCAGATCATTAGTGGGCAGATACAACCCTGAGTCAGAGCCTTATGCCAGCCCTAAAAGGCAGGAGCTCAGACATCACCGTGGATCTTGCATTTGCTAGTGGCTAAATCTAGTGATTAGTCAGCACCGAGAGCTGCTGAATCACTCTTCAAAGGCACCTATCTCCCTGCTTACATCAGCTAGGCAGCCACCGCGCTTCACTTAAATAGTCTGGGCTGTCCATCTACGGCTGGTACCCTTTTACTAAGCTTGTACAATGCCTAAACTGTGGTACGTAAGTCTGATCCCTGACCTGCCACAATATACTTGCTAATAAAATAATAATATTGATATGCATAACAAAAAGATGCATACAATTTTGTATTAGTTGCTGATATAATTTTTCTAATAAAATAATTTGAAACGTAATGTAATATTTATCTTCTCTCTTAACAATCATGAATATATTTAAACATCTTTTAAAGGTCTTTTCAACTCAGATTCTATCTCTCATTATTAATTGTTTGGGTATTAATTATTTTGGATTAAATGAATGTAGGCATCGATATTGATAGAAGAGAAATTATATACTAAGCAGATGAGACAATTAGCATGAATTAATCGAATAAGCCTGAACTCCCCAAAATCTCTGCATCATTAAAAACTGTGTTTGATTAAAAAAAAAAAAAAGAAAAAATCACGAGATTAATATCATATTTTATTATTGTGATTCTTTGACATTTTTACTGACTGTGACAGACTTCATTTGGCTAAATCTGAATTCTGTCAACTCTCATCGTAACAAAACCCAGTCTTAGAGATAAGGTGCTCTCCACAAGGGCCAAACAAAAGCAAATCAATAATTTCTAGCTAAAGGACAATCTTTGAGTCAAGATCCGTGTGAGGAAAATCTTTAGCCAATTCTTAGAGGAAACTAACTACTTAGAAATACATAATAAGCAATTAAACTTACTGCTTCAGAATTTAACAGGAGTTTTAAAAACAGTGGCAATTATTTTCTCATATTAGCAGATGAAAATAAGTGTTAGCAGCACTTTAAAATGATGCATGCAACAGAAAATGTTTGTGAAATAAAGAGAAAAACTAATAAAGAAAAACTTCTGCTCCTCAGTGATAAAACCAAACAAAAGGCATATTGGTGTACAGTGGCTTTGTCCATGACAGAATTTTGGTCTTGTTCTAATATCCACTTTGACAGAAAATGGCTGTTAAGCCCTGTGTGAAGAGTATCTTTGAATTTTTTCTTCTTTTTTGTTTCCTTTTTATATCTGAAATCAATTAAACAATAATTAAGAATTGATTTTGGAATGCTTAATCGTGCACATTTGTGCAATTTTTTTGTTAGGTTGTGGTGGGGTTTTTTTTGCTTTTGGGGAGACCTGAATACCATTGAACAAAATCCTCAAGACTTTTCTTACCAAACAGTGGGATTTATAACAGACAGAGAGGCAAATCCTACTCTCCTTATTTAGAGGAGTGCTCCTATCAAAGTCAACGACACTGCAGCATCCTTTAAAAGCAACAGAGCTTACACTGTATCACCCACTGCAGTCAACAGGAGTGCCAGGAGGATGATAAACAGAGCTATGTTTCAGAAGTACTTTAACACCTAAACAGAGACAAATTAGAAACACTTAGGGGAAGTGTGTATAAGTAAGGTTAATACAATTCCACAGAACGTTGCAGTTCAGTTCGGATCTCCATCTGTCCACTCACAGTGTGGCAAAAAGTCAATATATGTATTTCAAGAACTATCAGTAACTTCCCCACTAAATCCTGGTCGTATTACAAACATGAGAGTCTTCCAGAAGATGCAGGTTACATCAAACAGAAACATCTAATATGTCTGTACTGAAAGGCTGTGAGAAGCACCTCATCTGACCACGAGAGGGAGAATTGAATCATACACATTGTTTATTCACATATATTCCCATCTCAAACCAAGCTCATAAGGAGTGCATTTCATAAGTTCAATACACTCAGGTGACTCACCTCACAGCAGCGAGATCCCTGCCTACACACACATAAGGGAGGGGGGAACAAACCCAAATTTCAGAGCCTCTCTTTTATAGAGGGATGTTGAAGCCCAGTCAGGAATGGTGGGGTCACCATTTGAAGACAACTGGGGTCTGAGTTTTCATAAGGATCTTAGGAAAGAATCAGGAAAGCTGTAACTGAGATTTTTGCAGATTCAGATGTGCTTCTTTGTTTTTCACCTCAAAATAAGATACTGGTGCACACTCTTGGGGCTACCTATTTTTGTAGTCCCCTGTCACATGTGCCACTGGTGCTCCTAAGTCTGTATGGGCGGTTGGCTAATTTTGACGTAGTTTTTTTAGACACTGGGTTTAGCTCCTAACACTCCTGCTGGCTTGAATTTTGCCTGCTAAAAAGTCTCCTTCTTCTCAGATGGAAGATGGTAACAATTATGACCAGAGCCCCTAAAAAATTTAGAAGGTCCCGATGACAGAGTATTTTCCATGAAGAACGTGAGACACTGAAACCTGATCTTTTCCTCAAGTCTGCAGACCCAGAGTTTGCTGATAACCCCTTTCAGGCCCTCTGCAAAGTTCATCTATTTTTTTGGCCGCTGGGGAAGTCACAGACTGAGGGATGTATGAGGCTGTCGTGAGAGGTTTATGTTTATTACATTTATTGCTGCTGATAGCAATAACTAAGAGCAGTCCCTGCTGTACAGGACTTTGCAGATCTGCAATAAGTTCTTATGTTCTGGTTGTGTTTCAGTGCTTGGAGAAGTGCAGAGTAATGGAAGTAAATAAATAAATTACAACATGTGGGGTTTTTCACCCAGCTTCAAAACACAGTCCTATTCCTCATTTTTCAGGATCAACCATTACTCATGCTCACTCCTGAGGATTGGCTTTATTTACAAAAGAACTCATAACCATATGACATAAAGTCTATCTCAAAGCCTCCCTATGTTATTTGTGACTGGAATAATCACAGACCATTTATGAGAAATTTGAGGCAGTATTAAGCATAGAGCATATTTTGGTTGTTGGCCAAGATGCCTGGACCTTTTACTGTACTCAAATATATTATGCTAATCTCCAGCCAGCAAAAGGAGATGGGAAGCAAGCTCTGTTCAAGCAAAAAACATGACAGCAGATGTGACTGGGTCCCAAACCTTACTTCTCAGCAGATAGATCTGGAAACCCCATCCCAAACCAATAGCAGTTTCTTAATCTGCTGATGTGTAATGATCTGCTACTGATCTCATCATCAAAACAACAACACATGATTTACATTCAGCTGCTTCTGAGGCACACAGTTATTTTTCTCCCTTGGATTTTGAATTCCTTTTTCTTTTCAGAACATGGCTAAAATCCAATCCTGCATACAGAAACTACTTACAAAAGCCACCTTGTATCTGACATGCAATGGTGATATGGGAACACCTGAGCCACATTACTATGCCATTGCAGCTGCAACAAAATTAATGAGCTGACCTGAGAAGGGAGTCAAACTTTTCCTGCACAATAGCGAGAGCTTTGTTCAGAAATAGGTCTATTTAGATTATTTCATATTATAAAGTTATATATACTTAAGCATAGGAGAGGGCATTTGGAAATCCAAGACACAGAAAACCAATTGCTGTTAAATTACTATGCTACAGCGGTACTGAACCTAGGAAAGCCACAGCTCGCCAGCCCATTTTCCAAGCATGTGGAGAAACCAGCTACAACTACATCATCCTGCGTGATGCTGCGAAGAAGCATCTTAAGAACATACAGGTATACTGTACACATGTGATAATATACATGCCATACACTGTGCATATATATACATAATGCATCTATATGCATATCATACAGCATATAAACAATACCAGAACCCACAAAGGTGTATATGCATGTGTATGCGCAGCTATACACGACCTGTCTAAAGCCCGACAGCTCTCCTTAGCACACACTCGGGACTTGTTTATGGACGGTGTATCCTAGATAAATGCGCAGAATGCTCTGAACAGTGGCAGAGTCACTATGTCCCTGAAGCTCTCGGGCAGGGTTCAACCATGACAGCAGGGCTGGCCCATGTCTTGCCTGTCCCTGCAGCAGGGCATGCGGGACAGGGCTGACAGGCACAACCACCACTCTGCTTCCTTCATCAAAAGGTTTGTTCGTAGATAAAAGAGGAAAGGTCCTGCCCTGAAAGACTGCCAGCACTGACACAGCAGAATCGGTTTATTTAGGTGGGTACTTTTTGGAAGCTCAAAAATCCGCAAAGAAGTTTTTGGTTTTTCAAGTCCTGCTGAAAGCAGTTGTTCTCAGCGGACCGGTAAAATTCAGTGATACTAGAAAATACCGATGCCAGCACTTCTGATAAGCAGGTTAACCTGTAATGCTTCAACTGCTATCCTTGGTGTCACTAACTGCTTCATCCTGAGCGTAATTGACTCCAGGGGAAAACAAAAGAGGGGATTTTGTTTTGTTTTGACAAATCCACTGCAAGGCACCACACTAAGGTGCCAAAGGCTACTTTGTATTTACAACGCTGATGATACGCACAACTCAGAAGTTTCCTGACCTCAAGTACAAACACAACATGAAAGGTGATATATCAAACTGACACTATCACAGCTAGGAAAAAAAAAAAGAAAAGAAAAACACCTCAGATTTATACCAGGCTTGCCTGCCTAGCATAAATACTAACATCAAGCTATGCAGGCTTTGTTGTATCTCTGCTTAAAAGTTCTGCGATCCAGCACAAGGGCAAAACAGCCCAGAACCAAACAGAAAGTATTTCCAAACACAAAACTATAGGACGAGGAGGAAGAAACCTGATGAACCTGGAAAGGAACTTTAAGTTCACAGAAGCAATAGCACATTCAGGCCTCCATTACCCTCCCTTCATCTTCGTGCCTCATCTTACCTCCAACCCGCAGGCTGTCGGCATCCCTCTATTTATTGTTCCTACATCTGTCTTTCCCACCGTGCTCTTGTGCATGTGTGAGCCCTATCCGTGGAACAGGTTCAAAGGATTTCAAGCAAGCCCTTAAAGCATGCACCTTCCAGAAATTGTCTAAACCCCAGGCTTTTTTTAATTGAGGCATTAATAAAACCACTATTAGAAAGCCCAAAATGAAATAGGGGGCTTTTTCCCCCCCAAAAAAAGTTCCTGTCAGTTACCTTGTATCAAATAGAGTGTTCCCATACTCAGGTTTGAGGTCACCCCCTCTGTACATTTGGGGCATTTTAATTGTTAAGAAACAGCTCAGAATGGATGAGTGCTCTGTCTCAATCAGTTCCAACAGCACAAGCCAAAAGCTCCTTACTGTGCTCCAGGATGCTCCAGTACAACTGAGGCGAAAGGGAATACTTTTTTATTAAGAAAGTAGAGATAGACAAAAATAGCACTCCATAGTATCTAAACAAAAGTAATAACGAAGAGAAAATTTTGCAGCTATAATTGTACGTAATGTCTGAATGACCCATTAGAAGAGAGACGTTAAAATAAGTCAGTCACTTTACAAAAGATAAAATAAATGCATTGATCATAAGTGAGTATACAGTAAAAGCAGACATTTATAAAAAAAGTTACGTAGTGCTTTCTAAATCCTTTCACATAGAGTAGGCTAATTGTGAATATTTTGAAAATATTAATGTTGATAACACAGAGGTAGTACTGCATTTTTTCCAAAGAACATACATTTGAATAACAGAATTTATAATATGAGCTCTGTATTGTAATTTAATTTAACCATGAAACCAATTTCTGCCTTCAACATTTTATGTTTTACGGTATGAAACAGAACATTATTTGCAGTAATGTAGTTTATTTAACCTTAACCTGATGTGGTGCAACAGTGAATACAGATACACTCAAAATGTTAATAATATGACACGCTGAGCTGATTAAAATTTCAATTGTGTTTCCTCCATCTCCTTTGGAAAGTTAATGAATTAATGAATCTTTAAAGGACAGTCAGGGAGGCCTTAAAAAAGAAGATGCCTTTTTGAGTAAGGAGAGAAAGTGGCAGATTACAACTTAATGGCTTCAGAATAATGGTAATTTCCCTATTTTCTTCACTTGCCTTAGCTCAGCTAATGGCTTCATTAGTGTCCACACTCTCAAACGAATAATAGAGGACCATGTCACATCCATCTTAGTCACATCACAATAAAACCGTTAAATACAATTCAGCTACCTACCTTCTGCCAGTCTGTGCTACGAGGCAGAATTAGCAGCACAATCAATACACAATCCTGTTATTAGATTATTTTTCTTTTTGAAAAAGAAGTGTATCATCAGGTATAATCATGCATTGCTATTTAACTGTAGTGCAAATTTTATGCTGATTAGATAACTAGCATTACTCAGAAAGGACATAAAATGAAGGGAAAAAATTCTGCTTACTTTACACCTCTTGATCAAAAAAAACCCCAAAATTCCAGATCTTTATTTGATCAAATTGATGGATTACCTCAAAGTCAGCACAGATATGTCAAATTCTTCCTGACATCCTCTATACCAAATCATTTCACAAACAGGGCTAATTGAGCAGCTAAAAACCTCCTTGGCTTTAGCTACCTCTATCTTGGGAGAAGAGAGTCCATTCAACCAATTAAAATTTTTGGAACAAGTTCAGTGTAACTGAATACAGCTCCATCAAAAGGTATGAAGACTGATGCAATGAGTTCACAAACTGATCTTAGAACTGTAAAAACAAATGGGAATTATGACTTTTAAAATACTTTAAACGGGTTGCATTTTCAATGGAGTTGAATTTCAATTATTTTGTGATCATTAGTTTTAAACTGAATTTAAGCAGCATTGTTCTTTTTTTACTCATTATACGGTTTGGCTACTCCATGCAACATGAAATCTCTGTTCAAGCATATTTTTCTCATTATATACATATTTTGTACAAAATAAACAATATGCAGGCTCTTTAACAATAGTGGTTGAAACATGCACACTTGGCAAAATCTAATGCACAAGTACTATTATCCTCTACTTTTTGTCTGGAAACCAAAGGAGCAAGCTCCAACTTCTACCTAGCTGAACTGCAGCTGGCAGCAACACACAAGTAATAGGGGGAGGAAAATGGCCCATTTAACATATAAGGAAAATCTCAAATGCTTCAGGCAAAATTCTGTTCTCAGATCCATACCACAGATCCCGACTCCAGTGCTCTGCCCCTTCTTGACCTGAGTATCTAACACTACCAGAAACTGCTACGGACATGCAGAGGCAGAGGTTTGTTGGATCATACCAATCTAAGGTAGGATTTTGCCCAAAAGTATTCCTGGACTGATTCCCCAGTTCTCTACATAACCCTGCCATAACCACATCTAACTGACATCCAGGAAGAAACTACTTTGTAAATCTTAGAACACACGACGTGCTGGGCATCTGCACTTGTCAGCTGAATAAATTTTTCTGACAACATAAATCAGATCCCACTGAGAAACCTTTTTTAAAATACATTATTGACTAAAAATATTTATATGTAGCACTTTTCCTGTTAGCAAAGGTAATATATTAACTGCTTTGCCATTACCACAAGTAACTTCAGGTCTAAGAGAAAATATTTTTGTATGCATGCTATATATCCATTTTGAATTAAAACACGATGCCGGTATTGTACTAAATCACAGCTGAAGTCTCAGTCTTAAACAGATCTTGAGTGACACCTGCATTCTAATTCTTTATGAGCAGTTTGTCAATGATGAGACCTTAATGAGAAGTGCTGCTTTCAAAATATGTAGCTACGAGTAAACATGAAATATCCTCTTTTCGTATTATGACTGTTTATCATTGTAGTTCTTAGTTGTCATTTTACAAAGCACTAAGTGAATTCCAATAGGCAGATAGAAGGGACACAGATCACCTACTTCTTGCCTACCTTAAGATACTAAAAGCTAACATATAAAAATAAACTCATACAACAACCACAAATCCAAACCTCTCAGAGTCAGGCTACCATTGTATTTCTCACAAGACTAGTTCATATCTCACTGTGGAAGGATTTACTCCCAATGTCCAGGCATGCAGTCTTGGCCTAAGCAAATCTCCATCAGAATGAAGGAGGAAAGCTCCACAAATACATTTGCCTGTTAGACCTCTGAATTTACTTAACAGCATCACGATATACCCCAACTTTCTATTATACATGTGCCCGTTAGAGCCCTAATTAATTCTATGACTGGGCAGAGAGCTTCATCTACAAACAGGGCAATACCAATGGGTCATAGCTCAAGATGCTGTTATAGCATAAGCATTATAGCATTACCAAGCCCAGGCAAATCCAGATGTGACATTTATTATTTGACATCAAATGGTCACGGTATTGCCTATGCTTTAAAAAAAAAAACCAATCAAACAACTTTGAACCCATCATTGAAACAGAACATTTAAAAAAATGCAACAATAATTTTAACATTTACTTTTATTGGTATCCTTATAAGCTCAAAGTAAACTTTTTTCTGCTCGCTGCCCCTTTAAGATTTCTGCATCACACTCTCTTTTGCTTAATTGCCTGTAGGAAGAATATCTTACTGCAAGGTAAAAGATGCAGGAGGGAGATTACTATTTGTAGGTAAGTTAGGCAAGAAAGATACATTTACAACTTTCCTGCTTAAACTACCACACGAACCAGTTTTACACAGAGTACAGGTCCCCTCAGAGTAAGCTTGCTTAGCATGCAAGTACACTATCTGCCTAAACTCCGCTTTTCTGATTAAAGTTTTGTATTTAATTAAAATTGTCTTTAATTAAAATGCAAATATTCTAGGACTTTAACAATAAATTGTTTACACTAGACTGAGAAACAGCCCTCAAAGGCTTTGGGGGAAAAAAAAGTTTCAATTGCAAGCTGTATATTCAAACTTCACTGCTCAGTGAAAATGGGTAAAGATCCTTTTTTCTCCTATTGGCCTAATCTTTTTTAAACAAATGGAAAGATATCCCAATTTGTATCTAGAATTCACATAGAAAACAATTCCCAAAGTTATTGGCTGTTGAGCAAGTAATTAGGCCAGTTCAAAACATCTTTTGTGTTTGAAACAATTCCTTTAGCCAATTTTGCTAGGAAATGATACTGACACCGCAAAAGAATTGCCAGTTAAATGAATGATACGCATAGCCCCTTCACCGAGCGATAAACACGGGTGCACGTCTGTGTGCATGCAAGGATCCATCTGCATTATCCCTTCACCAGAAACATCCTGCTAGAGGTTCAAAAATAGCTGTTCTGTTTACAAAAGAGCACAGTTTAGATACAGCAGATATATAGCCTGCTCATCTCTTTCTTTAAACACACACGGAAAGACTCTACACCCAGGTTTTGATATACTGCAAGGCAGACTATATGCTCTGCAGCATCAACAATACTTTTCTGTATGAAGTGCTGTGACTCAAAGGTGAATTATGCTTATGACCAATTCATAACCATCCTCCATTGGGAATAAAATTGAGCCCTTGTAGTTAACCTGACTTAATCTCCCAAAAATACAACTCTAAGAACTTTTTCTTTCCAGGGAAACTTCAAATTGGGCTTTTAGTACTCAAGTGTAATAACAAAAATGACAATTATGCATGGTTTGGAAAGAAATCCACCAACTTCCAAACCTTCCACAAAAGCAGGAAAAAAAAGAAAAAAGAAGAAAAAAAAGGAAAATAGTGCTCGGATGGTTTTATGGTTCATTAGCAAAATACTGCATTATGCTCATCACCGTATCCCTGTTCAAACACTGAAGAGCAGTGATGCAAGTTAAATGAGAAAATGGAAGTAACATTTAAAGTTTGAAAAATCCACTTACAGAAGCCAGTGGAACAAATCTTACGTGGGAACTTTCTAACTGGAAGTCCTAGCTAGAATAATGGTATGAATATGACCCCGATGGAAGTTCCATAAAATATTCTCATTCTCACAGAGAAATTCTTACAAAGACCCACTTACTATAAATTTGAATTTCCTAAATTCATTGCAGATCTGAGAAACCAAAACGAAATAAATTACTGCAGTTTGACACCATCTCCTTCATCACAGTAATTCCAGATTTCAGTATAAAAGCCATTACTTAACTTGCACGCCATAATTTACACACTCTTTTACACAATAATTTTTGATCCAAGAAAAGATTCATTTTCCTTTTATAATTATCTTGTGTCAAAGTCTTTAACCTTTTCATCTGAAAAGCTAGAGCTGGATTCCTTCTGGAAACATATGCCTAGAGCTCAGCTCTGCTCAGTGTGCTGCTGCCGAAGACGCTGGACGTGGGTCAGCAGGAGGGGAGAGCAGCCAGCGGCACAGGGCTGCACAGCAAGGCAATGCTGAAAACCAAGGTACACAGGGAACTATTGAAAACTGCCCCACTTCTGCACGATTCAATGCTAATTTCACAGTTTCCTAAACCTGAGGAAAGACAAATAAATTACCTATTTTTAATAGAGTACACGATCACTTTAATGTTTCCGCAAACATCCCCCTACACCAAACTGGCCCAAGTACTGCCAGTTTGAGCCATGTACATCAGCGAGCTGAGCTCACTGACCTTCTGGAGTTCTCCACTGAAGAATATATTATTAAATAAAGCTTAACAGAGTGCACCAATGTCACCTACAACCGATTACCACCACCGGCTGCTTTCCAAACACTCTACAGCCAAACCATTTATTGTAGTGAATAAAACCTGTGTCCGCCCACGAAATTGTAAGTACAGCACGAGATCCACCTAAACCACAGTGGCGTGCAACTGCTGCTTAATTTGCATAATTTATACAAATTAATGTAGAGTCAATAATTAGTATTTTGAGAGGGTTTCCTGGAACCTAGAGAAGGCTGGTGTGAGCCTGAGCAGCAGGAGCGCGCCTCGCTGACACGGCAGCCGTGCCACGGGAGCCGGCCTCTCTCACAGGCCAGGCAGCAGGCACCCGCCTGGGCATCACACCCTTCCTGCAACACTAAGTCAAGATACTTCACTCTGGTGCTTCTCCAATGCTATGACAAAAATAGAGCAATATTCTATCTTATTCAAATTTAGAGTAACTTAACCGGACCTGTACGTACCTGCCTTTTCAAAACGGCACTTTTTAGTCACAGGTAAGAGGCCCAGGCTGGCTCAGGCAGCTGTGGTCTCCCTTTGGGGTAGGCAGCCGACAACACCCTAATAAAGGGGGCTTACTGAAAAAAAGGCTACTTGGTCTCCACCTTCACCCCCAGTTCGGCTCCCCATTGAGGCTGAGGCCAGCCCCAAACCCCTCGCCACAAGCCCCTGTCATGCCCACGGGGCCGCACGCAGCCGCCCCGAGCAATGGCCTCCTGCCCAGGCCAGGCATCTCCTCGCGGAGACACTGTCAGATGTCGCTGGCTTTTCTCCTCCCCAGGCCGGAGCATCCAGTCCATTAAGGGACACTTAAGGGGAGAAGCAATCTGAAGTTGGGGCGAAAGGGTCTCAGACCATTAAATACAGCACACGGAGCTCTCTCCCATCTCACCGGTGTCTGTGGGAAAGCTGTTATGGACCTCAACGAGACCACGACCAGGCTCGTACCAGCCCCAACCCTCTGAAACAGCCAGCCCTCAGGTCTGCCCCAACAAGCCATTTCTCTGGTGCTGAGGGAGAAGGATGGTTAAGTCAGGCAACAACACTGATCTGAGCCTTGGAGCAGTAGCCATGATCCACAGTGAGGGACGCCAGCATCACCAACACTACCACACTCTGATCTGGCTTCACTTGTGCTTCAATTTCCGTCATTTTACGGGAATGCACACCACCACATCAAGGGCAAGAGAGGTGACTTCATACAACTACATGGTCTGCGTGGACCTCCTTCCAGCTCAAGGTGCCCAGTAAAATGAAAAAAACTATTCTAAGTGATAAAACAACTACGTTCCCGATTCCTAACAAAGTGCCACTCTGTTATGGGGTCAGCAATTAGCTCTTACTTCAGGCACCTCTCTTGCCTGAGGAGCAGACTGCTCGTTTTTATCCTGTTTCCAATTTACTCGCTGGCAGAGGTGCGTGAGAAGTCTCTAGCAATGAAGTTGCAAACCCACCTCGGTATAAATTTCCTTTTTGAGAAGTTTCAATCTTGTTTTATCAGAGACCAGCGGCTGTGCTGAGGAAAGCCTATAATGATTTTCTCTTTTTCAGGCTTATTCTAGAATTGCATCTATTTTGGGGTTTTGTTTAGATCTGTCGCAGCTTTCATACCGTTGATCATGTTGTTTTTCTAACCCGCCCTGAACATCTGTTGGCTTTTTCCGAGGCTGCATAATCCTGGTTTTTTTCTCTTATGTATTCCACTGCTATCAGCTGGCTGTTATTCTTGTTTTTATTTTTCAGCATACATTTTATTTCTTTTAATTTGGAAAAAAAAAAAATATTTTTAAAAGCACCGATTCTTTCTGTCCTCATCTTATCCTGCACAACAAATTCATACCTGCCACTGCTTTTGTTTTGTTCTGCTGGTTTGATGGGTTTTTTGGTTTTTGTTTTTTAGTTTTGGGGTTTTTTTTAAACTGCATCAACGTAAAAAATCAGCTCGCAGCAGACCTAAAGGTGGAGTGAGAAGACAATGAAGGATCTTGTTTTCTTAATGATAAAAATCAGTACTTACAAAAGATGCCAGGCTGGCAGCCCTGCAGAGAACAGAGCGCACACCGTTTAACCACAAACCAGACACACACACTCTCAGCAGGACCACTGCAAGCACTGAAAGGGGAAATAACAGTCAAACCTTGGCCTCTTCGCCGGGGCTGCCAGCAAGGGCAATAATTAGTGCCAAGCGTGGGGGTGGTTTTTGTGACGTTGACACTAGGAACTGTTCAGAGACTACAATTATTTTGCATAGCCTAACAAACAGTTATCAGATGGTAACAGCTTTTGGTCACTACCAGGCTGGATGGCATTCAAACCTGAGAGAGACACACGTATCTCCTCAGCCAGCAAGTCTCCTTACCCAGCGATTATAAAACAAATAAAATTTTGAGGTTGACAAGAGTCCCTTTTAGCAGCATTTGGATTATAAAATTGCTCTGACTCACTGCAGCGTATTGCTCCCTCTTAATTAACAGAGCTGAACTTTGTACATGTCTAGACTTCCTCCTGCAGAATGGCAGATTTTGGCCTTCATGAATATCATTTGAAGTCATATTATTTACAGAGCCTTTATTCATTTCAGTCATTTGTTTGAAACATATTTTCCACAGAACGAAAAAATGCACCAACTGCTGGGCCATTTAATCCAAACTTAACAGTTTAGATGTTTTATTCAGCATTTTAAAAAGGATTGTCTTAGGGAATTTTATGTGCTGCATTTCTAATGTTAACTTTACAGATTGTAAAGTGCCTTGGGATGCACTAGCATGAAAGGCATTAAGGTATTGCAGGATTTAACCAAATGTGTATTGCACTAAAAAGAACCTTTTATGAAAGCACATACAGATAAAAACACAGTACTGTTAGTGTTTATTAAGAGATGCTCAGATTTATTTCTTAAAGCAAAACAATTTCCTTTCTCCACTGGCAAAAATGATCCTTTTCTAAATTAAAAAATTTTCCACCAGTACTGACATAAAATTGCTGAAATTTTATACTTTATGGGAAAATACATTTCCCATATAAAAGTTTGGTCTTTAAAAAAAAATAATTGGGATTCACATTAAAAAAAAGGCCTTTTTCTTTTTTATTAGAGTAGATAAGCTTTAGGATTTCTGGTTTGTGGGTGGGGTTTTTTCCCCTACTAGTTAGTATTCTGAACAAATTAATTAACTATATTAATTAGCTTGTCTATTGTTACAGGATTTTATGGGTACAAAAAAGCATGAATCATACATTTTGATCCATGCTTCCTATTACTATCAAAAAGTTGCATTTCACATACAAGAAAAAGCTTGTACAGCTAAATCCCTTGACACGCCTGGAAATCACAGAGTAGGATTGTACACCAATCACTTACATGAGAGAGGATTTAATGTCAGTGGGTGAAGTTCACCACAACGAGGAGGAACAGCATTAAACAACGAGGAGGAACAGCATTAACACAGACAGAGCGGCCTTATCAAGGAGAGGTGGGGTATGATATCAGGTTTTATCTCCACCCTTTAAATGGGAGGGTGGATTTGATCTTCATCACCTCCCTCCCCATGTTCCACCTTTGTAACACCCAAGTACTCAAGCTCTGTAGTCTCAATCCAGAGACTACTACAGTCTGTTAAAAAAATATCAGTTGATTTAAAAAGGCTACAGATAAAGCCCAAGGAAAGCGTCATGGATTTCAACTAAACACAAGATCAAAGTTTAAGTGCAGAATATATATAATATTGTTCCCAAAAAAAGTTGCACTGCTGGAACTCCCATCACTGTGACATCAGAAGAGAAGCAACAACCAACCACTTTATAATGTCAGATCCACCTTTTCATTAAAATTACATTAAAAATAAAACATGGTGAAGAAAGCTAAACAGCAGCATGTGACTCCTACCAAGGAGGGAAGGATTAGTTGTCCTTTGCATTCCGAGTACGAAAGTTAGTATGACAATCACAATACATACTCAGAGCTTCAGATCTTTTTTGAATGATAGGAACATTTTCTCAAAGGCTTTCAGTTACAAAATAGCCCTTAGATTTGTTTCTCTAGAGCACCTGTAATCCAAAAACATTTCTTACAAATACAGCTGAGAGCATTCATTACATTTATAAGTGAAAAATTTCAGATGACTGGCCTGAAATCCAGTAATATTCTCCTGTTTAAAGAAAAACAGTGGAGCTATTTCTTCCAATTACAGTGGGTCATAAAACTCAATTAAAGGACAAAGATACTTTTTTAGCTAATGATGCTTTTTAACTACCTCTCTCTCATGCCTTTCAAGTACTATGGCATTTTCAGTTACACATTTGTTACATTTTGTTTCCACACAACAGTCTTTTCAACCCAACTTCAAAGCAAAATCAACCCATACAACTTAATTTACGTTTTCACAGTGGACATCACATCCCCATCTCAGTCCATTCCTCAGAGATGTATTTCCTCATGAAGAAAATCCAGACCACATAGGTAGGCAGAGTAACATTTGCCAAGTCACAAAGACCACATTTCACTGTCTGTAAAATGGAAATACTACTGTCTATGTATTTTACACCTGTATTCAGCCATATTTCTCAAGTGTTTTCTGCACATATTATTGAAAAGACAAAGGGTTTTACTGAGCAACAAGCTACACAGCAGGTTGGAACATGCAATTGTTCTTTTCCTGTGACAGACCTCAAACTGGGAAGCCAGCAGCTTCCAACCCTTGGTTGCTCCCACAAACTGCACGTTAAGCACTGTTGAGATCCTGATACAGATCTGGGTCTTCCCAAATACATACTCCTCTACCTTTCTACTATTTCCTATCTAACAAAGAGGTCCACCAAATAAGGCTGATGGAGATATTTCTCCTCTATGTCACTGGACGTGCTGATACCCGTGTTCATCTGGCTGCCAATCGAGGCATGACTGCAGTTGGTTAGTTTTCCTCTGATGTGGTGTAACGTATAGTTGTTACTACAAATAGGGCCCCTTACTTAAACCTGGTGTTTTGCAAACTGTGCACCTGTGTAACAGCAGAACAGCAAATCTGGGGACTCCATGAAGAGCAGTCTTGACTCCCAGATGTGATTTGAGCATCACATTGAGTATGACTGACTGAAACTGCAGCCACATACAGCATCTTTTACCACAATCTCTCTCCTTGTCTATGTGTTTATTTTACACTAATCACTAAAACATCACAACACAAAGTGTTGTGTTATCTCTTTATCTATCTCAATATCTATAATTACTTTCTCTTTTGTAAAAACTAGGACAGGGAGTTGTAGCCCTCAAAGATTACAGATACCCATCTTCCTAAGCCTGACTAAGCCTAAACACACAACAATTATAAGAAGGTAAACAGCAGTAATTGTACACTAAATGTCTTTTTAAAGAGCCAAATGTGCACTTAAAGTTTAACTCCCACTCACTGCTGCTCTAGAACAAACAGTAAATTAGTGAATACAAAACTAAAAAAAAAAAAAAAAAGAAAGAAAAAAAAGCACCCTGCAGCATGTTCCTCTGGCAGGAAGTAGTTGTAATTTTTTTTTTTTTTTTTCAAACTTTGTAGTCATAACGCAGGATAGTTTCAATCAAGCACTACACGTAGTAAAAGCATGTGATGATCCTGTAATCCAAAATAAAGTGTAACGTCTGGTAATTACCATGCATTGACAGAAAAGGGACCACCCAGAGAAATAAGCCACCCTCACCTTGCAAATGAGTCCAGCTGTAGTCTAATTTCCCAGCAGCCAATTTATCACCTTATGTATTTTAAAATAGGGGGTTATTTGCACCTGTATGCCTCAGTAAAATGCAGCTAGTTTCACGACCATTACAAGCAACTAAGGCTTCCTCTTTTTACTGGAACAGGTGGCATGCACAGGGCAGAAGGCACACAGCTATTTTTATCCCACGTGCATCACAACTAAGTCTGAGTTACTACTCCAGCCCCATTCACAGTGAGATTACAGTCTTGAAACTCTGCACAAGCCTCACGATTTTGTTGGGTGGGTGGGAGATTGCTTTAGGAGTGGTTTTTTGAGGGAAGAGCATTATATAGCAAGAATGGATACAAAAGTCAATCCCTAGCAAGAATGATTTAGATTACAGTGGGCATCAAGTACAGGAACAAGGGGCACTGAAATACCCCCTTTCCTTCTGGAAGTGGCCAGACCTGAGCACAGAAGAACCTCATTGAGCAGAGAGGAAGAACCTCTTTCTGTCAAGGACTCTCCATAGGAGGAGGACACCATTTTCTAGAACTGTCTGCCTTACACAAGAACATGATGTTCATTGGAGGGAGAAGGGGGAAAAAAATTAAAACATTTTAAAAACTATTGAAATGTAGCTGAGAAATGACAAAATCTGATTGCTCTTGCAGCGTGCTGCAGCATGTGTTATTGTGTGACAGCTCTCCTGACAATTAAAATGAAGAGGTTGTGTGCCCTAACGGCAATGCCTAATTATGGAATACATAAAATACACTATAAATATTCCAGCATTTCCAAAGAATGTCTGTGACATTTACCACCAGAGGTATCATGCTTGTTTCTTCCATGTCCATTCCCATGTCTGCACTTACAATACTGAGCATTTAAACACTCCTGTAAGTCGGGAAACTCCCTCCTCCTAGGATAAAGAGCACTTTAATATTGATACTGTTTTGTTTGGACACATGAAAGATATTTGAAAGACCTCAAAGTATCTTCACAACTACTAGGCATGCCCTAAACCGCCTCTAAAGCCAAGTGTACACTACTGTATCCATTTTGCAAGTGTGTAGAATGAGTTGGAGAGAGATGATCTGCCCAAAAGCCCAACACAGAGTGTCCTCTAACCATAACTCCACATACAGTCTACAGCCATCAGACTAGTTGTTCCTGCTATTTATTATCCAACATTTACTACTGTAATAGTGTCTGGAGACTAAACAGTTAGGCCACACTACTCTGTGCCACGAAAATGCGTGACAAATGACTACGCAGGGATTTTACTGCAATACAAAAACTCTAAGAACTAATTGCCCTTGCATAAAGTATCACTGGACAGGGGAGAAAGGCAAAAAACATTCTGAAAACCTTAAGCTTTTCTATTTTGGGAGACAAATCTGGGCATTTTAAGCCTCTCCAAAATCTAAGGGTTAAAATACAGATATTTTGTTTTCCAGCACACCTTTACTCTGAACACGGCAGCTAAGCAAATCAGTACCTGTCAAGTCTACTAAACTATTCTCTATTTAACCAGAATTTACATTTAGTTCAGTCAATTAATATAAGCCTTATCAGGTTCGTGATAATTAGCACACTTATTAACAGCAGTAACAGCAGCAGAAATGGTGTCAAAAGAAGAGCTTTGTTGTAGTTCTGTTGTTACCACCAGAGACTCCAATCTGATCTTACCTGGTGATCTACTTGCTCTTGTACCTGGTGATCTACTTGCTCTTGTCCCGCCAAGGAGACCCACTTACTTTGCCCTTAAGCCAAACAAGTTACTGTGACAAGAAGCAGACTCAGAGTAGCTCCCATTCACAGATCACTTTAAGGACTTTACAGGTCATGTGCTGATAAACTACTTGCCTTACCAATTTCTTTTGGCTTATCCAGTGCTAAACTGTTTTAGTTGGAGGGGAAGGTTGGTTTTTTGTTTTGGTTGTTTGCAGGTTTTTTTTTCCTCCCTTGCTGTTTTATTTTAACCGTGCATGTGTTGGAAGGTTTGTGCCATTATAGTTAAGGGCTGTTGGACCAAAAAATAATTTTAATCAATAAGGAAAAAAGAAAATAAATCCAATTTTGCTTTCGTTTGCTTCACAGATATTGTTAAAGCGCATATTAGCACATGCAGACTTCTTAAAACAAGTATCACTTGGAGAAATCAATAAGGCCACTTTCTGGTAATTTTTTTAAGATAGTCTTTTAATGGCATGAAATGGCAAGTACAATTTAGACCCTTCACACAGAAGATGCCCTCTCACCTAAACGCCCAGAACTTTAAGTATTTTGACCAGAATTGTTAAATTCCAGATGATTGTTTATACATACACACATATACTTTTTTGTGACTTTCTCCTGAGCTTCAGGGTCATAAGGGTATAATTTACAATGCAGAGTAGTGTTTTAAGAAAATAGTAACTCAAAGCATAATTGCTGATTTTTCCTCCAACTTGAACTAAGCATTTTCCTTTTCTCTTAGAGTAAACTCAGAACCATTAAGCCACATCATTAGTCCAAATTATTTTGAGAATAAGGTTAAAAGTTAACATTCTTTGACAAAATTAGCCACTGCTTTAACAATAAAGGGAGTATTGTGCTATCCTTCACTTATCACTGTTCCTAACTATTCAGCATTAGATAAGACCTGGAAAAAAAATGAAATCCATGAACTGTACTGCGTGGCATATCATACAGGCAGGCAACTTCATAAAAGGTGAGACAGTGCTATAAACTAAGAGTCAAATCAGAATTTCAACCTTAATTTTAGATTCCTTGACTTTTTGACGTTCAAGACAGACTGCTAACGTTAGTTTAACATTATCTGGTTTTGTAATAGTAACTACAGAAGCAGGGACAATTTGATATGAACCGAGTTGAACTATAGTGAAGGCGTTTCCAGGCTACATTTTTAAGACCATACTTGAAAGACTGGCAGAGCAATCCAGAGCTCTGGTATTTTCACGAATTCAAAACAATGAGACACTTAGACTCTATTCACGCACACACAAAAAAGAAAAAAAAATGGAACAGAGTAAAAACGGAGACTTAAATGTTTCTAAGTGGAAGAAACATACATTTCCCATTTCAAGTAAGAACTTCAACACCTTACTCCTGACACACAATGAAAAAAGTGCTTGTGTATAACCCAGCCATGCCAGCAGCGAAAAGAATCTCCAGGCTGTGCAATGATCTAAGAAAATCTGAATGGGCATATGGGAACAGCTCATTTTGCAAGACCTCCAAAACCAACCTACTGATAAACACCGGAGGGTGCCTGACTGCCTGCATACTCACATGCCTATTTGTTGTTATTCTTATTCATTACTGAGTCATTATTATTATTTAAGTGCCGACAATGCACTCGTGAGCCAGAACAGATGCAAAATATCCTGTGCTAATGAGAAAATCAAAGCCTTTCTTATATTAGCAATTTCATATTATAGGATCTCTTTATTTTTGCCAATAAAGCACAACAGTAATTAATACAGCAATATTTTCTTATTGTTCATGAGTAAAGCAAGTAAAACTGCTCAGATTCTGCTTTAGCTCTCCCCCCTACCAGCACAAAATACAATAAATACTATTGAAGAACTCCTATTAAGACAAACAGCTGCCAAATAAAATACAACAAAAATCTCCCATAAAAGGCTGTTGTCTATTTATTCACAGATACAGTCAGTACTCCCCACAGAAAATAAACAGTGTGGCACTGCTCTGTCATATTTAAATACTTATGCTATGTCTTATTGCATCTCGCATGATAATTTGTTAACCAAGTGCTGGAAGGTTACACTGGTCCTCAGTTTATTCCAAAACTGTGGGTCCAGCATAAGCTCACATTCTTGAATAGCGACTAGAACTGTATGTAACCAGCATGCGCTTTCCACCCCTGAAATGACGCTATTACATATAGGAGAAAGCTGACAAGTACTTCCATATTGAAATAGTTGCGTACACGGAAGAAGCCAGGTTGGGACATTCTCCGACAGCAGTGAGGGGTGTCCGCTCCAGCCATGTGTGGCCCCAGGCTGACCCCTCCAAGAGGCCAGGTTTGCTGGGGAGAAGGGCAATTTGGGAAGGCTCCCGAGACACCTGCAATGCCCACCTCCCCCAGTGCTGCTGGAGCCGCACACCAGTGCACACCGGAGCTCTGTCTGCTCGGTTTTAAAGCAAGGTCAGAGATATTAGAGCTGCTTCAGGTGTATAAGTAAACCTGCTGCAGAGGATACTTAAATTTAGCTGAGAAAGAGGGCACTGTTCATTCAGTAATGCCAAATGGAAACTACTTGCCCTCAGCAAACAAAACTGTGCATACTCCCCGGATTTGGCCCGAAAAACTATGACGTAGGGTGTATCTCCACCTCAGCAAATATTACTGCCCTTTCGAGGAGCATTCTGCGTCATGGGAATGTACTCATGACCAAAAACACTTTTGTGACAAATAAAGGGTTTTTTTCCCCCTCAATTTCAGTAATGAACACGATTTCAGCAAAGAAAATGACTCAGCTGTGACTGTACGGCTCAGTCAGCGAGTACACCACTGCTGCAGAGAAAATGGCCAGAGCAAAGAGGTCCCATTGTCATTTCTCCTAAAACAAAGTGGGCTGATGAATGATATGTGATTCTTACAAAGTCTGGTTCAAGAAGCTTGCTGGAGTCAGAGACGTGCCCAACCCTGTGCTGGGAGTCAAACAGGTATCGTCCTGTATCGACGCTTCGGCAACGCAAGGACCTCTGCAAGGAGAGAGCCCAGCGCGAGCCTCCCTGCCCACCCAGACCCTACAGCTGCTCCCACGGCGTTTGCAACCAAAGCTTGCAACGGCTCCCTGCTCTACAGAAGAGGCTGACTACACATTTTATATCAAAATACTCCTACTGAGTCGAAGTAAGAAAGAAAAAGGAGCCAAGACTGAAACGCCAGAGCCAGTAAAACTGCAACACGTATCAACAAATGAAAATGTGAATGAAGAAGTTTCATCCTCAGCAACTCCTCAGAAGGGAGAAGCGAGATCCTCAGAACACGCTTTTCTGACTAAATAGGCAACTAGAAGAGCTGGATACTACTTCTCTGCTCAACATCAGAAACCAAGAAAACCTCACGTTCAGAAGACCAAGTTTGGCCCTAAACACTTAATGGGATTAAATAGAAATGGCAAGAACCTTAAATATAAATAAGAAAACATCTATGAAAAGATCATCTGCTGCTTGGATTTTAAAGGTCTACATGAAAACGACCGCCAGTTGTAACAGCAGCATCCTGTCAATGACACACATTTAAGCAAAAGAAATAAAATACACAAACAGTAAGCCAACATTCTGGCAACAATGGATAAAAAAAACCCCTAAATTTGTAATTTTGCATTAAATATTTAGCTTAATAAAACCAACAACCATACATGTGAATTAGAAGAATGTTTTAAAAACCACTGGAACAGATGAATGACAGTTGGATAGTTTGATCGCAACTGACAATTCACATTTAAGTGCAGAGGAATGCCCAGCCTTCAGGTCCTCTTAAGTCAGCAATAAGTCAACATGCGCTTATCATTAGGCATGCACTTGCATCCACTGACGTAGGCATACTCACAGCAAAGTACTGCGTGTACTGAAATACCTTACTGAATCTGGCAATGCATACGCACGTGTGGCCATGCTGCTAAAAGCCATCATTTTCAGATTTTTGACAGTCACCCCTTGCCGCATCCCCCATTTGTTCCTGGCTGGGTATTTCATTTGCCAGAATGTTTATAACCCCTTATTACCCCCCCAAAACTGTGATGCAGTCTTAACCACAACTTCAAAAACATACTGACATTATAATATACAAACATGTACAGAAGATATACACACTCAGACACACCAGGGGATAAAACAGACTGGAAGGAAATGAGGAACTTTATGTTACTGTCTTTTCTAATGAGATAGAAAGTGGCAGATGTAAAGATTTCATTCAACCGACAATCTCTTTTATGATATGAATAAACTACTAAACCAGATTTAATCCTTTATAAAAATCAGATTATAAGAAGCAGACAAAATCACAACTTTATTCAATACGCCATTTTATCCAGTGTGACTAATGCATTATTTGTATGAAGTTAAAGTGGAGCGTTGGAAAGCTATGAAATAAATCAAATGCTCTACTTTATGTAATCTTAACAGACAGATCCCATTAGGATTCTACTATGCATAGCTGTTGGTTAAAATCATTGACCAGTATCCTTATAAATTAATCAACTGAGGTAATGCTGGCTTGGCTGTCATCATTTTCTCCTAATCTACATTTAGAATTCACTTCAACTTTGCAAGCCCTTTGGAATAGGTTTATCAATCCTCTCGCCCTTGCTTCAGACATCCACCTAACCGTTAACTGTTTACAAAAGACCTGGTACAATGGAACTGTATCATTTATGTTCCTTTTCTTTCCACAGATAATAGAGCATATATTGACACTGCATTATAATTAGTTAGAAAGATATTAAATCTTAACTAAACATTCTAGCCTGCCTCAGTTTTTTGATGAGACCTTTTATCATTGAAGTTGAATTTGCAGGTAGATTGTGTGAGTTTACACAAGTGAGAATCATTACAAAATCTAAAATAACCCTGATCTGGCTGAAATGCAGCTAGCAGAATACTCTTGGTTATGGATATATGGGAGAAAAAAGCCTTCTAGATATCAGGTTACTTGTGAAGCTCTAATATGTTTTCAAACATACAACTTCTGTGTTACGTCTGTGTATTTTATGCAGTCTCTAATCATGTTTGTTAGATGTCTGCATGTCATGTACTGCAAGATTCATAAGCAGTCTACAACTGGGCTAAGTTCTCACACAACGGCTTGTCTTGGGTAATGGGGAAAGAACCAGGCAGAGTGAAGTGACAGGAAACTGTATTATTTATTATCCTGATGAGGATACACCTAGTCATGGTCTATGATCCAAACATGCTCCATGTCCTGCTGATGGGGCTGCATGATTCTGAACAAGCAGGCAGGTGTTTTCCTACACAAATATCACAACTCTCTTTAATTATGTTGCCTTATCTACGACCCCTCTATGTGCATATTAAAGAACAGTCAGTTTGGGCAAGGGCTCTTTAAAGAGAGTAGGAAAAATTAAGCAGTAACGAAAATATTGCGATAGATTGCATAATGTTTCTGGAGCTCCACCACAGAGTAGGTAAAGGTTGTCTTCTCCAGAAATGGAGTGAGAAAGCAAAGGAAGCTCGGGCTAAGTATGTTTTAGAGTTTACTAAATCAATGAAAAACTTAAGCCCACTGCAGAGGCCTTTGACTCAGCCCTCTAGTGCAACTTTACTGGCCCACAGACAACTATCAAAGCCACAAAGACAATACTTCTAAGTATGTATGCTACTAATAATCTCCCTAATTGCCTTAAAACGATACACAGGATTTCATCAAAATCCATTCTCTCCTTCAAAAGCCCATTGTTAATTTCAGAACCAAATTCCACCAACATAATCTATTAAAACACATATGTGCAAATACCTCCTGCTTTTCTGGGACAAAAAAAATAAAGAACATCAATTGGTTTTGCTGTCTGTTTTCTCTTGAACCTTGACAGAAAGGATCTTTGAATAAAATTTTGCCTATTTATTTATTTTACATCACAAAGATGTACTCTTCCTAGTGCTTGCTAAACGCAACACAGTAATTTGTATCCCCAAGTGGTATAAATAGAAAATATGTTCAGTCTAATAACATATGTGAAGAAAACTCATGCCCAGGGTTAACCAACAAAGCGTCCGTCTGCTAGAAACAAAGGCAGCTGGCTCAAAGAGCAACAATGCTTCTGAAAAAGTGTGGACGTACTATTCAGTGAAGCGTCCAAGACATGACGTTTACTTAAGCTACAGCTGCATATACAAAGCTTTGCTATGAGACCCGGGAAATGACAAGTCTTCTGGAGTAACAAGATCATTCTGTCTCTGAAAGGTCCACGGCCTTCACTGTCCAGCTGAGAGGAGGGTAAATTATATCAAATATGCACACTGTAAATAAATTCTGCCCTTCGGAAGAGTTTTCTCTGCTTTGATTACCTTTTCTTGCAGATATGCTCTGCCCAAATCCTAACATTTCTCTTTATGGGCTTGCCTTTCCCCTACTAATATATCTGCCTAGGTTGCTGTCTTGCTCTATCACCATAAACATTCATAAACATTAAGGGACTTAACCTCATCACACCCCTGCCGAATAGGAAAATATACCCATTGGAGTGGGCAAGCAGTGAACTGGAACTCAGCTGACAGCAGTCCTAACCAACGCCAAGTCCTTCTGCAAGTCGCTTCGCTCCTCTTTCCATTCTCCTGCGTATAAGAAGGGGTAATGACAATGACTTCTCTGCAAAATGCCTCAGTCTACCAATAAATTCTGTAATGTGATTTTTCTCATTTTACAAAAGGAGGTAAAGCGGAGACACATAAATCAACATTGCTTGAAAGGTCTGTGGCCAGAAATGTCACCCCATTTTTCTAAACATTTGTCTGATATCATCAGCACACAAGTTGCATCCAACACAGGATTTCAATGCATAAACTATGCCACAGACAATCTGCGTCAACACTGTTTGCTCCTCCTGTAGGTAGTGCAGTACGAGCAAGCTAGTGAAGGACTATATAGCTAGAGTGAAGTTCAGAGTAGAGAAAACATCAAAAACAGTTCCTAGCTGACCTCCAGGAAGATGAAAAAGTGAACAGAAACACCAGATACAGGTAACTACATAACTGGCTCTTCTTTCTCAGAGTTTCCACCTGAACGAAAAAAAAAGACAAATTACCAAAGATGCAAATATCGGTACCCCACTTTGAGAGACACAAAGTGACTTTCCAAAGGTAGTAAAGCAGCTACTGGCAGAGCCAGTAAGAGAATTCACGTTCTACTCCTAAGTAGATATCCTAAGTATATTTTCACCTTGATTTAGCCAACTTAAAAAGGACAAGTCTGCCAAATGCTACCAAAAAAAGCAAGGCAACTTAGCTCCTTCTCCAAGCAACCATTACCCTCAGCCACTGGCCAATGCCTCAATCCCTTCACCTACCCCTCTTCAAAGGCTTGGTGAAGACAAATGGGCCTTCCAATGTGCAACGAAGCATAAAGCCATGAAAATCAAAGGGCTGCTTTTTGAGTAAATATGAGCTCCAAAGCCATTGTCCTTTCCCACAGAGAAGATCTATGAAAATGCTTACCATAGCATATGCACAGTATTCTTTACAGCTCTGCCTCCCTGCTGACCACCAGCCCCAGGGCCCAGTCCGCTTCCCATTACAATCAGCTTCACCACACCCACTGACTTGTATTGGAATTCTTTCAGGGACCCTAACTAATGAGTTTTTAAACACTTGTAGACAGAGGAGATAATTCCTCATCATTATTCTTCATAGGAAACACCAGGAAGAATGTCATTCCATTGTTCTACAGGAAAGAAACTGGAAGAAAAATCACCCCCACATTCGAAAGAACAGCCCAAAGTTTTTATACATGAATTGGCTACCCCGAGCTATGGGTGTCTTACCTGAGAGTTCAGGACAGGGACCTAAAAAGCGTGCAACCTCCTGAAATTAAGCCCCCTGAAATGATTTCTCACTGTGGCCTCTATGCAGACAAAAAGGTTCACAATCAACAGGCATATATTTTTCCAAGTCTTGAATACTACATTCTCAAACATAAGCACGGCTACTGACTGCAACACAGAAACAAACTCACCTACACACCGTATTACTGCAGGATCTTCATTTCCCTCATGACATGAGACTAAAATAAATGGGAATTGGCAATCTTAATGACATTTTATATTTCCCGATTTTATATTTAAAGCTTTACGTTTGCTCTCTCTATTGACAGTTGTTTGCTTTTTTCGCTCACAAGTGAAATCTTGACCTAAACCAGTGATACAGTAAAGGATGAAAAAAGATTAAGTAGACCTACATAATGGATTATTAACCTCAGACCTAAAAATATTTTAAATGAAAAACATTCCATTGTGAAGCCACCTTCTCAGCACAGATCACAAGCCACCAAGTACTACTCTGCTTTTACTTTTAGGTGTCTATCACTTTGTAGGATGCAGACACCATCACCTATCACAAGGGCCTATCCTTGAATGACCACAAAGAAAACTTTTAAACTATGGTCAGGTCCACACCAAGTGTCATAAGGAAAAAGCACTAGTCTCAGTAGTGAGACATCTGCGGGTTTGAGCCCCAGGCACTGAAAGCAATGTAGAACTACAGAATTTAGTTATTCCACACCATGTACACCCACAGCGATACAAAAATAGCTATTATAATACTTGTCAAAGGAACAACTGAGTGATTTTTAACTTGGTGCTCTATCTCGTTTTCTTCTTTGCTGCTTAATACCCCACCCCTAGAAAAACATATAATTATGAGTGGGCTATTCATGTCTTACTATAACTGGTAGCACCATGCAGCATCTGAGTCAGGAACGTGAATTGCTGACTACTGCTCCTCACTAAACAAGGCTTGCACACTCTAGATAGTAAATGGCATTCCCCCGTTCTCTGTGTCACCTACAACGAAAATCAGCTCCCAGTTGTGGCACCATTTCCAACTTTCCTCAGGCCTCACCATCTCAAATAACCTGGAATAAGGACTCATTGATAATCTCCAGTAAAAACACAGAGATTAACTGCTGAGGTCACATAACAAAAAAATTCCACAAGTAAGAGTTTTCTTCTCTCAGTGGGTTGGTTTGAACACATTCATAAAATGTCATTAAAATGTGATAAAAAGTTTTACAGAAGAAGAGATTACTGACTAGACCTTTGTTTAAAAATCGTAACAATTTATGGTGCGGATCTGCTACATAGAAGTTGAAAAACAGCCTCCTCATGATAAAATGGTTTGTGAGAGTTGGGAAGTTAACTGCAGGAAGTTTTGGTTTATTCCTTTACCTCAGCTCTGTAGCTCCATATTATTTTTTCAGCACTACAAGCTCAACCTTGTAAACCCATCATACCGGCTGCACTCAACAGAAGTCTCGTTGAAATTAAGGAGCCCCTTGCAATCCTTTGCAAGTTTCTGTGACACTAGGCTCCAGTACAAAGTTTTTGAAAACAAACCCCTGGTTCACTCCCCAAAATCTTCACTCACAAATGTAGATTGAATATCACATGCCCTTTTGTGAGAATCTTTGGTCAAACAACTGTATCATTAGAAGTTATTCAAAATGGAGCATAAAAGCTACTGACGCACATGTTGCCATCCTTCCTCTCATTTTTTATCTCTACAGTTGTCCATTAGTCAGGAGTAAGGTACCTTTTGACCTCTGACCAAAGCTGTTAGAACAATTTAAACAAATATTTTGATTACAAAGCATCAATATAGAACATTCAGTAACAATAAAAGGATGAAAGAGCTGTCTTTTTGAGTCACTGTTGTGACTTCCTCACTACGTTATATTACGAGTTGTCTGGAAGGTTACACTAACTTGACATAGTACTGGATTTACTATCTTCTTTTTCAATGCTTAAGAAAGAATTTGTAACATTGCAAAACCCAGAGTTGTGGCACAGTTTCAGTTTTCAGTGTTAATAGATGTTTGATGGCTTTATAAAATCTATTCTGTTAACTGCAACCAAGAGAAAAAAATTCAAGCTTTCCTCTCCATTTCTCTTTTCTTTCTTCTCAAAAGAAAGGCAGTAAATTTGAATTAGGTTCAGAACTGGGCTCTGTGGAGTTTTTCCACATGCATACTATTAGGTGTGTGCAGAGCGCCTTGCTGATGCTGGTCATTGGAGAGTTGCTCCACATTTCATGAAGTCTGCCTTTTGGCCAAACCAGGGTCAAATCCAGCACTCTCTGAAGTCAATTGGGAGCACCTCCACTGACGTCACTGGCTACTAGCTCAGGCCCGAGCTGGAGGAAGATGTGGGTACTTTATGATATTTATTGATTATATACATTTAACAAGCATCCAGACACCCAATCCTTCAAGTCCTCTACACAAAGAAATTCTACTACTTCAAACTAAAGGCACCAGGGAAATACAGGATGGGGTCTGCCTGTTTAGATGCTCATTCCACATACTTTATGGGTTCAGTGTATAAAACATTTCCTGCAATTCTTCTAGATTATTTTTTTAATGAGATTTAATATTTGCATTCTTTGTGGCTGCCCAGTTATTTGTGCAATCATGTAAAACTGCTGATAGATTTCAGGGAAATGGATGCGTGCTATACAGTAAAAAATAACATCAGTTTCCATTACCAAATACATGGAGAACTGGGGTTTAGTCATTAGTAAAACACGTTGAGCATTTTGGGAGCGATCAAGAACCCAGTTCAGTAAAACTTAACTTGAAGTCAGTTGTTTCAATAGGACTGCTTGTGTGCTCAAAACTACGTACCTGCCTATCAACCCTGCCATATTAAGGCCCACATGCTTTTTCTAGGTCTTAGAGCCAATTTTGTCCCATCTGGCATGATGGGAATTTTGCTTGACTCAGGATAAAACATAATGTGGGCCTCGTAACACAAGAAGCATCACAACGCTCCTTCCACGATGCTGGAACATACTGTCTCAGTCCTAAAAAGTTCAACAAGACCAGCAGCGTCCACCCATTTTTTTCAGAGATCACTTAGTATATTTACTTTTCCTCAAAAAGAAAATCCCCAACAATATAATTGGCATTCACGTACAAAGTGCTTAAATGCTCTGAAGTTCTGCCTGGCTTCAGAATAGCTGAACAGTATCTGAAGTATCTACTCTCCATCCCAATTTGTATATTTTAAAAGTCATTAAATTCTTGAATGAATCATTAGGAAAACAATTCAAATGCTGTTAAACTGATAGTAATTTTGCCTTATAGGATAGATGTGAGCTTAATGTTTGCAAACGGCCAAATTCTTTTAAGATTTACACTCCAGGGAGTTCAGTATCAGCCAGGGAAGAATTACTAAATCAGGATGTACTTCAAGTACAGGTTTTGGCCCAAGACTATTTTTGGTCTTCCTCAGCTGCTTGTTTTGACAGCATCTAATCCCCCTCACCCACTCACCAGCAGCCACACAATCCATCCATTTACACTTTCAAAGCAAATTGAAAATGAAACGTTTTCAAATAATTACTCGGGGATGTCTGTAATACAAGTCCAAAAAGTAACTGCAATTCAACTGTAATATTTCTTAAGGAGAAGAAAGGGAGGGGGACAAAAATGTTACAGAAATCCATTCAAAATGTGATTTTCTTCTATACTAATGCTCTCACCATCACCCAAAAAAAAATTAAAAAAAAAAAAGAAAGAAAATCAATGTAATTCCCAAAGAGCCTATCTACTCTATTTCACACATTCCCATCAGAAACACAACACTGGTTCCACGTTCAGAAGACTTTTCATTTAGTGAGCTATTACAGACTCTGGTGAAAGCACAGTAACTGAGAAGGTCTTCTGCAGAGGCAGAAGGCAAAGAGGGAAGGGGGAAGGTGGGTGAAGGGGAGGGGAAAATACCCAAGGCTGGAACCGAAACAGTTCACCTTTGTCTGGAGAGCAGGATCACCCCCTCCAGGTTGAGGACTATGCTGAAAGAACACGCTGCTGTGGCATGCAGTATGTTTTTGCATTCATACAGGAGAGGAACCTGGCCCACAGATGGCCTGTTCTCAGCTTTGTCAGCCACAAACAGACCTTTGAACTTTCTATTTATATAACAGTTTAGTGAGTTTAAGCCTCTTCCTGTATAACTGGCAGTTTGCTGGTTTTGCTGTAATTAGGCTACTTGTGATACATAATATAAAAAAGAAAAAACCTAAGAGGCTTGTTTCTATGCAGAGAGAAGTCTTCCTCATCGCCACCACACAGCTACGACGATACTCTTACCTGCTGATCTTATTTCCCTTTGCCAGGTTTTATTTTATCTAATTATGCATTCTACCACTACGTATTTTCTCGACTTCCACTTTTTTTAAAGATTGGAGGACTTAAAAAACATTAATACCAACGACAATAAACATAACATAAACCATGAATCTCTCCGCCTTTGTTTGTGTTAGTGAGGAGCTGTATATTCGGGGGTGGTTGGGGTTTTGTTGGGTTTTGTTGTTTCCCAGCTGCTGATTAATGGCACCACCTTACTCCATACGCAGGTTCAAATCCAGCCACACGGTCCCAGGACACTTCAAGATTTCATTTACTTGGTTACCACAGACAAGCGTGGAAAGTGATTTAAAAGATGAAATTTGATTTTTAACAGCAAGTGGTCCCCTTGGTGCACACAGGCATTCAAGCTTTTCATTATATCCATCTCCCTTCCTTTCTCCCTCATCGAATGGCTCATATTAAATGCAAGCCCAGGTGAACGTTTCTTATTCATCCAGGAATCACAGCGGACTTTAGCTTTGGCCCTTTCACCTCAGCCAGAATTTAGATTAATTTAAATGGTTTTGGGGTTTTTTTTCAGCTGTTCAAGTTTGGCAAAACATCTCCTGGGACATTTGTGGCATTGTTTTACACATTTTACCCAAGTGTTAACAAAAAACCCCACACCAACCCTCAGCTACCCTCCCAACCACATTCTTGATGAAGGTTCAATGAAACCTCATTCTCATACTACTGTGATCTCTCCTAATATGGGAAACTAACGGACTGATTCTGCAATTTGTATCAAGACAAAGCTCCTGCTAATCATCCTGAACGCCAGGTGAGAATTTAAGAACACGTGTAGTAGCAGCGCAGGCTGTAACTCTCACAGTTCTTGACAAAATAAGTTTCAAGAAGTGACACAAAGACGTACCTCCGTTGGGGGGGAGGGGGGAGGGCGGGGAAATTAACTGTAATTTTCTCATCAGTCCAAAACTTTTGGGGATTCATTTCCTGATATAATGGCAATGCATAGAAAGTGTTATCTTTACACCTTTTGTCGGATTAAAAAAAAAAATCTCTGCTCGAACTATAAATATTTTTAATATATATTTCTCAGGCTAACTATGTTTCTGTTGTACTTTGCATACAGATAATATATATAAACACCCACACACACGCTGTAGGCCTGAGCTTGCCTTCTTGGCGATTGCAGCACAGATAGCAGAACTTTTGGGTTTGCAAGGGACGCAGAAGGGGGGCTCTAATTGCCTTATAAATGCTTGTGAAACACGTCTTACAAAGGCCAGCTTACAGGCAGAAAGGAGGAGGACAGTTTCAAAATAAGAAGCAGCAATTCACATATCATATTATATATACTTATTTGTAAATATGATGAAGTAACCATACCATAGTGGATACACAGACAAAAATTAACAAATCTTAATGGGTGAGCATGCACGCTTCTGGGTGCGCAGAGATGATGCATGCATAACGTATTACATATATACACATCCACATATTTATGGATACATGAGCTAAATTCAATTCTCCTTAAGCAAGGCAACTACTTGTCAGAGACAGAAATCTACATGCACAATAAAATACATGTAATGTTTGTGTATACATGTAGATTATGTACCTACATATTATATACATGTGCACTTGAATGTACTAATTGGATTATTAAAAGCTAAATCCAACTTGATCTCTGCAGTAAGTATGTGTGAATGCCTGTGCCACATAGAGAGTTTGTGCAGATATCAAACACTTTGTTTCAAAGTAAAAATGTTCTTTCTTCATGGACCCTAAAACCAATAAATTTCACTGTACAAAAGCAAGCAGATGGAATTTCTAGAACGGGTGGCAATATGTTCATATTTTATGGAAAAACAGAGGCACAAGAGTTCCCTTCTTTCTGATGCACATCTCTAAATCCACATAAAACCATAGTCAAATGAAAGTAAGTTATTAAGCAAACATTAAAACTCAATACCTATAATGTGCTTAGTATTTGAACTACACCCACATATTGGGTTGTAACAGCTTCCATTAAATTAATGATGTTACCCACACTATAAATTAGGCAAATTGTATGCAAATATTATTTGAGTAGTAATACGGTGGTTATCAGTTGTCTGCAAAATAAATTAGTGTAGCAGAGTAAAGATAGTGTGGTAGAAGCATAATATTTAATTGAGCACTAATTTTATTGTGATTATTACTTTTAAATAACAACAGCGTGGTTATTAAAAGATGTAATACGATGGTTTATGCAGAGCTGATAAAACACGCACATGATCCAAAACGCCTGCTTACAGATTTATATTGATATAGTGTAATTTATGGTTCCAAGGATTTACTCCAAATTGCTGTAAAATAGAACGTGACAGGTATTCGGTTCTGATTACCTTGGATTTGCAAGCATAGCTGTTAGACTGTGTTTGGCAAAATTATAGTTATTAACTAAATATATTATCTTTTTTCCTAGACATACCTTTATATTATCAACAAAGTAAAGTAAAGTAAACCCGCTGCAAAACATGAGGTCCAAATGCACATGCATACACACATATAATCCGTGTGACATTTAGAGATTAGGATCACAAAATACAGTATTTCAGTGTCTGTCTTCCTTGGCAAACTGCACTCCAGCCTAAAAGCATTTAACAAAGCAGTAACCAACCACTGAATTTCACCGTGCATAGTTAAAGAATTATAACTATATTCGCTAAATTGAAAAGTAAAGAAAGAACCAATAAAAACAGTGAAAGAATAAGCATCATCTCGTTAACCAGCCAGGGAAGTGACTAAAAACCCACCCGAATTCTAACTTTCCCAGCTACTTGTTAACCATCGAGAATTCCTTAACATTCACTTTGGTAACAAGTTTACAATACACTTAAAGAGATGCACCGACCTTTCCAAGGTGTCCACCTATTTGCAGAGCAATATAAAGCTAAAATTCCGCTCTTAAAAAAAAAAAAAAAAAAAGAAAAAAGAAAAGAAAAAAGAAAAAAGAAAAAATAAAAGAAAAGAAAAGAAAAGAGGCAGAGAGGAGGAGGAAAAAAAGAGACCTGTTATAATATCACGGGGACTGATCTTCCCACTTCCAAAACTAACTTCAATAACGCTTCATCCAGAATAGGAAACCAGCAAAACCAGCAACAGAAGCCCCCACACTGGACAGGGCTACAGTTGAACTGTGCCACACAGCAAAACTACAATTGCGTTTCTCCCCGTGAAAGGAATACTGTCACTGACAGCAGTAAACACAACATTAGCAAAGCCGCGATCCCGGAGAAAACATCACCTCTCCACACCGCTTCCCTGCTCGGGGAGGGGGTTGCTGTTGCTGCTGCTATTTCAGCCGGCACCCCGGCACATTTCAGCGCTTCCCCTGCCTCTCCTCCCCCTCCGGCCAACTTCGCCCCCCGCAGCCGGCGGACCGCGAGGTGCTCCCCACCGGCCGGAGCCGGCGGCGCGGCTGCGGAGCGTGGCCGGCCCCGGCGCGGCTCCCCGCGGGCTCAGCGCGGACCCGCTCCCCGGCGGGCACCGGGCGCTTCGCCCCTCAACAAAGGCTAAGGCACCGGGGGAGAGAGCAGGGAGGAAAGGAAGGAGGCAGCTGTTAGGAGGAGAGGGGTGGAGAGGCAAGGGAGAAAAAAAAAACCCCAAACCCCAAAACAAAAAAAAAAAGGCACCCCAAAAAAACCTACCACTGCTGCTCTAAGTCCCAGTCCCTGAAAAAGTCGAATAGGTCCATAACGATCTGGTGGGGAGACTCAAAGAAGTGGTGCCCCCTCCCCGCCCCGCGCCGAGACGAGGAGAGCCGAGCCGAGCCGAGCCGGCGCGGCTAGGGCTGCCCGGCCCGCATGGGCAGCGGCGCCGCGGGGAGCGGCGGCCGCCGCGGGGCCGCGCGGAGCCGCCCGGGGCTCGCGGAGCGCCGCCGCCGCCGCCCGCTCCGGCCGCCGCCAGCAGCGCGGCGCGGCGCGGCTGGCTGCCTGGCTGGGAGAGGCAGGCACGGCGGCGGCGGCGGCCCTGGCGCACGCACACACACACTCACACACACACACACACACTCGCACACCGCGAGGGGAGGAGCCGGGGCGGCCCGAAGCCGCGGCATGGAGCCGCCGCGGCAGCACCGCCGGGATCTGGCGGAGCCTCGCAGCCCCCCGCCCGGGGTGCGCAGGGAAGTTTTGCAGGAAAGGAGAAACAGCGGGGATGAGGGGGGAGCGGCGCGGCTTCGAGCCTCAGGATAATCTGAGAGCGTCCTGGCTGGGCTCGGAGAGGGGGAGAAAACAAGTGGGGATAGGGGAAGAGAAAAAAAAATAGGCACCTATAATTTAATTGCTAAAGCCAACTCCTGTGAGTGAACAAACCTGACTCCCACTGACACGAGAGGTGGCATAGACATGACGCGGACGGCGCTCCGTGTCTGCCTTACTGGGAGGTGCACGATGGCAGGAGAAGGGGGCAGAGGAAAGCACAGGCCGGGCAGCCCTGGGTCCTCCCGAGCACTCCTGGGGTTTGGCTCCAGCTGAGCAGCGCCTGCTCACCCGCTGGGCCGGCAGCCCTCCCCACCGCCTGCGTGCTCCGTGAGTAATGGGTAGTGGCACAGCTCACCTGGGAGCATCGGCAGGACGGGGGCATCCTGAAGCACTCCTGCAGAGACCATCCCACCCCCCACCCACCCCAAGGAGAGGCCAAGCACGGAGTCCCAGGCTGCCCCATGTGTGACAGAAGGGGAAAGGGGGCCACTGCACCCTCCATCCCCTAAACTGAATTATTTTCTACCCAGGTTCACAGCCCACACACCTTTGTATCCAGCTGCCTTCTAAACACTAATATCTTATGATTTTCCACATCCATTTCATAAATCTAACATTCCAAATACATATACCCACTGAGCAAACGTACATACATCGGTACTGCAAAGACAAGACCAAAGCTATGTTCATTTTTACTCTGGTTTTCCACAGGACCAGTCACACCCTGAACTTCCCTGCATGCCAACGAGTCTCAGGGACTTGGTGCTGGTGAAGTTTGCAATGAGCCTTGCTTTGGTGGGGGCCCATCTCTACAGCCACGCCCCAGCCCCGGGAGACTCACACAGCCGGTCACAGCGGCCAGCTCTGCGGTCAGAGGGACCAGGCTCCAGTGAACCCTCTAACAGAAGAATCTTTATGGGTTTCCTGAGAATTAAAAGACAAATCCAAGATTACAAAGTAGATCTGTGGCAGAGCAGTTAATGTAATCCACAGTTTTTGTCTTCCTAAGGAGTACACAGTTGTTCATATAAGCACTATTGGGTTAAAAATATTGCTGAGGAAAAGCTGTGGAACTGTTATCAGTGGAAGTCAAACGTGACAGACTTCATCATCTTAGCTTGGGCTTCACTGCAAGATTCGCGTTTGCATCGTGTGTCTTGTGGGCCCCCAGAAGGGAGGGAGCTCAGGCGAGGCTGCGCCACTGACAGTCTGCGCTCGCACCCAGCAAAACCCAAAGCACTGCTCCTTTCTCCACTGCGGGCAGGCAGGTGCATGCAGCATTTCCTTTCTAGCATCTGTTTTCTTCACAGACAAACACACTGCTCTGGGCCTCAAGCTTTAAAATATCATGAGTCAGGCCCCTCTCTCTTCTGTTTCTTATTTTAACGTTGTCGTTGGTTTTAAAAGTCCCATTCAAAATCATAGTTTGTGGCCAATACTTTGAACCAACATGGGAGGTGGGGTCACATTTTCAGAACTTGTTCTCCAGAAACAGGTACAGAGAGTTGTTGGGGGTGTTTTAATACTATTGAATAAAAGCAAAAGCTTAGTCTGACACCTAATCACATTCAATAATACACTCACCTGTTTTCAGTATCTTGAGCTTGAACCATTAAACTCAAGGACTCACTATAAGCATTCCACGCTGGGACTTGTGGGAGTTGGCAGTTCTGCACCCCTCTTTACAGAGAGGGGTCTGGTGGCTGCCAGCCGGCCGCCCCTGCACCAAAAGGGTCTGCAACAGCAGTTGCTCTTACCCAGCAGAAAGAAAAAAAAAACCACTTCCCAGGTATTAGTGCCTTCACTTTCTTAAAGTAAACCCTTTTCAATTCTTCAGAAAGCAGCAAAAGCTGCACAAAATAGTTCCTGGAAAAGCTTTCAGAGCTCATTCTAGCAAAGATAACGGGGGGAGATCCTGCATGAGCAAGCAAACCTGCTGTTCCCATGAAGGGCAATAGTAGAGATAATCCCTCTCCTCAGAAGTTACATGTTTAGCACCTGGACCTCCCCAAACACCTCGCGCCCTTAGCCGCATGAGAGAGTTTTTGTGTGAACCAGCTTTTTGCAGTCAGGTTTCAAACCGCCCAAGGACAAGCCCGAGTGTCACTGCTGCAGACACCCAGCCAAGGCTGCACTGGGGCCCAGCACCGGACACTCTGTCTGCTGCCAGGGGGGCTGGCGGGAGGGTGCCTTCACCGCCCCTTTCCCCAGGGACACAGCACACCCCGCTGCCAGCGGCCACGCTTGGCCCCAACTCACACCAGCCGGAAGAAGACCTGGCCGAGCTCACTGCCTGCTCGCTGTGGCCAGGGACTACAGGAGCAAAGGGCTGCAGGGAGCGTGTCGGGGCGGTACGTGCTCCTGTAGTGCATGGCTGCCGGCAGCGGGGAGCAAGCAGCCTCTGCAAACTGCCAGCTCGGGGGCAAGCACAAGCATGAGGCTCTCCCAGCTCCGGCTTCAAATAGCCAAGGGTTCATTTACACAAACTGCTGGGAACAGAAAGTTCAACTGCCCTCGGCAGGACCTCTTTTACAGTTACAGTGGAAAATACAACTGTGGTTCCCAGCACCTGCAACAGCTCAGGACAGGGATAATAAGATCAGCAAGGCCTCCTGGCCCTGTTCACCACCACCACCCAGCCCCGCAGACTGCTACAAAGGGGAACGCTGGCTCAGCATGGGTCAGGCTCCGGTTTTGCAGACGAGGCTGCAGGCTATGAGTCCTGCTGCCATTTCACCCGGCCCCACTCTGCGCCAGCCAGCCCTTCCCCTGCCCATCCTGCTCCACAGGCCCAGAGCCGGCTTTCTGGCAAGATGCTCCTGGTGGGTGGCTTTGGCGGTTGTCCACGTTTAGGGTTACAGGAGGAGGCTGCCTGCTGGAGCACCCCTCTGATGAAGGCACAAACCCCTGGCCCCTTTGGGCAGCTGCTGCTGCGGTTGAGACTGAGTGACCATGGGTGGAAGCACAAGGCTGAAAGCACTTGTACAACCAGGGCAGTCGCTGAGGTTGCACCAAAACAGGCGGACATCCCACCTGCTCCTTCAGGTTCAGCAGCAAACAGCAGGGTACAGAGTTTGAAGCAGGGAAGGGGCATCCCAGCCTCATCCCTTCTCTTTCCAACCTACGTACATCCCATGCTAACCTCGTTACCCAAAGGCTTTGCACACATGTGCTGTATGCACAAAGGGAGATACAAAGGCAACGAGGAAGATGTGGAAGAGTAGTAAGGAGGGCCCGTGCAGTGCTCTGCTCCAAAGGAGGGCTCAGCAGCTGGGCTGCAGCTGCCATGAGCCGCCCCAGTGTCCCTGTTCCTGAAGGAGGAGCGGCAGGACTGTGGCCACGGTGGGTCGGGCAAGAGAGACCGAGGCCAGCGGTCCACAGCTGGAGAGGCAAAAGGTAACTGAACTGTAACCCTTGTGAGACAGCATAGAAACCGTTTCTGCTGAGAATACTCCATTTGATCCAAAGAAAACCCTATTTTTCCACAAAACAACAAGAACGAAATCACAGTTTTCTATCCAGAAAATGTTAATGGAAAATTTGTGCCCAGCTATGCTGTTGAATACAGATTGAAGATATTTGGATTTCTGAGGAAAGGAAGGTCAAGTCATTTTCACAGTGTGAAAAATGAAGCTAACAGAGTTCATATTTCTCTGTGAAGCAATGATTGATTTTTCTTTCTGTCTCTCATGCACTAAACATGTATAGAGAACAAACTTATAACACCTTAGATAAAGCACACAGATTACATTAATACATTGAAAATTAAGTTAACATTAGCATCTGTTTGAAAGTAGCACAAGAACATTTAGCCCAACTCCATTGAGAACAGGCTGTTGGCATGAGTGCATACATCTTATGTATCCTAAAGCTGCTATATCAGAAAAAAAAATCACCACTGAGATGTGCATGTATAAAGTAGGAACCCATCATGTGCTCCCTCTATGGCTAAATTTCCCATTTGGAAGTACGTAAGAATTTTAGTTACTGAAAGTACATTGTTACTCAGTTTCAAGTGCATATGTATAGGTAATCTTTATTTTCCTGCCATCTTAATTGTAATTATCATCTCTGTGCTGCCTGATTTGTTAACTGTGCAGAGCTATTCTCTTGTTAGCATTGTTACTCCTATTTTATGAAACAAGAATAATTTAATACAATAATCACTTCTGAAAATATATTGATAAAGTTTTCTTACTGTGAGAAGGGGGAACGTTTTCACGTCCTGCTGAATAATCCTTCTTTCAGTAAGTTTTTCTAGATTCCTTTATGAAACACGGTGTTTTGGTATTTTTATTATATTAGAGTTCACAATGGCAAGCTCTTACGTATCATATGTTAAGACGCAGCTAGCAGCAAGGACACACCGAGTTTCATCACGCTTTGCTCATACGCGGTGCGCGGTGGATGTTGTAAGGTCCCACAACAGTCTGATGCAGATTGGTCATAGGGGAGTTCAGCTCCCTCTTTTTTGACCACATGTTAGCAAAAGCCCCCAAATGCCATTCAGGTGGTGAGAAAGTCCTCCCTAATACAAGCTGCAAACTAATGCTTTCGAGAGATACACGCAGATAACCCAGCAATCAAGTTAGAAGTATTGCGGTGCTTAGAGTGCGACACTGTGTGACCCTACCTGACAGCTTCACCAGGATGTTTTGCCACTGTCAGAAAAAAATCAAGGGGAAAAAAGGCAATAATAACGAGATTCCTATTTATTACTGTCACTCTGCACATTAGCCAGGCAACTCTTAAAACACTGTTAGAACCGCATTCAAAAGCTATGAGAAAGTCACTTTTCAGAAACAAGTAACCAAAGAGATCTATTGGAAAACAGATGCACGTTATTTGCAAAAAGCAAGAGGGAGGGTCACACAACTAAGCATTTGGAGAACACCAGTAGTCAAAAGTACAAAGTCTCTATGAAAAAAAAAAATCAAACCCAATACAACTTTCAAATAGACATGTCATTAATTAAGTAGGATCATCACAATTTGATCCTTCTCTCCCACCCGCCTCCCTCTTTTTCTTCTCTTTTTTCTTGTTTTCAAGTTTATGACCAATACTTTGTTTTGCATGTTTTAAAGCAGCTGGTTATCTTCTTCAAAGATTTAAGGAACAAAATTTTATTTCATGCTTACCAACTGATTGTAAACGCTGGGCCGAAGCGAGCGGCTGAAGAGGAGGCCATCTGTTGCAATCCCTTCCTTTACCCAAACCAATTGCTTGCAGCCTTAGCGTGGCTCTTACCCTCTCCTAGCCTGGCACGCAGAAGCAATCCCTGTAGTAGCTTTTTAACTGATTGCATGACCATATGTTCCTTATGAGTGGAACCAAAGCTAACGCACAGCGTAAAACAAAACTACCGTACCAACTTTGAAACGCAAACGTAGCCAGAAAATTGAAGTGCAAAAGCATGGTAAAAAGGCTTTTCACATCAAGTTTCCCTCTTTCTGCCATGTTGCTTTCAAAAGACAGAAGCACTTTACAGCAATGATGTCTATATATAAGCTGCTGAAGTACTGTCTTGTCTTCAGTGATTTTTATGATGATATTCTCTAATGCACTTTGCAGAAACGTAAGACTAGGCAAAGCTTCCTTTTTATGAAGGAAACAAAAAGAATAATATATGGCAGATAGCATTAGCACAGAGGTGGAATACCAGACAAGAAAAGTTGATCTCTTGTTTCCTTTCTCTTTCCCTCCTTTCTTCTGTTACTCTGATAAGATCATTCTGTTATGTTCGTCCCCTTCAACCTCAATTATCTGGTCACCCTATGTTAGGAAAATAGACTTTCCTGTCTTCTACTAGTATTAGAGCACGGTATCTCTAACAAATCTGCTGGGAGCAGATCCTGTAGCCATTCAGGTCTAACTATAAAGAAGCAACATAATCCAAGCAACAGCTTGTGTATTTGTCTAGAAGTCCAATACCAAAAAAAAGGAATTTGATGATAAATATGAAGCATTAAAAAGTGCAAATAACACCCACATATATGAAATATTCCATGTATACAATGAAGAGGTCAGGCAAAATTGAAATTGATTTAAGGAGACACTTTCCCCAAAAGGAGTTTGATAAATACTGATAAAATGTTTCTTTTCTAATAAATTATGTTAACTTCATTGCAGGGTCACTGTGTTTTCACAAATGGATACCCAGCTGAAGGTACCTGGAGTTTTTGTTCACAAATTTGATCAATTTCACAGGATTTTGGGAGCATTTTACTGGTGCGTGGGGAGGCCAATAGACTAGAGTCGATAGACTTCTTCCTGGCTGCACTGCAAGAAAACCAGAAGCATCTGCTTTCTGTGGGTAGACACAGCCAGTCATCCAGACACTTTGGCCATTAATGGATGGATCCTATAAACTTATCCTAGTTTGCTATGATGTAACAAATGTTATGGTATAGAATATACCTTTAGAATACCAGCCCATGTATCCATTCTTTGGCAAGCACAGAGCATTGCATGAAAGTTAGTGGGTTTGGGTGTTCACACCCCCCCTCCAGCTTTTTACAAGAAAGAAAAGCCAGTTCTGACTTGAGAAAAAGATATTCAGGCCCACCTAAAAGACAATGATAGAGAAGCCACCCCAATCAAACCATCTGAGCCCTGCAAGACCTGGTGAAACTGATACTCCATACAGAAAAAGCGTTAGAGCATCCGAGATGGTGATGCCTTTGAGAGGTCTTGGAAAGGTTCTGCCAAGAACAGTGCAAGACCATTGCAGCAATTTCTTTTCATTCAAGAAATGAATGTCTGGCATATTTATTTCATAAAGTGAGAACCAGTATCCCAAACAAATAGCTAGAATGAGCATTATTCAGCCTTTTTCCTGGCAACCAGCTTAAATGACCGTGTCTTGCTTTTCTGGGAAACCTGCCAGGTGAGCTTTGAAAGGATTGTAGTGCTGATGGCACAGTCTAGAGGGTTCACTCCATGCGCTAACCGGAGGTCTGCTAAAATAATCAGGAAGAGGAGGCAGAGGCCTTCATCCTACACAAGAGGAGAGGTTTGGAGCGTAATGGCATTGCCAGGGGGAAATCAAGAGGGCTGTTAAGCTCACTGGGGCATGGGCTGTCTTTTACCATGTGTTTGTACAGCTCTAGCAGTGAGGCACCCCAGAGTAAAGTCTTTAAAAGTGGTTAAATGACTTATGCTCTTAAAAAAATCTATTTCCAAAAATGAGTATTATAACTTCCATTTACTCCCACCATTGGACCTGGGCTGCGACTCAGCTCCCACTTTCTTTTTCCCTTATCCCCAGTAAAAAACTGCCGCCTTGTCATTTATCTGGTTCACTTGTGATTCTATTGTTTGCAGTGACTGTGCCTTGTGAAGTCATCATGAGGGGGTGGGTGGCACCAAATGATATTATACCATTTTGTGATGTCACCAATTTACTGAAAATGAAATTTTGAGGAAAAATTAAATAACTGAACAGAATCAGAATTAATCCAAGCTACATAATGAAGAGCTGCCAAATGAAAAATTTGCTACCGTGACTTACATATTGAACTGGTTTAAATGACCTAATTTATGAAAATGCATTTTAGGATGCCTTTCTGTCATTGTGGAAAACTAGTCCTATAAGAGTCAGTAATCATCATCCTTGTGATAGTATTAATGTGAGTTTTCCTATTATATAGTATAGATTATTAGCTGTTTCATCCCTAAGGAAAACACTGATATTGACAAAGGAAGAATTTCACTTTGAGTGAAAAAGCCACACTTGGCAAGGAGTTTAAAAGCAGAATAGTATTTATGTAAATATAATGAGAAGATTATAGCTGATCTCCTTTACAGTATTCTTCCATAAAATGATGGAAACATTAGAAATTTATCTGGACTATGCTAAAATAACTAAATATTGAAAGGAAACCTTACAGCCAGCTACACTGAGGGGACACCTGAAAAGCCCTTTGTCCACTCTGTTAGGAATAGAAACCTCTTTGTATATTATAGGTGACTAAAACCAAACAGTGCTTGTTACAGATAACAGTGCAAATCTCCGTAAGGAGCTGCTTGATGGAAGAGTTGACATAAGCGATCGTGGACCCTTCTGTTGCTTGTTCACTCCATTTTAATTTTAATTTCAAAGGCCCAGAAATAACAATTGAGGCCAATGACGCATCTCTTTAATGCAATTGAAATATGGTATACTCATGAATACCATACTTATTTTTTTCCAAGGTAGAAGTACAATATTGCACCACTAAACCCAGCTACAAAAGCAAGTCACCATGCCAGTGGTCATACTTGCAAATTAGTTTTAGGCACCTACTAGACATTATGAGAAAAAAAAAGAAGTTAAGAGCAGAGCAGCCAACTACAGCCTAAGGATATTGAAAATATAGAACAATATCTGTCACCCCAATTGCAACCCTAAAACTGCATGACAGATCAGCTGTTGTACAAAAAAAAAGTCAACCATAGATCAATGTAATCAAGTGACTGATTACTTGACTGAGAAAAAATTAGTATCCTATGCATAGAGAGATTTCTTGTTGGATTACTGTGACAAATGCTTCCTGATCTTTCTAAGAACTGCACACGTTTACTGATGGTTCATTCAACAGACTTTAGAAGAGGCAAAGATTTTCTTAAGTGGGTGCTTGAAATAGCATTGGCATTTTTTGAGGAAAATCAAAACAGTTCCTTTGGTCCTGGTTTGTGCTTTTAAGAATGTATTTTCAAGCATAAACATTTTAAAAATCAGGGCAGGAGCCATTGGGAAGGCTGTACACAAAAGATATGTGACACAGTAAGCAGAAGCAAGTAAATAAACAAATTAAAACATGCCTAGGTCAGGACAGCTGCTATAGTTTTCTGCACATTATTTAAAAATCATTATTTATTTTAGATATTCTTTCTGATAGAAGTACTTAACACCTCTCACGTTTCCTGTAATAGCAAAGCCATGAAGTAGCCATGAACTAAGTACTACTGCCATTATGCAACATGAGAAAGTAATTTTAGTGGCCTGCTCAGACCTTCAATTTCTGAAATCCAGTTTTATCACATACATTTCCTGACAACTGGGTTCTATTTTCCTTGGTCAAAATACAGAACTATTTGAATGTATTTTAGAATTAGTTATGTTAACCTGTACTTTGAGAGCAGTCATAGTATTAAATGATAGATACCCATTAGAAGGAACAAGTCTGAGTCATTGAATCCTTTATACAACATTTTTGTAAAAATTTAAACATCATTTTGAGAAGTAGAAAACGTACCAGTCCAGTGATATCTGTCATTACTCATTTTTCATATACTCAACGTGATTATTCATTACTCAAAAATGACATAGTTAAATGCTAAGTCTTGCTAAAATATTGATCATGATATGTAGGGGCATATAATTTATCTGAATCAAGTGAAATATGTTTTCCTCAGCGAGATGATGAAAGCTTGTCTCATTACAGCATTATTTCTGCTGAAGTTTCCACCATTAGTTAGTTTAATGACTCTGTGAACATTTTAATTGAGAAGATCCCTGTGCAAGTTGCTCATTCAAGACACATGGATGGGTTTAGATTCGGGAATGAGAGATGTGCAGCCGGCTGTGCTCAGCCTGAGCGTGCAGGCAGAAGGCAGAGAACCAGACACAACAAAATACCCGGATCAGGACAGGCAGAAGGAATGGAAAGGGAAAAGGCAAGGTGTGTCAAGCCAGGAGACATGAAAGGACATAACTTGCTGGTGAGAATACTCGGGCTGGCAGTGGGGTATACAAACACACGTTCACTTAAATCATTCTCGCTACCAAAAAAAAAAAATCGACTGAGGCCAGTGGAAAATTGCACTGATCTTTGAGAATCAAGCCTGATAATAAAACATTGCTTGGTTTCACTCCACATAAAGGAGAACAAATTAATCGGCAATCTTGCATCATCCCCTACCTGCGCACAATGATTCGCATACATGCAAAGAAAAAAAATCACAGTAAACTACTATTTAATATCAGCTACGTGTAGATGGTCAGCAGATCTGTTCAAGTGCTGCTCTGCTGTCCTCCTGAGGATGTGAGCTGGCTCTTTATCAGCTTGTCCATGAAGTCTTGTATTGCTGTCAGTAGCGTGACACCAGAGTGCTGATGCAAAAATATTTTGTGGCTAATCTTGTTATTGATAAATTAAGGAAGGTGCTGCTACAGGAGACTATTCTCCCTCTGTATTAGTGGCATAGAAGTGGGGTCATTCCCACCTGCACATGCACTTCTCTGAAAATAGAATAATCTAGGGGAAAAAAATGGACTCAAGTAACATTTAGTCAGAAAAATATACTGCGAATGAAGAAAGATGTTTTTATATCTGCTTCCCAGCTACTGAAACAGAAGCCAAGAAGAGCTTGAGTGATTTGCCTGAAGTAACATAGTTCTATGTATTTTAGCCTGGATGTCAGATCATAAGGAGCTCGGTCTCCTTTCAGTTGCTGCCGATATCAGGATTTATGCTTTGAACATCCACAATTATTTCAGAACACACAAGACGTGGAAGTTGGGGATCTCTGAGTGCAGCCTACCTTCTTCAATCGTTTACTTGCCTTAATTAAAAGATGTTTAACTTGGGACCATATCTTTTTGTAGCTGTCCACAGTGCCCAGCATAAGAGTCCTTGATCCTGGCTGTATTCTCAGAGAGCTGTAATTATTGAACGTGAAAACTAGTGTCTGTCGTAGCAACTGATCCAGGGCATAGACAGCTGATTGAAAGCAAGTGAGTTACTGAAGCACAACTAGTTACTGTCACACACATGGAAAAAAAAAAAAAAAAAAGACCAAAAAAAAGAGGTACTTGGAAATGCCATAAGGGGGTCAACAACTCAAATATCTCGCATGTAATTGTGTGCTATATGCACCACAGATTACATTCTCCTTCTGAGGGCTCTTACAGGACAGCCTCAGATATCATGTGCTGAAGTTACTAGTCCAGGGCCAAATATACATTTGCCTTCAGCAAATGGTTACCCAGAGAAATGCAATGGGACTAATTGAGCGGGCCAGCAAGATTTGGCTCCATGGAAGCATTGCTGTCACAGTGCATCCCTCATTTATGAATAGAAATAGCAGAGAAAAGTATAGCAGTTTAAAAATGTAATTTGTATTAAGAAAAAAATGAAAGAGGATGAATATCTGAGTATTTCTCAGAATGCCATTTTATTAGATGCATCCAAACCTGGAAAGCTTAAGCTTAAAAAAGAAAAAAAAAAAATTAAACATTTAGGATTAATTCTAAACAATCTCACATTTTACGTAAAGAAAATGAAGTGTTTGACATAAACACTTCATGAGCAAGATGATTTACATTATTTTCACTTTGTTTCTGATTATTGAAAATAAAAATATATAACCCTCCATTTATTTCTTTCTTGTTCTGTAGCACCTTTGCTGAACACATGCAAGATCAAACCAGAGAGATGGGAAGTAGAATGTGCTTCATTATGGCAAGTACAGCTCATATCCTCCTCCACAACACAATTTATTAGTATCTAATAGAATTGTAATGTTTCTCATTCTACATTTTTACAGCTGCATCAAAATATTAAAGTGTGAATTGCAATTAAACTCACACAGTGCTCTTAGCATAATTTCCCTTGTATTAATACTTAGCAAACCAAGTTATTGGTGTAATATTACTCTTGATACTGGTTGTCATAAAGGGATAAAGCCTCCAAATAGTAATAAAGTATATTTTACTGTAGAGAGAGCAGCAGTACAAAAAAAACATTATGCTACTGGAGTTGTTAATTTCTGTGGAAGGGGGTGGGGAAAAAAAGGCTTTTGACTCCTTAAATTATAGTTTGCAGGTTAGTACACCAACTCACTTAATCTCTCTAAACAGGTAATTTGCTTGCTTTCTGAAAGCACCCATGTGCTAGGAAATGCTAGTGCACTCCAGGGAAGATTCTAAGATTGATTGCTTGGCTCTAGTCACCAATGACGGTGTGTATTCTGCTAATGTCTCTCAAATCTTTGAAGATTTTAGAGAGGAAAAAAGCAGAGGGGCAATATTTGTTTCAGATAACCTCAATTTATGAGCGCATGGTCTGCTTGACTGAAGAATTTTGAAGCAGAAGGGCTAAACTATTACTTGCAAATGGCAATAAGTACGTTAACTAGGGATAGAGCAATTGCAGGTGTGGTATGCTTATGTTATCCACTAGGAAGTTTGGAAGCTGCATTTTGTATTTTCCAGCTGTTCCTTAGATTTGCAGTTGGCTGTAACTTTTTGTGGTTTATAGTTCAGAATAGAGCTCTGCAAGAACATGCTCATGGAAGAAATAGAGAGCTTTAGTGTTTGCTTGTGGAGGGAAAAAACAACAACAAAGCAGCTGAATTAAATGCCATTAAGTGGACATGACTTTGATAGGATTGCCTGGGCTGGATCGTTCTACAAAAGCATCTGGAAGTAGAACTTAAATGTCAAGGTTTAAGTTGTTGCTGCTTCTTTTAAGAACTCACCAGGTAAAGGAAACTATTTCATAGTCTAAGTGCTGACCCACAGTGTAATCAGAAGTGGAGCTGCAGTATGGGTCAACATGTTTGGTCAGATTTTGCCTGGTTACTCAAGGGCTGGAAGCAATGAAGACTTGGCCATGTAGGCTGTAACCAAAAGCCTGGTGAGCTTGTGCAGTCTGCCCTGTAAATTATGTCATGAAAACAAAAGACCATTTTATTAACTTAACAATAAAATCCCAGTCTCAGGGTGATGCTGAAGGAGGTTTTGAAAAAGATTATCTTGACTTATTTCGGAAAGGCTTGTGGTTTTGCTGACATCCAGTATGTGTTATTGATAAAGGACTCTCTTAGCTGCTGCCTTCCAATTTGCAATATCATTTCTATCAGTGGGGATTTCTCTCCCTTCCACATAAGAAGTCCCCTTGCACCAGGATTGAAGACTGCTGGGTAGAGGAGGTGGTAAATCTGGAATGGACCCCCAGATTCTGGTCCATGCATAGCACCACACATTATGGAGCAAAATATAAATAAAGCAAACCTTCCAAAGCTGCTGCAAGCTCAAGTCCCACCTGCCACTGATATCAGATTGTTTTTAACAGCATAGGCTTCTATGACAATTACTGATGATAGATCCTCTGATCTGGGTAGGCTGAGCATGAGGAGCATGTGTCACAGCCCGCAGAATTAACACTGTTTGTAGTGTCTGGGATTTGCTGTGTCATTCATGAACTGCCAAGATAACTGCATCATTGCAATGTGTCACACATTTCATATTTTTCCTCCCCTTTCCTTCTTCCTCCCTTATATTTTATCTCCCTGAAGTTTAATCTCTCCTGCCTAAGCCACCAGCTACCAGAATAGAGCAAAGTACCTGAATATGATGAAAAAGCCATTAATTGCCACCAGTTTGACCTCCCACCGCAGGCTGCCTCCCTCCTCACTCAGCATGGAGAGGTTAGTCTCCTAACTCTGTGCTACTGTACCCGGCACAATAATCGCTCCTGAGCGACAGAAATGGTGACATTACTTCTGGTCGTGAGACCATGAGAACTTGGTGACCTGAAGACTACAAAAGCAGTATGGTCACAGCCTGTAAAAAAAAAAAAAAAAAAAAAAGGTTAAGTGTTCAAGGGTCTAACCCAAAGCCTATTGAAATTCAGTACAAGTTTCAAATGTGGCCCCTAATATCTTAAGTACATCTTCGAAAGACCGTGAGGACCCAGAACCTGTGGCAAGGTTTACTCATCTAAGTCTGGTCGAAAGTAAAATTCTCCATTCCTTCCTCTATTCCTCATGGCACATTTTCTAACGGTATAATTTACAGGAAAATGATCAAAATATCATTAAGAAATGTCAGTACTCTCAGTCAAGCTCCTTTCAGAAATATAAGCAATGTGTGGCAGGCATAATAAAGTCATGATTAGGAGTGTCCTTTAAATCACAGGAAAGGGAGGCAGAGTAGATATGCCCTATTCCATCTCTGAACAGGCTCTTTGCGTGACTGTGAGCAAGTACATAACTAGCAAATGCCCAGGCATAACTCAATTCTTTAATGCCTGTAAGGATAGTAGTACTTCTGCACTACCCAGCAATAGCAATAACATCATCATTTTCTCCCTGCTCATCGGAAGCCACTGACAAACCAAACCAAAGTGCGTTGCAGAAGCTGCTTCCCTCTCAGCCTGGCTTCGGGGCCAAGCAGAGGCAAAGCGGCAGCTGAACCACAGGGTGCAAGAACGGAGGCTGATATGATCCTTGACATTAATGATGGACACAGTTTCTCCAGAGTTAGATTTGGTTTTACCCTGGGACATGAAGAATGGTGAGGAAAGGGTGAAGGACCTAGAAGAAAGGCACCAGAGCAAGAGTCCTAATACTGAAGAAATGAGTTCTGCATGAGCACCACCAGCTCTCCCCAATCTCCTCCCAGCCATGTTTCTGCAAGGAAGCCCAGGCACACCAACCAAGGCAGACATGTATGTGAGAAGTGATCCATTTATGCTCTAACATTACTCTAATTAGCCATATATCCTCAGCAGCTAGGACTACATCTGAAAAGAAAAAGGCATTCTTCATCACTTGCTCTTTTCCTACAAAGAAATAACAACATGGCCTGCATAGCAAGAGTGCTCAATAAATGAATGTGGATAACACCAGGAGTTTTGTGCAACAGTGTCTAATAGTGAGCCCAAGAGCAACTGAGAAAAAAAGTGCTAAGGTAATCAAGCTCATGTCTGTATGTAGCACTAGGTTTCTGTGGTGAGTGCTTCACATTTTGAAGGAAAAAGCCCATGAGACAACAGCAAGGGGTGAGCCCTCATGGAGCGTTATTTCAGGGAGTTAATTCCTGGCTCACTTCCAGAAAGGACACTCCCAGGATGGATATTGCTGTTCTAGAACAAAAGTGTCTCATTTTGGATTCCTTTAACCTTTTTAGAAACAATAGCTCACCTGTTAGATTTGGCAGACTCTGCCAAATCCACCTCCCTAGGTAGACACCCCCTTTATTGTAAGAGACTTATTCTTAGATCCAGGTAAAATGTTATGCTACCAATCTAGACAGGAATTAAAGGAAAATGTGTGCATGAAGTACTGAATATATATTTAGCACCTGTCAGAGATGCTGTGGAGTTGGAGCTCTTAACTGAAGTCCCAGCCTAGGACCAGTGGATGGAGAGACGCAGAAGCTTCAGCTTAGCTCGTGGCAACACCACTGCGCGTATGCATATATCATTAGCAAGTTGGTCACAAAACAGGTACCCAGGAATGATTTGGACAAGGAAGCTCCTGATCTTCAGACACTGTAAAAGAGTGGGGTCAATCCTGTCAAAGCGTTCTCTGTAAGCCTGTTTCTTTCTCAAAAGAAGCCCTGCAAATCCTAAACCCACCTACGTCTAGTTTGCCAGATTCGAAGCAGATACCAGATTGTTTTACTTCCTATGTTTGGACACAGCAAACAAACAAAAAAAAACCCCAAACAAACCCAAAACCGCAAGATAATACACATGGGAGCTGTGAGCTTTTCTTAAAGCTGAAATGATTCTTTCATGAAACAAAATATTGCTGTTAACCCACTCTTGCTGTAAATATAATCAGTGCCAAAAGGTACATTGGCTTTCCTAGCCCCATTTGTCCAGCTCAGTCATAAAATAGTAAGGAAGCCAAAGCCTAGATGCCAGCTAAAACTGTGGTAAAGCCAAAAGTGAAGACTAGATCATACTGTTCTACCTGGTGGAAAGAATGCATAAAGGCACCCAAAAAGCATTTGACTTACAGACAAGGTGACAGTATTTCTGAAATAAAAGATTAGAATACTTTTGTAGTGACTTTTTTTTAGGGTCGTAAAAAAGACAAAATACCCATTTACAAAAGATGCGTGCTGGTGTTGTTATTGCCAGCTCGCGAGGCAATAGCTACACTTGCATATTACTTATAGCGTAGGTTTATTGCCAGACACTCAGTGTTCTGGAGGCATTTATCATATGCCGCCAAACAACTAGTGTTAACATCCACTTTGAGCAAAGGAACAGCTTTAAATGTCTGCGGTGATCCAACTTTTTCTCTCTTCGCTCCTCTGTTCAGCAGACAGAACACTTGTTCCGCTGGACTGTTTATTCCTGGCAAACATGGAACAAATTCTTCTCAGCCTTGGAAAAAAGAGCAGCTTGTAGTTATTAAAACAGAAAGTGAAGCAAAAGAAGAAAACTGGGTCACTGAGGTGTTGGAAAAAAGAAATTGCTGGGATGTCATGAGAGAAAAGAAAAAAAAAAAAATCAAGATTGTCCCAAGTTTTGTCTCTTCTATGAGACAAGCAGGAAGGATCTTCAAAAGAAGGTAGGGATTACGTTATAGTGCTATACCATGACTTCTCTGAGCTGCCAAAGGGCTGGCAAATCCAATAGCTCATGACCAAAAATAAAGAACAATTATAGCTGGGCAATGGAAAATTGATACCTCTAAATGTATGAACTCTTATGCTGATGCCTCCCAGCAAAGAAAAGAAGCTGGCCTGGTGGGTTTCCAATGTAAACTTACATTGTCTGTTTAATTCTGCTTTTATTTAATGCCTCTGTCCTTTATATGGCATTAACTTTAATGTAATATTGAAGGCTTTGTTTTTTAATAGCATCATAAGTGTAAATGTAATAGTTATATAATAATAATAATAAATCAAGAATGTACTAGAGTTACTGCAATAACTAATCATAATGTTAAGACACAGTCTATGATGCATCTAAAGTTCAGTACCTTAGAGAGTTAATTAAGTCCTAAGTTAATTGGCAATGATCTTATTTCTAGACAGGAAATGTAGCCGATTATCTTGTTTATGCTTAAACAAGTAACTGAGGTCATAACAAGACTTTTTGGGGTATTATTGATTGATTTGTAATTTCCTAATTAATTTTGATTGACTTTTCAAGTATCTTTCTTCTTGACTTAATTCTTTGCTCCTAGGGAGATGAAGCTACTGACATCACTGGTGGTAAAGTCACAGTCACCGTTTTCACTGCGTGACACGTAGTTTTCATAACTCCACTGTACTTTTAAGATGCTACACTACTACAGATAAAGCTTTTGTGGCAAAGCGCAAATCAGCTTACTGTTTTCATAATGTCATGCCTACCTTTACCTGTCAGACAGCACACAGTAGCATCAGAGATGCCAAATTGCATGCAATCATTCAGACAAGCACTGCTATGTCATTTCCTATGTTCGTATTGTTAATTGTACAAACATTACCATTTTACTGCTTCAGGAAATAATTACCTTTGAAAACAGTTAATGGATAAATATATGAAAACCTAACCCAGGTGATGTTTTCTGGATTAGAATTACAGGGAAGAAAACCAATCTTTTACAAGGCAACTTAGTTCCATCACAGCCTATTCATATCTTGAACCTCTTTTAATTGCAAGTGGCTTTTCCCCCTGTAGCCTTATCCAGAACCATCCAATAGTACATCAGTTATTGCACAGACTTAAAAAACCTGAGCATAGTGTTAAAATTCAGCTCATGGGAAAGAACAAGCCAAAAAGGACCTTTAGCTCACGGTGTCTCCAGTGAATAAATTCTTTAGCCGCACAGTCACATAGCATTGGATAAAATTAACAACTCCTTTACCTTGCCTCCTGCCATTTTAGACCAGAAGAGAGGTACAGAGTAGGAAAATGTCTGTGGTGATGATAGGTGACGGCGCACGGGGATGCGTCTGACTAGGAAAGTCAGAGCGGGGTGAATTGGGTAGCGGCGCCGCTGCTGCTGCCAGCTCCCGTGCCCCGGCGGGAGAGCCCCCCACCAGCACTGCTAACGCATCTCCTGCCCGCAGAGCCCCAAGGGACGGGTCATCCCAACAGGGCTTTCTGTTCCCTGTGGACTGGCTTGGGGAAGCTAGATGGCTTCCCTGTAAGAAGGCAGATTAACCCAGAGATAATTAAAGGCCACAAATGATATGCAGGAAATTAATTTCTGACACTATCAGAATCAGAGGGGACAAACCAGTTCCAGGAGAAAAAAGAGCTTGAGCTGAGAAAAAGTAACAAGACTTTTCTTAAAAACATAAGTGCCAACTGAAATGCTAGCACTTTATAAAAGGCCAAAGTAGTGCAGATACGACCATATTTTAAACCACCACCACCACCCAGGCAGCAAATGGCAAATGGTATAAAATTGAGACTACTTTTCTGCTGTAGATAAGAGCAGTCCCAGAATGGTATAAATACTTTCCTTCTTTATCCCCCTCCCCCCTGCAAGTTCAGTCCTTTTTTTCTCCTCATTAAAAAAAAAAAAATCCCACAGTTCAGGAATTAATTGACAAATCCAGGATTTTTTCTTCCCTTGTGTTAATGGGCCTGTTCTCACTTAAACAAAATATTGTGGCAATTTAGAAACTATTCTTTACATTGACACAAAACTCTTCTGCCTGATTATGTTCTATTCCATTGCTGGAGTTTTCTACTTCCTTCAAGTCCCACTTCAGTATCCCTTGAGTACCGCTATTTCATGCTATTCTGATTTTTGGTCATGTGATTCATAGCAAAGCATTAATTTTCAGTTTTATCAGATACTTAATGTTGAACACTGTACCAAGCAGTCTGTCCTGTCCCCCTTTGCAGCTAGCTCTGTACCTCCCCAGCATCGCCAGTCTCTCCAGTAATGGAAGGTGGAAGTTATCCTTTGGATAAACACTTTCCCTAGAACAATTATATGGGCTGATTTACCACACTTGTCCGCTCCTACAGAGTTAGCACTAATTTCCTAGATCACGCTGCTCCCAAAACGCGCAGCATTTTGGAGGCAGCCACCCCAGCGCTGAGGGAAGACATTTTTTCACATACACTGAGATTTAGTCCAGGGCCTCTTTGCATCGTAGGTAGTTTCACCTCCTAAGAATCGTAGGACCAGTTCTAGTTTGAAACACGCCTTTTGCCACTATCTTATCTGGAAAGCAAGTCCACCCATTTGGGGAACTAAATCAAGATATGATGGCCCTAGTAGTGTTGTGGGAGGTTTCAGGAATAAACATGAGAATTTTATAAAGAAAAGCTTATTTTTTTTGTCCTGCTTTCTATCATTTTCCCTACTCTTATGCTGTACCTGTCACAATGGTGTCCTTGAAGCTTGAGAATCTGCTATGAGCACTTACCCTTTCTTTCCACACTTGGAGCCCAATTATTGAAGTACTCAGGTTGAATATTTATTTCAGTGGAAAATGAGAGTGCTTCTTTGCGTATGTTTTCAGATCTTGTGGTACAAACACCTTCCACTAGCAATCTGCTCCCTCTCCACCTGACACAGGGGAAACCCCCTACATCCAAATATCAAGTCTACACCTCTAGCCACCTCCACTTCACCAGGAATTCTGCTTTTCCTATAGTTCAAAGGAAATTAAACAAGTTAAGAGCCAATGTTTTGGGGTGGTCCTATCTGTAACTTCATTTTGTTCTATCAGAGACAACTCAACCTCCTTTTTCTAAGCTGGAAAATATAATCTTATCCAACTCTCATGGTTTAAAAACCAAAATGACTCAGAATAATCTACAGTTTTATGAATAAAATATACTTTAAAATAAGTAATAACAGTACTGTCTTTTTCATACTAGATAAGACCTAGGACACATAGATAATGAGCGGTTATCAAGATTTTATTGTCATATTTATTGATATAAAAATTCAATATATAAGATATTTAACTCCCTTTAAGCAGACTGAAATAATTCCTTAACTAGGATGACTAGAGAAAAATCCTTCTCAATTTTATCCACAGGCATAAAGTCTGACCGGAGGCGCACATGCGCCATGCAACACGCAGCAAAGCAGAGGAGCCCAGACGGGAGAGGGAAGCCGGATCCCGGCAGGCCCAGCCATGCGTGCAGGGTGACTCAGCAATGCTCATTAAGGTTTATTAGCTGTGATAAAGCACTCTGCCAGCACAGACACATGACGCTGGTGTTTTCACTGGTGGAACCGGGAGCAGGTTTTGGCCCGGTGACTCTGCACCCCTTTGGATCAGGCTTAATTTAAGTTACTGTTGCTCCCTATACACCATTTTAAGGTTATTTGGCTATTTGTATTCTTGAAGGCAGAGGGCTAGCACAAGGTGCCACTACTGGGGAGCAAACTGAAGCAGTACGACAAAAGACACATAGTGCTGGGAAAGTCTTTTGGGCACCTTCGCTCTCCATGCCAGGCCAGCACCTGCACTATTCTCTTTGGGACAGCCTGAGCAAGACGATGCAATAGAAAGTATTGTTTTTATTATGCTGCCCTGAATTTTCTGGTCTACTTCAAAATGTATCTTTAAGTTATGAAACCCTTATGCCACCATTTTAATTTTTTCTTTCCTGGTTGATGCTCTGTGGAGAGAAGACTGCCAGTAGCATTTCTGTAGAGTAAACATCTCTCTTTTTGCCTAGTCAATGTATTCTCAATTAAAAATATATTAATAGCCACAATCCTCAGCTGTGCTCATTTACATAAAAAGAGTGCCAAATGGTACAGAGCCTCCTGTGCAGCCTTTTCTGAACAGATATAAAAATGCCTGGAGAGCACTGTGAAGATCTGGTTGTTTCCTATACAACAGTGAATGCACTGACGATAACCGTTTCTAGTACATTGCAGTTTGCTCCTGTTTTTCTTAATTACAAGTGGGACTTTAAATAAAACAAATTAAAATTCTGATGGGGTACACAACTCTTAACGAAACTAATACCCTGCTCACAAATGCCATGCGGTTTATGAGTAGTGTCCTCTGGGTAATGACCAAGACAAAACGCAGAGGTGCAGATGCACAAGAAGTTAAAGCAGATTGGTCTAAGATCAACTCTGTTGTCAACCGTGTGCTATTTAATAACTGGGACTGGTCATTGCTCTTTGTATAAACACAGGGAGGAAAGGCAGGATTATCAGGGTCATCTGACTTCATCAACATAAAAATATATAAAGTCCCCATCAAGTACAAGCAGTCCCCAGCAATCATCATTTTATGAACTGATGCAACAATCTCATTTTGATCAGCCCTTTACTTGTATTGCAGGTGAGATGGGCAGAAGCAGCACATGATCATTCTGCCAGAAATAACTATTACCCAAAACCACAAGGTGTGCAGAAGACTCATCAGCTGCAAGAAATGGTCTTGTTGATCGACTTTGGACAAGGTTACAAGTGCCAAAACCCCAAATAGTTGTGGCTGGGCACAAGAGCTTCAGCAGTGCACCCCATGCTCCCAGACTGGAGGTCTCCGTGTTGGCAGCTCAGGTCAAGATGGCTGTTCTGAAGCCACTCTAGATCAAACTTGTCCACATCTCAGTTTAGTTTCCACCAAAAGGAAGCCTGTTTGCCTACTCCAGGTTGGCTCCACAGTGCAAGCCAGGACATGAAACCTGACCAGGCTAGAGCCCATTTGAAACATGAATGCCCAAAGTCCGGACAACACAGACACCAGGTCCTCAGCACCAGCTGTTTCCTCAACATTTGCTGCAATAGTTATAAAGCTTCATGCATATTGTGTGTGGGCAGACAATTCAACATGTGCATACAAGTATCCTTTTCTACGCAGAGAAATATTTCTGGGTTTTATGCTGTGGGTTGGAGTCTTTTAGTGACTGTTACTTTTTTTTTTTTTTTTTTTTTAAGAGAGCTCTTTTCACTGTACTGTTAACTTTCCAGCCATTGTCTCATAGCTCATTTCCCTTTTCTCCAGCCATGACTTACTCCCAACCCTCTCTTGGTTATGGTTTGATGCTTTGTTTAATTTCAGCAGCTTCTCCAATTCCTTTGTTTTGTTGAGGGTTTTTTGTTGGGGTTTTTGGAGTTTTTTGTTTGGGGATTTTTTTGGGGGGAGTAATGTTCAGTTTATGAGTTCCTGATCTTGTTCTCCAACCCATTTCCCTCTGTCCAGTTTTCAGTTGTTACAGTCATATACAGCTGCCCTCTGCAAATTAATATTACCATTGCTATGCTTCAATGCTTTGTATTTTCAGCCCTTTAAACCTCGTGCTTTAGAACACTGTTATGCAATAATGTATTGAATAAATGAGTAACCACTTCATACTGCTCTTGTATTTATGAATAACCAGAGAAATTTTTTTTTTTTTTGGCAGTGAATGAAAAATTAGATGTACTTTAAAGGCTCCTAAAATGTATTTTCAGTTGCTACCAGATGAAATCAAAGAGATAAAATTACTTTTTTCTGCTTAAATATTTCATTGATTTTTCTTAGAACACTATCCTCCCTCCTCTCTTAATCCAAGGCGTGCACAATGAATCCTGGCTATACCGTAAGGCATTGTCTATACATCTAGACCTGATCAGAGTATTTATAAAGAATGGCCTGCAGTAATGTTAAATGCATTTTAATGCACATATTCTACCTGTATAGACTAGCGCCCAGGAACTTCATAACAAAAGGGCTGAATTTGACTCTCTCTGCCTGACATGCCTGTCTACAAGTACTGTGTCTGCAGTGCTAAATTACACCCATATTCTAGCTGCCCATGGCTTCACACAGCCCGTGAACATTAATTGTTCCATCCAGAAACAAAATTGAGAAAGGCATGTGGGACTGTGCACGGAGAGGGGGGCATACTTATTGAAATTCATGTATTGCTCTGCTTGATTCCCCAAGCTACACGCAGGAACACTCAGCCATAGGCAGCTGCATCACTGTCTCGGGGAGAGGGAAGAACTGGGGCAGAACTGTTCCACTGTGTGGTTTCACTGTTGGTCGCAGCTTTTCACACGTGCAAGGCATAAACCGAAGAACCTGGCCCATTGGGTTTCAGTGCCTGCAAACCCAGAATAAAATACACCTAGAGGTGCTGTGGTAATTGTGTAGCAATTTATGTGCGTTTAATCAGACTCCAGATATTTTCTGAAGATAAAAAAAATGAAGCCTTATAACTTCTCATCGCATAGAAGCAAAATAAGCTTATACGTTCTTCCAAGCTGAGGTCAAACTGCTTCCCCCAGATGTACCTGCCCAGCGTTTTAGTGACAAACTTCTTTAATCTCTCCAAAATAGAAACAGCAAAACATGAGCATTTTCAAATCAAAAAAGAAACTTCCTACCGCACAAAAAGACCACACACAACTACAGCAGCACCCATGTGAGACTGCATGTATGCTTTGGCTCTCAGCAAAGCCGTGCACAGCCCTTCGCTGGTGTTGCTTCCTTAGAAGCATCAGTTATTTCAGCAGGAAGCTCTGCACAGGGGCCATCCCAACATCAGGGCAGACTTGAAAAGAAAAATACTTTGATTTCAAAAGCCCACGTCTTAATTCTTAGCAACTGGTGTAAATCAGGAGCTCCATTCAGCTTCTCCAGTGTAAAAGCACCCTAGAGGGCAGATCCAAGTCTAGTCTTTCAACTTGCAGGAGCACCTGGACTCTGTCTGGGCTGGGCAGGTAGGCTTTTTGCATGGTTTGGGGCTGAAACAAGGAGAGAGTTGCATTTCATGCAGTTCCACTGCTCATCTCTCTGAACCTGACTTCTCTGCATAGTGTCTGACAGAATCCAGCCCACAGGGAGGGATACGAGTACAGCAGATTTCTTTCTGGTTAGATTGAGTTTTGCAAGTGCAGATAACTTTTTAATATTTTAAAATACATTTTGAATTACAATTGTAATTAAGCAAGGAGCTTTTTTTCCCCCCATAATCACATGAAATGGCCCAGGCAATTTAGTGTTCCAATTTTCATATTCATAGAGCAAATATTAGACTGTCCAGTTACATTATTGAACAATAGATAACAATCCTAGGTCATGCTGTATGTTCTTTTTAAATAGATACGTAATATGGAAGATTAAAAAAGTATTCTTCTAAAATTACGAGGGTTTTTTTGTATAAAATTTTTCTGGCTTAGAATTGTAATTCTAACTGGAGAAGGAGCCAAACTATTTCTTAACATTTTCAAACCATAGCTTGCAGGACACTGCAACCCTGAGCTGAGACAACTATCTTCAAAGTAGTCACTTAAAAATATGAACCCATTTATGTCAGACCCCTGTGAACCCATTAGTCCAAAACTAGTAGCATGGCACAAGACTATGCACAGGAGTATCATCTGCTAATTGTAAAAATGAAGCTAAATAAATATATATTTGCTCACCACAAATTAGGAAAAAACCTTCATTCTGCTACTCCCATTTCAGATCGCATTTCATAAGCGGTCCTTACAAACGTCTACTCTGCGATAAATCACGTCTTCAAGGATCTCAAAAATCCACATTTTCCATAAATGTTTCCTTGAGCGCTCCATATCAGTTCTATGTTCATACCCAACTGGATCCTATCATACTGCATTCTTCAGGCACGCAGCTGCTTTTCTGTCTTTGGTGTTTCAAAGAAAATTGAAATGAGACTTAACACTTTTAATTAGATGTTTAATTCATGCTTTTGTGAGCTATTTCCTTCCAATCTGAATTTTGTCACACAACTATAACAGTCTTTCCACTGCCAAAATTTTTTTTAAAATGCTAACTCAGTGTCTCATAAAGAATGTGTATTGCACAATTTGGTAAAGAATTTGAAAGTGAAAGTCTCATTTGTTAGTAAAGTAGGAACGTCTAGTAACTGTCATAAGCTGTGGCCGCAAAAATATGCAACGTTCAGAACAAAAAGCCTCCAAAACCAACGTAACAGTTTAAACACATTTTATACTGGACACTGTAAATACAAAGTTTAAGGGACTGGGTGAAAGAACAAGGCAAGCAGAACATGGTTCTTACCGATGGGATGCAAGTATTTGTCTACTTTTGTGGTTTTATTTTCAAAGAAACAAATGCAGAAATACTCCTCTAGAAACAAATTAAATGGGACTCAACTATTTGAAGAAGGTAACAAAGAGCAGCCCAGTTTTCAGGAGCATCCTCTTTCCACTCACACTGGCATTCGGTGCATTCACACCATTGCTTTCCAAATCCTTCATAACAGCTGAGCGTCATTCAGTCAAATGATGTTGCCATTAAGAAAGCAACACATACCAGGTTAAATCCCATGCCTTTTCCTCTGCTGTCAGTTATTGTTTCTAATCTCAGGATGAGGGCGAGCAGAATTTGGCCTGTCCTCAGGACCACATCATATAAGCTGTGTCTCAGTGTACGCTGCTCAAGTGGCACTCTCCCCTTCCCCTTTCCCTCCAACCTCTTGTCAGACACACCATCGGCATCACCTGCTGGTTGGCACTTTGTTGTTTTATTCATTGCCCCATTGCGCAGTGTGGGAACCACCTTTGCTGCTGTGTGTTGCCATAGGAATAGACTGCACGGGTTGTGGAGGCAGCACCGACTCACGTGTTTCTAGGTGAATTTGTAAAGGCATCTGTTCGTACTTCTAAGAGTACGAGTACTCCAGCACCATCAGTGTAATGGATAATCATTATTAGTAACAACAAGAGTTGTTCTGTAGGCTGATATTCCTGGTTTTGCTGCACCTGGTGTTCAAGGGCTAAAACGAGCATCCCTGTTGAATCTACTTGTTCATCCTTTTGTATGCACTTAGCTAACCTGGTGATCCTGCTCATAATTTTCTCAGCATGTTGTACCTGCTCGGCCTCACTGTGCGTACCTGGGTTAGTCTCTACAGACTGCAGCCTCCAGCTGGGCTCAAGAGCAAACCCCGTGGCTTGCCAAGACCCAAGCCCTGAGCTGAAGGCAGCTTCCATTCAGTGACGGAGACAGAGTTTTAAGGACTTCTCTAAAATATTTAAGGTTGTTTGAAACAGCTGGTTCTGCCTGGACACTACCATTCTGCTTTAGAAAAAGTATTTCAATGTATATTCTTGTATAAACAGATTGAATAAGATTTGGATAGGTTGGCTGGGAGTTTTTGCACACCTTTTAAAAAAGTGGCCTTAACATCCAGAAACCATGCGGGTTAAGAAAAGTACCGTTCTGCCCACAGCATGTGCAGTGTCACAATGCAGTGTCACTGAAAACTCCATCAAAGCAACTGGGATCCGAAAGTTGTGCTCACAGTCTGGCTTAACAGAAGCGTATTGACCAGCAAAAGTTGATGGCAATGCTTCTTCACCATTCCTCCCTTTGTACAGACCCTGTCACCTGTCCTGCAGCCAGCAGCTTTTGACTCTGCATTTTTGGATGTAAAATCATGAACTGCTATTGCTTGCACTACAGAACTAACACAACAGACAACAACTGCAGCAAAAACCACGCTCTGTCTTGTCCCAAAGCATCCAGCAGGACAGGGACCTCCCTGCCGAGTGTTACATGGCCTCAGCTGCTGCTAAGTACTGCCAAAATAACTACCAGTTCCTATTTATCAATGTGGGCATTCACAGCCTAAAGAAGGTATCATCGAATTATCAGAATTACTAACTGAAGGAAGGAGAAACGCAACAATGCGGCCTGAACAGCCTGACAACATGCAGGTTCACACCTTGTCTGATCCCTTCCTCTCCTTGAAGCAAGACAAGCAAGTCATTACCAGAGTGATCATATTTGCACTGTTTCAGGTCATAATTTGAAAACATCCCCAATAAATCTATATAAGAATCAAACCCTTAAATAACCAGAACCTGGATTTCATTCCAGGTAACTGTGCAAAGACCTACTGTATCAATAATTTATTTACTTACATATTTACTTCAGCCAAGTTCTTGGGAAATCAAGGTCAAAGCCTCAGCAGTCGGTGGGGGAAGACACTGCAGAGCTCCCAAGCCCCCAGCAGCAACACACACGTGTGCACAGGCTGGCAATCAACTCACCATTGCAGCCTGTGGCTGCAGGTGGGCGAGGGTGCATCGTGCACACTCATGAACTTCTTTAAATTTGGCTTTCTTATCTGGGTGGCTGGATTCAGAAAGCACTCTAGACCCCTCTCAAAGTCTGTTCTCAACCAGGAGCCTAGTTAAATCACTTAAGGGGAAATTGAAGTCAAAGATGGTTTTCTGCATCCAGCTGAAATGGATTGTTTAGTGATTACAAAAATGTAACCCTTCAAGCAGGCTCAGGGTTCTGTGGAGAGGTAGAGAGGCTGGGAGCAGTTTGTGTGAAAGAGAGTAAATAGTTTTGGCGGGGGGAAAGGTGTTTTTCTCTTTTAACACAGCTACTAATGAAATAGCAAGAGCAGCTTACAAAGAAAACATGCAAACATTAGGCTGCTGTGAATTATGCAGTTTGGTAAGAGATAAAGTAATAATCAGTTCACCATCAAGACCAAATCCCCAAGCTGCTTGTAGGATCATGATCGGAGTGGTGTTGAGTCATCTCTTTTGCATACCTCTGCGGCACACAGCATTCTCAGCATACCGAGAGCTGCGCCCGCAAGCTGACTGCGAATCCAGCTGCCACCCAGAGCAGAGCAGGCAGAGGTGGCCTCCAGACCAGCCTGCTGCTACTTCGAAGGCACATTTTTCCTGACCAACAGCTTCTCCCACTGCCATCTCTTTTTCCTTTATCTCCTCAGGACTCACATCCCTTCTCACCCACACCAGCAAAAGGCTGAAGCTTTTGGTCAGCCGATGGGGATGGTTAGTGGCCAGCTGGGCATTAATCTGTTGGTATAAGGAGGTGTCGTTAGCACCAGGAGCCCTCCCTGGCTGGGTGTTTTTAAGGAGCTGTTGCAGCAGTTCTAGACTGCCTGATAACCTCATTGTCACCTCCCTAGGTGGCTGTAGTAAAAGTGCTGTGATTTTCTTTAGAAGGGCAAGAACCTGCAATATAATTAAATATGTCAAGTCAGTTCTGATCCAGTGTGTGGAGACTCCAGGGTAATTTGCTTCACTTTATAAACCTGAACTTGATTTGCTTAATTTCTTTGTAGATGAACCTGAACACTGGCTTTCAATTCTCAGGGCCTCTTATTTATTATTTTTTAGACAGTTCATCCCTCCAGACACAAATCATAATTACCAGAGACCAGAGGGAAAGAGCCCAAATTCAAATGAATACATATATACATATGTGTGTGTGCACGTGTATATTAAGCTGCTGCCTGTCAAAGGGAGTTTAATGAAGCTGGAGAGAAGCTTTTAAATAAAGTCATGGAGAATGTCAAGCTATGTGAAGCAACCTAGTTAAACACAGAAAAACCTGTCCTCCCTTTCGTTTGTCTCCTGATTTACATCAAGCTGAAATAAATGATAATAACACAAGGTTATTAGAGTTCTCTATGATATAAATACGAAGTGTATGCATTTAGAAATCTTAAGACTATAAAACACAGATGGAAGCACACCATCCGTAAGTTCCAAACCATCTCATTTAAAACACATGCAAAGCACACAAAAAAGAGAGAACATGAGAAATAAAGATTGAAGTCTCAGAACCCTTCCTGAAGCACAAATTTTCTCTGAGAGCGATATTAGCACAAAATCGTTTGAAGGCAGAGACTGGCTGGTGTACAGAAATGCCAAGATCATGTTTAATTTTCATCAGAGCTTAAGCGAAACCTCCTGCACATATATTAGTTTTACAGCTGTAAAAAGGCGTAACCCCAGCAGGGCACGGAAACACGCTGCGAAGGAGCGTGAACCATCTCCGGAAGCCATTGCCCACCCCGCTCCGATGCTGGGCTGCGTGGCAGAGGAGAGCTCTGGTGCAGCGTAAGAGCCGTGCGAGGAAGCGTCACTGGGGTGGCATGGCCACGTACATCCTGCGTGTGTTTCTTTTCTCGCCCACATCCTGTGCCCGCACACATGGGCTGCTGGGGTTGCCCTGCGGGCAGGATGTCTGTGTGGCCGGGGTCGTTTCCTACTGCCTAACCATTTTCCTCACTTTCTGGGATGGGAAATCTCTGTAAAAAACTACTCTGAACATACCTGCAGAACATAAATTTCCAGGAAAGTGGCAATGCTGATAGTAGTTCTACCTTTTCTCAACCTCTTTTGCAACGAAGCATTCTGATAGTGAATATATTTGATTATAAATAATAATAAACTTTACAGAAAGGAAATGAATATTTTGATACATCTCGGTTCAACAGACTCCAGTTTAATTCTAAGCCCTTCATTTGAGAAATCAGTTGTGAGGTTGATTATATGTCAAAATATCCAAGCCAATGAAGTTATGTTGATGCTATTTCAAGAACAAGTAGAAAGTGTAATTTAAAGAGATAAGACCAGCGAAGAACAGAGCATTTGAATATTTTCTTCTACAGGTGACTAAAGATCTAATTACTGTTAGTAAAAGCAAACCCTTTGTGTCAGAAAGAGTGCTTACTTCAGCGGCTGCAGATTAAAACACTCTAGTTAGTCCTTTTTATGCTCAGGAAAAAAATTAGCCCATAAATTCTTTCATACTTTCAGTGAAGATATTTTTGGAACTGCAATAAATTTCTCATTACATATAATACACTGCTGTCTGATTATTTTTTTTTTTATTTTTACCTTAAAATTATGTCCAAATGGGACAGTCCAATTATGTCAGATTTAATGTTCTAATGTAATCCTGTGTGATTACAAGAAAGGTCTCAGGTTATTTAACAAGTGATGCTTTGGATTTATTACAAAAGTGATATTGGAAGTATAGGACCTGTGGGGAGCCAATTAAACCTTCCTGGCCATCATCTGCTTGGCAGTGTCCTCTTGCCACTAACTTGCCACCTTGCCTACAGAAATAACCAACTTGCTGTGCAGTGGCTGGGAAAGCGGAGTTTAGTTCAGGGCTGTATCCTTTAGGCAAGCAGAAGAGGAAGACAAAAGAAAGAAGAATGCAGTTGTTTCCATTACTGACCTTGTCAAAATGACCACCCTGTGGAAACAGCCTCCGTGTCTGAGGTACCCCAAAGAGTCAATGCCAGGGAGAGACCGCGCCCTAGGAAATATGTAAGTGAATAAATCCTAAAGGCCAGAGAAGCGAACTCAGCATGTACTCTGTCACCTGAACCAGGTTCCCTCCCTTTTGTACAAAACGGGTGCGAAAGGCGAAATTATGCCCCCGTCCGTTCTCGCTGTTTCAACGCGTCCGTGTGAGAACCCAGTGTAAGGCAGGGCAGACTTCAGCTGGCGAGGGCGTTGCAGCTGGTGAGGATGTGTGAGGAAGGCTGACCCTGGCTGGGCTGCCACAGCTCAGGTAGAAGGCTACTATAGCTGGCAATTAGAAAAGCTAACTTTTAATTGCAAATGAAGCAGATTTGTTCAGTGGTGGACATAGAACCGTGTGATGGCTCTGTCACAGCTTCATTCTCAGGAGCAAAACTTGCACTTAAAAATGGATTTATTGGAATTTTTATAGCTGTACTTCTGGTCATGAGATATTGATTTTACAGCTAGATATAAATGAGTTAAAATAAAGGGGAAAAAAATCCTAAGCTTTATCTCAGTGACCAAAGTGATGTCTGCTATAGAAGACTTTTGTTCATATAGGCATGCTGGTATTGCTCAGTCCTGGCACAGCAATCTTTGTGTAGCCAGGCCATACACGGAAAGTTTTCTATCGCTCCAGTAAAGCCACTTGCAGAAGTAGACCAGGCTTCCTAGGAGAAGTGCAATTTTAGCAGAATAATTCTGTTTATATAGCAGCTTTCACTGGTGCAATTATGATGACTAGATATTACACTCCTCTGTCTCTGCACCTGAGAGGATTCATTCCCGTGCCAAGAAAACCTACGGACCAGGCCAGAAGCAAAAGTTGAGTTAATTAGAATACAGATAAGCTCTTTATGACTTACCTCTGTTTTGCCATTCTTATTACACAAGCAAAATGAAAGTCATCTCATTATGCTAGAAACGGTACCAGCACTCAGCTTTCTGCTACTGGTTTCTAGCTGGAAACCAGCTCCAGTGATGGATGTAGCGAAGAATTGGCAGGTACAGACAAGGAGAGATCAAGGGAGCAGCCAATCATCACAGGAAATATGATAATCTCTGGATCTCTTGCTGTACCCAAATCATTTAAACATTGCAACCGGCAACAACAGTATCACGTGAAAACCCTCCTTCTGCCTCACCATGCGTTGCAACCATTTATATATTCCTCTTCAGCCCTCAGAAATCTTATGCTCATGTTATTTCTTTATTGCTTGTTTGTTTTTCTCTCCTTTGCTGCAGACTAGCTCTGCTGGTCCCACTGTCTGGCTGTATTAGCGCTCATCAAGTATAAAGCAGAGCGTGCGATGCACTTTTTCAGGGTGTTCGAGCATGAACTATTTTTCACTCTGGATTCCCTCTATCCTGTTTTGCTCCATAACTTTTCCCAGTGCAGTGATCAACCCGTTCTCCAATCAGCTTTACAACCTCACCAACAATACTGCTCCATAGATCAGCCCAGGTTGCTGCAGGATCGTGATGGTTTTATGCCTCCAGCCTGCCACTTCACGCTGCCCCTAACTACCCGACGAGTGGAAGTCCCAAGGTTGTTTGTAAACTGGTACGTCTAGTACAGCCAGCAGGCTGGCCTGGGTTGTAAATTTGATGTATATCATACTTAAGTAGGAGTGTCAACTGTTAAATCCATTCCTTGCTAAAAATAAAAGCTACATAATAAGCCTGATACTGTAGATCACTTTAAACCAGATACTGTAATCCCCACTTGAGACAGATACATGACCTATTAAATTAAACATAGATTCCCTCAAATTGCATGCAGAACCTCTCTCAAATCAGACTGACTCCATTACTTTACCCTGTAAATAGAAATATTGAACTTCTGTAAATATTCAGACATGATGTATATAGCCACTTATCAGCTTTTGTATGTGCACGTTGTATTACCAGAGGTGTGCCTTGAAACAAAAACAATGTTGACGTTTTCAAACCGAAATACCTGATACCATCTTCCTAAATATGTGGTTAATTTTGGTAACAAAATAGGTCTTTGTTTTCTGAATAGGTGACATCTATGGCAGGGGAGGAAAAAAAAAAAAAGCCTTATTAAGGTGCTGATAAATTATTTTGGAGACCTGCATTTGAAAACAGGTCCTAACAACTGGGAAAAAGCCCCAGAGCTGAGAACCTTGGGAATGCCCTGATATTTGAATAATTCCACTGAGATCGAGATTTTTTCTGGGTGAACACACATTTCTGTAGAATTTGCAGCTCAATAAACTCTGTTGTTGTTGTAGTTGCATTTTACAACTTTCTAGCTGTCTTTACTCTGGCACCAAAGGGTAGCTCTGTGATTTGTGCGAGGGAAGTGATGAGAAAGCACTAAGATGACACCAGGAAAGAATATAGCCCTGTGACCTGGTCTGGAGAGAGGTTTTGATCACACCAAGACTTCATCTTCATCTTTTCATGGTTCCTGAGGTGGACAGAAGAATGAGTACTGTCTTCATGTGGATGACTGCAGAATGAAAGAAGCAGGTAATGCGTATTTTATGCCTGTGTGGCACCTACTTAGTGCGCTTTACCACTTACTGAGCATGGGCTGGACATTGCATTATATCATTATGTACAGGGTTAAAACAGATTACTGCTGAGTACCCACACCCAGCGTTTCACAGCTGCTCTCTTGCTTTGGCACACAATCAGGGCTTTCTTCCAGCATAGCTCAACAAAACTGCTACCTCCGTGTCTTGCAGCAACTCTCATTTATTTATTCAGATTTATCACCACACCTATCAAGCTCTTCACTTTTACACTTTTTTTTTTTCTTCCCAAACTTCACCACCTCAGCTGTTTTTCTGAGGGCTCGCTACAAAACTGGGGCTTTTTCTACTCTTTTGGAGTGCTGGAGCAGCTTTGGTATTCCCACATAAAGCTCCAAATTGGGAATGTCAAATGGGATGAAATGCATCTGAAAAACAACCAGCCAGCTGACCAAATAAATGAATAAGCAAAAAACTAAGCAGGTTATGTGAGGCCACAATCCAGGTGGATGGAACAAATAATGCTTGCAGTTCTAGAACGAGGATAAATCAAGATGATGCAGTCTGTAGCAATATTACAGGGGTAGTATTTTCCCACGCACTGAAATGAAGTTCTCTTGAGCAATTCCTGCAGTGGATGAGTCACTGTCTGTCTTGGATGGTTTATTCAGAATTATTTCTGTTCAGCAAGAATGGAGGAGAAATCTTATTCTCCCCTGTATGAGCCCTTATATTTGCCAGTACCGTGCTGATGCAACACAGTGTTTCACTCCACAGTCACACTCAAGCTATAGTAAGGTGTCTCTCAATAAGTCTGCGGTTTTCCAAACAGCATATCCATGTCTGGAAGTATGGAAGCTGAATATACTTTTTTTTTTTTCCAGGAAGATCTGCTCCTGAGCTGTGTGGTGCGCATCAGGCACCGAGGCTATAAAGGCAGTAGTGATAGTTCTGTGAATGGGGAACGCCAGCTGATGGCAGCGGGAAGCGTGACGCCTTTCTCAGAGGTCACAGCGTTGGAGAGTAGCTGTGACTGGGAAGAGCTGAAGCTATTCTTCTATGTGAAAGTGTGAAGCCAGCCTATATATTGGGGAAGCCACTTCAGGGATATGCTTCAGCAATAAGACATGACAAGCTGTGAATTACAGTGCATTAATTCAAGCCTAGCATATTGTCAAGTATGGGGCCAAAGGGCTAAGAGCCATCCATACAACTAGGTGTGAATTAATTCACACTAGTTCACACACTGAAGTGTCTTATTGTGATAATAGATTTAATACTCCTAAAATGTTATTTTAAAATATCTATATATTATTAATTAAGATATAAGAGTTATGCCTCCTGAACACTGAATTATATCTCAATGAAACCATTGCTCAAAATTCTTATTAACCCAGAAGGTCACTCAATTTCTCCTGCCCATTTTGTAATAATAAATAGTATAAACTATTCAGACTGTTCCATCTCATTGTTACAGGAACTATCACCATCAAAAGGGAAATCCCTCTTCCTGTACGTAAAATTAATGCTCAAGTATGTGGTTGGATAAATGTTTCCTGCATGTAGGTGTTCAGCCATACATTTCTGTATTTCTCTTTGATAAGTAAGTGCTGGCTACCGCTGAGTGATTATGTGCAAAAACCGTACCAGGAAGAAAGGTGCCTGTACACAAGCTCTAATCAATGAACTTTGCTACCCATCAATTCATATTTCCAAAGTGCTTGTATTGAAATGAAAGTCATTATGGATGTGCAATTAGTAAGAAAAATACATTGGGCTTTTGTCTCTTGCCAGTGGAGGTCGAGGCACTCTAATTTTAATAGAGTGTCATCCAGAGAAGAGGTAAAAAACAGCTTGGGTGGAGCCCAGCCCTGAGGAAGGTCTATCAAAGCTGATGGGAATTGCCCAGAGTGGGTCAAACTCATTCACTTCTACCAGGAACGAGTTTGATCCCCTGGGAACAGTTAAATATTAAATCCATTTCTGGTTTTTGTTTTGTTTTTAACCGAGTCTTGGGCTTCTGAGCTGTTTATAAGAGAAAATGATATAGTAAATTATGTAAGATAAATGATACAGTCTGGCAGTGTGAGAAATCTACTATTCCTAACTAATTCTAATTTTTTAAGCTACTGTATGTCATAGCTAAAGCGGCACATGCTATCACTGAGCTGTCTTTGAGATTTACTACTTGTGTTAGTGTTTCATCTCTGGTTTGTTTAAAATGTTTGGGGGGCTTGAGTCTACGGTGCTGCGTTGACGTTGTGAGCTGCATGTAAAAGGCTGAAAATGCCCTTCTGCAGCTGGGCGGAGAGGTCTGCTGTGGAGGCAAATTGAAGTAAATGACCAACAGTCACTTAAATGTTTCTGAATCAAAAGACAGCTCTATCAAGGGGTGACACTGGAAGGCCATGGCATGGGTAAAGACAAGCTTTTGTGGACCCAAAGGGAGCAGAAGCAGTCGGATCTGAGGCTTAGTACAAAGGCAGCCATGAGAATACGTGCCCTCCGCGCACTGGCTAAGCAGACCCGTCTCCTCTTAAGACAGAAGGCTTCCAAGTAAAGGTTTTTACATTTTATTGATCTTTGTCTTTTATCTTCCTCTGCAGCAAACCTTTCCAACAGCACAAACATTTTATTAGACAGTTACACCGTTGTGGCTGCTGTATGTTCCTTACGGAGCACACCTTTTCTATGCCGTGCCATTTTTGCCTTGCAAAGCAAGTTAATAAATTATACAGTTATGAGCTTTGATTGCATCACGTCCAAACTGGTCTCTCCGAGAGGCCGTGTTACCCAAGATACTAGCAGAGAGCGCTGCTCTGACCTCATTTACTGGGCAAGCAGGAGCGCTGCCGAGCTGCAGACCCTGGAGCATAGTGAAACCATTGTCTCCTTCCAGGACAAGCCACGGAGCCTGAACCGCAGGAGCGTAACCTTGGATGTCCGTTAGTATTACAGGCTGTGTTACATGGGTAAGCAGTGAAAGGAGACAGTATCTAAGCATCTGGGAGAAAAGTCTATGACAGGTTTATTTGATATTTTTACTGGAGACCATACAATTACTGGAATACCTGGATTTATTTGAATGGAAGTATTATAGAAATATTCTCTCCAGTGGTTTCCTGCATGGAGAAGAAATTTCATTTTGCAGCCAAAATTTTGTCAGAGGGTCACAACCTCTTTCTCAATGCTGAAAAACTGTTGGAACTCACCCTCTAATAAAATGAAAGTCTTCCAAAGAGATTAACCTCCCTCGTCCCATGACGGAGGGTCTCTCCGCCCCGCACGCTGCCTGGGGCCGGGGCGTGAGTGGGCCAGGCCGGCACGGCATGCCGGGGTGCTTTCTCATCGAAACCCTGCCAAGGGCGACATCCTCACCAGGACCTGCTCTGGGGCTCGATGTTCAGCAAGACAGGCAGAAAGGGGAAATACAAACACAAAATGTATGTTAACCCTGTTTCTGAAGGCAGCAGACTCCTGGTGAGGGAATATCGTCCTGACTCCTGTGCAGGCAGGCACCAGGGATTTCAGAAAAAGAGCATCACACCTGCGGCTGAGAAAAAGGGGTACACGATCTTGACTTGTACAAAATCCATCCGGGGTTTGTTTTCTCACAGAATTACTTCTGGTTGCTGTTTTCTGAGTGAAACCTCTTAAACATGCAAATCATGTGGCTAAAACGGGAATTCAGAAGTACTGGTCTGCACACTTTGAAGTGAAACTGAAAGTTTAATTTTGGAAATCTTGATGGCCTGGTACAGCCTTGCTCTGCCCTGTTTTCTTTCCATGGAAGCAGCTGTGTGCATAAAACCCACAAGCTAGTGACAGAGCAAGCTTGTTCCCCGCTCCCCCCCCCCCGCCTTTTTTTTTCCAGCATCTGAATTGCCAGACTAGATCAGAGCTAGAGTCCACCTAGTCCAGTTTCCTGTCTCTGATAGCAGCCAGAGCCAGATGCCTTGGACAAAAGCACAAGAAATCTTAGTTTTGGCAAAAAGGGAAAAACCTAGCCCCCTTGATGGGTTCATCTTAATCTCTAAGAGTGGGAAAGTGTTTGAAACCCTGAGGTATGAGCTTTTACATCCTTTCTACAACTCTCTTAGCATTAATTATCGTAACTCTGGCACCTCTAAAAACTTGTTGTAACATTTGGCACTGTGTCGAGAGTAAAGCGTGTTGAAAGAAGAGAACAGGACTTCTAAAAAAGCTGAGGCACTGCTGGGATTATTGACTCAAGGACCTCAGTGAGGGAACATAACACAGGGTCATGTTTCCCAGTAATAACATGGGTGGTTGACTTCCCAGCATAAGGAAAACCTGGAAAAATTGGAACTCATGTTGCTTTGGATAGAGCCCAAGAAGTTACTGGAGATTTACAATTAGATCATGCAGAAACTGTGGGCTGATTTGGTTTCATTTTTTCAAACAGATGTTGGAGAGGTCCCACAAGAGGTGGTGTGGAGGGCGGCTATATTAGTAACTGAAATAAGTGTAGCTAATTCCAATTTAATACTGTATTTTATGCGTTACAATCACTTTCCTAAGTGTAAATACGAAGCATATTAATTATTCCATGGTAATTTTCTAGCCTTATAATTAAGTCGTTTTCCTTCAAAAGAACCTATAGAGTTGTGGCTTGGATTTGCAGCAGGCATTTCTCCTATTGGCAGCAACATAATCTGTTCCATTGTCACTGATGAGCTCTTCTGACTAAGAGGGAAAGTGACAGTAACATCTATATCAGATCATCTGGAATGGGCCAACTGCACATTGCATTAAAATAGGAAGTGGAGAGCAGTCCCGTGGGGCCAAGGTTAACAGTTCCTTTCCATCTGTAATTCCTGGGTGCAGTCTGCAAGCTGTCACACAATGTAAGCATTTGCAGAAGATGCATGAATTACCAAAAGCTGACCACAGCAAGACAAATACAAGCTGTTCTGGGACTATTGGTCAGTGTGGGTTTGTACAATAGAGTTTCATTTTCTTCTGGGACACTGGAGACTGTCTTGGGCTGGGGGATGGCATGCGGAGTAGTATCTGATAGACTCTCTCAGACTGTTCATCTTATTTGCTGTCTCAGGTGGTCATTTCTGCTTTCCCGTGCTTGGGTACTGATGCTACCAGCGTGGCTTTACCCAATTATCCTTAAGGGAAATTATTTTGTTTGGTGATATCCTTAATTATATCATACAGTACCCAGGAAGCAGGCAGACTATTTTCCCCACTGTCCACTATTAACAAAAACCCTGTATCACCACCAGCACTAAGTACTGTAGTCAGAAATCATATTACTTAGAAAACAATCTCATTTTCTTTTTCCTAAAAAAAAAACCCCAAACAACCAAACCCCAAAAAACCAGAACAAAACCAAAGCATGGTTTTGATGTTCTCTGCTGTTTATTCTGTAAATACTGGAGGACACAGAGAGCCCTAACAGGGAAAAGCTCAGCTGGACAACCAGCCCCTCACAGAGCTCCCTCTGGATTCCCTGGAAGTCGGGCATGCAGAGCACAGACCAAGCCAATCCCACTGCAGCTGACCCTTTCTTCTTGTACAGGCACCTACCGAAAAGAAATTCTCCCCATGCTTTTGACAAAGCACAAATAAGCTTCTAGAACTTTTGCAGTGGTATCAATGTCCTCTCTAAAAATAGATCTGCAGCTCTTACTGAGCGTAACATCAGGAAACCATCATCATGTAATAGTTGTTCAACCTGCTGACATGGTGTTTCTCCCATACTCTCGCACTGAAGATTAGCCAACCCTTTCATTCCTCCATTAGTCACCTGTCATATTTAGAAGATAGTAACCAGGAAATAAGCAACCTGGTGACTCTTGTAGCAGTTCGGCATATTCGTACTTCATAGCCTGGCTGTAAACTGTTAATATTTGTGTTTCTAAAGCAAAGGACTCAGGTGCTCCTGACACATTCTTCCTGTCCCACCTCAGCACAGACAGCTGGGCTACATTGCATCCACTGTCTGAAGGTGATTAAGGGTTGATGCTTAATCAGCCATGGTTCGCTTTTATAAAGTTCAGTGGGAACTGAATGTACTCACGGCCTTGAGGCTGGGGCTTGAAATGGCTGAGCTAACCTTTAGACACCTCTGAAAGTCTGCTCTGATGTGTATTTAGTAAAGTGAAATGAAGACTATGGAATAATCAATCCCTCTATCCTGTGACAGGTCAATTGCTTATTTTAGAACTGTCTTGGCTGGTTGATTATTTAATTTCCTTGAAAGCAAGAAAAATAATCATTGTGAAAGTTGCTAATGCATTCCAGGTGAAATGCAACTAAACTGTTCGTTCCAATATTCACATTAGCCAAAATACGCTCGCAGTTTTGTATTTTGACCCTTTGCTCCTTCCATGTCACAAAATAATTATAAAAATGATTAAATGATTTTAAACTATTGAATTCTAATTTTTTAAATGATTGACTTGACATTTCAATTTATTAGCTTTCAACCTGAATTGAAATTTATTCCACAGTCCTTTTCATAATTTGTTATGTTCCAACTTTGCTGTTTACATGATTGTCACTAAATGAAGAAATCATTAACCAACGCTTTAATTGAATGTCATGCTTTGTATGCAGTGCACTACAATAGGACTCTGTATGTATTCACTATAAAACAATCAAAATGTGGAGTTTGACTTTTTTCCTCTCGTCCTCCCAAATTTCAATACATTTTGGGATTTTCATAAAGCTTTTATGTAAAAGCACAGGTTCATGTGCACTTAAATAATGTTGATGGAATCATAAAAGGAAGCTGTAATTATACTGTCAAATTTATTTTATTTCTTCTGTGCATTTCTAGCAATATTTAGAGCTGCTTTATGTTTCTGCTACCAGATAAACCCAACTTGATTGCAAACTGCGTAAATTAAATAATCAGTTACTTTCCACATGCCATGCCCTTTCACAGCTTCTGAGCTTGCTCATACTGTGGTAAAATAATACCAATTGCCCTTTGATGCTACTCCCAGGGATGATTTTGGGTGAGTTATATATGCTAAATTGCCATTTCAGGCCCCTATTTCTAAACCATGCATGCTTTCACCACCACATTTCCCCACACAGCTGTGATGTTCACCTGGGCTTCACCAGGAAAGGGCTCCACCCCCAGCAATGCCTCAGTCTTCCCAGAACTAAATATATTTGTGTTTCTTTCTTCCCTACATCTCCCTGGGGTGCAGAAAGCAGATGTCTCTCTCTGGCTCCCTTGCAGAGGACATCCCATGCCATGCCATGCCATGCCCTACCATACTATATCATACCAGTGTTCTTGGGGCAGACCTGAAAGAAATCCAGGCAGCCCACATTTTCTGCCATTTGGACAGAGTAGTGGACAAGATGAGCTCTCAGGATCATCTCTAGACCTATTTTGATGGTAAGTATGCACAAGAGTAAAACACATCCATGAGCAAGGGTGAGCATGACTCCATCAGCATGTTGTTAGACTGATCATCAGTGGAGTGCAGAGACTTGAGCTCTGCTCTTCACTGTCTGTTTTGAGTTTTTTAAGCACTGGCCCTGTATTTCACTGTACACACAAACCAGAGTTTTTCAATTAGTATTACTGTCAAGTGTTTTCTTTACCTGTGGATTGAAACAGTCGTGTATTTTTCAGCCTGTGACTGCATCTACATTAATGTTCCTGCAGCACAGACTACAAAGGGTGAGTTATTCAAAAACAGGGGTATGGCCATGGAAAGGATCCAAGCTAATCAAATGGAAGCAATTTCAATTATATAATCAAACAGTTATATTTTAATTATAATTGTTGCCACAGGGCAGCCCAGGATTACTTTGTGTGAACCTCTACTTAAATGTTTATTTCTGAAGAAAAATATTATAAGACATCTATGGCAATTTCATTATTATTAAGAAACTAAAAAGAATCTATAGTTAGCTAAGGGACCAGCGCAATTACCTACATCATCTTTCAGAACAGTAAAATGTAATAATAAGCCACGATGAGAAACTGGAGCCTTAGAAATGAATCAGATGGCACTAAAAGAGATTCACTGACAGGGAGCTCAGGGCTTACTGAGCTGTTATTTATTACAGGGCTAGATTTTTTAAGCTACACTAGTGAAAACAGAGCAACAAAAAATATTGCACCAGAATTAATTGTACAGATTCACTCTTCAAGCAAAAATAGACTATCAGGAAGTAGTCTTAAAATGAAGTTCAGAATACAGAGAGTTTAATTCATCTCCCTAAATCTCCAGGGAAACCATTGTTTCTTTGACAGAGGGCTGACCATGACTCAGACACCCCCCCGCCTTTACAATCCACATCCCACCCTCTTCCGTCCACCCCTCTGGACAGTCAGGGAAGCTCTTCTGGAGTACTCTGACCTCTGCTCCTACCAGAGTTGTGCAAGTATGCTTTGATGAATATCCAACTTCAAGCTTTTCTGATCCATAAGAAAGCATTTCGACTTTTAACAAGATGGTTGAGTGAAAGGAAGGCTTTCAGTGAGAATCAATCAATTGCCACTGCAACCCAAGTGAACAACAATTTGAATATTCGTGGGAGATGTATTTAATTTAATTTAGAGTTTTGATGGAGTTCTGTTGTCACTAAGGAGCAGAGCTCAGACCTTTTCCTGCCCTCACCCTGCTTCCCCTTTGGTGCAGCCAACCTGGGTTATCAAGAGGCACCTTGCAGGCTGGGCCATGGGCACAGGCTTTGCAGAATACCCTGAAAACCTGGCCACATTCCATATCCTATCACATCAGAGTACAAAAACCCAGGCCCTCATAAATTCTGCATGACAACAGAGAGGAAACTGCAAGAATGCACCCCATGGGTTGCAGAGGACTGTTTTTGCCTCTTTGAAGTAGGATTGTGCTCCATGGATGATAAGGAACAAAGCAACTACAGCCAACACCTGAAGACATTATACCTTTTCTGAACATGGGCTGTATTGATTGGGAAACTAAAACTGCACTGGAGAATGTAGAAAAAAAGAGATTTTATTCAGTAGCAACATATCTACTTTGTTTTGGATAGAAACAGCAGAATAAACCTCTTGAGAAAGCTTTTGTTTTATTTTTAGTGTTGCTTTTGGGAAATAAAATTGGATTGGAGAAAAGTACGTTCTTCATTTCTTAACCCAAATTGTCATCACTCCCTACACACTTTTGCATCAGCAGCATGATTTGGCTGTTCTTTGGTCAGCTTTTTCTCAACCCCAATGACTCATCTTTAGAACTGACCCATCACTGAAAGGCTTCTGGCTTCGGGGAAAACATTTCGTCCGTGTCCTCAGATTGGAACAGAATTTTCCACACACTGATCCAGACCAGGACAGTACTTTAAATCTCCTGATCACACCCTGCCCCCCACTGTACACACAGATTTTCTCAAAGGTAAAAAAATGATCCAACAATGATGGAAATCCTGTCAATATTTCAGGGTGACAAAAGAACCATAGACACAAATGTTTAAAAAAAAAGTAAATATATTTTGGAAGATTCAGTTAGATGCACTATTTATGCAGAAAGGACACAAGAGGAAACATAAGATGGATCCTTAATATAAATTTTACTTGCTTTCTACAATAAACAAAAATTAGAAACCACCTAAAAATGCTCTAATGGCAGGTTGAGGCCAGCCTCTCATTGCCTTGAAAAAATTTACATTCTGTCTTCAAAAATAATTGCTAGCCTGAAACTTAACGTGTCTTGGTCTGTAGACTAACCTATGAAAGTGCTTCTGCTACTGCTGCTGCTGGAAAAAAAAAAATACTCAGGAAGGGCACTGGAAAAATTACAGATGGAAAAGGAGTTTTCTGATTGTTCTTAATATTTTATTAAACATTCCTCAACCACTAGATCTAACATATCAGCTTCCAAAGTTTACTCACACTGAACCTTTAGCTATACATGCTGTTTTGCCTCTTATGCAATTGCTATTAGCTTTACAACTATTGTTTTTCCTTGAACACAGTTGCTCAGAAAAGATGTTTCATGCTTATAATATAATTTGTTTTTAAAAAGTATTTCTTGCCTGAACCACTGCCAAATAGCTGATAGTTTCACTTTATAGCTTCATTTAACATTGGCTTTATATTACAGAAAGCACAGAGAAAAAAATGCATGGAAGTTTTAGGGCAAGATTTTGCTCACCCTCTTCATACGCAGGCTTTTATTATTCCAGGACAATCCCTCTTTGGAAATCTACCATATGCAACAGCATCATTTAATTACCAGATAATTACTGCCTTCAATGAGAACCTTTTCTGAACAAGATCTGCTCAGCCTGGAGGCCTGGGGGAATAGCAGCAACCAGTTACAGTTTCCCCATTTCATACACCAGTCTGTGCCAGCCCCAGCGCAAACCTTGGAATGATTTAAGGCAGAGCCGCTGTTGCCTCATTTCTGCCATCTCTCAGTCTTTCAGCCAACTCTCAGTCTTTCTGTTCCATCCCTTTCCTCCAAACCGTCTTCATAAACCTCCTCGTGCACAGAGCCACGCACAGGAACCCGGTTACAAAAGGATTTGAAAATGGTCCTGTTCATACGTTACGTGGTTCCTCTGTCCTGTTGGCATCAGGGTGTTTCAAAGTCATTTTTGCTGTCGCTGTCCTAACGTTAATGTTATGATTAATGCCACAACATCAGACTGTAATGTTATGCATCCCATGGGCTTGTAGAACAACACACAGAACTTTGCAGAAAGGCCTTAAACACATCCTTGTTCGCAGACTTTCTGTAAGATGTGACCTTTCCTCTGGAAATAATGCTGCCTCAAACCAATCATCCCACATGCAGGCAAAACAGGCGTAGCCAGTTCATTTACATAACCTCATCACAAGCTCTCTTTCAAATGTTTGCATCAGATCAAACTACATTTACAGCATGTTTTTATGATATAACGAGGGACCATATGCAGCAGAGGAACTATAAGCCTTAATAGGAAGGTTCTAAATACATTATCCAGGTATTGTGGCCAGTTCAAATTTGTTTTGGCTGGTGGCGTTCTGGTAAACCTGCCCAGGGATTGGTGGAGTGGCGGCCACCGGGACTGTAAATCATCTGCCACTCTTCAACGTTTCTAACCACAGTTAGGGCACACATCGTTTTGGCACTGTAGTGACAGCAGATTTTTTTGATGGACAGATACTTATCACTTCCTGAAAACTGCCTCCCTTTGGAGCGTCATCAGGTCAGGATCTCTACATCAATAGCTTATTTATACACATTGAGTAATTTTTTAAATGTATATATTTTGAAGCACTTGTATAAGATTTAAAATGTTTATTTAAATCACAGTTAAAGACATTGAGAAAAAGACCAAGTTGCCAGCTCTCTTTTATATCCTCTGGCTTCACCGACTGCGGTTGGAGGAGGTCTGTGGTATCCCAGAAGTGCTGTTTTACCACTTACATTACTTTCCCCTCACCAATAAAAGCTGAGTCAGCTTTGATGTTCCGGTCTTAATTGTTACAGCACGTTGTGTCCCACAAGACAGAATATGGCACAACTGGTACATAATTAAAAGAAAAACACCGGGGCACTCGAAGGACAGGTTGCTACAATAAAAGGGAAGGCAGGCAAGCAAGCCACATCTGCTCCCGACAACTGGACTCTTTGATTAGCGATTAATATATACGATGGGTTTGGAATAGGGTTTGAATAAACAGATAGTTAAACAAAAGTCCATCAAAAGGTGCAAGGCACAAGTTTAGTGTGCATCGCCAAAGGGGACAGGGGTGCATCATAAAGCGCCTGATCTTTCCAATGCTTTCTTACCAATGTTTCCCATGTCATAGGTTGCAAATAAATCCCTGAAATGGAATGAAAAGTTAAATTGTCAGAATTGTTTGCTAACTGAAAACAGAAAACCATGAAGCAGGTTCAGGTTGATTCAATATTTTGATTTCAGTCCTTTCTTTTCCTTTCCTCCATTTGACTTCTAAGTTTAAGTTAATCCCCCAAATTTCCCACTAGAAGATCATTAGTAGTAGGGGAAATAGCATATTTTGACAGGAATGTTTTGAGTTATGGAATTCCATAAAACTGAATTTCTTTCCAAAACATTTTGGATTTGATAGATTGGCATCTCTCAAGGATGTGAAATGAAACAAAACACTTTATGGAAAACATCTACACCATACGGTCCCCCTAAAGCAGAGAACAGCACCTGCAGGTCTGCAATTCTCCTGCACAGGGATGCACAGCACAGACACCACCCCATCCCTGTCCAACACACCAGGACACAATAGCAGAGATTTTTGGGTTGGAGGGAGATAAACACCAATGTGTTCAGCTAAATTGAAGTTTTGCCTACATCTTGTTTTTCTCAGTGATAAATTGGATCATCCCATCCTTCCTTGTCCCTTCACAGGTCTAAGCTCATTTCTGACGAGTACTGGAAATACCCATTTGCATCTGTACCCCCAGAAGCAGTGCTCTGTGAGCCAGCACAACGACCGACCCAAACGTGCTGCCGCTGCATCTGCCGGTCTGTCTCCACAGCCCGCATGCACAACAGCCCTGTGTCCCACAGGTCTTTTATCAACCTACAACCATGTGCCGCCAAATTCTTCTTCACGTACAGCTTCAAAAAATCATAAAAGAAGACATCTGCAATAGTTCAGCCTCCCTGGCATGACACAATCAGTAATGGCCACTGGCTCCTAACTCTTCAGAGCGCACTCCATTTCCACGTAATTGAGAAGCAGACTAAGTCTGCAGAGATTATATGGCTGGTTTAATGAAGTTTAGTAAAATGAGCTCATTAATGCAGCTTTCAAAGGAACTTCCATTTTCTACATCGCAAGGCATGATTTTACAATCTTTCAGCACTAACATTAAAATCTCCCCGATTCTGCCATGCTGCCAAATCACAGAGTGCATGTGGAAACTCCAGAAGTTCCTCTAATTGCTTGTAAAATGCAATTGCCATCCTCTACTTATGTGAGATGGGGCCGCGCCTGGCATTTCCCTAACTGTGCTTGGGATCTGCTGCTCCTGCTCCCGTTTGTTTTTTCAGGAATACAATGACGAATGTAGAACTTAAAAAAAAAAAATGAGGAAAATCAGAAAGGGACTCAGTTTCTAATGATGCCATATACATACAAACACACTTTCATGGTTTTTTAAACACTCTCAGTTGAACAATTACTGTATGATTTCTAATTTCTATCACACAGTTGTTTTATCACAGCATTTGAAATCTCCCAAGGTGGTTTTGAAAAGAGGTGTTTTCTTAGACTGTCAGTGCAGCACTTCAGCAAAGCAAGCAGGTGCCGCTGTGGAGGGGAGCATGCGAACCACACACTGGAGTAAAATAGCTAGCACAAAGATTTCTCATGTCTCTGTAACATACCCAGAAGTCAATTAACCTGCTTATAGCTTGTCGTACAAAAAAAAAAAAAATCAATCCATTGTCTTGGACAGAATGGAAACGAATTTTTTCTTCACTGTCAGTGGCATGATGGCACTTGCGAAGTTGTTGTTATCAGAACGGGAAATGCTCATTGGAATGACAAAATGTGTCATCAGATCATTGGCCCAGGTATCTCCCATATTTTGTTTGAAGCATGAAGCGTGCTGGAGGTGGTTAAATCTCTCCAGATGGCTATTTTAAAATAAAGCCTGCCTAGCTGCATGCAATGTAAATCAAGATAAGGCATAGAGCTCAACAGTTTTGGAGATCACCATTGTAGGGCCTTGCATCATGTCCATAAGGAAAACAACAAAGGAAAAGAATGAGGAAAAAGGAAAAGCTTGTATTTGAGAAGAGTTTTTCTTGCTGACAGCAAACAAACAAACGGACAGAGATGGATAGCAGAAAGCATGCTCCTGTCTTTTTCTCATTCCTTTTTGCCATAAAACTGGGAGGTTAACACACCTGTGTATTAATGCAAAAAAATTCCAGCAATACTAAAGAGACTTAAGAAGGTTCCTTTGAAAGAAATAGTGATAATGCTTTAGCTTTCAAATAGTTTGAAAGCCACTTGTGAAGAAATTGCATGTGCAGTCTCTGTCTGCCCTTGTAGCCACCCAAACACACGGCAGAAACAACAGGCAAGAACTGGGATGTTCCTTCTCTCGCTTCTTGAAAGGGGAGCAGGCTGTAGGACAGATCTTCCTTCCTCAAGAAAGTATCATCCTGAAGCACCTTTTCCACCTGTTGTGGCCCACAGGAGCCAGGAAACCCACCTGACAGGGGGAAGGAGTCTTGTTCTGAGGAGCAAAACTTACCAAAGACAAGAACAGAAAAGAGCGCTTTTTCTTTTGCATTAAAAAAACCTGTAGTCCCCACAACATTCTTTGGCTAAGATACTGAGGTCAAATGGATAGCCAGTTCACATCGGAAAAGGTAGTAATTATCTTTAGCTTTCCAAATAAGCATCAATCACTGCTTAATTAAGGCCACAATGTAAATGGGCAGCACTAGACTTCTCTAGAGAGGAAAAGCTTGTGTTGTGTACGGTTATTTCCTTTTCCTAACATGTGCTTTGGTTTACATCCACATACAGGGTCTTGGGGTGACAAATAACATCATTACTGGAAAAGAGTAAACAGCTCACAGAGAATAATTTACATGATTTAATATAGCTTCACTTTCTGTTCATAGACTATATGTAAACAGGTTGTGATTTTCTCCAATTATTCAATTGAATTAACTTGACAATATGTATATATATTAACTTGTTTACATTCTTTTATTGTGAGGATCAGTTGCAAAACACAATATCTGAGATTTAAACTCTGTTGGTCCATTGGTCATTTTAATCATAGGAAAGTATTTCTATCCCCATGTTAGACAGACTTACACTGAGGATGAGGAATCACCTTTCCTATGTTTGTTCAGTACCCAGAGCAATTTAGTTCCAATCCTCCCTAGAACATGTGCATGCTGCCATAACTCGAATTTATGAGGACAACTATGAAACTGCTATGAATTTGAATTTACAGTATCCTGGCATTAAGGCATAGATCTATGACCATAATAGAAGAGTTACAAAGCAAAAAGAAGTATCCCAAGTGCTGAAAGGAGACAATGCCTCCAATATTCATACTCCTCTTCATTGGTTAAATGGAATAAAATGTGGCATTGTTGTTGGAAAAAAATTGCAGTCTTTCTCATAAAGAGTCATACTATCAGTCACTGAAAAACACATGACAGTCAGCCATCATAAAACAAAATAGATTTTAAATTATTCTCCAGTGACCAAGACAACTAACATTTTATTTCCTGAAACATCTCTGACATTTCTGCTTGTTTTTTAGAACTTAGCTATGAAATTATTTCTCTAATACTTTACTGATCTCTTAAATTTCAGAGCCATGGAAGGAAAGAGTTGCCCAGCCATCCTAGGTTCTCTTGGCTTTCTGCCAATGGCAGAAAATCGATGAGGATGGAAAGCGTAGTGCTAAAGATGGTTCCCCCTTTGTGTCAACTCCCCCCAAAAACATAGAGGAGTTCTGCATAACCTTATATGCTTGTTACTCTCACTGCTTCTGTTTAAGATCTTTGAATAAATGGTGGAGGAGAAATCAAGAGAGAAAACAGACTCAATAGTGCTGATGGCATTAAGCCTCAGAGATTAGTTAGAGTTTATCTCAGCACAGATGGTGATCCCCCAGAGGAGACTTGGACCTTGGTGCATCTAAGTGTTATGCAAACACAGAGCAGAGATGGTGGCTGTCCCACAGGGTTTACAGTCTGAGTAATCACTTTCTGTACAATTACCCTCATTCAAGTTCATTCGTAGCTTAAAGCGTTGCTCAGCATGAACTAGAACATCAGTCTGAACTTCCATGTAGTGGTGAACAGAGTTCTTAGTTTGGTGATTACATTATTAATAATACCATTATTATTATTATTTCACTAGATTAAGTGAAAAGGCTAAGGGAGATGGGGATTGGCAGGAAGGTCACTCTTGATCTAGATGTTCCCAGCCCCAATTCAGCACAGGCAGGCTACTGCCACAATTGCAGGTGACAATGTTCAGGAGCAGCATAGAGTGGGTAGAAGTACACACTGGGTGGCAATTTCCAGCTGGAAAACTTCAGCTGGGCATTTGTGGTTGGACTATATCTGCTTCATGCCAAACAGTGGGTGAACATTGTCTGTGACCTTACTGTGACCATGGCTTGCTCTTTCCACTGAAATGGGAACCTTTCTTCCTCGCACAATATAAAACTAACCTGAGAGGAGGTTCCAAGTTTTCACCTCATTAGCCATTTTGGTGGAAAGCAGCTGTATAAAGAAATATATATGAAATCCAGGTGTGAAAGATTTTTGATGTTATATGGCAGTTTCTAACTAAGCATTCATCATGCATAAAAATTGCAATTTCGAGATGGCTACCAAACCAAATAAAACTGAACATCTTTGAGTGTGTGTATTTTAATAGCCCAGACTTGTATAAAATATTAGCTATGTTTTTGAAAGAATGGACAATTTTCCTGAAGTCCCAGGTTTCTTTTCTCTCCCAGCTTCATCTTCTATTGCTCTCTTTCTATTCAGCACCAATTTGCTAATTTGCAATCCCCAAAGACATGTGTTTTCTCTTCTTATTTGACTCTAATTTTGGCTGGACCTCAAACCAAAGCCTGTGTGTTCTCTGCTCGGAGATTCATTATTAAGTACAGTCTAGTGGTTCTTGCATCCTGCCTTTTATTTTCCCAGGACTAAGTCCACAGAGGGACTAATAAGCCTGAAGTGGAACATGGGTGGAATTTAGGCACTTACGTAGAAGAGCATAATTCCTAAAATGTCCTACATAAAGCCTAGCTGGAGTCCCCAGATATCTAAATTTGCATTTCTAAAGTCCACAGGCATTTAACTTGCCTGTCAAGAAGTGTTGCCCTCCCAGAACAGCACAGTAAGTTAGTGCCTCACCTGCTCAGGGGCTCTCTGATTTCTCAAACCGCAGTCTAAATCACTGCGGGAGCCAGAGCCATTCACCCAAACCAAGCTTAGCGTGCACAGATGCGAATGAGTTGCACACAAAAGCATAGCAGTGAGGGCAGCTTTCATTCAGCTGGGTGGTGGGGTCCATCTTGTCTATACTGGCTCCGCTCAGTATGTAGGAGGTCCGGGCTAAACAGCTTTTCAGCAGAGGGAGTTTAAAACCCTCTCTCCCATCTTGTAAAAGTACCGGTGGCTCTTCTGGGCCCTGGGACTGGCCACTCAAAACTGAAGTTGCAGCACTGTGCAGGAAAACATTGGCAGTTCCCTGTTCCAGAGGAAGAAAACGACAACATGCATGACTCAGATACCCTAAACTGGGGTAGGGCTTTTAGTCTGCACTCCCAAAATTTTTCAGACATTTTACATTAGATTATGTTTGGAGAGGATAGAGAAAAAATTGTATAGGACTTGCTTGAAGCACTGAGTGCTTCCCATCACCTCGGGGAGCTAAGACGTGCTCTTTGCAGTCGCGGTTGAAGAGCTGGCATAGGCAGCTTTCGGTCAATGAACACCCTTCTGAGGTGTCCATCTCTGCCCATACAAAGCAGTTTAAAGCCTGTAAGTCCACAGACAGTCAGGCCCTTAAAAGCTAGGTGCAGTGATGACAAGCATCCAGGACTGATACCACTTATAGAGCTAAGCTTCAGTACAGTTTCCTTCTCCAGGTGAGCAGTCTTTTTAGTGTTTCCAATCTACAAATCAGAAAGCAAAATGTAAACGCTCTCTCTCCCTAATCCATGGCATAAGATAGACAGGAGTCTCACTTAAAAACAACAGGCACGTTATGTCTATCACCAGACGGGCAGGCACATCTGGTTCCTGAGTACAGGTGCTTTGGGGTGCAAGGACTGAACAGAAATTCCAAAATGTTCTGAGCGGATGTCTGCCTGATCTATATGTTCTGGTGACTGGGAAACTGGACTATACTGTGTGCATCCCAGCAGATAAGGACAGATACAGCCAGGATATTCATTAATGCTTCCCCTGAGAATATGACGTAAAATAGGAAATCAGTAAGTTGCCCTATGACACAGTGTTAAGTCCTAAGTATTCAATCCACACATTTTAGGAGCTTGTTGACAAGCTGGAAATGGTCCAGAAACATGTTTGCAAAGATTTCAAGACCACAGAACCCATCCTGCAGTTGGACACTCCAGAAACTCCGGCTGTTTAGGTTATGTCAGAGGAGGTCAATGGGTGATTCACTCATGGTCCATCAGTAAGGAAGAATAATCCTTGTTAGGAAAGAGGCATTAGTGAAAACACAGAAATTAGGTTTTTGTGCAGAGAGGAAAGAAGCTTTTATATTTTTGGTAATAAATAGTGACAATAATGGAGCGATATGACTATATATCCACAGTTGGAATGAATTCCTCAGCACTTCAACTTTTTAAATATAGATTGTCTGTTCTCTGGGATGTGCTCTCGGACAATATGAGAGCAAAGACTGGACACAGAAATAAATGGGGGCAAGTCTATGGCTCTGTGGTGTCGGTAATCTTAAGGTCATCAGAATGGTTCAAGCTATTTTTAAGAACCCATGCATCTTTTAGGAGAAATCCTCAATTATTTGCACCACTATGCAGTATTTTTTCTGTCACAGTTTTACTTTGAATCTTTCAACGAAACATATGATTTTCCATCTCATTCTCCAAGACTGTCTTTTTGGCAGGGATTGTCAGAGTTTTTTATCCTCTAAGGATGTCAGAAGGTTCTGTATTTTGTCAAACTTTGTGGTAAATAACTCAAACATTTACTTTCCTATTTCTCTGGCTGCTTCACAGATAGAGGGCAGGACCTTTTCTCCAAGTCAGTATATCATGTTCTGGATCTGTAAGGCGGTACTAGGAACAATTTGAATGGTTTCTACCACACTGAACAAGACATAATTTCAATGAGTAAGACTGGTAAAGTCATTAGTGGCTGCACATAGGCATTATGGTGGTCAAACAGTCGTTCTGTGCTCAGGATTTCTGTTCTACAGCCAGTCTCTAGTGTAGACAGCACGTCGCACCTCTGTGCCCTGCTCAGACGGCCATTGCCCATGGCTACTTTTATCACCTGCTGGCAGTGGGATAGCTGCCACTTCTCTTACACTAATTACACGCGTGGTTCGTTTATGTAATACAGATCATATATACAAACAAACAAAACACAACTGTGGCAATTAAGGGGAACACCAGCGGTGACTTAAAAGAAGACAGAAATCTGTGTTATAACAGATATCATTTGTCCCCAAAATTTCTGTTCTAGAGCCACAATTGCAAGTACTAATGGAGGAGTTCCTGAACAAGAACCACTGTGCTTTCAAATGACTCTGCAAAGCAGTAATGAAGACAAAATTTAATTTATTTCAATTAAGGAGGTTTATGAGTTATTACTCACAAGGTTTGCTAGCAACCATAAGAGTGACTGCTACTATTAGGGTTTTTTTTTTTTAACTCCAGCTGAGCCACAGAAGCAGACTGTTATGAAAAGCTACCTGACTGATGTGTTGAGCTCCTGGATTTCTACCATGCTAGGACTGAGTGATCTTACAGCTTAGTAATGACAGGAATGATTACCTCTCAGGATGGATGTAATGCTACATTTCAGGGCTTAGGTGCATAGCTGCTTTCCTCTTATTATATCTCCCTTTTGTACTCGATGTATTCTAGTCAATGGCACTGTAATTTCCCAAGCAACTCCTGCTTTCATAAGGAGCCCTCCTAATGACTCTGCCTTGCCTCATTTTCTCCTCAACAAAATGAATAGCTCTCCTGCCCTAAGCAAAGCCTGTTTTTATTTTCCCTCCTTTATTTTTGTGCTTGCTGTGATGGACCTTAAAGATGTGGCCATTTTCAAAAGTTAATGAATTCAATGCTGAGGAAAAGCTCCGCGCCATCAGCCTGGGATGCTGCAGTACCACAGCTATCCACGGGACCCTGGCATTGGGCTCCAGGCTCTGCTGCCTGCACTGCATTGCCCCAGCAGTAACTGGATCTTACTGGGAAGAACCAGCCAGCACGAGGGTGGCTAATTTCTGGCCCCTCTGCCTAATTGCAGCACGTTGTGGTGATTTTAAACAGAGCATCAGACACGCGGACTCCAGGGCAAGAGAGGGATGTAATCTGCAGACCCCTGTAAACCGAGGCAGGTAAACTACCGAGTACAGTTGCCAGCCCAAAACTAAAGACAAAGTCTCTGTAAGAACTGCAGTCGTTTCAGACTTGGATCAGTCACTTGGCATGAAACACCCTCTACCAACGTCAGATATTTCAAATACACTGATACTGCCTCCTCGCTTTTTTGCTGTTCATTATTTTAAATGTTGTCTATGAGACTTCAGAAAGCCAATTCTCATGCTGATTCTCCACAGATATTTATCAGACACAAAATGCAGTATCAGATCTAGAAGCACTGACAGATCGCTCCATACCAAGCTGGTTTGCCCTTGTTTGGTAAGGTATGCAAGATTTATTCCTTGAGCCACTTGTTATACAAGGCAGGTATTGAAAGGCAGTCAGCATTCCTGGATATATTCACGATGATGAGGGAAATCCTCCAAGTCATAGAAGCCAGACAGTGGAAATCAAGAACTTTAGTCACTGTTGCATCTTCAAAAATCTCTCCTACATTTTACAGCACTTCATTATTTTCTCTCTTTCTCTACCATGCAGATCCATAGGACTTGAGAGCTGCTATTTTCTTTCCCTGTTCTCCTCCACTAACCGTTATTTCCTTCCAGTAAGTAACATTTTCAAAATGCTAATATTTGTTTTGTATTTAGTAGCTTTTTCTTTTTTTAACATATGCCCAAATAAAGAAGCTGACAGTATAAATGACACTTGCAACCTCATTTTTGCATTCACTTCATGCAGAACATATTCATACTCATGGCACACTTACTAAAGCACAATATCCCTTTAAATCACTCTGAACATAATATCTTTAAAGCACTGATTAAGTAGTTGCCCCTATCAGTGTAACTACTGCCTGCTAAGTGTGCTGTTAAATCAGCAGCTCATCAAATGATCTGATGCTAGGATGTAACAAGTTTCTGATGGAGTTGTGCTCCTTCAAAGAACAAGCATTTTTTTCATCACCCTCTTAGTCACCTAATTTGACTGAGATCTGAGATCCTAATGCATCAATCTTGTTAATTCTCTTGCCAGTACATAAGAAATTGAAGCAATAAACCACAACCTGTTTGTAGTGGTGTTAACATTATTATGTAGTACACCAGCTGACAGGAGCACCGCTTTTCCATTAAACTTCAGCCAATACAACAAGCCTGTAGCTCTTGGGAGTGTCTATCTTGTCACGTCTTTTTTCTTTTCTTCGTCTTTCTAAACCACAGATGACTCACCCAAAGTGCTGACCCTACATTCACTCTACTCAGTGTTGGGTTTTGCATCGTAAAACACTGACACAGTCTCTCATTTCTATTGTACTTTCTCTTTGAGTGATGCTATCATTAATGTTAAGACTCCAATTCAAACCAGCAGGTGCTAAACATTCCAGGAGAACTGTCAAAAATGTTTCTAATGGGGTTAAAAATATTTTCCTTTAATCTGATTCCTCTAAATGGTTGAACCTTTTTTGTTTAAACATAAAAAAAGAAAAAGAAATAACTCAGGCAAATAGCATCTGTTTCAAAATGTCAGCCATAAAGCTGAAGTTTGGCAAAGTTGTATATACAACTATAAATATAACACAGCATATGATAACATGTAGTGTTGAAGAACTGTAAGCATCACTGATAACAGCTCACCCTTGACAAACTAGCTTCATCTTAAAGAAAGAAGTTCGATCTCAAAATTGGACACAAAAGCTAATGTAAGCAAAGTGCCCTGTAAAAGCCGCGATGAAAAGTATACAGAATGAAAACCATAAGACAGGATTTTAATGGCAGCTTTGTCTGAATACAGGCTACAGCATTCCAGCCCTTGGGAGTCATGGTGGTGCTGATTCATGGGAAAAGGGAGAGAGGGAGTTCTTCTGAGGGCTTTTTTTCACCTCTTTCATTTGGGGCAAATACTGAGTTGTTTCTTCCTTTCTGCAACCCGGTTTTCCCATCCTTAATTACAATGCATTGTTTCCTCCCAGGAAAAAAACTACACCCTTCTGCATTTGCCAGAACATGCGTATTCCCCGTTGGTGGTTGTTAGAGATACCCTACTAGTATATAACTTTCCATGTGAGGGCTGCCATGGTAACACAATTTACTGTATACCAGAGTTAATATGTGCATAGACACAGAATAATGTGCAGACACACAAATTACTGCTTCCCTATGGACTGCTTCTTCTGGCACTGATTTTGTTGCTGTTGTTGGACACATGCTTTATACATTAAAGACAGAAAAAACCTCTTTGCATTTGATCTTGTATGCTGACTGTTAGGATATATAATAGAAATGTGTTCTTTACACTCGGAGGGGGAAGAGGTTGCACAATTGCAAATGCAGCTATGCTCGTGAAAATGCTACATGCGAGTGAAGTAAACTCTGAACTGATCTCCAGGCATTTTTACATGGGGCAAACAAATGGGCAATTGTTTGTTAAAGGTCCAGTCCACTTGCAATGGCAAAAAGTTCTTTATTCTAAATAAGGAAAGTATCATTTTGAAAAATAAATGAATGAGGCAAAATAAAAGCTTTGCAAAATAGCAATGGGATTTCCTACTCTGCAGCTGTGTGCTATTACCAGCTATAGTATATCACTCAAATGCTGCTTTTAAAGGGGTAACTGTCAGCCTACAGGGATTAAGATTGAGAATTTGCAATTCATCATCTTTATTTGGAAGTCTGGTAGCTTGCCTGCCCAAATTAAATACTTTCTCTATCACAAGTATACTTTTCAATTAGTTAGAAACATGGACTGCATTTGATTTCAATAAATAAACAAATTATAAACTCTTGAATCTTTATTAATTTAAATCAACAGTTTAAAATTCAGTCTTGCAAAGTACATGACACTCTGAGATATCTTAATATAATTATGGCAACCTACTTTTCCGATTGTCAGAGTCTCAAACATTAACTCAATTGCTTCCAATACAGCGCACTTTATGCAGGCTGTCGGCATCAAGCTCCTTTAGGATTTTGCAACAGAAATTTTGCTAAGGGTGACACTGAAGGCAGAATCAGGCCCACATGTTTCTACCCTCTTTCTTTTGGTCTCCTGAGTGCAGATTTGCAGTTAGGAGTAACATAATTTTTTCTGTTTAAAAGACTCCCAGTAATTTGTAGAAGTGGATTTGCAACCAGAGTAAACTGGAACTCTCACTGCTATTGTTCAGTACTGTTTACAGCGTTCAGAAAAGGGGAAAAAAAAAAAAAAAGAATTAAGGAACTACCACTTTTATCATAGGTTAGCTGACCTATGCACAGGCAGGGAAAAAAAAATACAGTGGAGACTGAAGGAGTGGAGCCTGTTGCTTAGATGACAGCCATTGCTGTGATCACTTGAATTCTGGCTCGGCTGTCTGCACTGCAAGATGAGCTCATGCATTTAACACACATTCGGCTCACTTTTATACGTGAATATAGGTGCACACATAGGTACTCATTGACGTAGGCATAGAGCTGTGTTTATGCATCCATATATGTCTGCAGGTCCTGGACTGTACAGACCAGGTTCAGTTGCAGTAGGTATTGCACATACAAGCGGAGAACATGCTTCCTGAAGGGTACAGAAAGTAGCAGGGTCCTTGATCTAATTCAGCACCATGTTTCTAAGGTGGTTATTGACATTATTGGGTGAGTGTCACGGTTAATAACAAAAATTAATACAGTGCAAACCTCATCTGACTGCACGTTTTCTGGAGTATGAGATGGAGGCTTTGGCAGAACTAGGAACCTTTGGAAATTTTGGTTTGCAAAGTTTCCATGGGCTTTACAAAAGATTGTAAGATTGCCAAAGGTGCAAGACAACATATCATGCATCATCACAATCTCTTGCAGACAAGCCACCCATGGGTGCTTATCTTTGGGTGTTCAGTGTCGGCCCAAGGCATACTAATTCAGGTTCAAGGTCATGCTGGCAATAGCTACACAGTTTTCATGACAGATAGAGTCTTAAAAGTATAAATATCTTTTGCTTTGAGTAGGATTTGATGTTTCTGGAAACCCCACCCCTAATTTCTGCTTCATGGGTATATAGACCTGCTTACAACCCTGTGGCTAGACAATGGCTCCTGCAAATTCCTGCCTGAAGCTCTTTGCTACCTCTGAATTCTCCCAGCTCTGGGCTCCTGAGGAACTCATGGGCCCCTTTGTTTTCAGTACTGGATTCTCCATTAAAGCCATGAACACTGACTGACTGGAACTCCGGTTAATGAAACATAACCACACAACTGGAGGTATTCGGCTATTGGTGCAAAGGAGAGAAGAAATAAATCCAGATAAATGAGTAAGTGCTACATTGCAGCAGTTAAATGACTAAAGCAGCAAGGACTAACTCCACATCAGACTGTTCTTCCTTTAGTGAAAGGAAGTGTGCTGAGAGGAAATCTCCTTCGGTAACCATAAACACAGAGTAAAAGCACACATAGGACGCTATGTATTATTTGCCAGCTATAATTGCTTCCTGTCAAAAATGGACAAACAGGCAAAAGTCATTAACTTGACTTCTCCCTGGGTTTTACGGAGCAGATAGAAACTTAATGTTGAAAGTCAAGCATGAAGCACGGCTTCAGACGATGCAGAGTGCCCCAGCCTGGCACTGCTCCTGGGCGCTCAGCCTGCCAGGGCAGCCACTGCCCAGGGGCCCGAGAGAACCTGCGCTGCACCGGCAGCACATGGCGTTACGCAAACTACACGCCCCGGTGACACCGCAGGGGTCTTTCAGTGATGGACTATTTGGGTCAGACCCCACAAGCATCCCCAGCTCGCAGCCCCTTGGTGCAGCCCAGCTGCCGGCGAAGGTTTTTCTGTGCAGCGCAGGGTTCGGAGATACAAGCCAGCAGCCAGTTTTAGCATATTGACTTGCAGCAGTCTGGGAATACTGTTAATCTAAACCACATATAAACGGTTTTGTCCTTTGTAGGTCTCCAAATGTTAGGTAGAATGTAGCCTTAATAAAAGACCATCACTTGTTTAATCATGCCTTTGTCATTTATACATAATACAAACATACAATTTGGTCCCTTTTTGCTGACGTATAACATGACATGATACTCATCTTCAAATAAGGAACAATAGCAACTTCATATATAGTTTTACAAAATAACACTTTTCCTTTGTTTGACACCTGCCCCCAAAACCAAACCAGAACCCAAACCAACAAGTTGACGGATCAATCCAAACTCAGTCATATTTTTGTGTGCAACAGTTGGTTGCTAATCATTAACCTAGTTGAAAGTTTATAAATATATATAAATATATATATAAATACCTCAGAGAGATATATATAAAAAAATATAAATATATATAAATTATATATATATATAAATACCTCAGAGAGATAAATGAAAGTAACTATTTCTGCAGTCACAAAGCCTAATAATAGAGAAATGCTTTCACAAAACAGGCAAGTGACTTCAAAATAAAAATCGAATTCAAAACTGAAGAAACTCATTAAACTCAGGACCAGTTCCTAGGGGTGGGAAAAAAAAAAAAAAAAAAAAAAGAAAAAGCAGCACACTGTCTCTCCTGTATGAGTATTGTACATGTTCATCCAATTTTTGAGTGCTATAAAATTGGTTTAAATATCACGTGTGGGTTACATTTCCAAGCTGTGTTTCAGGAAAGGTCTTTTCAACATGTCCTCATGGGAAAATCATGCCACAGTTTAAGTGGTGACATTTCGGAAAGCAGAAAAGTTGCACAGTATGAAATTGTTTGACTGTAGAAGAGATGAATATGCTATTTACTATGATAAGTACTAGTTATGTCCAATCATTCAGAATTTACTCTTTAATGTGTGCAAGGGGAATGCAAGCTACTTCAGTTGCAATTAAATGCACCTTAGGCTATTGAAGTGATGAAGAAATAGTAGGAAAAACGTAAAAAAAATCTTACAAGCGAGCTATGAGAAGGGCAAAAAAGCAGCTCTTAATTTTTTATGACAGACATAACAAGGTGGATCAGAAAGCACAGACACATTGCAGGCCTCAGGTTCTGGAAGAACAGGGCAATGAGTTAAACACCAGCAAACAGACTGGTCAATATTATTTCCAAAAGTATCAACTACATTCTCACAATTTCTTCTAGGACTACTGAGAAGAGGCTAAAGCCCAGTTTTAAGCTGATATTATACCAACTCTTCTCATACAAAATTTGACTCACTTTCTTGGGAAAATGAAATGTTTCATACTGAAAGTCTGTTTAGAGGGAGACCCTGGCTGGATACCCTCAGGTCCGTACTCCCTCCTGTAAATCTCACAGACTGGCAGGAAAGGTTGCAAGAGTCTGTAGAAAGCAAAAGCTGCACAGAGCACGTCAATGGAAAGCAGAACCACCCGAGCAGCAATACCTGACTCTTCCAGCTTTTACCCATTCACAAAGGGAAATATAATCACATTTACTGACTGCACCAAAACAAAGATTACAATAAACTCCACTTAGAAACGTGTAGATCTTCCCAAAGGTCATATTGAAAGAAATGAAATTTTCAGGTTGCAGTTTAAATATGCACATTTGCAAACTTGCCCACACTTACAGCCAGCGATTCTCCAGATTCTCACTCTTTTACAGAAAGGCACAAGACATGCTAAGCCAAGAAAAATAAGCTTGCCTGTGGTTCTCCACTCTGCTGCATGGTTACAAAATCCTCAGAACCTGAATAAATAGCATCACTTCAGAGTTATGCTATGGCAAGATCAGTCTGAGTCCCGGCAGACGTGGGTTTTGAAGTAAACCTGTTTTACAGTCATTATTTTTAATGACTATACCTGAATTAATTTCAACTGTTTGCAAAAGAACCCTATCTGTGGAGTTCAGAGAATGTTAAAAGCAGGTGATAGAACTGCATAGGTTTCTGTGCCATTCATGTCCTCTTACCTGCTTGAATCTTCTACACACGTGGGGAGAGGACAAAAGTGACCACACGTGTACCTAAATGTCAGCAGCTCTTAGTTTTACATCATTCATACAACTTTCCTACTCCATGCCATCTCACTGACCAATAGACTGGTGAGCTGAGCACGGGTTTTGTGATTACTGCATTTGGCCTCAGGGTAGAAGTGAGAGCAGCACCCATTAAATCTGCGTATGTAAACTTCTCTACAAATATCAGATTCCTGATTCAGTGTGCCTGAACTCAAATGGTGCTAAATACTTTCTTTTGACATAACCACACTGTACTGAACTTTGAGAACCTCACTTTCCAAGCTATGCTTCTCAGTCATAGCTGGAAGTTATGCATCTCAGCTCCACAACTCTTGAGAATAAAAACTGAGAACAAAGCCTCTGTGTAAAACAGAGGACATAGCCAGATCACAGATTAAAATAAAGTGATTAAAACACCAACAGAATGTAAAGCTTTTCTTTATTCATTACTACATTATGCAAACTGTAAGCATCCAAGTACTGCATGGTCACCAATAATAAATAATGATGAGAGGTTCAGTTTTCAAGTTGTATATAATACTGAAAATTTGGTTAATAATTTTGCACCTGTGTACTATAATTGTGTGTTTAATCTTAAATTTTAATGCAATTAATTAACATATGATTAACATATTTTTATTTAAGGAATGGAAGAAAGGTTATGTTTTGCTTCTTTTGGATTTGAAGGAGACACACTTTATTATGAAACAGCATTTCTGTTGAACACTCATGGAAAAATACTGACTGTCTTTATCACAACCGGTTAAAAAGGAAAGTGATATTTTTAACAGGTGTCACTCCAGTAAGAATTAATATCAAGACTGCCATTACTTTTGTCTAATCAGCGAATATATAGTTACAAATTATTCATATACCTGCAACTATATTCATAAAGCTTCAGCAGGCACTGACTATTTCTAACACCGGTATAGATTGCTTGGAATAAATTATAAATGTAATGTTCATTAGTTAACACAGATTCCCAGTAACATCACCACCAACAGTGTTAAAAGAAACTTCATGAAGTTTCATCTTGAGATACAGCATAGTAGCATAAAGAAAACAAAGATGAGTATTTCATTACCAACTGAAAAATTGTTGAAATAACTGAAAAATTTGTCAAGGTTTGCATGCTAGAAATAGTCTTCTCATTTATTTATTTTGTTTAGCTATATTTAATGGTTACAGTAAAGAGAAGTTGAGTGGCATTTCAAAGAGGAGGAGGGATCATAAGAAATAAGTTCAACTTCAGATAGCGGTGAAAGCTAGCATTCAAGCTTAATTTGTAAAAGCATTTAAGAGACTAGATGGTGCTTAGAAACAAAGGCAAAATACATCAGTGTCCCGAAGATGAATGCATTGTAGACAGTAGTTTTAAAAGCTCAACTCTTCCTCCTGGTTGAGGTGATAATAGAAAGAAATACTGGAGTGTCATAGACTCAAACTCTGGTTGTAGGTATGCAAACCCAAATGGCTCACCTTCCAAAGCTCATGAAGCAAAGAAAGAGGATTGTATTTGAAAAGCTGATGTTGAGTAAATTCAGTAGCACCTCCCGCAATGGACTACTCTGCTCTTTGCTATGTACTTTATGTGTTCTGCTTAAGTCTGAGAATTGATAAACAGATGGTGAAAACTCTTGTTCTGCTACAGGTTTCTTCTGCAATCTTCTCTTTCCCTATGTATTCCTATGAATTTTTTTCTACAGTATGCTGCTCTCTTCCACTTATTTCTTCTGCTCCATTTGTTTAATCTATAAAAGTGAGGGAAGGAATGAGGAGAGAGACAACACATGGCCAGGAATTGAGAAAAAAAAAGTACCATAGACAAGAATAATAAAAAAGAAATTGGGTTATGGTCTTCAATATATTGAAATCCATGATCATGTTTTTCTCCCTCTAGCAAGTATTCCAAAGGTTTGGCCAGTTCTCAGGAAAACTCTCTCATGTGCTCATGAATTTATGGCTATTTTTGAAGATTTCAATGCCTAGTGGAATACAGATACCATGGAAAATCATGACTACAGAGGAAGAGACAGGCAGTCTTTCAATCAACTGAGGGTTACTTACTTGGAAGACTGAATTAATTTGTCCTCAGTATCAAGAAAGATGCAGTGAAAGAAGAGCACATGAAATTTGCTGGAACTCATTCAAGACATGCAGTTCCATTTCTAGGCCATATGCTCTGAAAATCACTTAGGCAATTTGCTCATATGTAAAAGGGGTTGAATTATACCAATCTTTCCCCCAAAGACATTATGAGGTTAAACACAATATTATTTTCATTTAAAAAACCACATCATGCATTGAGAAAATATTGTGCTTTTCCTGCAAAAATATTGCATTTCTTATGTGACTAGGAGTCTTAGGGAAGAAAAAAAAAAAAAAAAAGAGTGCAGCAGGAATAATCTTCTCTTGATAGTTGTGCTTGTCCCATAAAATTTCATGAGTAACACTTTTCTCCTTGATTAATATAGCCCCAAAGGCCTTTGTTTCAAATATTATTTCTAATTATTCATGCTTTGTAAATGCAATCACAAGTAAAGATGAGAGGAAAGCAGGCTTACTCTTTAACGTATTGGATGGAAACACTGAACTTTAAACATGTAAAGAAATGGATATGAACACTCCTATCTCCAGTCTAACAATTAGATTTTGTCAGAGGTAGGATTTTCTTTTGCCTAGTAATAAATTTGTGTAAAGAGCTTTACACAGTGTGTCTTTACTCACAGTGAGCAGAATACAAGATAAAAAAGAAAAATGCTGTGAAAAACAGAGGTGAAGGTGCTTGTTTTATATTGAGTTTTCCTATTAACTCCGTACAGGATGAGCGCTCACCAACAACCCCACTGACATCTGCAAGGTGAAGTCCAGGCTAGGTCTTGGGTTACAACTACTACCGAGTATTTGCATGCCAGCAGAGCAGGTCCAGCTTCCCTCTATGTGAAGAATTAAAGCCTTTCTGTGTATGGATTGAAACGTGCTGGTTTGGACATCCTGTGCCCAAATGCCATGATGCAAGGGAAAGAGAGTCAGGACAAAGCAACCTACAATTGTCAAGATAGAAAAACTCCAGATACTAATTATCCCAAACCCAACTGATGTAAAACACAAAGGGACGGATATCCAAAACTAGGTAGACTCTCAGCTCTATTGTTACAGCACCATTTTGCAGATATCTGATCAGTCTTTATAGAGTGAGGTACTGAGAAGAAAGATAGTAGGAATTCGATCAATATATGAAAGTGTTCACATTGTCACTGCCTTGTGATGTTCTTTAATTTACAGGAAAAAACCCCGACACCTGGTGTTAGAGCCCAACACTGTTTCAGGTGCAGCCCTCTGTAAAGTTACTGCTAAGCCAGAAATATGGTCTTGTGCTCTAACGCCTGTTTCATTGGAGGATGGAACAGCATGGAGGATTTTCCTTAAGTACATCCACAAAACATGACACACGGAAGAGTTTGCATGAAACATTCATCCAGTTTTGCTGCATTGGAAGATTAAAAAAAATTTAAAAATCAAGAATCATCTTCCTACAAAGCTTGCCCTGCCTGCATCCTTAGCTGTAATTTCACCAGATCTAGTAATGTTTTTCTTTCTTTTTATTTTTTTAATTGGTGCAGGAGTGTTACTTTGTTTATAATGTGCCAATGTTTCACATGTTCTTTAACGCGGACCAATTTCTGAAAGGATCTGTAATCTAGAACTCCCTGCGCAACAACTGGCTTGTCTGGATTTAGCCATGCATTAACATCATCACACTTTACTCAGTTTTCAGTGTGATGCAAAAAGAAAAACAGATACATGAAGTGAAGGCTTAAGGAAACGCCAGGCAGCCATCGTCATAGATACCAAAGAGAGATATGCTACACCAGGGTCCTGCCAACTGAGCGCTAAAGCAACAGACACATAAATTTACAAGATGAAATACATTTCAGGTCTAAAGCAGAGCTAAAGCCTTAGCTTCTTCTGTTACTCCAACAAGTTTTACACCAGAGCAACTGCATCTGCTTCAGAAATACCCACATCTTTGTCAGAACACAATCCGGCCCTGAAATGCATAGAGAGGTTAAACAATACATGGTGGAAAGGAACGCCCAGACAGCCAACACCTCCACAACTGCCTTTGAATACTAAACAATGCACAGCAGAAACTAGAATATTCCATGTTTGTCTTTAATCACCGAGCACCACTTTTTAAAATTTAAATTTGTGCCTTTGAGTCGGTTTTTGTTGCCAAAAGCAACAGGTCTTAACAGATATAGTGTGAAACCCATTGTTTAGAACTGGCACTAACTGTTCTTCCTCCCTCTGTAGCAGTAGGGAGTTTTTCCAGGTATGTGGGAGGCAAGCTGCTTGGAGCCATTATATTGGTTGTTCTCAGCATGATCTCCTTCATTAAATAATCTTTTAATGCAACATTAATAGTAATTGCAAGATTACAGTTCAAAATATTTGATAACATCACACTATGCAGTTGAAAAGCTACCGATCTCTTCTCTAAAGCTGGCTGTGGGGGGCAAGCCTACTGTGAAATGCCACCAGTCCCTTGAACTGAAAGCACTGCAACTCCCTTTGTTACTTCCGTTCCAGGTCTGGATGTCTCACAAATGATAAATGGTATAACCTAGCAACGGAGGGCAGAAGGAAGGAAAACAACTGGTTAATTTGTTTTTTACTTTGAACTTTTTAAAGGACATGAACGTAGAAGGGGTTTTTTAATTGATTCACAAAGCGGAGGACTGTCAATCGCCTATTAGGAGATGATATTTATGTACCACTACTTGCATTCATGATGTTTGAATATCCATAGGTATTTCAGAAGAGTAAAATTATTCAATTTTTACCTGCGTTGAGCCATCTGCTGCTTCTGTATATTCTTCATATATAAACAAATGAATGAGTTGCAACCTTGGATTCTGTAATTCATTAGCAAAAATGTGCTTAAGTCTACTATTCTGTCCAAGTCAAATATCCTTTCTACTGTGATTAGTATTGACTCTTTTTGACTGGCAACTCCTTCAGAAGAAAGAATAAATTGTTAGCCATTGCTTACACCAAATATTTAGGTGTAGTTAAACTCTATTCATCCATTCTCTCCCATCTAAGCATCCATTAGTGTTCTCAAAATCGGTCACCTACTGGTTAAGAACTGGAAAAAAAAAAATTGATATCCCTCTCCTCTTTCTCCTGAATGTTAATCTTCCATATGAAGCTTTACATTGATTCTAACTTTGAATATTAGTAGTAGTACTGGTAACAATAAAAACATTTCCTCCCTGCAGAACCAATCTGGATCACAGATGCTACCAGTTCAATGGATATTATTTTTGCTGTATACGAATTCCTTAACACTAGACTCTCAACTGTCCTTAAGGTGAAATAATGAAAAACTTTGCATCAAGGAACATGACAAGATTGGAGAAGCCAGAGGCACACGGAACACGCCACAATTTTCAGTTACACAAAGGTGTTGAGAAGAGTTCTTGCAAGAGCTTCGGAACAGAACATGGTTAACAGGTACTGGAGAAGGGCCTAAAGGCACGACCTTGTATGACAGATTACATTAGTCCAGGTGAACTGTTCAAGAACCACCAGAAACCCAGGTCGAGGATTACAGTATATCTTCCCTATAAATGGGTAGAAACATTCAGAAACTCCGTAACAAAACACTGCCTAAATTGGCTTAATTCAACATAAGCAGTTCAGCATAACTAACATAACTAGAATAACTTCAAGAGCAGCTTTATTTTGGAGTAAAGTAACCAAATCTCTAAATTCAGCAGGCAAAAGTGAGGATGAGAACTCTCCAGAGACCATGGAACATGATCCATCCTGGACGGACATCATTGCTGCCTTCCATTTCTGTGAGACGTTCAGTCTTAAATACTGAAAAAAAGAGTTTTAGAAGCCATTTTGCAATAGAGACTATTTGTGATCACTTTCTCTCAGCAGGACAAAGCTGCTGTTTCATTGCTAACATAACCTACCACTTATCTGTAGCAGACTTTTACAAAAATAGCTGAACTCCAGTTTTGTTTTTTGATACCCTATCTTGAAGTAAAAACATGTGAAAATAGACAGGCCCCCCATTTTCAGAAAGGAAGGATTTAGCAGTATAGCAAGACTCTCCTTGTATTTATATCAATACTCATGGTTAGCATAAAGAAACATGCCATCTGCAATATGAATGAACATACACGTAGGGGATGACATTAGAGCTGTGCATGGCATTTTCAAACAGGTTTTTGGTGTTGGAAAGAACATGCAAAAGCCAAAAGCATGAATCTGGGTCCAGCATGGAATCACCAGTCAAAGTTGGATCAGTACAAGCAATTCCATGAACCTAGAGCAAGCGCCATTAGGAATCTGCCAATATGGCACAGGTTTGTTAACCACGGGACAGAGGCTGCAGAGCAGCCCAACAGCAGTGCAACAAAGACATCTCAGTCAAGATGCAGAGGAACAAATTCCAACCTTGGACCCATGCTGAAGCCTAACTCCAGTAAACGTGGTCATATACTTCATCACTCAGACTGTGAAGTGAGAGCCCCAGCACACTCCCTGAGCTATTGTTGACCATAAACTTGCCATGCTTAAGCCACATTGACCCTACTAAACCATAAACACCAAAGCATTACTAGGCATGGGCAGGCTGTTAACAGTGTATGGCAGGTGAAGACATTCCAATAATTGACTTACTGAGTGGCAGGCATAGACAAAGTAGTTGTCATTAATAACAAAATTGCTATGACATGACATAATGTAAATAAAGAAAATAAATGAAAATAAATAATTGAAAAAATGAACAGCAAGATTCATCACTAAAAGAAAAAAAAAATCAAATTAGAAGTAGCCAACCACTCATATCCCAAGGAACTTGTAATAACAGTGTTTTCTGCAGGACATATTAGTTAGAAATTCAGAAAAAATGTAAAATATTTTATAATTTATATGGTATATACATACCGCTGAGTATGAGGAATTCTTTCTGCATGAAAAGCCAGCAAGTGGCACCTCATTAAACAGGACCTAGACTTAATCTAACTTGGAACAGATAAAAAAGAAAGGATTCATATGAAGCTATCCTGCCTGGGGGTTTAATCTCAAAGCTTTCCAGTATAATGAATGAATTAAGTAGGGCAAGTGATTAACAACAAAGAAGCGATCACATAATAAAACCAGAAAGTACTGAATTTAGAGCAATGTTTCCATTGTTTATGGACAAGACCCTGCTGTGCTATTTTTATTGTTTTAACTCTTAAAGAATAGGCGAACCATATGACAGCACATGTTCTCCAGGTTCAGATGGAAAGATGTGGGAAAAGGCTGCAAGCAGAATACCTAATGGTGCATAAATAATGGACCATTCGGATATCAATATTTGTATCATTATGAAAATAAAATTCATTGCGTAGGACTCGCCCATATTTTAAAACATATTTCTCTTAATGATGTAAGCGTGGAATAAACACCATCAAAATTATGATGCTTTATACTACTGGCGTGTGCTACAGCTGGTTTGCCCATCAGCCAAAGCGGCACAAGGCACAGTTAGAACAACGCGATGCCACTCAGAGCTCAGCGCCTGAATCTCTAGCGGGCCCCCCATGCTGCCTGTGCAGGCAGGGGTGGGAGGCAGCGCTGCCTTTCCTTGCAAGCCAAACTAGGCTGAACTAGGAGCAAGCACACACTGACAGATCACAGGGCTTTGTCTGGGCTTGTGCTTTTATGGCTGGCACAACTCAAATTAAGCTGACTGCCAATTAACGTGAGCCAATTCCCATCCGGGTAAATATGAGGTGGAGACAGGTACAAAGCAGTGCCCCCCTCCCTTCAGCTACGCCCTGAGGTAAATCATGAAATACTATGGAGAGTCCAGGCTGTCAGTCCTACTCATGTTATCTAGACTGCTCTAGACAGTTTCTTGCATTGCGTTCTTCACCCCCAATCTAGCATCATGCAGTCCTGCTTAAATTATTTAACTTGTGTTGCATCATAGGCTCTAGCTTAGGGAGATCCTGAAGGAAACCCACTGAGCAGAGGTCAAGATACCTCAGGGCCAAGAGTGAGAAGACTCAGGAGATGTCTTCCTGGCATAGCAAACTCCCAACATGACATGAAGGACACCCATCCTATAGACTACCGCAGGCACAGATAGTTGCTCCTGAGTGAGACAGGCAGCACTATGTCAGCACTTTGCCACCTGTCTTTACATACAGAGGCCCAATTTTCTTGAAACAAGAGGGCTTAATAGTTCTTCCTGGGTCATCTGTTCTTCTCGTAGCATGTGTTGAGCAATATAATCTCTTCAGGTCTCGTGCACAACAGTAGACAACATAAAGCAGGTACCATGGTGGCCAGCAGATTGAGGATTGCGATCTCTTGGATACCTAAGTGAAACTTGAGAACATATAACAACCAAATAGTGTATTTTCTTCTACTAAATGAAGGTACCAGTGCAAATAATACTTCAGGGTCTAACAGGTATCAAACGAATTGCACATAATCCTTCTCTTGTGGTATTAAAGGACAAGAAAAAGTATCTTTTTCAGTGTCTTTTCTTTTGTTGCCTTCATAAACAAAACTAGTGTATACCGAAGTATGTCAAACAGAGGGATATAAACACAAGCAGCTTGAAATTTGAGATTTCAAGACAGAGATCACTAGGGAACAACCCAGATTTTCTCAAGGCACTTGATTGGCTCATAAATTTTGCTTTCCATTCACTAAAGCTTTCAGGAAAGAGAAAGAGAGGATAAAGGCCGTAATTGATGGTACAATGCCCACAAGCCTCAACAGATGTGATCTCTCGTAATGAAGCATGTGGGTCTAATTTGGCATTGCTTGCTACCAGGAGGATCTTATGCAGGGTATCTTTCTAAATCTGTGTTTGGTTGGCACCTGTGCCTTGTTGAAACTGGCATAGCACCTTCTGAGTGGGCATAATGCCATTCTAGCAGATGGTCATGAGAGCAGATAGGATGCCAGAGATCTAGTATTGCATTTGCAAAAAACTTAAAGTAGCAGGGTCTGGGGTCTCATCACAGGACAGCTGAGGTGGGAAGACACTTCTGGAGATCAGACAGTCCCACTCCCTGTTCAGAGCAGGATCAGCTAGAGCAGGCTGCGTCCAGTTGGGTTTTGAGTATCTCCAAGGATGGAAACTCCATGGCCTCTCTGAGCAATCTGTTCTGTGTCTGATCACCCTCACAATAATAATTAAAAAAAATTCTTATCTTTGAATGAAATCTCATGTATTTCAGTTTGTGCCCATTGCCTCTTGTCACTGGGCACCACTAAGAAGAGTCTGGCTCCGTCTTCTTTACTCCCTCATCAGGTATTCATACAGACTGATAAGGTCCTCCTGAGATTCCTCTTCTCCAAGCTGCAGTTCCAGCTCTCTCAGCCTCTCTTCCTATGACAGATGCACCAGTCCCTTAATCATCTTCACAGCCCTTTGCTGGACTCTCTCCAGTAAGTCCGTGTCTTGTACTGGGGAGCCACAGTACACCAGATGTGGCCTCACCTGTGCTGAGGAGATGGGACTACTGACATTGCTCCTCTTTGTGCAGTCCAGGAGGCTGTTGGCCTTCTTTGCCACAAGGCCATATTTCTGGGTCATCCCAGAGTAATGAACACAAAGTACACACCTACACAATTCTTAGACCTTAAATAACTCTGAAAATCTAAAAGTATCCTCTATGCTTGGGAGATCACGATCCTACCAGGAGGGTAGATGGTCAGGGAAAGGAGGGTGAACCAGAGAGAGTACACCTAGCACACTCCCCAGAAGGATATACCAAGAGGTGAGAGGAGATGCCAGAACTTAGCTTGCTTCCCACCTAAATACATTTCATATGAAAGCCATGAACTACACCTCAAACTGGAAAAGATAACTGGAACATTTCTAAACAGTAGAACTGCAACCTATGGATCAGACATCACTGAACAAAAGTAACTCAGCTGATGCCAATTTACAACAGCTGACAACTAGGTTCAGTACTTTAAAATAGTCAAATGCTTTCCTCTGATCCTTCAGACCATTAACTGATTAGCTGTCAGGTGCAATGGCACCTCCCTGTAGTGCCCATAAAAGCGATTTAGTCCATTGGGAAAAGAAATACCAGATACGAGACAAATACTATTTTGTTGGGAAGATTTAACAACTGAATTAATACCTTATAGTAGATTCACTTCTTTTTTTTCCCCTTAAGTTAAAATAGAACTCATTTTATTTTAAGCCTCTGAATCTATGAGCAGAATTTTCACACTATATATGCATTTGTATCAACTGACAGTAACTTCACTGTGTTAAGTGATGCAAGATGTGGACTTAGTCCTCATCCTCATATATTACTGCTCAACTTCATGAATATGTGAGTAGAGAGCACTAGATTTTACTCTTTTTCCTTGCATCAGTGTTTGCTTTAGTTGCAGTGCAAGCACCCACTGAAGCAAAGAGAAGACCACTGGAGTCCCTAACTATTATCTTTGGGCTATTTGTTGTTGTTAGTGGGGTTTTTTTGTTTGGTGGGTTTTTTGGTTTGTGGTTTGTTTGGGTTTTTTTTAAACTAGTCCTTGGTGCAAAGGATGCTCCTCTGATTGACATGCATCACCTGCAAGAGGAAATAATGCATCCTGGATGACAAAATGGTTTTCTAATAAAACATTGCTCGAAACTTACAAATCACAGAAACTGCACAGATTGAAGTGACCCTGTATTTTGGAGTGTATGTATAGTGATTTGCATGATATTCATTGTGTTAAGGTTGAAAACATTATTAACATTTTTGCTCTAAACCTAACAGACCAGTTTATTCTAACTGGCACTAATAAAATGTATCATTAGCAAACAGGGGTCAGTGGAAACCACAGCACAGAGAACATGCAGAAGAATAACAGACAGTTCAAGAAAAAGGATTAAATCTACTTCAAGCTGGCACTGTACAAGTCACTCAGCAGAACACTATTCTAACAAATGTAATCTATGATATACCAAAAGGCTAGTCATCTATTATGCTCAGTATTAAAGCAAAATAGTACGTAAGGAAAGTGATGCAGAACAAAATTATATTAGCTTCTTGGATCATCATGAATGATACCAAATTTGAAATATGATATTTATGTGCTCATCTTCTTATCTTCTAAAAATATACTGAGTAAGCTTGCAAATTTTAAATCTCTATTATGACTTGCTAGAATTTTTGTTTTCAAGATTCCAGTTATTACCACTGATTTCCAGCATGATAAGCTAATTTTGCTGCCTTTGCCTTTATGTCTTTAGTTGTTTGTTTATAAAAGTATCCTGCAATGTTGATAATTCCAGAAAGATAGAGGTTGCAGTGCATTTTCTATAGTGCAGGCTTCGTCTTTCCTGTTGGATCCAAGTCTTCCAACACTTTCAGTGGTTTTTAAGCCTCTCATTGTGCCATAAAGAAAAATATAAACTATTTGCAATTCAACGCGCGCGCACACACAAAATCACAAAACACAGGGAGATAAAATCAGAGAGAAAATAAAATTGAATATTCTGCAAGAAGTCTTTGGACAGCTTGGGAGGCAAACCTAAGTTTGCTGTGTTTCAACACACAGTATGATTTCTTCCTCTAGACCACCACATTGCAAAGACACAAATATTCTAAGCTGTTGTGATTTCTATCCTTATACAAACATTTAAAACTATTTCATAGAAGGAAACCCAAACTGTCTCCAAGGATAACATCCAAAGATATTATCAGCATTAATTTTATCAAATGAAGTATCTGGGAGGAAACAACAATGTTCTCATAGACTGGTATATTGAACAAATGAACATTCAAGCATAATAAAAAACATTGAATGAACCAGATTTTCCTGTACAAGTACAGATGTTAGATGCCGGGGTTTTTTTTTCTCTCTCTAGCTCAAGTCTATTTATTCCATTCTTGCACTCTGTTGGACTTCCTGTGTACTAATATTTGCTACTGAACAGTCCTTAAAAGAGTTTGGTTTAAATACCCAAAACCTATAGCGTTTGATAGTGTTTCATACTCATAAGGAAACAAATAAAATGAAAACAAAATGTGTAAGAGAGATAAGGCATCAGCAGCCTACAAAATGCACTATAAAACCAGAGAGACAGCATCATTTTGAAAATAGCAGATCTCCATTAGGATAATCAATTTAAACTGAATTATAATTGTACCAAATATGATAATTTTAGTCTCTAACTGTGTGTTTTAAGCACCCTTTCAAATGCTATGAAATGGAGAGAAAGTCAGTGAATTAAATCTACTGCGAGAAAAATGCCTGCTCTTACAAGACTTGGCAAAAATCTGGTACTGGATGAAAGCATGTTAGACTTCAGTTCAGTGTGGATAAGGCAGAGGTAATGCTGGTTGGCAGACAAAAGTGTTTTGAAGAATTGGCAAGGTCTAAGAGTACTCCCTTGGCTGAGAGCATCTGCTAACCCATGGTGAAAGCACTTTATGATCTCAGGATTTCACTCTTCCTTGCTTCTGGGCTTCAGGTAGCAAAAAGAATCAATCGAACACTGCTATATGGTTCTCTAATCAACAGGTTATATCTTAGCCCCTCAGATTCAACCTTTGTCCAGTTCACCTGTTGCCATTTTTTGCGTCAAACTGGACTTCTAACTCTTGGCTGTGGTTCAGTCCTACCGATAGACTTTGGCAAGAGCGGGCCAGTGCTGCTCCCTGGGAGCATGAGAGCCCACTGAACACAAAGCTGCACCTGCGTTCCCTCCTCCCCACCCCTGCACCCAGCTAGGCAACATTTGCACCGCTGTTCACAACCAACAAACAAAAAGCAGCAGGAGCACAATAAAAATAAGCAGCTGTTTAATGTTGGATCCCTTTGTTTCAAGTTTACACCCAGCAACACGCAGGCCTGTAGTGGGATGCTCTGGTGCCTGAGGGAGCTGCTTCCCTTCTTTACTCTCTCTCAGGTGCTGTTTTTCTCTCCTCAGCTTCCCTCTCGCTGACCCATGGACCTGCTGTTTCTATTTCTGAGAAGGGCTTGAACATAAACATTTAGATTTTGTCAGGTCCACACCTTTGAGGCGTAAGCGCTCCCCTTCACCCACTCCCACTGGGCCCCTCACACTCTCAACGCACAATGCAGACTGTGCAGAGGATACCACATCATAGCAGGTATTTAATAAATATATATATTTATTTTAGGTGAAGTATGCATGCCTCAAATAATTTTGACCTAGATAGAAGCTGCTTTTATTAAGTTGCCACATCTATTACCAAGGAGAAAGAGTCAAGTAGGCTATAGTATTCTGTGGGTTTCTTTTTACAAGCTTTGCTCTTAAAGGAGAACTTTTGAAACATTGTTCTCTCTCATCAAAGAAGATGAGAAAGAATAGGATTAAGGTGAAGAGAAGGATTTCTTTGAATAGGGAAGATATAATTACACATTTTCCATGACACATGCTGGAAAATGTAATATTGGATAATGCAAGTAACCTCAAATTTTTCATTGTATTTTAATAGAGAGCTCTCTTTTAAGATTTTTATATTATATACAGTATATAGTTATATGTATAGACACTTCTCTCACATAAAAAGGATTGAAAAGGAATCAAACAAGAATAAACTCTTCCTCCCTAACCACTAAGGAAGCATGATAAAGAAGGACAATATCAGATTAGCTACAAATTTTCCATCTCATTGTTTCCTGAAAAATAAAATTTTATAATGAACATACTCCATACAAGCTGTGCAGAGCAAGTATCTCTTCCAAAAATGCACAGAGCAGTAGTAAAAATCAAGCATGGACTCAACGACATCTGTTGTGGCATTGTTATCAAATGCCATCTTTTTTACACAAATCTATAACAGTCACTACTTTTTTTGTGTGGAAATATTAGTTTGTCTGCGGCTTCTAAAAGTTGGCACACGAGGACTGACAGATGCTTTGGTTTTACCTCATCTTCAACTTACTTGGCTTCTCATTACACTAGCTACAGCTCGGCAAATTATTCCTCTGCTTTGGAAAGCCGACAAAATGCCATCTGTCTCTGCATGGTTATCAAAACTAATACTGTAACGTGAAAAAAACTATGAACTGAAATTGTACCTGCCAACTACATGGTGAGGTCAAGTATCCTGTTAGATTACTCATATACACAAATTTCAGTTAGTGGACACCCACCTGTCCCACTGTGCGCTCAGCCTAAGGAACAGTCTCTGACCTTTCCTGCACGTAACTGTTTCTCATGCCATTGACATTGACTGACACTAATTATGGCTTAGAATGCAAAATGAGGTAGCTTCTCACCAACTGAGACCAAGGTCACTATGATTAGAGTATGAGTAGCTTTCGGTTTTTCTTATAAAAATGAGAGGCTGAATGCATGGAGGAAAGAGGTGGAAAGGTCAAGGAAAGAGAAGGAGCAAGATTACATCAGTGTGGTTCAGCGTGTAATTGGGTTGGTCCAACAGCTCCAAGATTCATCACTAGGGCTTTAGGGAAGAGAAAACATGAACAAGGTGTCATTAGATAAAACAGAAAAGAACAAAAAGGTATGAGAAGGCCTGACAGTCCTACCCTTAATCTGACAGAGAAGAAGTAGACATCCTCAGAGCTTCTCTTCCTTTCTAAATACCATGGAAATTTCTCCACCAACTAGCGAAGTGCAGCCTAGAATAAATACCTCATACAGATATATGTAGCAAAGCTTGCTTTTCTACACTGCAGAAATACTTAAATGCCAACTCCAGAGTCAGCTCCAGCCAAATGCATTTTAAAGATAGAACTGAGGTGATGATCCTATGGATCAGCAATAGAGAGGTGGTCAAAATCCAGGCTAATGGACACTGCCCTCTCTTTCATGGAGCTTCTGGTCTGCACACTGTTATAAAATGAGAGAGTGAAGTGTAGTTGTTCTCATCCTCCTCCTAAGCATCACCTACTGCTTGTGGTCAGGGATAGGATAAAAGGTAGGCTGGACTTTGATCTGAAGCAAAACCGTGTTACATTTTGTTGCAAAGAGAAGAGGTAAGGGTAGCACAAACAAGCCCACTGCTCTGTGTCTTTATTCACCAAAATGAGTATCAGATCCTGCCATACTCTAGGAGCAATAGACTACTCCTAGATACTCTGGTTAAGAGACCATCCCCTGGCCAACCTTATTCATGGAACTGAGCAATTAAGCCTATATTGCACAGAACATACAATGATAATTTTATTTCATGTTAAAAACACTACAGAGAAAGCATCAATCTCCCTCTACCATCTGAGATGCATTGAACAGAATATTAATTCTCTCTAAAATTGCATAAGCTTAGTAATATTTAATATGAGAAAGGCTGACCCCCAAATCTCCTGTCCTTTATGCATTTTCAGGCTGAAGTTACTCCTATCGTGCACTGATGTATGATAACAATGAAGTTCCCTGTTGATACAAACGTGAGTTTATTTAAAGCTATCCAAGGCAGGAGAACATTCATATAAGAGAAAAAAATGCTTTAGATAAAGGGCTTTTTTTTTTTGTGTGTGTGTGTGTGTGTGTGTAAAGTAATTTTTAAGTTTAACTTAACAAAATCAACATCTAACCCTGAGTTTCTACTGTTTTGTTCTATTATTTCCATTCCCTTTTATCATGTTTTTTTTTTTTTTTATTTCATAAGAAAAAAGTTTGGTAAAATACATACCACCTTCCATGCAGTTCTGGAAATAGTTACTAGAGATTCCTTACAGGCATTCATCATCTGCTCTAGTGAGCAGTCCTACGGCATATGCCTCAAGAATGATGTTACTTTAAGTTGTGTTCTGTTACCCCTTTGAACTGGTACCATAGTGTAGGACTAAGAAATCGTTATATCCCACTGGAATCCCTTTCTGCAGAAGAGGCAGTGTGCATTGCCTATCAGTTACATTCATACCTCATCTAAATGAGTAGAAAAGAACAGAAAGACGGAGAAAGCTCAGAGCTTCCTCTCTTCCTTCAAGGCTCCCTTTTTTCCTTCCATACAACATTCTCCCTTGTGTTCTTGGCTATGCTGTATTATCATGAGCTCCTTGGGAAAAGATCTCTTCTCCCTATCTACAAAGAAATCATTAAAAAACAGTAATGTCTTGGCTTCACTATGTAGTTGGTTTCTCCTTGTATGTTCTTACTCCCAGCAGTGTTAAGTCCATGTGTAGCTCTTATTCACAGGAAATCCTTTTAGTCTTACAATGAGGTCTTTGTAGAGAGTCTTTGGTGTTATTCTTCTGTATTTGCAAGGACTCTTGAATACCGGGCTGTCTGGGACACGGTATCTAGGGGAATAACTAATATAGGCTAAACGTAAACTAATTTTGGGGAACAAAAGCAGCCTTCAAGCTATATGCAAAGTTACTACAGGCTGTTTTTTCAATGAGGGTGAGTGGAAGTGACAATTCTTTTGCACTTAATGAGCCAGAGTAGCAGAGATTAGAGAAAGCCTCTAAATTATTTGGCTGGTGAATAAAAATCCAATTTAAATCTTGTGGAAAGTAAGAGCTTTGGTTCAGCTGTAGAATCAGGGTGCCTAAGCAAGGAAAATAAGCAGTCTTTTAGATCCAGTCCCTAAACTAGTAACAGTTTATTATATAAAAGCCAAGCACAGATAATGAGAAAAAGAATATGTTAAGAATAAAGAAAAAAAGAAATCCTTAGGAGACCAAGAGGTTCACTCGATGTTACTAACTACTGCATGCAAAACAGTAGCCTTTCTAGAGAAACTGATATGCCTTCCTCTTACGTTCCTTTGGGCCAGTGCCTGTGAGGAGACAGCAGTTTACAGTGAAGCCAGCATGGCAGCATCAGAAGACATTTCTGCTTACTGGTGTTGCTCAGCAGCGTCCATCATAACTTTTCAAGCACCTAAGAGATTCTGTGAGAACTTGGGAAAAAGAAATTGCACTGCAAGGGAGTGAAACCAGCAGAACAGCAATAGAAGAGCTAAGAAAAGATTTATAGTATGGAGGACTACAGTCAAATATTCTCAGCCTTTTTCATCTTGGAAAGTCCCACTTCTGCACCAGCCAGGAAAAAAAATTTCATTTCTTGTTTTGTTCACAAGCAAAAACTGTAACTTGGCAATGGTCCATTGCAAACAATAAACACCAACAGAACTTTGCCAGTTACCATAGTGGTTATACATCTTGGAGCCTATCCTTTCCTCTTTACTTTGGCTGTCTGTCTCCGCAGTCTGCAAGCTTTTCAGGCCAAGGATTGTCTACTACTTTGATGACCACATATGCCACTTCAGTGAAAAGGAATGCAAAGCTATGTGTACAAATAAATATTGACATTTGGCCTTCTTGAAAAGTATGATTTCCTAAATGACAAACTAGTCTTAAAAAAATACAAAAGTTCCTCTCTTAACACAACAAACAAAAATAACACACACAAAAATCGTCCCAAGTAGTACTGTAACTGTTAGTTTAACAGAGCTACTGAAGACTGACTTCCTGTGGATTTGTCATCCTTAGACAGATGTAGAATTTAACTAAAACTGTCTCATTGAGGTATGCGGCATTAATATCTCTATCTTTCTGGAAAATACCTCACTGAAACTCAGAATCCAGATCCTATTTTAAGTGGGATAATCATCATGGTCTTCCTCACCATGTGCTTTCACGAAACTTGTAACCACACCGCATGGAGACCTCTGCTTTTCTATTCTGTTTCATTAAAATAAACAATACACTCAGCTAATAGGAGGAGGATAGAATAAGGGTTCTATGACATGGTCACATCACCTCATTTCTAAAACAAATAATGCATAACAATCCTAAAAAAAACCCTAAGATGTTGGAGTTAGATCAGGCTACAACTGATGAGGTTTCCCAAGACAGCTAAGCTAATCTAATGCCCAGATGAGTCCACAAGACCCTGTAGCCCATTTTGAAATACAAATCCATAGAGCACGTGACTGTGTTCGGTGCTCAGAAGGTAAGTCTTTATGGTGACTGTAAAATTCTCATTAGGCTACTGGGATTAGCTCTTCCCTTTATCTTATTTGTTTGGCTCTCTATAAATACTGAGGAAAAGACATGATGAATCAATGAGTGATCCAGATTTTGCCTTCAGTCTTTATCATCAGGCATTTATCTACTTTTTGTCTCTGGAGTTTTCTATCCTGCAGTAAATTTATTGTAGTGCTTCTGAGTGATTTTTTTTTTTCCTTTTCCTTTCCCTTCCTTCCCCCAATACTCTATTGATTTTCTCATTTTTACAAATAAGCATAGCAATAAATAAAATTACAAAAGCTCAGGACAGAATCATAGCTGAATAAATACACTCATCAAGAATAAAATATTGTTGGCTAGACTGGGGAAGTTACAGTTCCCTCATGTACATTCTTTATTATGAAGTGAAAATGCAATTAGTAAAGCAGAAGAATCTCAGAATCAAGCTTCTATTTCCTATTTTGCTACTGATGCACTGTGGTCACAGGTGGTGTATTTTAAAGTAATTGGCAATATTACTTAAGATGAGGGTGAAATAGAGGTGTTCTAACTCCACTAGCACCACTGCTTGACAAGGAGGTCATTGCATCACCCTTCTGTCACCATCACAACTCCATACAAGATCAGTGTAATAAAAACCCATCTCTCAGGTTGGCTGAGATGTATAAATGGAATGTTGGCAAGATGATTTTTAACTTCTTGGACTGAAAAGCCCAGTTATACAGCATACACAGGATTGATGGATCAATATTCCTCTGAATATTCAACATAATTCAGGATGCTAAGTTGTTCCAAAGTATTATGGAATTATTTTGTGACCTTAAGCATTCACAAGATCACAGCATTCTGCTCAGATGCAATGGCAGGACTATTTCACAGGGCAAGTTAAGATCCAGCTTAGCCCTTTCTACTGCTAGGTTCCTGCTTTCTACACATAGATTTATATTAGTGCAAATAGTCTCCTCATACTTGAAAAAAATAGGGCACCAAATATATAATAAATGTTTTCTGAAAGCAACTGCTTAGATCCATTTCATAGTCAGTTAAGGTGCTGCATGTTTTGAATATCCTTATATGCTTAGAAACTGTTAAATATTCATCCTTTTTGGAAAAACAAAACGAAACACACACCCCCCACACCAACCCCCAAAAAGACCCAACCAAACCCAACCCTGTAATTTTGCTAAGTCTGAAAACTAGTTATGAGAAATATTTTCAATTAAAATGTCTAATACATCACCTGTTCTTTTTCTGCATAGAGTCTCTCTAAACAGATTAAGAAAATATGATTAAAAAGTGCTAATACCTTAGTATCTCTAGTATCTGAGATGCACATTTTCTGACATGAACTAATTTAATATTACAGTTGGGCCTCTGCAGTACAGCAAGAAACCTCTACTCGTATCAAAACGAAAGAGGTGGTGGCACAGTTTGTCACGCTCCCCTGTGGGTGCCCACGGCTGTCTCGGGGCAGGGAAGAGGGGACACCGTCCCCGGGGAGCTGCCGCGCCGGAGCCCCGAGAAGGAGGCGCGCCCGCCGCGGCGCCCCGCTTCAGCACCTCGGCCAGCTCCCGCGGTGCGCTCCGGGCTGAGCGGCTGCGAACGCGCGGGGTGCGTGACCGTGTGTGTGTGCACACGCCTGTGTGTCAGTGCTCGGCCTAGCACACTGCCGGGAGGTAGCTAAAAGTCATGCCATGACCACGACTACATTTATATGTCATCAGCCTTCCCCCCCCGCCCCGATTTCTCTGCAAGGGACCTGGAGCAAGTAGGAGGAGTAGGAGGATGGGTAATAATTTTGCTTTGCTCCTGTACGCTCAGTGGTTTAGGCAGTATCTGCACAGCTGGTTTCAGCTGTGGCCTTGCTCAGAAAGCACATTTTTCATTCCTGTCATGAGACACATTTGAAAAACTAAAATACTGAACAACACAGGTGAAAAATGAGCAACAAAGAGAAAGAAACGTCAGGGAGACAAAACTGAAGGAAAACATAAAATGAAAGTTGATACTTGCTTTTTTGCTTCTCTCTCTGGCACAAGGACCACAACACAGTTTGCTTGTGCCTTTTTTAGAGGGAGCAACAATAGGGCATGGGACAAACCACAAGACAGCTGGAGGGAAAGCAGAGTAGTACTTCATGGCAAGATGCATGTGCTGAAAAAAAAAAAACAACTTCTATAATCTCAGTTGAAAACAGCATAAACCATGGCTGAGAAATTAACTGTACTGGACAGCAGAGCTAGTAAATGAAAGCTCCATCTGGATCAGGCTGACACTACAATAAGCTGCAATAAAGTCTGGCAAGTTGACCAAGCCAACCAAAACTCCCCCCCCCCCAAAAAAAAAAAAAAAATCTGAGAAAAGCAAAACAGTAGAAGAATTAGAAAACTTGGAAAATATGGAGACTGTGGGATGTGGTGGTCATTTGCATCCTTGGTGCAAGAAGCAGTACAGAAATTGCATAAATGGAGGAAGAATTCATGGTGCATAGAAGTACTTAAAACCTAAATGTTGACAGAATTCCAAAGGAGATTAATATTGCAGAAGTTACTCATGCAAAGCTGTGTGGGATGGTGATATGAACATCATAAGTAACCTCATCTAGCATCAGAGAAGCTGCCTCTGGCATAGGAAATACAACTATTGCCTCTGAACACAGGCCTTATTTATTTTTGATAAATCTTAATGAGATGGACAAAACAGGGGAACTTAATGGTATTTTCAAATGAGGATACCTACATCCATATCTACATTTCAGGAAAGTTAACAGACTACTATATAGAAAAGACTTGATTTAAGTATACTGCATCTGACAAGAAAACATTACCTCTACTAGAATAGTCACTTGTAGATTCTAGAGAGCAAATGTCACTTATTTTATAGTCTAAGCATAGAGAAATTTTACTTCTTCACAACTGTTTGATTGCCAAAGAGGAATTGAACATTACATAACTAATTTCTAAATTCTGTATTTTAATTCAGTGAGGTCTTTAATTGTTTGACAGGCTTCTGTCTTTGCAAAGATGGCCCAGGGTATGTCATAGAAACCTGCCACTCTACATCAAGAATTTCCAGGAGGCCCCAGAAAAGGACAATCAAAAAAAGTTAAAAGCTAAGGACATTTGGAAGGTTAAAAAAAAAAACAAAGGGGGTGTGTGTGTGTGTGTCAGTACAGAAGGAAGGCAATCCTGCCCAAATTTGATTAAAGCTTTCAACTAAGACTATTCAGTACATATTCCACCTTCAAGGCAAAAATAAAGTTCCTCACTTCAATCAGTGATACAGTATAAGTTGAAATAAATTTCATTAATTGGATGTATTTGAAAAGGTCATTTAAAAATCACTAGAAAGTAGACTGCATCACTTGGGCCTAATCCTGTCTTCATGTAAAGCAATGGTGTTACTAAGCTGCCTCAAGCCCTCAAAAAGAAAAAATGTTGTGTAAATAAGGAGGGTCACAATATGTACTGACAGGTCAGAACAGATTATAACCAGAGATAAGTTTCAACCCCACTTTCCTTTTCTATATGGGGTACTAAACTGTATTCAACACAGTGGTAGCTGAGAACTAATAAAACACGAAGTCCCTTTCTGTGAAAAAAATACTTTCAAATCAATGAGAGTAAAAACATACTCAGTGATGAGTAAAAATAAAAACTGGTCTGCTTCTCTGTATTACTACAAGAATCTTTTCTCATTTACCTGAGCATCTACCTGGGACAAACCTGATGCACTGGGAAGGAGAAACATCTCTTGTTTTCCAGTAGCTCAAAGGTATGCAAGTGCATATACAGCAGAATTTGGCCTTATCCTCAACATCAACAAAAAATATCACGGTGGAGGTATTACACTTAACGTTTGGTCCAGTGTATCCAATACTGAACAAGGAACTAGTAAATCAGTAACTTCCATATAGGCAGTTCTCCATACAGTCTGGGTACGTGACTTTTTGTCCATTATTATGGGTCAGCTTGGAAGATGAACTCATGGATTGGGGTTTTTTTTGCCCTATCTTCTCTCCCTGGACACTTGTAAATATAAAGACATCTCCTCTTGTGTTCAGTATTTGCTATTGCAAAATAAATTATCCTTTTCTTCAGGAATGGATAGATAGTTTCTTATTTTCCTCTATAAGAAGCCACATGGGCTGTATTCCATGTTAAATAACAAACTTACTACTAAGAATAGAAACAGTAGTTTTTCCTGGCAAGATGACTCCTGATGTGAAGACAGGACTGTGAGCTAAGTCAGAGCTTGTCACCTCTGTGCCACTACCTCCCTTGTAATCTTCACCAAATCCATTAATCTTTCTGGATTCCCAGTTTCCTTTTTTTTTGCACAAAGCTTTCTTGCCTCTGGGTAAAATTGAGGAGATGAATTCGTTAATCTCTGTAAAATGCTGAGAGGTCTGCTCACCACTGGTTTCAGAAAAGTATCACCATGAGAGTAGATCGGCTAGAATGGAAAGAGCGAAAATTGTTTTGTTTGGATCCCACAGAAGGAATCTGAATTAACAGAACTGATGAAGGACAAACACGTCTGGTGGACCTGGGAAAGCTGCAGGAGGGAAATACCTGCTGAACTGACCCAGAAAGGGTTAAGAGTCTAATGGAAAAATCCCTATGGGTTTTAACTTAATGTGCAGCGACAATGAGGAAATCTATCTGGATATAAAGCTGCAAGAAATACAAGGCATCAAGAAAGGAGGATTCATGCTTTTTATGAGCTAGGAGTTATTGCATCCAGCATTTGTCATGATACCTTAGATAACATATAATTGCTCTCCAAAGACCACGCAAAATGAAGCGGGTTTCAAAAACGCAAGCTTTGGTGGGAAAAGAGTGCCTTGTGGCGAACATGAATGTTCCTTCCATTTCACAAGGAGCCAGTTTCAGTAATTCAAATAAATTCTTCACACTGGGTAACAGGTACGTGAAGAGCCCAGATTGTATTTAAGATCAGGAAGATAATCAGAGCTCTTGTCCTACATGCTTTTAAATCCATGGTGCTGGTCTGAGACTTGCAGACAACCATCTCTAGCAAGAGCTTAGCAGGGTCAGCCATAGTTCCTTCATAGAAGAGCTAGGACTTACAACAGGTGAATCAAGAATCCAGAGTAAATTAATAAAACCAGTATAGAGTCAGGTCAAGAACAGCAAAGGCAAGGAGGGGGAATTAAAAGTATTTCACTTTACTGGCAAATTTTGTGGGGCAGTTGGTTTTGTTTCTCTCTGGTTTTGAGGGCAAAAAGGACTGTTCCTTCCTTGCTTGCTTCCAGAATGCAGCTGTTTGCACAAAAGGAGATGGGAGCTATCACAGACCCAGCAAAGCACATTATTGTAGAACTGAAAAAAGATAAATGAGCCCAGATCCATGAAATCAGGAAAGTTCAAATGACATTGTAGGAAATGGAAAAGACTATAGTTAATTGGTATTCATGCCAGGGTGATGAACCGATTATGAGGCAAGCTCACAAGATAGTTCTGCCGGACACACCTGAGGACTTTGGCAAGTCATTTAGTCAGCATTGTCCTCACCTGTCTAAGGGAAATAATCTTTTAGCGTCTCAAAGACACAGTGAACTACCTGACTTACATGTTGATACTTGACACACTCTGAAACTGTATAATGCGCTCATTACCATAACCTTTAAACAGGTATTTTATTAAACAGGTTCTTAAATAGTGCCATTTAGAGGGTGGAATTAACAAGCAAATAAAGTAGAAAAGCAAAGTCAAAAATCGCAACGAGCAACACACACTGGTTATTCCTTGACGTTGCTCATGTTTTAAACACCCCCTCTTAGAGCTGCTCAGTACTTTCCGCTGAAGACGACAGCGTCCGCTGGTGATTGACACTCAGCCATTACACAGTGCAGTTTTGTCAGCAGGGACTCAACAAAAAAGTGAAGCTGAACACCTTTGGATAAGTGTGCACTCCTGAAAATGGCCATAATTTACTCAAGCCTCTTCCATTGATACTGATAGTAGTAACATTTTAAGATAAGCCTGTAGAAAAAAACTGTAATTTTCTGTTTTTTTAAAAAAAACTTGTTTCTTTCCCTACTGCTTTTGTGGGAAGAGGGAGCCCCAGGCATCTGACTGCAAGCTCTCAGTCACCCAGTGACTCCAACCTACAGAGCATAATACAGAGCAATCACACCTCCATGGGGTAGCTATTCAGAGACATTTGAGCCTATACAGGTGAACTGGATTCCTTGCCTTTTTTTTTTTTTTTATTTTTTTTTCTTTTCATCGCTGAATTCCTCAGTCTGGACCAGATTTTTTTTCCTTCTCTTTCTCTTTATTTTATTGCATTTTTATTATTTCACCCCCTCTTTGCCTTTGCCCCCCCCCAAGGTACATCAATGACCGCAGTAGCAGTCTGAGCTGGGAAAGGAAGGCTCCTCCAAGGTCACTGTGTAAAAACCCCTATTGCTTTTCAGTGAAAGGGAAGGGAAAAGAGGCTGTAAGTGGCTTCCTGTTTCTACTCATTGTTTAGGAAAACTCCTTAGGAAGGAAGGAGAAAGTATGCACGGGAGGGAAGGCTGTATGGCCAGAGGAAGGGGGAAGGGCCATACACAAAAGAGCAGTCCATAAAGATAATATCCCACAAAGAGAAAAAAAACTTATTGGCATGCTAATAGATTGAGTTGGACAGAGATGAAGGAGACAGACACAATTCTCCAGAGACAAGTAGTTCCCTTGAGGCCAATCGACCATGAAAGGGGCTGGCCATCTTTGACAAGGACAGATACCACAGAAGGGAAGTTGGGGAACTGCTACAGTAAATCCAGCATGCGGTTCTTCCTGGATTTTCTCCATGCTACCGAAGGAGCAGGCTGTATGCAGCAGCTGCTCTTCAGCTCAGCCCTGACATGATCTCTTGAGCTAGCCAGTGCTTCTGCTTGCACTATTTGGGTGGGTACACAGGGGAAAGGAGCTTTTGCCATGGAAGCAATTTTGTAACCTGCTTCCCCGTCCTCCTCTGCTTTCCTCCAAGCTTGTATGTTAGTGATCTGCAAGCGAGATGCTGACACGGGAGGAGCAAAGGCAGCGGAGGAGTTGGTTGTGTTCAGCCACTAGGTGCAATATTCCTCTCCTAGCGTAGGCTGGAGAACCAAATCTGCTACCCCATCTTCAAAACTGTTTCTGTTACCCAGCCCTCTGAACAGCAATTCCTGCCATTAACCTTGGTTTTACTGCACTATTTATATGCCACATTTAAATAAAACTATGCTAAACATGCTTCAATGTTGTTTTACGAGTGAGGAAATATCAAATTGAGCCTTAACTGAAGGCTGGATTAAGATGCGCATACACAAGGGTAAAGCTAAGTTACTACATACTCTTTCTTGTTAGCAGAGTGTTTTGTAACACTGGTTTCCCTAGGTTTAGGGGTTTATGTTTTCTTTGACTATGTGGGCACGGGAGAGGCAAGGGAAGTGTCATTTTTTTTTTATTTTTATATTGTTTACAAACTACAGACTTGCAATAGAGGCTTTTATTTATCATCTTTCAAAACACATTTTGAGTAGGGTTGCTGTTGAAATATTAGGTTTCAATACTTATTCACCTACAGTCACTTACAATGACACTATTGTTCTAGGTACCCTACTAGCACAGAATAAAAGGCAATCTCTATCTCCAAGAATTTATAATCTACAGATTACACATAAAATTTAGGCAAATCTTTTCAAACATATACTTATTTTATTACTGGAGAATTTAGATATAAATCTTTTTTTTTTTTCCTCAAGTGAGATTCCTTTAGGTGTCTAGAGCACAACAGTGCCATTAAGAGGAAACTGTTAAAATAATACATTGCTTTTTTAAAAAAATGTAAATATTCATGCAGAGCCATAGAAAATACAGATTATTTTTGTCACAGAGAGAAACAATGTGAGTGATTAATAATGCAGACATTCTTGAACTTTCATTTCCTCTTGAGTACTGTGATGTTTGCTTTCTGATTCTAAAGTATTCCTACATTATGCTACAGCAAGAAGCCTCTCATCTTTAATTATCAATTCCCCCACAAAACCAGAGAGGTGGAACATATCCGAGCCAAGATACAGAGTCAAACAATGTCCCCCAACTGCCCTATTGCACTGTATTTCAGGGAGTCTATGGAGAGATTGCAACACAACAAGAGAGCTAAAAAAAGACAACCCTGGAACCTGAGATAAGGAAGCACTGAGAAAAACAGCAACCACGAGTTCTCATGGGATGAGGCTTGGCTGACGCTACAGCAAGAAATACATGAAAGAAACAAGTGAACCGCACCCATGAAGTGACAGCTTCTGTTCAGTGATAAAGACCCAGATAGGCTCTTGCAAGCTAGGTCTCTGCCTTGGTTATTTATGTCATTCAAATAGGAAACCCTACTAATATATAAACAAGAAGTCTGGAATAAAAAAAAAAATGGTTGGCAACTATCTATTTAATCCTCTGTATAGATTTAAAAAAATATCATACCAAGCACATTCTGTAAAGGAAAGTTGAAACTGTGATAACACCAGTTTCTGACTAAAGACTAATAAGAATATTAATGCAAGACTAAAATGTGTAAAATTTTCAGTCTTGATATCTCTACCCCTTGAATACTTTTGGTGGTAAGGCGAAAAGTTCTTGTCATCTCAAGCTTGCGTTTCGACTTAAAGCAGACAAAAAAAATCAAGCACAGTACTTCCTTGGTGCAACAAAGTAGAAAAATAAAATTATGGTGGGACCAAATGATTAATTTTAATTCAGCCTGAAACCAGTATCTTGTTAGTTCCCTTAATGTTTGGGTTTTCTTTTCATTATAACTGTGCTCCTTTAGAATTTCACTTCATTGCCCCCTTAAAATTAAGCCACTTCTCAATTGTTTTTCCTCAAAAAAGTAAAATAAAATAATAAAATTTAACACATCTCTAATATATGCTGTTCCTCTAACTGATGCACTAGGGTTTTATAGACAACCACAGCATGACTCAAATTCTCTTTCTGGCTTGATTTCCCTTACCATTTCAACATCATCAAGTACACAAATTAAACACCCCGATCTCCACTGACTCCACTACAGTCCTGTAAATACAACTGTGCACTAGTGCTTGGCAGGCCACCCACACCTTCCGTGGCTTTAAGGACTAAATGATTCCATTTAATGAAGTGATTGTTATAAGGTTTTTTTATGCTTAGAAAGATTCCTGTAGACCCACATCTGTCTGTTGATGCCTAGCGAAGTTGAAAGTAAGCTGAACTTTGTTGGAGAGGTCTTAAAAGGTTCTTCAGTGATGAAAGGAACTGACTTGGATTAGACATTTGGAGGGATGGGTCACAAGCTTATTTGTTCCTGGACTAATGAATATATACAGTACACACCTACTGTTTCATCTCTCCAGAGACAGATGTTTACACTCTTGATTCAGCTCTGTTCCTACACGCATTCTTCTGCCTGAACCACCTGACCATCCGTATATAAGCCTCTCGGCCAAGCACTTATTTCTGTTTTGATCCTGTGTTAGGTATATGGGGGTAAGTCTTAACTGTGCTTTAGCTTCAGTTGATATCTCCGGGTTAAGCAGAGCCCTGCAGTTCCTTGCCATTGTTTCATTGCAGACAGCAGGAGACTTCTTGCCCAACGGGGAGAGGATGACAGAGCATCCTGGCACAGGGATCTGCATGGATGTCCAGCCATGCGACCACAAGAAAAGCGCACAAGAGGTGAGGTGCAGTCAAAAGAGAGCAAGGAAAAATAATATTAAAATAGAATTAAATATAAAATTAAATTTTAAAAATCTGTTTAGATCCAGCTCCAGGCACTGAGGCTTACTGTACAGCACAAACATATCTTTCTTTGGATATGGCTAGGTAAGCTGCTGCTCTTACCTCCAGAAAAACTAAACTTAGGAGTTAAAGATTTTGGAGATTTACCCTCAACAGCCCCATCTCTCTGCTGGATCATGCAGTAAAATAAGAGCATTGACTATGTTTGAGAAAAAACAAAACAGCATTTGAAAACAAGCCCTTCAAGTACAAAGAGAGTAGTGTAATTAGAAGACATGGTATGAAAAATCGTTAAAACTACAAGACAGATAGAATTATAATGATGACATGATTTAGCATGTAGATTAATGCCTTCTAAACAGGACAGAATTGAAAGTCAATATTTCAGTTTATTGATTTTGGCAATGATTTGTATTTCTTACATCTTTCAAGAGCATGAATAAAACACTGTAGGAAGTTACTGATGAAAAACATGCTTTATATTTGTAATTTGAAAATTAATAAAAATAACTTAAGCAAACTGAAATGAAGGCAACAATATAATGGTCTACTCACCGTTCATCAAGGCAAGTTTCAAGCTTAGAAACTAAAGAAAAACCATGAACCGTAAATACTATTTACAAGAGATCTGGTTTTAAACAAGGTAAGGGAAAGATAGAAATGTGGCCTCTAGCAGTCACACCTTTAAAATTTAAATTGCAAAGAACACTGCGATGTGTTCTTTCATTTTAGACTAAAGTTTCAAAAGTTTCAAATGTTTGCTCTTTAAAGAGGCAACTAGCAAAAATACGCTACTTTTACAAGTACATATGATGTATGCTTAAAAATTAATCAGTTTAATTCTGCACTGTGTATTGTATGTATAGCTCAACCATGATATTTTCCTCATGGAATGCCCGATATTAATTCTAATCTCAGACTGCTCTCTACTGGTAATAAATTATGTTAAAACTCATTAAATATCTGCAATACCAGTGACATGTAAAGAACTGCAGCTGGCATATATCCTATCTTCGAATCAGTGCAGAAATGAGAGCCTTAAGAAGATGACATGAATTTGAAATGAGTAAAATGCAAATGCTTAAGCCAAAAGATCATTTCACTTCATATTGACCCATCATGGCCCTATTCCTGCTCCCACTGAATTTAATACAAAAACATGCAGCTGTCCTAGTTTATTTGGTAGGGGCTTGGTCTTTTAAACATAAATAATTCTTTCTGCACTCAACCAGGATGGGATTTGCAAGAACTAAACATGCTGGCTGCAAGTGGGGAACATGGACAATTTGGCCCTTGCACTACTTCAGCTTTTCTTGACAACCAGAGATGTCTTTGTGAACAAACTCTTAAATTTGAGGTGGCTTTTTTCTTTTTTTTTTCTTTTTTTTTTTTTTTTTTAATTACAACTACTGGGTGCAAAATAATTCATCGATTTCTTCTCACAATTTCATACCTTAACAAATTGTTCCATCATAGTGGAAAGCACCAGCCTAAGTCTGTAAATGAGGCCAAGCACCACATACTATAGCACTGGCATTTTTCTTTTTCCTATGGCATATATGTAGTACACTTGATAACAACTGTAAAATACACTGTTCACACTCTGATCTTGCTTCCACTGAAGGTAGTAGTGAAACTCCTCTAAAGACCACCGGGAGGCGTACATGCTCTGAACCTCAGGGAGAAAAATGAGAAACTGGGTTTTGGGTTGTTTTCTTTCAGGTTACAGAGAAGTCAGACTTCAGGCCTTGCTGAGGTCCTAGCTTTGAACTTCACTAGTTCCTGAGACAAGAGCTCTTGACATAGATCTGGCACAAATGCCAGCCGATCTGGTTCTCATTTATCTCAAACCAGCCTTCGAGGAGAAAAAAAAAAAAAAAAAAAAAAAAAGGCAAACCAAAACAAAACCCAGCTACGTTTCTGAGACAAGTTGAAGTCCTTTCCGTTTGTTTCCCCTTCTAACTTCAATGTTTGACCATGTCTTCCAGTCTTGGAAGTCTTCCTCTCTGAAATATCTCTTTCTGTCCTGGCACAGATTTGCACGAGGAGGGAAAGAAGTTAGTGGCAGGGATTATTCACCCTGTCCAGTGCAGCATGTGAGAATGTTGGCCTGGATACTTCTGTTCCACTTAGTGTCCTATGCCACCTGTTGCTCATTTTGGTTTCCTCATGTTCTTCAATAACTGCCCACACTTCGCTCTCCTTCTTGATGGAGTCATAACTTACCTTCTGTATTGTTCCCCCCACAGTGTTTTTTGCTAAGATGTTTAATTAACCAATTTTTAATGCTGGTGCATATACTATATATAGTTTTGTTCATTGTTAAAGTCCGAATCTATCACAGTCATTAAAATAAACTGAAATCCAGCATTGAATAAAAGAAAAAGCTGAGAAAGCAGGTCACAGAATAGAGTCCCACAAAACCTGGGTTATAATAGAAGTACTGGCTGATTCATTCCCTCCGTCTGTGTCAAAATGTTTGCAAACATAGGGATTATATGAAAAAACCTGAAAACTCTTGTAGGTCTGGAGACTTCAAAAGCATCTCACATCATGAGATCTTGTTTCCATTGAATTGAATTCAATTCATTTCATAGTCTAGTAAGAATTTTAATGAAGTAAATCTGAGTTGTTTCATGACTCTAGAATAATTTAGACAGTGTTTGGAACCTTCCTAAGCTGTGAGAGCCTACCCCCAAACACCACAGCATTGCGTGACACAACCCTTTCCAGCAATATCATGAGAAGGATGATCCCAAAGCTGCCCCCTACAGCTGACGGTCTCAATAGCTGTGCTAGAGGACAACTTTTTGGGTGGACCCTTACACCAGTGGTAGTCTTAGCTGTGTTCAGGGAATCCAAATCCAGGCAAGATCTTACGACAGAACTGAATTGCACTTCCTAAAAGGGAAATGGCCTTTGTCCTTCCAGCCACTGAATTTCAGAGGACTGATATACATATAGACCAGCTATCACCCTATTGAAGCAGCTTGTCCCAAAACACTTCTTTCCTCTAGTGTCGTTGTAACAAATTGATGATTATTTCAAATTTCATAGACAATGCAACAGCATACTATATACTGAGCTGTTCGGAAAACATGGCAATGTAGAACACGCAGCTCAGCATTGAGTTACACAGCAACCCATCACAATACCAATGAAAAAAAGAATGCACTGATGGAAAATTTAATTTTTTCTTTAAAAAAAAAAAAAAGCTATCCCCCCCCAAACCAGGCATTGTTCCAACCGTCAGCCAAACAACTCAGGCTGGAGAATTTAGTGCCCAATTATTACGTGACCAGTTATTGGATAGAGTTGACAAATATTTCCTCTGCTTTCCTTTGCTTCAGAATTGGCACTGCTCTTCTGCCTTTTGGAAGAACCGGAGCTCTTGCCAGACTGCTTGGCACTGCTCTAATTGACAATTTTAGGGCAGTAAATTAGCAGGGTTTTTCATGTTGTTTTACTTCTAATTTTAATCAGACATACAGCCGCTTGGCACACCAAGCCACACACTCTTCCGTGCAAGTTCACAGTGCCTCCATAAAAATACCCTCATTGAAATGTAACTTAACTTTAAGAGAGTCACACAAAAGCAATGTGCTGACTAAATGCACTAGTACGGTGCATTGAGAGACTGTGAATTCCAATTTCAGCCATGCCAGTCATTTGGCATTAAAATATGCACCAGCTGTGAGTGTTTGGATCTCGATAAGTCAGAGTGTGCTGGAAAGCTGACAAGATACTGCTGTGAAAATGTTTCCAGCCCCTAATCTCTGCTCTGTCTCCTCTTTTTCATATTTTGCTACCCATGTTGGTGTATAATGCAAGGAGAAATAAGTACAAAATCCGAGGAAGATGTGCATGGGGTTACACCAAGTATTTATAGAACTTGTAAGATAGTGCTGCCACTCACACAGCTCTGGGCTCTTCTTTGACGAGTTGTCTCTGGTCAACCTTTCTAAATTGCTAATTTATTTTCCTTACACGAGAAAGAGCTCTGTATTAGTAAAACTGGGAGATGTAACAATGCTGGGAAAGGGAGGAATAGTGGGAGTGAAATCCACAGAGAGCCCTTCAAATTGGGACAGTAGCTGCCGTCAAAGGAGCTGAAAAATGAGTCTCAACGAGGAAGTATTTTTGGACTGATTTATCAGTAGAGCACATCATTCTGTAAACTCTGTTTTGAGCAAATATTTCTTTCCCTTCTCTCTATTATTTATTCATATCCACATTAAATCTCATACACGAGCCGCCAGATTCTAACCTGCTGAGGAGGGCAAAGCAGTATGCTTCCCATCTGTTCTGCTCAGCCAACAAGATGTTCTGGATCTTATCCTGCCTTTCTAGAAGGAAAATCTTCCTCCCTTGTCACAACCATCTTCCCAGACACACAACAAGGGTCAGCAAGGGCAGGGAAGGCTGCAACTTCACTTCAGACCCCGAACTTTTTGTAGCAGAAAGCTGGAAAAGGACTGCTTTAAAGCAATAAGCCACTAGTTTGGTTTGCAGCAGTTTCATTTGCTTTGAGGTTGAGCTCAGCGCTGTATAGCGAGTAACCACACGGTTACCCTCCTGACTTCTCTGCCAGTTTCAAGGGATACAAGAAAGGACAACACGCAGAACCCGAGCAGGTTGGCAGAAAGCAGGAACCCTGCAGTCTGCACCCCGATTTCCCTGCCCTGCTGCTTTGCGGACATCAGGCATAGACGAAAGGCGAGGGCTGGTGAGCAGAAGGGCTGGAAGAGCAAGCCATGACCCAGGACAGCCCTGCTCTGGCTGCAGGAGAAGGACAACCTGCAGAAGGGCAGGGGGCTGATGAAGGAGCTACAGGACTGCTCCATGCCACACATTTAAATTCTTTACTAGCTAGACGAAATTCTTGAAAGCTGGCAGGATTTTAGCTTTAGCTTAAGGATGTTTTAGTAATGTAAAGACCTCGTAAAGCCTCTAGCCTGGGGAGAATTTCATCCATCAAAGCGAGGCAGAGAAGTATCAGAATCATGCATTTATCCAAAGGTGCAACTACATTCCCCTCTGGAGCCATCCCCTTTATTTCCATGAATGCAGTTTCAGATAGGGAACACCCTCCACACACACTATTTAATATAAATTAATATTTTATCAAAATTGTGAGTAAGTAGAAGGAGGATACTAATTACAGAACCTGGCATTAAAGAACTGCTACACTAGATCCTTTTTCCCCAAATGAGGTCTGCAGAGGAATAATGTAAATTAAGGTGTATACACAAAATTCTGAGCTAGCCAAAGCAGCGTTTCATAATCAAAATACCATTTCACAAATGCAAAGGTCACCTTACATAAAACTGGGCAAAACTGAAAAGAAGTCATTTGATAAATCAAATACAGAAACGGATTTTTTCCTCCTTCTCATAGAAATAAAAAAATAAAATAAAATAAATGCCTTACGGCCAATGTCTGAAAGTAAAAAAGCAATCAGGTGCAGCAGTTAAATCCAGTGGAGTTTCCCATTTCGAGTCAAGTTCACTGCAGGGAAAACAGAGCAAACTAATTATGATGTAAATCCACAATGAATGATGCAGAAATAGTATGCAATGTAAACAATAATTTTGAAATTCCCAGTTTATATCAGCACTGATCTGTTTCATACACTCCAGAAGTATAACTCAGAAAAGATATTTTCGTACTAATGAGAGACTTCTACTTTTTAATCAAAGAATAAATTAAAGCATTTTCAAAAGCATGCCAGCCTCATTAATTAGTTCCATTAAAATGTAAAAGATGAGTACATACATTTGCCTCACTTTGCGCTTGCATCTCTTTACCTTAAATATCCTATCATGTATTATTACAGGCATGGCTGGAAATAACATCTATTATTAATATTCCTTGACACCTTTCATTAGAAGATCCTGCGTTCAATTGTTTACAATTTATCTCAATTATAACTATTTGGGCTGAAGTCTTCACAGTGGGCATTTTAGAGAATTTCAGCCAAGGTATTTCAGCTTTTTCCAAGGATGAGATAAGGGAAAATAAAGTATTTTATCAGTGTCAAGAAATTCTAGCAATTGCTTCTTGAACATTAAAAACCCCAAATTAATCCATTCCAGAAGACACATTTTGGAAAAGGCTTGAAATCTAAGAGGATGCTACTTCACACTGTCCCTATGAAAATCCATTGGCATTTAGGAAGCTATAATCCATTGTTTTTCACAAACCAATTTATTCATCAAAGGTGGGTTAAGTCTTTCAGCTTCATTCCTTGATTCCACCAAGCTAAGAGTGAGAAAGAACCAGGATGGGGATATTGCTGACTGTCCACCCAGATACAATGACTTCCATTATAGGCTTCCTCTTCTACCAGGTTAGAAGCTTCATTTGCTCGTGACAAAGATCCTATTTCCCTACAACATTTCCCCATGCAGAGGGGGATCGAATACCATCTGGGCAGCTTCTCTTAGCTGAGGTGAGGGAGATCTCTGTGGATTTGGGCATTTCAGCACTTTCAATCAACTGATACCTCCAACAGGTATGAGGACAATGCCTCAGGACAGAATTGTTACATTTTCAGTTCTCTTTTCAAAAGCTAGAAAATCACCCAAATCAAATGCACACACACTATTTTCTGAAATGTCTTTGGATGGCCACAGTTAATACTCAAAACTGAGGAAATGCTAAATTTAAGCTTATCTCTGCAACCATAAGTCATTCTTCTTTTTGTAAGAATTATCCTAGTCTTTCTATTTTCCCCACAGGGCCAATTTCATCCAGTGTACCATAGGAACCACGTTCACTAAATGAGCAACGATTCAATAATTTCTTCTTCTGTCACTGTTCATTACTGGTCTAGAATCTTATTTTTTGCATACTATTAGACCATGTTCTAAACCAGCACTGTTTCTGTATTTGCCAGTGCAGTATCAGACCATTTCCAATAGACTAATTGACTTATTTTCACAATTACACGGTGAGACAAGGGGGTTTATTACTCTCATTTAGAAGTGGCAAACTAAGGCATCGGGTCCTATTGTGTGTGCGGCGTAAGCTGAAGGAGGAGTTCTAAAGTAAAAGCCAAGTGAGTACAGGGAAGAAAAGAAAAAGCCCTGTATGTTTAACTGCTGACCACACTACAAATTAGAGAATTGGATCCATGTCTAACACTGCATTTCTACACACAACTAATCGAACCTGCAAAGATGCGGGCCCCGTTAGCTGCAAACACAAGATGCCAATGACACTTGTGCACCAAGGCTAACAGTCTGGTTTGCAAAGATCCACCAGCTTGTGAGGACACATGCTCACTTGTAGCAAGGAAATGTATTGATGCTAGTAAGGGGCAGAGTACAGAAAGTTGCACAAGATCTACTACAGCTTGGTAGACAGTGGTCTGACAGCAAACATGTGCCGAGCAATTTACAAACCAAGCCCTCAGCTGAGCTTCCAACCAAATGGGCACCAGCATGGTATGGTCAAAATGCTCAGTAGCTTGCTTGAGTTCTAGATGCACATTCTAATGAAGGTCATTTTTGAAGGCAGCCCTGGCTGCTAAGGACAAGTCTTGCTGCAGGTCCAGGACCCCCTCACAGGCCATGCAGACGTGGATGCTGCAGGCAGGGCTGGAGCAGCTGCGCTTTTCATGAGAAAGGCAATTCCATTAAACTAACAGCTGCGAATGGAGCAAGAATTTACTTTACTGTGACTTTATTTTCTGTGATTTTATCTACTTATCTTTACTGAATAAAGCAATTGAATCTGATTTTATTGTCTCATCGGTCAGACTAACAGGTGTCCCAGTTGCAAGAGTTACCAGTAGATGATGCGCATTTCCTCTGAAACTGAACAAACGACTTCAGACCTTTCTGGTTCTATATCAAAGGGATTCTTTAGAGAGGAAGAATCAGCAAACGAATGCTTGTTTATTACCGTATTAGCACTAGACATTAATTGAGAAGAGTGGCAAACCCAACCCGTTGTTACTGTAAATGTAGAAAGAATATAAAAACGGAATTTCTCAGAGCGAGCATACAAAACACTGTCCTTGTGATACTAAGCCCTAGTCTGTGTGGGCTGACAGTACCAGCACATTTACTGCATGCTGACAGCTGAGTTAAGAAGTGTAACACTATGATACAGAGGTGTCAAGATTGCTGAAATTAATACTGGGACGTGTGGTGTTTAGATTGTTGACTCAGCTGACTTAGGTGTGTTAGAGAAGCAGTATCATATGATAGTAAAGGCACTGCAATTTAGCATAAAGTAAAGCTATTTCTTTTTGGAAAGATTTCTGATGCTTTCTTAGAAAATGTATATTTTATACTAGACTTTTAGCTGAAGATATCAGTTTCCTGCACAGGCATATGTCTGTTATTACAGATGGGGAAAATGTAGCAGAGATGGAGCTACTCAGAAGGAGAGCGGCCAAGTGAATGATTTAGGATTCTGAATTACGATGCTCTATTCCCATTCCCCTACTCTAACCAAGAGACACTAAGCCTTGGAGGACAAAGGCTTTTTACTGTTGCAATGAGCAGTATCCTTTCAGAGCTCAGTCGTTGTCACTGAGCTGAACAAGATGACTCAGAACCAGGCTGTAAGGCTGGGGAGGGATTCCAGAACCTCCTTTATCAAGAGAGCATGTGTCTACTGCTCGACCAGGGGAGAGGCTGCTCAGCACAATCAAGGGTATGGTTTCAAGTTGAGCAGTTCCAACACCATTCAGCAGAGATAAGAGTTGCTGTCTGCCATACATCTTATCAAATCCCTTGCAATGGCTTGCATACTCTGTAAATATTAAGGGTCAAAGGACTTTGATACTTGAAGCGAGATTAACAGAATATTTTCTCTTTTTCCTTTTTATAAGTTAACTTAGTCTGATGTGGGAGATTACTAGGATACCTTGAAGCCAGTAAACACATTTGAGTAACAAATCCGGTGCTCTCAACCACGTACTAAAGACAAAATTGTATTCTACTGAATTGTTCCACTATTGCTGAATCAAAATTTGGATCTAGAATTTCATATTCTTTTTGAGGGGAGAAGGAGAGCGGAATCTCCTGTTTTACCCAGAGAACTGCTAAATGCTTTGCCTCAGGGACCTCTTGAGACCAGCCTAAATCTTGGGAGGTTAGTAGAAAGCCTCAGACATCCATGACGATGAGCATACTGAGCTACTGAGATGGATACCACGCCTTCCTGCGTAAACACTGTTTTCTTCACATCCAAGAACACTAAATTCTTACTGACTAAACCTTGCAGTAGGCTACATGTTAACAACACTAGCATGAATACTGACCCTACTGCAATGAATTCCAGTGTTTCCTCATCAAATTGTGATCACAGCTGTGCAGATGATGGATTTCCCAACACCACCCATGTTTCAGAATAGACTGCTGGGGCCTGAATCACTTCAGGCTGAGCAAGAAACTGAATGCAAAACTCTCATAGTCTAGGTATGTGCTCTGACCACTGGCTGTTGTGTAAAGCCCTCTCCTCAGAAGATCTCCTTCTGGATGTATTTGCAAACAGGGGAAGGGGGAAAACAACCTGATGTCAGACTTCATCACTACCCACTGGCCTCCAAACAGTTCACGCAAAATTTGTGGAGTAAATGGCAGTCTTTCCCTGAGTCCCAGCAATATTAACGTAGCCATGTTAAGGTTTTGTGTGTCCAGTAGGTGTTGTAAGCTCTGCAGATCATTACTGCTTCAAAACAAGGACCTTGCCACGTGATCTCGTCTGCACTGGGGCTAATGGCAGCACTCCCATTAGCCGCTCAAGGACACACTAAGTCATTGCGCAAATTCTGTATTTAGGGGCTCCATGGAATAGGATTCAACTGGAACAACCAAAAAAACGTTCCACAAGCACAAGCCATAAGAGATGTGCCTTGCTACTGTCAATCAGGAGACTGTTGTACCACACTTACTAAAAACAGGAATCGTGAGAACATTTGAAGAACAGGAAGCACAGTTTTTGCAAAATTGCCACTCTTCTTTCTTACTACACAGCAAAAACACATTCCACTGAGAAACTCTTAGAATTGCCTCCAGAAAATGTACTTCTGTCATTCACATTTCTTAGGATAATCTTGAATCAAGAATCTTCTAAAGAAAAGATGAGTAGGGCTTGTTCCTACTAAAATTAGGAGGTTACTTAGCCTGACCAGGTACATCAGAAATGATAACACAGACTAGTTAAAGACAGAACAGTTTTCAAATTAATCTGACATGAAGAAGGTGTTTAATTTCTTGTTTCTGCTCTATACAGGTAAAGACATTATACCTTTATATCTATCTATGCCTATATCTACATATCCCTATCTATCTATATTTAGGTTTAGCTTGAATTTTTCTTCTTGATTTAAAAATCTTTCACCAGGCTACCAGTTACAGCAAAAATGAAAATTACCAAAACATCTCAAACATCCTAGGCAGCCACATGTGTTAGCTCATCATAACACGCATACAGATATTTATGTTCCAGACTCTACAACAGTCACATTATGGTTTTAAGTGCATATCTCCTACTGACAAAAAAATCTGAGGTTGTCAGTCATTACATTCATGTTACCTGAACATCTTGCTTTTTACTAAAGTTTCCATGCACAAGCAATATTAACATCTGTTTCAAGGATCTCTGCTGGAATTGTAGCTTCACACAGCCAAATTGCCTATGCTTCCACTGAGGAGATGGCTATTTATTTTATGCAGCCATCTGGGCTCTAAATAGTATGTTTTGTCATTTGTGGTCTTGTTTTCCAGGGTTTCTTGTACAAAATTTGATTCCTTCATAACTTATTTCTTCTGTAAATGACTTTTTTTAGTAATCAAACTTGTGAATGAATGTTTCATAAGAGACTTACAACATCAGTATCAATTCATAAATATTTTGGATCTAGAGCCAAACTCTAATTGCAACAGCTTTGATGGTCTACATTTATTTTTTTTTTCCAGGGGAATCATGTGTAAAAATAGTCTTTACAAAACCCTCTCCAAGTAAGATGAATGACATATGTTGTTGCAGAATTTAATACTTCAGGATGATACCGGTCAAGTTGTTCGCATGCTCTGAACACAAAACCTTGCAGTCTCAGAGCCCAGGCCCCATCTTTTTAAACAAAGGGACCAATGGTAGTGACTAACAGCAGAAATAGGTATTCACAAACCTTTACCAACAGTCAACTATTTTTGCTTGGATTATGATAGAAATGTAAATACTTCTTTTCCTCCTCATATCGTACCATCTCAGATGTCCCCTTAATTGATTTTAGTCTCAGAGTTGCACATCACAATCCGGAAAATATCAGGTATCTTGGAAGGCCACTTAGGGAAACGGTAACAAACCCTGAATCACAGACGAGAACAGCTGACTTCCCCAATCCCTGTTTGCTGTAGTCACAAACTGGTTTGCGTTATACCATAGAGCTCAGTAACTGACAGAAGGGAACCAAGAGCAGGACTCCAAGCACCCTCAAATCTCCTCATTGTTCTCACACAACCAACTTTCCCTGTTACCCATGACAAAGAGAGCTCTCCTAACACTCCACCTTTCCACACAAGAGAGCCAAGAGATCTACCCCCCACGGGAGCCAAGGCCACAACAGTCCATCCTCTGCGTTTCCTGGTACGTCTCTTCCCTGGCCACATCCTCCAGCAAGGTGGGTTCTCTCACTCTTCCCACCAAGGGTTAATGTTTTTCCCACTATTACTTGCTCTGTCAAGGAGGCCAGCCACCCGAACTAGCTAATACTAACCAAGCTGCCCTTTCCTCTTAGTGAAATGGTGAGGGGAATAAAGCAAGTAACAAGATACACCACAAACAAAGAATAAAGAGACTATAAGGAAACACATGGCTAAACTAGGCAGTAAAAGCTCATTCAGCTTACTTTCCTCCTCACCGTCTAATCACCAACAGAAGAAACAGCCCCATCCGCTCCCCTCCTCGCCAACTATGCTATATCCATTCCTATAGATAGTAAACACAGGTTTCAAATTTATACAGAAGAACATATTGCTATCAACTGCCTAGAATAATGTCTTTTATTCCCCTTACCTTGACCATCACTTTATATTACTTGTCTTCCTTACCAGCTCTGCACAATCCATCCTGCTGCTGCTCTCCTGACTCGTTCTTTACTTTCTTTTCATTCAGGTGCAGTGGCCTAATCATCAGGTTCATCATCTTCACTTGGATCCGCCACAAATGGGTGCTGGCAAATGTTTTCCATGCAGCAATCTCAATCTCTTTTTCTAAGCTATTTCTTAAAACCTCTTCTTTCAAGAATACTTTTAGATAATCAACATACCTTCAAAGAGAAGGTACCAAAGATTAATACAGAAAACCTAAAGCCTGTTACATTCAAGTGGAATGCAAAAAGGAAGAATATTTTGAGTAACCTAAAATTATACATAGTATCCAGAAATTCCACAAAATTACATAAAGCTTTAATTCAATACTGGCCTTTTCTGAAGCTGGCATGTGGTTTCTTTTCCTCCAAAGCATCACTCAGTTTCAAACTGTACCCTTCCAATCTATCAAACCATGACTGGGATAAGAGGAGGTGGCTATCACAAACTCAGAGAAATGGATTAATACTAGGTTTGTCTACACTGCTGTCAACAGGTCCACAGCAGTAAGGAGACAATCAAATCTGAAAGGAGACAAAACCCTTTTCAGCTGGTTGTCTGAATGAATCAAGGAATAATTATTCTTTCCTCTGAGGCTAAACTTGGACAGATTGTCAGAATTCTTCCCTTGCTCAGCAGAAGTAAATATGAGTAAAACAGGTCTGAGCAGCTTTGCCAATTCAGGAGCCTTGGCTGTGGAGGAAGCTCTACCTTTCTTCACTTTAGCCTGTCACATAAACCACTGGTCTCCTAAGTGCCTGAGTACTTCTCTTTAACTGGAGTCATTAAAGCTCAGGAAGGTGACAACCAGGAGTCAGCTAACATTTAATCTGTGTAGATGATCTTGTTCACACTAGAAGACAATTAACAGGTGGGTGTGGATGTGAGAGGCCCTGGCTGGAGGGATGTGTGATGCCTGACAGCATGCCACCTGGTTCAGGCAAGCGCTGTTCCCATTCACTGGGAAGCATGAGCAAATTCGCCTTAAAATAAAGAAGGGAAGGAGCAAAATGATGAGACTCTGCAGCTGACTGCATACGTAACTTCAGGCCAGGACTAGAGAACACCTTTCCTACCCTATAATGATGAGTAAAAACCGAAATTTTATTACAGATTATAGGGGCTTACTAAAGCAGTCCGACCACGTGATGTACTAAGAATAATTATGATCTACCCATCTCATTCATAGTAGTCATCAAGTTGCTATATCTGTAACAGGCTTAATAACAAGGTCAAGAGTGAATGGGAAAGAAACAGTCATATACCTGTCTCATTGGTCATTGTTTCCTATATGACTAGGATGTCTATGCAGGGAGAACTGAGTAATGGAGAGAGAATTAAAGCACAGAAGATTATTTAAAGAAGGGGGCAGTGAGGTCTGTCCTTGCACTACACTAAAACAGTGGTCTCTTAAGTGGGGTGTGTGCACTCAAGGGGGTACACAAGACAATCCATTGGAAGAAAGAAAGTATTTTTCATATCGTTAATAAAATAAAAAAAATTTTAAAACAAGTTTTCTTCCATCTTTATCTCATCCTTGTTTAATTTTTATTTTTGTGTATGTTTTATAAGCTACATACATATTTGGTACACTAGTAGGGGTACGTGCTCACAAATATTTTACTGATAGGGGCACGTGATCAAAAAGTTTGGAAACCCAAAGGACTGTTCTTGCAGGTAGCACCAGGTCAGCTCTAAAACTAGAAGTAGTGCTGAAACAGCAAAGTGGCTGGAGCAGGTAAGTGTTAGAGCAGCTATTTTACTCACAAAACTAGTGCTAGGACCTGAACGTCCTGCCCGGAACATCAGCCCATGTGGAAATCACAGTGAAGTAAACAATACTCTGAATAGTAAAGATACGCCCACAAAATGAGGAAAATTCAGTTACTTTGTTATGCCTCTTGCTGCTGTTCCAAATAATTGCGTAAATATGAGATTCATGCTGTAACAACTCTGACCTGTCAAGATGAGCTACAGATGATGCTTTAAACTTACCATAGTATTTTGTGCAGACTTTGCAAACTCTAAGCATGTCGTTCAGTATTAGCTGTATGCTTCTTATTGATGGTATTAAGCAAACAGAAAAGCAATTGTTCTAAGAAAAAAAGTTTGTCGAAGTATAAAAATATGAAAATTGCTGCAGTAGACAACAATAATTCCTTTGGGTTTATCCATGCATTCTTAACAGTATATATTACTTAATTGATAGAACATAAAAGCTCATTAAGAGCTATTAGGTCTATTGCATAAATACGTGGTCAGGAGCTCTTTAATGCACACCACTGTTACTGTAGACCATAACAGCTGCTTTGGAGCTGTCAGCCTAGTTTGTCACAATCCATTTTAATCTGAAAAAAATCTCAATTACTTTGTAGTTGCCAACGCGCAATTTAAGCTGATTGTTTGATGCCATAGCTGAGCATTGTTTGAGCATGGGAGGTGAAGTACTAAAGCAGCTATGAAGAACAGGCATCACTATCATCAGACAAATCACAGGGGACTCTAATTTGAAGTTAATAACGGAGATGCTTGCCATGTGTTTACAGAGGACAAACAATGAGAAAAGATAGAATGGGAGACGGATTATTTCTCTGTTTAACTCTGTACTCAGCTACTTTAAAAACCTATGAGGAACCATTAATGCTATGTTTATAGTTAAAAAGCAATATCTGATTGCTACCCCACTTTCCAGCTCAACTGTCTGCTGCCAGCCGGCTGAGGAAGCTCTCCTGGGAAGGGGGGTGCAGCTCATCATTGTAGCAACAAGTTTGGATCTAACCAGAATAGTGAGAGCTTCCAGCACAGGAACTCAATGGAGAGAGTCATGCCGCCTTTTCCTGTCTTTCCGCCCTTTGGCACAATACATTCCCTCTCCTCTGCCCCGTAAATACAGACAAGTGGTTGAGAAGGTCAGATATAGGCACGTAACTTTGCAGGTAAGAAACGTATGGAGTTCAGGAAGTAGATTTCAGCTGTTCTTAAGTGCAGGCGAAAGCTAATACAAATGCTCAGAAACCCCAGCTGTCTGTCTCCACTGGTCTCTTTGCTCAGAACGTGATTCTCTATAATCATGTCATTCAAAGGGACTTTTGCTAAGTACTGAGGGAAAAGTGGCTTCCTTGGGTGAGGTGAGGAAAATGCCTGTTGCTGCAAGCTATCCATCATCTTAAAAAAGTCCAAGATGTACTAAAGCTCCCTAAATTTTTATTCCCAACAGAGCCAGATAAGAGCAGTGTTTTCTTGACAGGCGCTCCTCCCATGTCAAAATCTACTTCCCAGTACAGTTTTGCAGACATCCACCTGCCTGCTAGGTTGGATAATAAATAAATACCCATCATGTCTTTATTTGAGAAAGATTTTCTTCTTGCTGCTTTTTCTTTTTCCCTGCACATTTGGGGAAAGATACCCTTCCCCCCAGCCAGGAAATAGCCATTTTGAGGTAAGACCTTAAAATTGATGATTTTGAAAGTTTTCCCTATTGCCATGCTGTTCTGCTCCTGCATTCCTGTGGTGCCAACAGATGAAGTTGTAAGCCTGCTCGCCTCCCTGCATCTAATCCTGATACTACTCAGCAGCAGGGAAGGTGGGCAAATGTTCACTAGCAGTTGTTGGCAAAGAAACACAGCAGGATTTAAACTGGATGACGCCACTGCATGTGTAAAACAACCATTTGAGCAAATGCTGCTGCAGTAGCGTCTTTAACCAGTAAAACAGAATTTGCTGTTAACCTTTTGCTTCCTATCTAGCTGCACTGATGAGTTATGATTAATTGTAGTTATGCTTTTTTTAAAAAGAAACCCAAACCAACCAAACAAAAAACAAGTTTATTGATAAAAAAAGATGCTTGTAGCAGTTGCTGTGACAGATTTTTATATGTACCACACTAACACAAATAAATTTCAAAAGCCAAATGGGAATAAGATTCTGTTGCATTCTGGTAAAATGTTCCACATCATTTTTCACAAGGTGATTTTCCCCATGATCTTCCTTCTCTTCCTTTCCAGCCTACACAGCCTAGTCTTTAGTTGATGTGCCCCAACCTCAGATGTTTCACAGTTTAACCACAGTAATTTTATAGCATTCTAGGACTGTTATGAATGAGGAGGACCATAACAGTAATTTGCCATAGCTTATCTAGCTATTCAAAAGCTAGATCTCGGTCACCTACTGTGTCATCAAAATAACTGGTCAACACCATCGCAATAACTGCTTTTCCCCAGGCTCTCAGGTTTTGTTGCTGCTGATAATTGTTCATACAGAGTCACAGAATGGTAGGGGTTGGATGGGACCTCTGGAGATCATCTAGTCCAACCCCCCCGCTAGAGCAGGATCACCTGCACAGGATTGCGTCCAGGCGGATCTCCAAAGAAGGAGACTCCACAACTTCTCTGGGCAAACCATAAGAGCTCCTCCTCCTTCTAACTAAGCTCCATCATTCTTTAAAGTTATCAGTTTGGTATCTGAGAAATATAACTTGAAATATAAGCTAACAATACATTCAATGTTAGGAATGAGAATGAATTTTTTCCTGCCCTTCCTTGAAGATGATGGGAAAAGATGTATCACATAGCCAACCACAATTCTTATACGCGTTGCTACTGCAATTTATAAGGCCATGTTCAATTGAAGAAATTGCTTTTCATTAATGCTGCTACCTACCTGGTGCATTTAACTGAAGTAGGGCTTTCCTGTTAGGAAATACACGCAAGAGCATTTTATATCTGTGTAGTATCTCTCCAGATCTCCTAGCTGTGCAATAAGTCCTAAGCACAGGATGTTATCTGTCCTGTTAGTTGGCTTGGGTCCTCCATCCCACATTTAGATCATGCATGTTAATGCTGCATCAAGTACCTTGAATAAAAATGGTAAAAGCTTGGAGAGTCAGTAAGAACCTTAACAGGAGCCTGGGCAAGAGTGCAGCGCTAAATGGCAAGCCAAGCAGATGCATCAGAAAATCCCTTTTCTAAAGGAAAGTTGTTTTAATCATTTCACTTCAACTCAGCTGATGATCTACAGTAGGTGGAATATTGAACAGCTCCAGCCTTACAGACTGAAAAATCACATACTTGAAAATCAGGGAGATGATAGGATGCAGCAGGTCTATAACATCTGTAGCCATGCTCCCTTTCAGAGGGCAGCTCTTTGTAGAATTGCCATCATCTTCCCCACGTTGTCTGAATGTCAGCTGACACCACCAAACCTGCAAAACTACCGGGATAGCGATGGTGGCTGATACTACAGAGAAACAGCTGTTGCAGAGTGAAGCTCTGTTCCACTTCCTTGTACACAGAACAGAACACACACACTCTCACAGATTTATCCACTTTGACGGGAGATACATGTGGGATAGTGCATTCTGCGAGGAAGCAGTGCAGTAAGAAACATGTCTTTTGTGAAGGGACTTGGAAGCAGTACAATGAAACTTAGAGGGATAGAATAGTACAGCTACGGGCAGTTTTTCACTTTCATCTGGCAGAAACCATTTTTTTAATTTTTCCAATGTTACGTGAGAACAAAGTTTTGGAGCACAAAGATCAGAAGCAAAACTGAGTTGTACAGAGCCAGTCACTCCACTGGGACCTTGCAGGAAAATGTGAAACACTTTTTCCAGGGAGACCTTTGCACTTCATTGTAGCTGTGCATCCAAGCCTAGGTCAGTGAAGGATCAGAAGAACCATAACATTTCAAAACTGCATCCCTTATAGGGAGACAAGCTGGGAAAATACTTGTTGAGCAATGAAGTACATTCTCCTGCCTTATCTACACTACCTGACATTGCATGAATCTCAGCTGGGTAAAACAGGCCTCAGAACTGAACCTCAAGCCTTCAAAAATACAAGACGAGTTCCCCAATCACAGGGATTTTGCTTAAATACAAATTTGTATTTGGCTTTGGATTTTTGAGCTTTGCAGTTCAAATCTGTTTTCTCACCATCACTCTGAGAAGCTTGGGTTTCATTTATTTGTATTTATTTTTTAAGTTCAATTCTCATGACTTTGAAAGCTTTCTAAAGGTCAGATGGAGAGAAGTACCAGATATTGCCACAGTTGCCTGCAGTGTAATGCAGTCATTTCATATTGCTTTAAAGCTTTCCAAAAATCATCTCAACTCTTTCTCTTCATCTTACAGAATGTGGTTAAAGGCGCGGGTTCGGTTTCAGGGGGAACAGAAAGTGAGACAAACCCTTTGCCGTTAGACATGGCGCAGGCTCTGGGTGATGTCATGAAGAGCTGTACCAGTGTTGAAGCCCTATCATAGCTCCTGTCTCTAGGGTAGCAGCATCCACTCTTGGACACAGCTATTGTGCATTGGGGCAGGCTGTTTAGCCTTGTATTTATTTAATCTTTGTGAAGATAAAAAGGGATGTTCCACTGAGAGCTCTTTTGTTTCATTCTGTATCAGTTCAATAGGGGAGAGAGCAGATCTAAAGCCAGAAGCAATGGTTTTTATATCTTGTAAGTCTTCTAAAGCCTTGTCATCATATGCTGTATTATGTTGTCTTTTTTACTGAGTGACCATTGCTCTATTGTACACTATCTGCCTTTTCGTGACTTGATGAACCACATTGTAAAAGGTAGAAATCAATAAAGTTCTCCAGAATCCACAAACGCCGAGGGAAAAATGTTTTCCTGCAGCACCATCTTGTGGTCCCTGATGTTAGTACTGAAGGTGTCTCTCCCTGAGCCTGGAAGGTGGAAGGTCTGCTCTGCAGATTTGGGAACCGCACCCAGCCCTGAGCAGCTGCTTTCGCTAGCCACAAAGGCGCTGTGAGGAGCCTTGTAAGAATGCATGTGCCTTCTTCTAGCTGACCTGGGTCATAATCCAGATCTTTGAAGGTATAGAAAGGACAAAGGAAAATTGAGCTTGGCTCAGCAGCGTGCAGCTTAGCATACAAGATACGCAGCAGTTTAGGCAGTGGGGAAAAGACGCATTCCGGGTAGGTCTGGGGTAACCCCATGTTGAACTTGTTCTGTAGTATGCTAAGGTCCAGGAGTATGAAAACAAACAAAACATTATCATCAAAAGGATCTGAATATTTACTAGTGGAAGTAAGCAGCCGATGAGCTGATTGAAACATCCACATTTATGTGACAATGTCAGTTAGCATCACACACAGGCCTGTGAATGAATACCTGTGATTCGACCCTAAGGTGATAATCTTGACCTTCAATAATAACAAAATAGCTATTATGATATTTTAGGCACAGATAGTAGTTGTTTATGCAATATCCATGCTTGACAGCTATTGATTCAACAAACTATAGAAATGAAAATTTAAAATAAAAGATTTTGTCTTCTCTGACTGAAAAGCAAAACTTCCAGCTTTTTAGAACATCTTTACAATGAAATTGCTATATGGAAAAGGGACAGAGCCCAAGTCCACTCACTATGTTCTTGACTACTGTCCCACTGGGGTGAATAGATCCCTTGCTGTGTCTTTTTCATCTCACCTCCTCCTCTTACAGGGCATATATTTTGCTTATGCTCATCTTGTTCTAGTGCTGCCAGACACGGTTACTGGAGATGCATTGATTACTTACTGTTAAATACAGTTGTTTTATCAGTATGTGTCCCTTTGTCAGAATGTTATGTGACATTGAAAGCAGTTGTGCTGTCAATGACATGGAAACAGAAGAAATTTATTACCCTTCAAATCAAAATCATGAAGCACCATATGAAAGCCTAATTTTCTCCAGAGCACAGCTCTCTCTCCATAATTACCATCAGCCATGAGGATCTATATGGTTTGTCACATGTACGTTTCAGCTGTGCAGTGCCCCTAAATTCATGTAGCAGGAAACGGGTTTTATCTTTGTCAAAATGTCTATATATGTACTTCACCATTCATAAAACTAATATCAAGAAACAGCAAATACATCAGATTTGGAAGGCAAACAGAGCCCTATTCAGTCTCCATCATTCTGCTGCTCCACATCAAAAACATCATAATATTTTGCTTACAAAGTTATAACCAAATCGTCTGTAATACAATGCCACTGGCAATGGTTGCAACATCAGGCTTTAAAGCTCCTGCCCATAGTTATATCTGCCCATCAGTTAGTACTCCGACTATTTCATGAGATTGCCCATATGCATATTCCACCCCTATGACACTTGGATTTTAAGTGATGCCCTTTTTAGGACTGATGAAACTAAGAAAAATGTATTAAATGGGGAATCCTGAAAGTATGCAGAGTTTCTAAGAATCACTCATAATATTTATTCTCTCTCCTGCTTCGGAGCAAAGTTCCACTCCTCTCAGTTGTAGCTCTTGGAAATTCTGCTACGTGGGCTTCACAGACCAAGAGTAAAATGACCAGTGATTGCATTATTAGAGGTGATAACGATTTCTACTGACATTCTTTTAGGTGCTCAGTCTTATTTTACACTCAGCTGCTGAAAACTGTTACATGTTAGTTTCTTTTATTTTTGTTACACTACAGGGAAATGGAAAGAAATTGCATTTTGAAATCACCTCCCCTGGGAGACGGGTCATCCAAAGAGCAAAGAAAGTTCTGTGGTGCAGTGATATACTGTGGAGAGAAACAATGCCAGAGAAAACACTACCACAGTTTCCTCAAGTACTTTGTATTTTTGCCAAGCATATCTTTAAAGCCACTGCCCAACAACAGATTTCCCCAGTCCTCTGCAGCCTGGTAAGGAATTAACCATTGTCGTCAGTAAGAGTAGCACTGCCGTGCTACGGTGCCATCCAATACCGAAACAGAGTAAGCTTGCCACTCGCTACCAACTCAGTGAATGACAACAGTCTCTTCTTAATCCAGACAATATTCTAAGACTGACCTCTAAAGTGAGACAGGCACTTAACCGATATCTTTATATCCCTCCACAGGGATGCTGTATGAAAAAGAGAAGACTGGCTTTATTATTCAGGAGTTGCCACAAAGAGTTTTGCCTTTCAGCGTTACTAGCTTTTTTTGTATAGGAGATATGGAATGAGCATGAAGAACTAGAAATGAAGACCTTCCGTTGCAAAATCAATAGCATTATCAAGGGTTGACAACATTGTATTACTTTGATACTAAAACAAAACATCTCATTTTCTAGGGCATACTCAAGTAATCCTTGTGTCCTTCTGCTTGAGGTCTTCAAGATCAGGTGGACATTCTTCTACACCAAAAGAAAACAAAAAACAAAAACCAAACAACTGAACATCAGTACAACTAGATTTAGAGACATCTTTACGTTTTTACTAAATCAATATTCTCCCTGAAATATTTCCTTATTGTCTCATGACCTCATTGACACTTTTAAATTTAATTTTCACCTTTAATAGGCTATAGTTTGACTACCTCATGTGGAGTAAATAGCATTTAACTCTCATATTATGTTTATTTCAGTAGCAACTGCTCTTCAGCATTGAGAAAGAATGCCAAGACATGGAGCTATGTGAACACGTCAGCTGTGAAACACCCCTATCCATACAGAAGGACAGATTTCTCAATGCCTGTAAATGGATCTACATTTCCCAAAAGCAGCAAAACCTTATTTTGCTTTTCCACTTTCCCATACAACAATTCGCACGTGGAATAAGGAACACCGAAATGGCAGAGGACTTAAACCTAGGACTGTAATATTGTCCATGGCTTGCTCTGCTGTCATTTAGCATCCCAGGACAGCAATCAAATTCTTGCAGACTCATTACTTCTCCCACAACAGAAATTGAAGGTGATCCCTGACAAACAGTGCCTTTTGACAAACTCTACTGGACTAGGAATCAACAGGCATTTTAGTACTGCAAATGTTTAGTATCCTGTACAGAACTGATATAAGACAACAATTCTAAACTGAAAGAATAAAAGAATACTCCAAGGTTGGTTTACCTTTTTGTTTGTTCTTATGGTTCTTAGAGCCTTTCTTAAGTCAATTTGGTAAACGGCCATAAACGTCTTCGCTATGTGCTCTTTTCTTCCACACAATTTGCTTTACTTCATTGTTGGCCCTTCGCAGAGGATTGACGCATTGACTGCAATGTATTAAAACAACAGCTGAAATTGGTTGACTTCCAAAGAAGGAACTTGGAGAAGATGACCTAGACTTTAGCTGTGAAATCCTAGCTCCAGTGAAAAAAACCTGCAAAGCTACAGTTGATTTCAGGAGCCATCACAAGATTTCATCACTAGAACATAGACAGATTAAGGCTAGAAAAAGCATTTCAATAAGCTTTCCCCATTTCTTACATTTTTTTCATGAATTTCAGCTCACCTTCTGATTCATATAACGCAACCATCACCAGAAATTTCCCCAGTAACTAGCCAACCAAATTCTACTGCCTGCTTTCCACACCTGTACTAGGAATTCAGCAGAAAGAAATGAAGACTTTCCTAATTCTTGCTGTATTTTTAAAATTTACACAGTATTATTTAAATACAGCACTAGTTAAGTGCACCTGCGTTTTCCTAGATTTTAGTGTCTTCATCTACCCATCATTGCATGTGGTTGTTAGTGAAGACTAACAAAACCAAGAGAAATAAGATAGGATAGCACAGTTATGGACAGCAAAAGCATCAGAGTGCGCAGCTCAAGAAGAGACATGTTATGTTGATTGCACACGAGAAACTATCGATTACCAGGGAACGGGCACATGTAGATTCTGCTTGCTGCATGAAAACTACCATTGGAAGGAGGCAAATACCCAGTTCATCAGTGGGGATGTGGAGTAACAAAGCCCCACTGACTCGGGAAATTACCAGTGCTGATCAAGTGTGGCAAGGGGAGGAGTACTTGGCTCCCTCTATCAATTTTACAGGAATTCCATGCTCCTACATGTTCTTAGTGTGGGCATGTTATGGAATTACCCCTGCTGTTGTAGTCCTGGGCACCTCTTGACAAACTGCCACTGCTAGCTACGCAGCACAAGTGCCTGCAAAAGCTTTCCAGGGCCAGTCACCCAGGTTTGGTGTCTGTGTCTCTCTCTCTTTTTTTTTTTTTTAATATAAATAGAGACTCCTATGGGAAACCTTGGAATTTGCTCTAGAAGCAGCACAGTGAAACTAATCAATTATCCCAAATTACATCAGCAAAAGCCCTCTTACTTTTTGATAACTCTAGAGAACAGTTTTTACTTTTGTGCAGGTCCATTGCAGTAGAGTTTTGGCATTGTACGTAGGACCTTCTCAACAATGACCATACAACGTTGAAAACAAAAGCATTTCCATCCAGAGAGAAGGGTTTAGGCTCATTAAAGGAATGCTTTTCAAAGCCATATCCTCTATCAAATGTCTCTAAAACTGGTAAAACTCAAAGTTGCAATGTTATAGGATTGCTCCTTTCCTAGAACTCAAATATATGATGTTGGAAATTAAAACCATTTAGCATCTGGTTAATCACTGCATTAAAAAACAAAGCAAAACCCAAGTCAGAGCAGAACAGCAATATTCCTAGTTTCACTGGCTATGAAAAAACACAGAAATGATCATTTAAACATTAATGTGAATTCTCTCAAAATGAACACATATTAATTCATTTTCCAGAAAATTTATGATAATTTCATGTTAATTCTTTGCCTCCTGTTTTCAGAGTCACTGATGACTCAGTGCAGCTATCTGTATGCTGAACATCAGCTGTTGAGCACAGTGTAAGATGTAATGTGGAGATTTTCACAGCAGGTTTTGTCTAAATGTGGAACTTCATAGCAAACGGCCATCTGCTAAGCAGCCGCATTAGTAAAGTCTATGTGTGTGTGTACGTGCATGTACATGATCCCACACAGACTACTAATATCTTAGTAAAGCAAAAGTTTAACACTTGGGGGGAAAAAAAATACCCTTCACAAAAAAGACAATTCTGTCATATTAACCAAGCCACAGCATCAGCCATTCAATATGAACTTCCACCTTAGAAAAATAAAGCACAGTTATGTTAATACATTCTGTCTTAGTTCAATAATTTTGATGTTGTGGCACTTATATTTTGCCATTATAAGAGCATATACACATGCCGAAACTCTTCACAATATCAAACACTAAACTGCTTACATAGCACTCACAGGTTGTAGTGTGCCCTATACATTGAAAAAAATGCACCACACCCTACAAGCATCAGAAATAATTAATTTGCTTTTCTCCCAAGCATTCCCCAGTCCGTCTCTCTTACTCTGTTCAGGTCTACTACTTTGTTCTTTCCTTCTGTGTCTTACCGCATAACTCTAGGTCTATCCTACACACACACATTTCTACTTGTTGCTCTTTACAAACTGCTTTTTCTCATTATTTTCTTCCCTATTATCTTTCAGGTAACTCATTCCTGCTTGCACATGTCATTTCCTGCGCAGCAGTCAATTGTTTACCATAGGCACCATCACCCTTTTGTAGAAGCGCCTTTGAAGGCAGCAGTAAAAGAACCATTTTTGTCTCCCTTCTCCCTGTGACTTTTGAGAGCTGGGCAAGTGGCAGAAGTTCTCTCACTTGTTTCTGTTTAAACTTATGTTACAAAGTGAAATTAACTTTTCCTCAAAACTTCCCTTTTGTTTTTTACTGATGTTCTGGGTTTTCTTTGCGCTCAGGACACTGTGTCCTAAGAACCTATTCTGGGTTGATGGGGATGGACTGTGTGCAGTGTTGAAGGCTGCCTGATAGCTTGGTTTGCTCTTAACTATCATTGGCCATCTCTTTTGCTCACAACTGCCAGTTATTGGTGTTGCCTTCCTGCCAAAGAGGAGAAGAGTGGAAACCAAGTTCCTTTAACATATGCGGATATACTAGCCTTTGGTGGGGAGCAGGGGCAGAAAGTGGGGGAAGATAACTGGAGAATCAAGGGAGCAAAAGCCTGGTCTTCCATACCTCAGCATATCAGCCCAGGAGAGGATCCACCTCCTGCAGAGCCAAACTCAAGTTAAATTTGGCCTGGTCATGCTCTAACGCTTACCTTCTCTGCAAACAGGCACAACAACAGAACGGTAGACACCCCAAAATCAAAAATCCTCCTGCCGTGAGCACAAGCAGTCGAAATGTCAGTTGCATATCTGTAGAGTCAGCACAAGTTTGCATTAGTTATGAATCATTCTGCGATATATATTGAAGTATAGATGACAGATTAGCCTCTAAGACAGACTTGTATGTATCTCAGCCAGCAACACAATGGAAAAAAGTAGGTGTTAGAAATGAGCTCAGATGAGAAAGATTAAGACTCAAATTTGCCTTGAGTTTGAATAGTCCAAGCATTTGGTTAGTTTCAGAAGCAACTAGAGATTGAGTGAGCCCAGGGCATGGGGGAAATAAATAAGAATTACAAAAAAATTAATTAAAAAAATTCAAAGTCCTTTAGAAGCTTCTTTAAGAATGGAGACAAAATCATGCAAATGAATGCTATTTATCGATTTCAGTTCATAACTTTTGCTGCATTTTCTTAAAGCCTTATTTTATTCTTAGTGAAATTTAAGCAAAAGCTCCCAGATAAGAACCATTCGAGTATGCAGCCTGTGACCATCTTACAGAAACGCAAGTACCATGAGTCTAATATCTGCTAAGTGCTTCTATTTTGTCAACAGATTGCTACAAGGCAAACACCATGTGCTCCCAGGGCAGTAACTGTTTGTATTTTCTTTGGACATATGTTGTACATCCAGGAGCATTCAAGTAGCTAATTAATCTAGGAACAAATAATTCTGTAAAATAGTCATCCCTTGATATTGTCCAAACAATAAAAACGTAACTGGAATGAGGAATCCAACAGTCACAGCTGAATAAGCATATTTAATTTTAACATTTGCTTGAGTATGTCCTAAAAATGAGCAAAAGAGCTATAATTTTCACTGTACAGCTTTCCCTCTTGCTATAGTGAAGTGTCTTTTATACATAACATAAAGGCCCAAGTGGGAAATGGATATTATTAAAACATTTCATTTCTGCAGTATGCCCCTAACTAACAAACAGATTCTGATGGTCTCGCACTGAGTGGTACTTTCCTCTATTAAAAGTTATCTAGCTAGGAGTAATTACAGCTGCCCTAGCACTGGAATGTGGAGCTGCTCAACTACAAGAAAAATTGCCAAGTTTGATCCTGACCTCTGCTCGCTTCTGAACAAGCACAAACAAGCAGGCAGTGAATTCATGTTAGCTTACAAGTATTCCCTTGGGGTTTCATATCCGTATTAAGTCAGCTCTTCCTGAAAACTGGATATCATCTCTGAAATCAATGGAGGTATGCTGAATTATATCAGAAAGACCTAAACCATTAAGTTCTATATTATGGTTTCTTTTTACTAAATTAACATCCATGTTTGGCATGACTGCTTGTGCCTGAGAATTCTTCCTGCTTAACTGTTGGTGAAAAAATGGATACAATATAACAGGAATTCCTGTGTTAGAAAAAATGTGGTAATATTTGCCTCTGTTCCTATTTAAGTCTATGATGAATGTTGAACTATCACTCTAATATCTTGACATTGTTCTTGACAGAAAACCATGAGATACATGTCTAGTATCAGGGCATGAGGCAAAGGACACTAAGACACAAAATTCCACCTGAACGTAAGGTTTTTTTTTTTTTAATTTTTTACTGTGAGGATTCAAACAATAAACACTGGGATGGGCTGCCCAGAGAGATTGTGGAGTCTCTGTCCTCGGACATATTCAAAACCTGACTGGACACAGCCCTGGGAATGTTATAGCTGACCCTGCTTGAGCAGGGAGAATTGGACTGTATGTTCTTCAGTGGTCTCTTCCCAACTCAGTGATTCTGTGTCTAACAAAAAGTCTTTAACTTTTTTGCATTCTTCAGTTTGTTGAAGCAACTTCACTGTGAAAAGCAACAACCGTTTCTACAAAGCTGTACAAACAGGAAAAAAGTTATGACAAAAATTTAGATTTGATTCAACCCTTTCACAACTACAGGCTGGGCGAGGAATGGATTGAAAGCAGCCCCGAGGAGAAGGACTTGGGGGTATTGATTGATGAGAAGCTCAACATGAGCTGGCAGTGTGCACTTGCAGCCCAGAAAGCCAACCGTGTCCTGGGCTGCATCAAAAGAGGCGTGACCAGCAGGCTGAGGGAGGTGATCCTGCCCCTCTACTCCGCTCTTGTGAGACCCCGCCTGGAGTACTGCGTCCAGCTCTGGGGGCCCCAGTACAGGAGAGACATTGAGCTGTTGGAGGAGAGTCCAGAGGAGGCCACAAAGCTGATCAGAGGGCTGGAGCACCTCTCCTATGAGGACAGGCTGAGAGAGTTGGGGTTGTTCAGCCTGGAGAAAAGGCGGCCCCGGGGAGATCTAATTGTGGCCTTCCAGCACCTGAAGGGCCCTACAGGAAAGATGGTGAGGGACTGTTTATCAGGGAGTGTAGTGACAGGACAAGGGGTGACGGGTTTAAGCTGAAGGAAGGTCAACTTAGATTAGATGTTAGAAAGAAATTCTTTACTGTGAGGGTGGTGAGGCACTGGAACAGGTTGCCCAGAGAAGCTGTGGCTGCCCCATCCCTGGAAGTGTTTAAGGCCAGGTTGGATGAGGCTTTGGGCAACGTGCTCTAGTGGAGGGTGTCCCTGCCCATGGCAAGGGGTTGGAACTAGATGATCTTCGAGGTCCCTTCCAACCCAAACCATTCTATGATTCTATGATTCACTAAAGCAGAGATTACCACAGAGTTATGTGCAAATGTATGACGCACAAAAATAGTTTGCTTCGTTCCTTCATATGAGAGAGAAAAAAAAATAAAGTCATGCACACCAAGTCTATGCTCAAAGAAAAAACAGTAAAATATTGTGTTAAGACTAGAATTTGAGAACACAGAATCACAGAAATTTTGGTTGTAAGAGACTTCTGCACATGATGTAGACCAACCTTCTTCCTGAAGCAAGGCTACAACCAACATGAGGTGTTGTGTCTTTGTCTAGCCAAGTCTTGAAAACCTCCAAGGATGGTGACTCCACCACCTTTCTGATGATTTGTTCTAGAGTTGCACTACTTTCCTAAAGATTTTTTTTTCCCCAATGTCCCAGCTAAAAACTAAAAAGGAAGAAACAGAAATGAAAATCACATTGTCTGACCAGAAGCAGCATTTGGCATGGAGCATGAGGCAGTAATCTACACAAGCATACTTACTGTCTTTAAACGGCATGTAACATTTCAGTTCATGGCTGGCTTTGGAAGGACAACATTTATTTTCCAAGCATTCAGTTGTGTTAAGGCTCTCTCCTACATGGCAAGGAATTAAAGTTTTTTCGTCTTTGTGACGGCATGCTTTAAAAAAAAGAAGTAACATGTAAGTTCTTTATTCTAGGAGCAATGTTAAGTAGAGGGAAGTTGTCATTTTGGTGTCTCTAATATGATTTGATAGGGTAAGTCTGCCAGAGAACAGTATCATTGACCTTCATGTATGTTCTCTCCCAAAACCGAATAAATCTTTATATTAAAATTAACAGAAAAGCTAAAATCATGTCATATAAGATCTTAAATAATTTGCTTTGTTTCAGTAAGAAACATTTTAAAAAAAGTGAATCTAAGCACCATTGTACCCCTTCTTTGTACTTAGGTTTGTCAAGTAAGTGGGAAAGACAAACTAAATTTCTGACTGGACTGTTTCTAATTAAAAAAAGAAAACAGAAATTTAAGACAATTTTTTTTTTGAAGGGCCCAGCATAGAATATATTGCAACTAATCATCTCTGGCACTAATTGCATATTTCTACATGCAGCTGAAAATCAGCCGATAGGAACAAACCCCCAAGATATCCAATCTTGGTTTTGAACAAAATATTTAAGCAAATTTTTAAATTTGCCATTTAATAACAGATTTATTGATAATCATGAGATCCTCGGTGGGAAGGGCTTAAGCATATCGGATAGTTATAAATAGCACACGTCTCTCAATTCCTGTCAAACTTGGTATCACATCCCTTATGTGACACTTTCACAGCAGCTGCAAAGCATCATCAACTTCAGCAGTCCAAAAGGTGAGGGGTTCAGTCTATGCTAAAGGCCCTGGAGTCTTCCTCAGCCAGTAGCAGTGGGAGACACGCTACTGTGGGGCAAAATCCTTCTCTCACTTAGGATGTGCCAAATTGCCCTTTTCTTCCTATGCATACATGGGAAGACTAGAAAACTAGTTCAGGTCAGATACAACAACGCTAGGCAAGGTGGATCCAACACCAAACTGTCCAGCATTTCTAGCACAATCCCATCACTGATGACGAAGGGGTTTATAGTAGGGTAGTAAGGCAGTGGAAGCAAATTTATGATTGTTCCAAAGGGGCATTTTACAATACCATTTTGAAGAGATCTAGTGAGTTTTACAGTATCAGACTGAGGGTTTTAAGTGCACTAAATGCTGAGAGGTAGGGGTGGGAGGGTGGACTGGAAGTGAGGCAAAAGAAGGGGAAAGGGAAGAGAGAAACCATGCTGCAGTGATGAAGTGACACTTACTCACTGGCCTGAAGAAGCTTAAGAGAAGTTCATATGTATCTTCCAGTTTCATGTTAAATTTGCTGGGTGCCACTTCACTTTTTTCTAAAACATGCTGAGTTGGTGGTGCAAAACCTGAAAGCTCATAACGATTAGCTCATTACCATAAAATATCCATAATTAATTAAATGCAATGACATTTTCATACTGATTATCTTTCATTATGAAGGCATTTATAGTCATTAGGAATTGTGACTACTGATGGCCAGCAAGGTTAAGCTTAGAAGTCCTTCTGTTGTATTCAATTACATTACTTCAAATTGCTTCATGAACCACAGTGAGTAAAGAACTAAAGCTGTGAAATTTAAATTAAAGAATCCAATCAGGTGGAAATTGTCAAGATAAAAAGCCCTACTCTTCACCTATAAGGTACAGGTTACAGGAAAACTCTGTTACATCTATAGATGTATTTCTCTTATGTATGCAAGCAAAACTTTCAGCCTTTGTTTTAGTTAAAGACCAGACCCCAACTGAAACACAGAAAGTGGCGAAAGGAGGCCTTATCAGATACAACCAAACATGCATCCATCCCTACATCTTGTTTCAGAAAGTGACCTACAGCAGCTGTGTAGAAAAGAGCAAAACATCCCTGAATACAGAGGTACCGGAGCATTCTCCCAAACCCTAGTGATTTATGGCTCTGGGACTTCTCAATCACCTTTCATTTACACTACTCCAAAAAATGTGACATCAGTAAACCTTGTTGCCTCACTACATCTCTTTTTCATTAAACCAAAAGTACGTATCACAGTGGGACTCCGCTGGCAATCAACCACTCCACCCCGAGTTAAAAAAAAAAAAAGAAATCCTATATTCCTATTTGCTTGCCTTTTTTCTCTCTCCATGAGAAACTTAGACATTCACAACTTTAATAGCTTTCAGTGATGGAGTTTACTGAAAGCCATTTCATGGTTTTACAGTTCCTTGTGAAGAGAAGTGAGATCACAGCCTAACCAAAAACTAAGGTATTGAGCAACTTCAGTCTTTTGGATGATCCTTCAGCTAGCAGCACCAGGAGCCCCAGGTGTATAAATTCTCTGTTTGACCTGGGGCACAACTCATCTCTTCCATGCCATACAAAACTCCCTTGGGAAAAAGCAGCATCAGAGCAGGGAGAATTGAATGTATGTCAAAATAGACAATCTGAAACCAACATATAACAGAAATGGAACCAGCAGAGTTCACACTAACAGTTATGGCACAGTCCCCCACCAGTAATCAAGACAGAAGAACAGAAAATTTTAAAGATTTTTGTAATGATTTCAACAAGATGTTAATGAAATGAGGTATCCAACAAACAGTTTGGTAAGATCTGAAAATATGACTGTGGCTGTCCTACACATTACTCTCTCACCTGAGAGCTTAAGGAGACACAAGCCATAAATAGAGGTTTAACGGGCACCTCTGATCAATATAAGCTGAGCTGCATCACATACTTGTGAATCACATTGATATCTAAGAGCTCACACATACACGCACCCCGGAAAAATGTTTTTGCCTCCCTGCCCTCCCCCCCCCCCCCTTTTTTTTTTTTTAAGATAGAACAACTTCCTCATCTAGATACTGCAGAAGCAATTTACAGTGACACTCGCTGCAACTGAGCCTTTCACCAAGATCTGAAAAGCTAGTCTCTGAAGTCTGGTTTCTCAATGCATAAAGGATCAAATGCAAGCTTCATGTGTGGGCTGATCCTTTACACATGTCAGATGACCAAATTTAGCTTCTGGTGTGAGTGCAAGTTATCAGCCAAAAACCTTTGCTAACTATTTTGAGCCACCTGCTGTAGTAAGCAAATACATCAAATCTCAACAGGTTATAGGAACACCTTTAACTGTACACTGGGGAAAAAAAAAAGTCAAAGTGGGGAAAAATAGAAGAATCTATAATCAAAGGTAAAATGAAAGCAAGATACACTGCCAGGAATGAAACAAGCAGCATTTGTTTGTCATACAAAGATGGAAACAGGAACTATGGCTGGGGGAAAAAACATCATTTTGCTGTATTTAAGTGTCAGGACTGATCAATCTAGAGTAAATAACTCTTTGTAATATTTTTCAATCATTACTAAGTCAACAACATTGTAAACTTCATGCTAGTAAAAGTACTTGATGCTTCTATACGAAAATACTTTTCTCCTTGCAATACTCACTTGAATTAATGCTACAAAGCAGTATCAGTACCACATAGTTCCACACTAGATGGGTGCCAAGTAGCAGCATTACTGCAATAAAACCAAGAGCAATAATAGGTATGTGGTTATGCGTAAAAATATTATTGATCTTAACTTCATACTTATGGATTAGAACAAACATGACAGCAGATTGCTGCCCAGAGCAGGACTACCTTTTTTTACAATAAGGAGGTGGCCAAACCCTGTAAAAACTTTTTTTCCATTCATTTGAAGAAATTACTCTTGTAAAGAGAGCTTGAAAGGAGACATCTTGTTAACAGAGACTAGCCAAAAAAAATGATCTGAAGTGCCTCAGAGCTGGACACCTGATATATTAAAAAGATCACTTCTTAGCTAAAATTTTAATCCAGCTTTAATGAACAGGATCAGGACTGAAGAAGTAAAAATTGTTGGAAGCCTACAACTGAATTCTAGTTTAGCTCATTCCTTCAGTCTTTCCAAAATCAGAGCGTATGAGATGCTTTGGACAAAAGCATTTTAATGAAGGTGGTTCAAAATGATATTATGGATAAAAATACTTTTGGAAATCCCCAAGTCATTCATAGGAGTTTAACAGCAGGTTTAAGCTGGGTTTTTTACCTCTAACCAACCCCCGAAGATTGCTTTGCCAGATGCTGTATTGCACTTTGCCTGCTGCTCCTGCTGTTACCCTAAAAAGGCCTTTTTCAATTATTACCACATATATTTAGTTATTAAGACAGTTTAAACCTAGAGATTATTTTGTTAGCATTTGTAAGGAAGGTAAAACCCCATTTTCTGAAGTGCTATATAGGGAAAAGATTGCATTTCACACGGGTATTGGCCGTTGAAGGGTCTGGTCTCTCTGCACTCCTGCTGCTAAGCGAGGAAAGCCTGCCTGCCTTAGGATGTACCTGTTCTGTAGAGTAATACACACACACATTCTGTCCCACAGAGAAACTTTGCTCGGGTAGTTAAATGTGAAATTATTTCTTAAGATGACAGGGATCATGTTTTCCAGGATATCTATTAAAATCTAATGCCATCCAGGACAAATTGGAAAACACTTCCTGGGAGAAGGAAAACAAGGGAGATGAAGACAATTCCAGTTTTCCCCGTTACATACTACTTTTGCTGTCTTCTCCGCTACTGTTGGAACTGGAAGACCACAGAGTACAGCAACTACAGATGTTTTACGCACAACGGTGTGGAATCAAAGCTCATCACAATGGGTTCCCTGTCACTATGATGCAGCTCAGAATGAACAGTACAGATGTGATAAATACATCCGAGGGGCCAGAAAAAAAGCTGCACACAGAGTCAAAAAAAAAAAATCAGCTCCCCCTCCCAAGACTGTTACAAAGCCCCATAGTCTTCTAATTCATGAAGTTAAAATCAAGTTTATGCTATTACAAATCACAGTTCAGTGTGCAAGACAAACACCACTTAATTGTGCAGACCAGGTAATAGATACCTCCAGACATCAAAATACACTTCTCAAAACAGTTTGGTCTGAGTCCTTAAGTTAGAGCTTCCCAATAATCCATTAAACATGTATTAATTAGGTAACAGGATGATCCCATAGGTTCACCAAATATCTGCACACTTGAAGTAAAGCACAGTGACACACATCTTCCTTAGACATTTCCATTCCTTCTATAAGGAAAGAGGCTCTTTGAATAGACTAGGAACAGTGTCTTAAAAAAATGTAGAAACCTAAAGTAAATGCAGATGCCCTAAAATCAGCAGTTCTGCAAACTGTCAAGCTGCCTAAAGCAGAGATATGTTTTAGAAAAAAAAAATGTATGCTACACAGCCATCTGAACAGGTAAGTGATTTTGAAAAAAGTTATTTATTCACATGCAAATGTTGTGGGGTTTTATTTCAGTTAAATGAGTAATGAGCTTAAAGGATGACTTTAACCTAATTTGTATGCAGCATTAGCTTGCTAATATAAGCACCAATATACAATATCCTCAATGTCATTGTTTCATTTTATACACAGCCTAAACACAGCCAATAGTACCAATGAGGAGATAGAAATGTTTAATATGGAACAGTCACTCTTCATTTACTGAAGCATATGATTTCACATGCAATTATGATTTTCCATGTTGATTACTCTCATGGAACACTGCGTATAGCGTGATGCATTTCTGATGCACAAATATGGGACTTTTCAGACTGCTGAGAATCATAGAAAATTGTCCCCACATTTTCTGTTTACCACTTCATTGATCTTTTTATTATATTTAGGACTACTGAGTCTCCTTGCTGTAACCATAGCATGTACCTAAGGCTCAACCTGAGTACACTAATCAAAAAAGCACATTCAATACTCCAAACAATTCTTTGTTACACCATTTCTGCAAGAGTCAAGTTCCTAGTCATTTATACAGACTATATCAATGGGATTTTTTTTTCTTTAAATTCACTGCTTTTATTGGAAATCAGTTTCTTCTATTCAGTGCAAAAATGTCAGAAAGTCTTGTCCTATTGAACCCTCAACAGAAACAAAAAAATCATCTACAATTGTTGCTCTTTTTTATCCACTTCCATTCAGTACTCAAAGCACACAAAAATCACTACTTTGAAGCCAATTGTAAAGAAATTTTTAAACAATGTAAAAAAGTAATAGTGGCAACTAATTCATATTCATGGTTTAGTAGCAATTATTCATCTCCATCACGAATTGCTCAAGATGAATGATCTTCATAACCATGAAAGCAGGAGTGACAGATGTGGGGTACATCTAAAAAAATTGTTAGTAGAAAAGACTCATCCCCTGATGCAGGCAAAAGATCCACAGCCAGGCTGCTGTGAGAGACTCACACTGCTGAAGAGTAAAGAGCTGTTGTAGTAAATCTAACCCTTTCAATGGTGAAAGCACCATAAAAATGTCATGTGAAAGCTATACCACACTTCAGTCTGGTGAAACTCTGACAAGAACCACCTTGCAGATCAAACCGGAATCTATTCAGAACACTTACCTCAGAAGAACTAACCTCACTTCACATAACATATATAAAGTTGCATTACACTGTGAAGGTATTAGGAGTTCTTCTAGTCACCCTGATTTTCATGGATGTGAATACTGCTGGAAGAGACTCTTTGACTAGCATCTTTTACTATTAAGTGGACACAGACAAGCTGATTAGACACTACTGCAGAAACTACATTGAGCTAAGCCTTATCACTTAAAAAAAATTCTTTACAGTAGCCACCAGAAGCAGTATCAACATCTCCCCCCATCCCTTAATACAGGTATTCCACAAGTCTTATTGTGTCTGGAAATAGACATAATCTTTAACAATACACAGACGAAAAACTAAATTTGAGACCCACCTCTCCTCTTGCAGAGTACTACAGAGTGCCGCTTACCAGAACCATACAGCAGGGCTCCCTGAAGTGACTGAGGAATACTCTCATTTGAAGCTAATTAATCTATTCCCTTTTGATATACAATACTGAAGGGTTTTTGCAGAGAAACTTATTTTCCTGAACTGCAGTATGTTATCTTTCACAGTAAGTGCTATGAAGAACACAGAGTCACACTCAGTATCATAATCGCAGTACTTAATTTCATTTCTGGCTTGTTGAAAGAAAGCATGGTACACAAAAATCTGGTATTAGAGACACAAAGAGCTGAAAAAGCTCACCTATAATTTAAATAATTTCCATATTCAAGAAACTAAACCTGTTTGCTTCTTGAACTCATGAATGCTCATAGATTTTTATCTGTTTCAAAAAAGCTGTATAAAAAGACTTTTTCCTTGATAAGGTTTTATACCAACTCTGAAAAATCTTCACTTCCCACCATCAAAAATGCATTTAGTAAAGAGAGGAAACACAAACTTTCTATTTTCATAAGTATTTGGTAATTCATAGGCTTTGAGCTTAACCCTATTGAATTTAGACTTTGGCATCACTCACAAATACCTCTCACTCTTTTTAAAGAACTTTATTTTAAAAATAATTTTAATTCATTAGACCATACTTTATAAGTTACCAATAGGACGGATCTGAACTCAAGCATCAGACATTTGTTGCACTTAAGTTTCGTAACAACATGACTTTTCAAAATAAAATTGTACATTTAGATTCACAGTTTAATTTGTTGAAATTTAATAACATTTAAAAACACTGGAATTTGAATTGAAAGGGATACATGTTAAGCACACAAATACTGAAAAAGGTCATAGCCCCAAAATGCACTTGAAAATGGAATGCAGCTGATTAATCAGACTGTAGTTTAGTAATTTCACATTTAACCTAGTTAGCACCTTAGTGAACTCAACCACTGCATGTGAGAAATAGTGCACGTAGTGTGAAGACTCAACAGGTACTGTACCATTTCATAATTAGGTTGCATTTTCTTGAGCATTATGCGCCATATTTTTGAAAACTGGTAATTTTTAGAAGTTTTCTAAAAGGTGTAAATAAACAATGGCTACGGTTAAAGTCTAAACAGAGAAATACTTTCTATTTTTTAAGTTGTGATTTTTAAAAGCAATCATTTATAAGGATTGCATCAACATCAGTTAACAGAGGAAGATCAAACTTTATTGAAACTGCTTGCATACAAAATATATTGCACTATAACCAAACAAATGTCAACATAAAATCCAATCTGTTGTAGCTAATATGTACAGAGAATATTGCCCAAGAGCAGTTACATTACAAGGTCAGTCTACCTTGGTTAATTATCTACAGTATTTTAAACCAAACAGCTTACAGATGATGTGTGCAAGGTACCAATTTCTGTTTTCAAATACTATACATTCCCAAAATAAATAACTAGAAATCAACATTAATGTTTGGCAATACTTTTTAAGACATTTTTATATTTGTTAAACCATGTGCAGTTCGTTGCCATTTTTAGTATGCTCACCTGTATGCAAGGAAAAAAAAGAATGAAAAAAGCAAAGAAACAAAACTCACAAAATACATCAGAGGCAAGGTCAAGTTTGTAAAGTTCTGTACATGAACAGTGGCTCTCCTTCCGGAGTAATGGGAATAAAAATGGATTAAAATGAAGGTCCTCATACGGTTTTGCCCAGTAAGTTTAATATGTGATCAGAAATAAAAGAAAGCACAGCTCCTCCCACTACTTCCCACCCTTCCCTGGTATATGACTGTATTTTGGATCAAATTCTGTGACACCTTCAAATAGGCTGGTAATTCAGACCTTGTACCTCAACATATGATGAATTTTTGTTCTATCTCCGATACATCCAACTACTATATCTGTACTTTCCAGGGCATTACACGTGGTGATTTTTTCCTACCTCTCCTGAGATAGTCCCTGAATTAAAAGAAGCAATTCAAAAAATTTTGGGACAATGGAAAACATCAGCGCTTTGAACTGGTCATCTGGCCAAATAGCAGGCACACATTACTAGCTTGTGAACACATTACACTTGTTCCCTCAGTAACAATGAGTTTTTTAGTTTTCCACAATGGAAACGTTTTTTTTAATTTTTTTTTTTAAAAAAAAGCTTCTGTACTGCCTACAAAGAAAAAAATTACACCCCTTTTTCAATAACACTATTTGCCAAATCTTCAGTGCAAAATAAATTTCCTATTCTTATAACTGCCTAACTCAATGTTTACGTAAGGAAAAATTATGGAAAGCATGCACTTGTCTATAAAGTACTAACGTCTGACAAGGATTGCTACATATATTTTACATTTAGTGTTACCAACTCATCTTCCCTGATTTCTGCATCCAAATATAATATTCCTACCTGCCAAGATATAAAAAAGGCACAGATCATACAACTTTTTTGCTAATGAAAATGACAATTGTTACATCACACATATTTCAGAGTCCACTAAAATATTGAAAAAGGTGGACCAGAATGTGAACTGACACAGGACATAAAACGACATAGCATTTCATGAAGAACTTGTAAGTTAGATTGAAAACAGAAGCCAATTTGATTACTGCAAACACTATTTATTCTGAAAATTGAAATTGAGCAGTGAATTTGACCCGATGTGTTAAAATGGTACAACTGAACAGAAAGTTTACCAATGCACAGCTCAGTATTTTTAAAACAAACAAAAAAGAATCTTTCATTGTTTGAACTGCAATATGTACTTGAAAGCGATTTTCGGAAATTCAGATATTTTTATGCAAATATTTGAATAACTTCTTATTCTGAAAACAACTGCATACTGTTGATGTTAAAAAAGGCTAACAGAGAACATATGTTCATTTCATGCCCTGCGCCATCTTGCCTACTATTTGTCTTTGGCCTAACAAGTTTCTCTAACATGGAATAGGAATTACTGAAACAGTATAGGAAATATGACTTCAGAATTATGCAGTTTAGGGTACTCCATTCACCAGCGGCTGTTGACCATCTGCGCTGTCCACTTTCTCTTTCTTCTGATTACGTTCTTTACCCGTGCGCAGCCGACTACCTTCATTGGAGGTATTCTGTAATGTTTTAGTGTGGACACTCCTTTCATTATTGCAGTCAATTCTGATCTGGAACAAGTCAGAGTTATATAAAGCATTCTCTTCCTTTCATCCACCCCTTATGCATTCGCTACCTTAGCAGCCTGGGAGGAGCACTGTTTATTTAACAGTCAGATGACACAAATAGTACCACACCCTTATATGGCTTTGTTAAATGTATCCAGCTGAAATGCAGAGTGTGTGAATTCTTTTCTGTTCAGAAATGCCACATACTTGTGACCTAAAAAACCCCAAACAACCACAAACCCCCCCAAAAAACCCGGCTCCCTAGTCTTGAAAGCTAAAAAAATTTTTTTCCAGGGTGTTTGTGCAAGAGAAAGTTGAAGAACTAATAGCAGATGGAACTTTGAAATATCTTTTCCCTTTCAAAAATTCAACTTTCTACTTGTTGTATACAAACATACGTGTTAAGAGATGGTAGAAGGTTTGCATGTTATCATTTGAAACAAGAACAGTTTCCATGTGGGGAAACTTAACATTTATACATAACATATAAGCCTAAATAACTTTATGCAACAAAATGTATTTGGGAAAAATGTAGAAATATCTTTATAAAAGGCTATAAAATATTTAAGGTTATAAAATATTTCAATATGCTTGAACAGTTTCTTGATGTGCATTTTTAACTTACTTTCTAGATTGCATAGCCTTCAATTGCAAATGTTTCATTTAGTAGTGAAGGTAGTTTCTGAAGTTTAATCTTTCTTACTCTGAAGATTCTGGCTACAACACACTCTTTATATAAAGCGTTAAGGATTCTCCTCCCTCAGGTATATAGGCGACAGACAACAATACACAACGCAGCAAGAAAGAAAAGCTAAAAACAAAAAGCTAGTAAGAACAAAGACTGAAATCAAGCTGGTTAGTAATTCCTTGGGACTGGTGAGCAGTGTTCTAACCAAAGGGAGAGCAAAGCTAATATTATGAAGCTGCATATTTACACAACTTGATATATTGACATTCCTGCATATACATTACAAAACGACACAGAATTCTTGTGGATCTGATTAGGGAATTAGCGAACAAGGAACCACAAGGCTACTGTGCTGCCTGCGGCTTTGAAGACACTAGTGTCAGTATATGACACTTAACACAATTTTAAACAGTGCGGAGTTCCAATAAGAGCAAAGTTACCTCAAGAGATCCATCTGCTGTTCGCCCTTTTGCATCTCTTGAGTTACGCTGACGGTTATCTGTTCGTGACTGTTCATCGTTTCCTGTAAGAAGAATTAATCAATTAAGTTGTTCGACAAGGACATACGATCATCTTTTAAGTAAAATTTATACAAGCATAATAGGGAATTACTTCAAAATTTTATTGCTAAACAACATTAAACAAATATTCTTAATAACACATAACAACAGTTCTTCAACAATGGGCCAAGAATCACTAAAGAAAACGTTCTCATGTGTTAATCAAAGTAGATAAAACCACAGTGTTTAAAGCCACCACAGTTTAAAAGAGACTGTCTACTGACTGAAGTAAAAACACCTCTCGAAGTGATTAACCACAGGAGACAGTACAGTCAACTTTAGTAAGACTTAACATGTTCACCTTTTTTCTAATGGCTTATGAGCTTTCTAAATTCCAAATCACCTTTTTTCAAAAAAATCTTATTAAACAATACTCATACTTTGAAAAAAAAGAATTTTCAAAGAATAAGCAGAGTTGTAGACAAAAAATAAACACATAAATATAATGAAATATCACGTTCTCCCATCTTACTTTTGCCTGGTCTCTTCCATTGAACACAAATTACAACCTTATATAATCCTGTTGCATGAAAATCAAATACAAGAAGCAATATAGATAGTTGAATGAGATCATAAAAGATTCTTCTATATCCACTGAGAAACTAGAATTTGATTCCTTGACCTCCACGTGTGATAGCACAGCCCACAAACTTGAGTCAAGATGCATATTAAGAAAGCTATCCCAATTTATTTATATAGGGAAGAGAGACTTTACATAACGTATGAAGAGACAATGGGACAGAATGCCTCCTCAGCAATTCTGCAGATGACACCAAACCGTGGGAAGTGGTTTGATATGCTGGAGGTCAGGGCTGCTAATCACAAGGACCTCAACAAGCTGAAGGAATGGGCTGACAGAAAACTCATTAGCTTTAAACATGAATCTCAAGTCCCATGGCTTCAACAGAATAACCCATGCAATAGCACACACTGTGGACTGGCGGTGTATGTAGCAGCTCCACACAAAAGGAGCTGTCCTGGTGGTCAACAACTTTATTAAATTAGACATGCCTGTGCTCTTGCAACAATGACAGCTGACTGAATAATGGCTGAGTTAGTAGGAGTGTGGCCAGCAGGTCAAAAGAAGGGACTATTGCCCTCTGCTCAACATTCAACACATCTGAAATAAAATATTCAATTTAAGAGATTGACAGAGTGCAGACAATTCAGGAGAGGGACACCAGGATGGCTAGGAGGCTGGAGCAGATGACAAAACAAGAGGCTAACAGAAGTGAGTTTGCTTAAGGATTCCAACACTGACTTCTTTTTCAAAATTAAGTCTACATTTACCTTTGAATCCTCCACGACCCCTCCCTCCTTGCCCTCTTGCACCACCTCCACGTCTTCGCCCGTCTCCTCTACGAAGGTAGTTGTCTCGTTCCTCTTCTGCTGGGGCTGCTGACCAATCACTAAGTTCGTCTCTGTGATCAGATTCTGTTTCAGAAGCATTTGATGCTTCAGAATTAGTTCCTATTAGGAGGATAAAAAAAAAATCCAAACATGCCAGTGTAGCTTAGCATGAAAATACTATAGTAGAATGAAAAAATTATGTATTTAAAATGTCCTTTTTTTTTTTTTTTAAATACATGGTTCTGGGATTTTTTTGCCTCTCAACCTCTATAGCATACCTAACACAGAAACGTGTATAATATACCTTACTTCTTCAAAAAGTCCAGACAGACATAAATAAAAGTTCAACGTGTGTTTGAATTTAAGTGTGCCATACATTTATAGTTACTTGGTGTTATCAGTCTATCAATATACTGAATCTACTCTGCATATGTAATAAGTCTAGTAAAATATAAGTCCATTAGACTAGACTCAAAATTTCATATTTTTAAAACTGAAAGTTCTGAATATAACCTGTCCTGTCTCCCCTCACCACTGCAACTCTTCTATGAAAAGAAAAATTTCCATCATGAAACAACCTGTAACACACACTACAAAAACGGAGAACAAAGTTAGAATGCTAGAAATGTATCAAATCCAAAGTAACTGGCCACTACAATTTTTCCAGATAACAGATAATCTTCACTGATAAAAGCTGGTTCTTTTCCCCCTATAACCCTGTTGTTAGCCAGGTGAGCTCCTATCTTCTAAAAATAGTAAAAGAGCTTAAGCACAAAAACATTAATTTTGTATTATGTAGAACGTAAGCTTAGATTGTCTTATCAAACTCATACTACAGGCCTTTCAGTCAGGAAAAACACCAGTTGACCTACGTTATGAATAATGAAGTAACAGATTGCTCTGAAGAAGCACAATCCTGAAAACTATTCATTAATGAATTATACAAGGTTTTAAAGAGGAACACTGTATTTTGGTGACTATGCTCTTCTAGTAAAAACATAAAAGTTCAATTTAATATAAGGAAAGTAGCTTTTCTGCAAATTGAGCTGCACAATATTTTCACTTATAAATATTTATATTAAGATACCCTCTTACAGGCTCAAATGAAAACTGAGGCTTTATTATTAGGAATTGTTCAAAATATAGATAAAATAACAATCCTTGCCCTAAAGAGTTCATAATGTAGAAGACATAAGCATGCTGTAAGAGACAGGAACTGCACGGAAATAAGTTTAGATTACATATAAGCACTACGTTTTACTTCAGAATATTTTCTACAGCATAAAGCTCTCTATAATCTTCAAATACTAATACTCAATATTAGCTGAATTTCTGTTTTACAGCTCTGTTTCCAAGTCCAGTTCCTTTTTCAAGAAATCAAGACACCAATAGGCCTCTCTAAAAACTCTAAACTTCTAGTTACCTACCTGAAGCGTAGCCTGGACCACGTCTGCTATGCCCTCTGTTTCTGTAAGGTCGACTACCGCGTCCAAGTCCTGGACCATCATCAGTCATGTACCCTTTTTCCTTATCTGTACGATTTGGTGGTGGCCTAGAAGTAGCTCCAATCTGTCGAAGCTGCTCATCAATTTGCAATCTTTCCAAACGCAGCTGGTCCACTTCCTACACAAAGCATAGCAAGTCATACGTAAGCACTATTTAATCATCTGAATGTACAGACATGCGGTACTCAAAGAAAGAACACTTAAGTATTGCAAGGAATAATCTATTTAATACTTAAATAGTAACTCATCTTTGGAATAATTTCTTTACTAATTCCCCCTGTGGCACAGTTGGCATGTTTTTTTTAAATAGATATATCAAGAAAAAGCACTCAGATCAACCATTTTCAGGACAATCAACTATACTTCAGTACTAAATTTATGAGATCTTTACCTTTAAGGAAGTTAAACATTCTTTAAACAGAGAAATTAACATTCCTTTATTTTTGAACATGGTAATATCATCCATTTACTTCAACAATGGCATAATTTAAACTTTTTAGATCCCAACACGAGCTTCTTACACTGTTGTATGTAATACATATCAAAATTATTAAACAATTATAATGTAATAGTATTGTTTGATAAAAAGGGCTAAAGGTTACGCCACTGTTAAATTCTGCTTAATTATAACGAGTAATACCAGGGAAGCGAGGAAGCATAAAAACATAGAGAGCGAAGTGCAGTAACTCAGGCACAGAAAGACAGCCAGCACACAGAATTCTTACCACATGTAACTACTCAAGAGATAAACACAAAACAATAATTACCTACAGTGACACATATTCAGAAAGTACTTTCACCAGTTTGAGATGTTGTCTAATTAACAAAGTGGCAACCACCTTTGTTTTTTTTAAAATCAGGGAGGAAGCTATTTATGAAAGTTTCAGTGTGATATTGGACAGGACCTCTGGAGGTCACCCAGTCCAGCTGGGCCTTTGACAAATTCCGTCAGTACTCAGGGATAGATCCCACCACATCCTACCGACTTGTGTATATCCCTGCGGTTTCTTCCCCCAGATGTTCCCTAACTCAATTTTCCTTTAGGAAGGATAAGCCTTCATTGCTCCAGACTCTCCCATTGATTTCAGGGGCCTGGTATTCCTTAGGACAAATCTTATCAATAAAAAAACCAAAGTGAAGATGACATTCAGTACCTCATCCTTTTCCTTTGTGAGAAAGTTCCCTACTACATTCAGCAGCAGGCTTGCATTTTCTGTAGTATTCCTTTTGCTGCCAATATACCTGTAGAAGCCCTTCTTGTTACCCTTCACATCCCTTGCCATATTCAACTCCAGATGGACTTCAGCTTTCCCAAACACTATTGTGTCTTGATATTCCTTCAGCTGTCCTTACTTCCACCCCTTGTAGGCTTCCTTTTTATATTTGAATTTTGCCAGAAGCATCTTGTTCATCCATGCAGACCTCCTGTTACTTTTGTAACTGCCTACATATCAAGATGGACTACTCTTGAGCTTGGGGAAGGTGATTCTTTAAATATCAGCCAGCTCTCCTTGACCTGTTTTCTTTCCAGGAATGGATCCCATGGGATTTTTCCAAGCAGATCCCTGAACAGGCCAAAGTCCACTCTCCTGAAGTCTGGGGCTGGGATCCTGGTATTAATCTTTCTCCTTCAAGATCCTGAAACTTCACTACATAACAGTCGCTCCAGCCAAATCTGATTTCTTCTTTTATACGGAAATTCACTACTTTGAGTTGATATAGTACATTTGACATTGATGTCCTATTGTGTATCTTTTAAAAAAAAATTCCTTAATAAGCTTTGCCTGGAGGTATAGAAACACAGAAAATCTTAAAGGAACAAGTCAGTTCCGCTTCTTGTCAGTGAACTGGAGGACATTATTCTGAAAGTGAACCATAAGGCAACAGGCCACTAAAATGATAACGTTTTATGTATGTATGTTAAATGAGATGAGAAGGCTGAGATCAAAACCTCCAAGGTAAGAATCTATCCTCTAGTTGTTACATAGACTGATGAACACTGTTGTATGTGCCCTTCTGTTCAGAAAGTTTAGAAGGACAGTACTAGGAGAAAGTGACCCTAATTGACAATGAACTGAAGAATCTAAAAAAATTGCTGGGCTATCAAGCCCTTTCCACTCACATGTCACTACTGATTTCAGTATTGAGTCACACGCAAGTACCCATTTGAGGCAGCCAAGGAATTTAAACCAGAAGTATCTTCTGAAGTAACAGTGACCATGCAAGAAAGGAGCTTGATTTTTAGTACTACTTTTCATGTGGTCCTTCTCTGCCTCTACTACCTGATAGCTGCAGAGCTGCTGTATCTCTGCTCCAAAGCACTGATAAATCCAAGTGCTCCACAAGCAGGATTAAAAGATACAGTTATTGAGCAGGTAAGTAAAGGAACAAAAGTAATTTCTTCTAACTACTGTGAGAAGTCTCTTTTAGCTACGTAGAGAAATGTTAGCATTCTAGAAGATTCAATGATAGCTACTGCACAGACTGGACTTATATAAAAGTCATGAATGGTCTGGAGGTTTCAGAAGAGATGCAAGAATATATTTAATTAAATGAACTCAAAGCAGTCCCAACTGTTAGCATCTGGCCCTGCCATCAAAGATGGAGCATCTGGCCATAACAGCTATAAGCAAAAGTAACCATAAGCAATAATGTGGGATGTTTTTTGTTCGCTATATAAAACAAAACAAGCGCTGCATACTAATGGAGAAGCTAGAGAACCAAGAGACAAACAGAACATACAAAGCTGAATTGCCTACGAAGCATCTTCAAGTTTGAAGCGTCAATTAACTACAGAAAAAGAAGTCTACAGCTTTAGAATGAAATACTCACTGTATACAAGTTCTCTGCATGAACGTTGCTTGCTTTGCAGTTGCATGAGTGACTGACTATTCCTTGTATATAAAGTTGTCAGCATTTTTTGAGATAATGTTTTTTGGTTTTCTTATTTCTTTCTAGTTTGCATTCTGAAAAAAATTTTCACCCCATCCTTCAGATAAATTATTCTTTTATTGAAACATGGCTTTTACAAGAAGCCTGTTATGACTGTTATAACATCAATTCTTCAACAGCCTTTGGGGCCCAAACAGATTTTGATAATCATCTTATTGTGACCATCTTACTGTATTGATAGAAAAATGTCAGTGGTAAAGCAGTATCATTTTCCTCACCTTTAAATAATTAAGATGATAATCCAGAAGAACAGTTGCATTAGTGATGCTGTCCTTGGTTCCCACAAACACAAATGGTACCATTCCCTAAAACACAATAACAGTAGACCTACGGTTACTAATTAGGCATCAAACACTGAACATATTACTGTAAAACTTGAAAATAATTTTTACAACATGAATAACCATTAAATAAATGAAACAATACTATATTTAAATTTCAATGTAGACTAGATCATGTAGATTAATTACCCTTATGCAAATAAGTTTTTTTAAATAAGAAATCACAATGCCAGCATTTATTTTTCTGAAAAGGTAAAAAAAGTCAAAACACTTCAGGTTCCCTCTCTTTAAAATTAATACTACCTTTGCTGATCATGTCTACTCTCACACCAGGTTCTTTTAGGCTACACATCAGTAAAGAAACCTTTATCTTTTTTAAAAAAGTAAATCAAATTAACACATCATAAACCAAAACTTGATCCTTCTTGAGGATCTCTTCATTTGTAAAAGGCAAACAAAAGAATATTCAAAAAAACTTAGTACTTCAGGTAATGATTGCTAACTTATATTTCTTTTACCTTTCAAGCATTTTGTTAAAGTGATTCAACAAATACCTGAAAAACGTAAAGCTGGAAATTGTAATGCTTGGAATTATGACCCTTGGAGATAAAATATCTAAAGACTAACTTAAGCAGCCAAAGCAGGCTAAGAAATCCACCTAAAAAGCCCCCCTGAGAGCTGAAAACAACTAAGCTTTAGCAGATACAAGGATAATTTCCACACCAAACCTCCTGACACTAAAATAGGCCTATGCAGCATTTTCAGAGGTGTGATTGCAGCCCACGCAGACCCAATGAGCTAGCTTCAAACTACCTGACTCTTGTACCAGCTGCAGTCTCACCATGGCAGTATTAGCTTCACTGTGGACTGCAGAAGACAACCCAAAAGTCTCAAACACTTAGCTGTTAAAACCTACGCCACTGCAGACCCAGAGCTTGGCTACATCTACTGGATAATTTAAATTTTGTTTTGGTATCTCATCATAATCTCTAAAAACACCTTTAATTTTCACTCTACCCTTTACAGGACTGCATTCCAAAGGAGGGTTTTTTTTTTTTTGCAAAAGTGATTTGAGACAAGTATTTTAAACGAAAAATAACACACACAGAGTATGCTGAGGTTCACTAAGACTGGCAAGTCTATAATTTGTCTCTGCTTTTTGGGTGTGTTTTTTTTTTTTTTTCCTTTTTTACATACAAACAACTTTTGTTGGATCTTTTAAATCCTTTTTCCTTGTTATCCACTGCAAATTTGTACAATCCTCTCACCCTAAGAAACCTCAACACTAACTTTCATGAGCATTGGCAATCCTTTAGCCACAGGCATTATTGACTGAAACATTTTATTATCTGGAGTATTTTATATTTCATAAATATTTAATACAACCTGATAAAGAGCAATGAAATTTCTACTAAATTGGCATTAACTAGCACATAGTATCAATTATTAAAAGATCACAAGACAACTGACTTAAAAACGCATTTAAGGAAACAGCTTGTTATTGCTTTTAGCAGTGGATTCTAGGTATAGCAATGCCAGCTTTTAAGAATGCGAGCCGGCAACAATGTCAAGCAATTTTAGCCATACAAAAGCATCAAAGTGCTTATTTGTTGAACCTTATTTCTGTCTTCAAAGCAAAATTTCAATCTTCAACTTAGTTTCAGCGGTGAATACTGAGCAGACCTTATGTGCATAAGAAATTTAGAGATAAAAATAATATATACTACTACTACAAACAGTACCTATCTCATTTTAAAAAGATGAAAAGCCTGAAGATCCTGTTATAAAATTATGTGAGTTATAAAATTGCACCTGAAATTTATGGGCAGTATTCTAACATCTCAGTCATAACAGAAAGAACTCAATGCCGTACCAAAATTTAAAACTGAACTACTATTCTTTACAAAATGAAGGGCTGAAATATCCAAGTTCACACATGGGAAGATTAATGCACATTTATTTCAAATATGAAATACAAACAAGCTTACAAGAACTAACCCTTACCTGCCAAGATTTGATCTCAGGTTTCTGTGTTGCTCCTGGCATGACAACTAACACATGAAGCAGTGTAAGCAATGCCAGTGTTAGCAATGTCATTAACAGGTAAAACAGAAAAGTATGAATGCAGACCTTGGCAGGTAAAAAAAGCTTTCAAGTTAATCTTTAAAAGCTGCATTTTGAATTGAAGAATATCAACAAATAAGCTTTTTCAAGCCAGAAGAAAAAAACCCAACAAACCCAAACACAAAACCCTGACATACTAATTGCAGCCACGACTACTTGGTCTTTTACCCTTCTATTATTCTGTATGCTGACACGTTGAAAACGTTGAAAGTTTTAGCCTGCAGCAAAAATAGCACCCTCTTGCTTAAGCTACTTCAAGAATTTTATGCTGCAAGAATTTATCATTAGAAATGAAACATGACATAGCAGTGAATCCTTTAAACATTGACTATTTTAACTTTTCAGACAGATGCAAACTAGTAAAGTAGAAAATAAAAAACTTAGAATGGAAATTGGATTGTGGGTCTTCAGCCATAGTTTTACAGTAACAATACAGAAGATGATGTAACTACTCAAGCAAGAACGTAAGGGTTCCAGAAACGTATTTCATGTCTTATTCAAAGTAGCAAAGGTTCCTTACCTGGTACATATTTACATTTCCAGGTAAATTAAAGACAGCCCAGTTTTAAGTGTATTTCACATTTGAAATTGTGGGGAATATTTTTTGCATTGAGATGTTAAAAGCTTCGTGCCTGAAGCTTTCCTTGCAAACCTGCAACCTTTCCCCTCAACACAACCCCACATAAAAGCACCTCAAATTACCAAGTTCGAGACTTCATTAAGGCCCTTTGTAAGGCTCATAGCTTTCCTGTGCAAACCTGGAGCATCACGTTGTTCATGCCTGATTTTTCTTTAGGTTACAACTTCCAGGCTATAGTGAATTTAGGTAATATTTAAAAAAAGAGAGAGGTTTATACATAAAGCACAAGGTTTTCATTACAATACAAGAAATAACTAATAAAAATTTATGCTAGATAAAACCCTAAAAAAAAACCAAACTCAAAGCAAATTAGTAAATGAAAACAGTAAGTTTCCTATACACTGATTTACAGCTTAGCAAGTGCTGGGAAACAGTGTCACTGCTAACAGGAATAAAATGAAATCTCTAAGAAGGTGTATCACTAAACTTTCACAAAGCATTTTTCAAACACAGGTAACATTTATATAAAAATGCCCCTCGGTATTAATAGGGAAATATAGATTCTATCAGAAAAAAACCCCACATTAAATCAAAACTTTATCTTACCACAACAAAGACACAAGGAAGAATTTATTTTATCACTGGGTACAATATAACCACTAATTAACACAGATAGATATGACATGAACTGAAAACATACCTCCTCTTGTGGAATATTTTTATCATTTTCAGCCTCAATTCTCACTCTTACAACACCAGATTTGTCCACTATCTCCTGAATCAGTTTTCCATTTTTTCCTATTACTTTTCCTACAGAAAGAACATACAGAACATTCCACCTTTAGGGTTTTCTCCCAAACCTGAGAGTATTACTACAGTCTAATTAAACAAGAGTATTTAGTATCAGTGCAAGAACTTGTCAAAAAGGACTTAATGCTCCACAACAAAGATTTAGTTAACGAGTCATGAACTAAAATGTCTAAGTAAGCTTGGGGCATTAACTTTGGTAATGTTCCAAAGCAACCACTGCAGCATACAGGAAGAAAGGTACTTTCTTCAGAAAGTTTGTTACTGAGTATCATTTACTTCTTTTTCAAAGCTCCTATAAGAGAACAAAGGAAATTCAATCACAAATGTCTTACCTTTGTATAAAATTATTTGAAATTACACATCTCGATTACGGAAATATTCTTTATCTTGCATGCTGATTTGGCTTTGCTTTGGTAGGTTTAAAATAATTCCAGTGATTCACAAATAAGTATTGCTGGTTGCATTTAAAAAACAATAAAAACCCCTTTTACAATGCCTTAACGTTTGCTGTAACTACCTTTTGGGTAGCGAACAAAGCAAAACTCTTAGTTCGTTCACAAAAATTTTAGTTGATGAAGTTTTCTGATATTACTGAAGATACTGTTTTGAGCCAGATGTAAAATTAATTCTCTTCTCTGAAACTAAGCTTTTTGTAACAGATATTTGAAAATTGTTCGTAATTCATTGAAAAGCCAAAGACAAAAATGTAAATAAGTTATACTCTAATGCCAGTAATGCATACATTTATCTTAGGAACCAGACATTCTGATTTGAGACAATGAAAATGAAAAATTTAGTTTTCTCCAATCTAAGCAAAAATAACTTGCTGTCTGAAAATCGACAGGAAAACTGAACTGCTTGTGAAGTAATAAGGAAACACCATATCCTTCAATCATAGCATTAAGGAAAAGCTTAAGAGCGATGTAAAAAGATTTCTGCATGTTTCTGTGTGTAACAGAAGATTTTATTATTTTTTAACAAAACTTATGGTAAACTTTTTCACAGGCACATCACTGAAATCAAGACAAAAAATACTGAGTGTGACAGCTATTATTTTGCTGACACAATTAATCCATGAAGAGCAAATTAAAACCCAGTTTTAATCACATGGGACTTTGTTCCTATTGTTCAAAGCGAAATAAATTTTCATTTGTTTCAATTTTTCTACTGTGAATTTTTACATCCTACATATTTGTACAAAACATGACAAGAGATGGCAAATAAGTTCTTCCTTGATGACAAAGGCTGCTCTGAGACTCAAAAGCTTCTTCTGAATACCTTATTCCATTACACATCACTGGCAAATCTAACAGCAGCTTACTAATAAATATAAAAAAAAGCCTTGGTAGTGATTTAAAAAAGTAAACCAATCAACCAAATGAAATAAGAAAAGAAAGAATCTAACACTGGTTGTCCCAATGAAAGAAATATATCTTTTTAAATATTTGGTTTTAGTTACAATTCAGCAACATACATAATCTTTTAAAATAATTATGGACTGTATGCATATATTTTTTAACCTATGTTTTAAGTTATAAATTTCCATATAGCCCTTAAAAAAGCAACATCTTGGGTGGTGTTTTGTTGTTTTGATTTTGTTCAGTTTGAATTTTAAAGGATAATTAAGTAGAAAAAGCCAGAGGTTTGCGTTTTCTCTAGATTAAAAAAAATAAATATCAGCATATCAATAATGTAGTAAAAGGAAAAAACCTTCTGCCTTTCTAAAGCAAATTATTTGGTTTTCTGGCAAATTGTTAGAAATCTAAAAAAGTAAATTATCAAACATAGCTTATTTTGGATATAAGATATGGTTCAGCCAATTTTATATTCTAAAGGATCCAAGGCCAAGAAACAGAGTAGAAATGAAAAAGTGCCAAGCTAGAAATAACTGCAAAGTTCTAAACAGAAAACAGAAACAAAAAGATTAAAACCTCAAGTTAAAATAATGATGGCAGCTTATTGTTTTTACTTATCACCAGTAGAATCAGGAGGGAGTGGGGAAGGGAAAACTACTGTTTTTAAATTAATACCAGAGCTGAGGTGCCACATTTGTAAGTACTTGCCCCATTGCAGAATTTCACACTGCTTCAACTCCAGCTTTCATACACTGCTTGACAACCTATTAAAGTATTTGCTTTTAGACTTATATTATACTGTACAGTATTTTCCCTGTTCTTTTCTTATCTACTGAATAAAGCCATATAATTTTATGTTGCTTTGTAGCCTCAAAAGCTCACTAGAAGATTCCCCCCCACCAATAGGGCTACATGCATTCTTGAGGACCTTTTTCAGGGTGTTTGATAATAGAAATCTATTAGATTATCTTTGAGGTATTTTCTTGATCATTGGGTACCTTAACTAGGCATTCAGTTTATTCCACAGTGCTGCCTCTAAACAAATTATATTTCAGATGTAAAAGGACAGGAAAAAAGACAAATACAAATCAAATCAGTGATTCAAAATATACTAGGAAAATATGAAGCTGCAGATTCATCTGTTGTATAACTGAACTAATCTCTGGACATCCTTGGAGGAAGTAATCTAATTCTTTGTCTCAATCCAGAATCTATTCTACTTTGTATTTAAACTTCGGTACATTGCTTCTAGGTTAAGATATCCCTGAACTGCAAATCAGGAGGTAATTTCTTACAACGTACTGAAGGTAAATGTGTCCATAGAAGTTCTGCACGGAGCTGGAAAACAAAAAAATCCCAAACCCCAAAACTTTTTTACACCTAGAACCCTTTCACAAAGGGAACTTCTTCAAAAAGTTTTACTCTGCCACCCTTCTAAATGTAAAAAACAGGTCTCACAAGGCATTTCTCCTTACTATCATACAATTAGCCTCCAGAATTGACATACCTACTAAATTTCTTGGTACTTGTATGACATCTTCAGCAAATTCAAGGTAACTTCTTGCCTTTTTCACTGCATCTTGATCCTAAAATAGACAGATGTATGAGAGAAACAAGACCTGTTTTCGCAAGGTTTTTTGTGTGGTTTTAAGGCTAAAGAAGGGAACTTACCTCTCCATAAATATGGAATGTGCAAGTATCTTCATCAAGATCAATAGCAGTCACTCCAGGGACTTTTCTGGCTTGCTGAATATTAGCACCATGAGTGCCAATGGCCAAACCCATTAGGTCTTCACGTACAACAAACTGTTCATGAAATCGTGATGCAAGTTGTCTAGAACTCTGAAGAAAAATATAAGGTTAGTTTACTTTGATTTTTAGTATACTGGAGAGAGAAATCAACATAAATTTAGAGCAGATTCTTTAATCAGGTACTTAGCCTACTTTTTATTTTAATCAATACTTTCAACGCAATTATTTTCACTTCGAAAACACTGAAGAGTCTTCTTCAGAAGTCCTAATATTGCCTTTTAAATATTAACATAAAGCTAGCCTCTAGCTGTGTTGACACATCTATATTTTGAATTACCACAGGACATCTACAGCTATCAAATGTTACTAGGTAAGACAGCATTCGTGTAGGTTAGTAAAATAGGAGCTGTGTTGATTATTAAAGCAAACCATATGATCACTGAGAAAAACAACTGCACCCATTTCAACAGAGGGAAACAGCAATAAATCACTGGACACGAAAATTATATAGAAAACAGTAACTATGGATATCTACTGCACTTAAAAAAATAAAATGAAGAATCTGTGCCTATGCAAGACAACACAAAATTAAGGTATAACTGCAGTACATTGCTTGAATTCAGAGAACAGGTATGTTAAGAATTATCACCCAGGAATCACATTTACACCAAGACAGAAGGGTCAGTCTGAGAACTTGAGATTGTCACACACTATCAAGACAAAATTCCTTGCTTCAGCAGGGCAGAAACAATGACTAAAGACTACACTATTAAAACAACTTTCAATCACATGTCTGAGGCTCAGTTACTCTCAAATTAAACACCTGGTTACTGTTTTGCAACTCTCATCACCTTTGCATGCAACTGCTATGGTCTAACCAAACAATACAAAGTGGCTTACAGAATCTTAATGAGGATGTCCTATATGAAATTAATATGAAATTAAGAAAAAGCAAACAACAAAAAACTAAACAACTTCTGCATCTGGAAGAGGATTTTCAAAATAACTGAAAAAGTATCACTAGAAACCTGGATAAAACTTGCAAAAAAATATACAAAACAGGGAAAAAAACCGAAACAAACTCTAACTCTAATGACCATGGTAAACACTTTCCTAAAGCAGTCCTGAGCTTCCAAGAGAACTATGTTAGCGAGCTCTGATTTGATGCACAAGTATGCATATACATGCCCATATATAAAACACAGTTTCAATGCCTTCTTAATTGTATAAACCTTCCACCACATAGCAAGCATGTAGAAGAGAGCTGGGAACAGAGGGAAGCTTTTGAGAAATATCTTGCAGCACACTGTGGAGTTGGATGGTGCTGAAAATACTCAAATACGCAGGAAACCTAGAGTTTTTCAAAATCCATAGAATCCTGCATTGATATGAATAGCCTCTGTCAATCCCAGGTGGCTCAGATTATTATCATGAACAGATCTCATGAGTGCAAGGAAAAACACTTGGGAAATGCTGAATTGCATGCAGTTCAGAACCTGCCAAGCAAGTGGAGAAACTGTTAAAGGTAAGTGGACACGTTTTCTTTCAAAAACAAAAACACATGTTTAAAGAGACTAAAACAATGACTGTTAAGTTTCTCCTACGCAGCCTCTTCATCCTTTCAAAAAACCAGAGAGTTTTCAATATGGGATGCTTGTGCTATATGAAGCAGGAAAATCACTAAGATCAGTCACCCTGAGAACTAAAAGAAACTCATGCAGAGAAATCAGTAAGACATAAACATACAGAAAAAAATACATATTGGTTATGATAAAGAAGTTGTCATACATTTGAAGGAAGTTATAGTACTTAAATCTACAGAGAAGAGCAACTATAAAACATGTAAAAAAAGTAATTATTTACCATAGCGAATAAAATCCCTACATAAAAATGTGGACACTATCCACAAGCATCTGAGCATAACAGAACACAGGAAAGTAACAATAGTTTAATGCATTGGGAAAGATAAAGCTGTATGTTTTCAGAGCCAAGATATGTAATCCTATACATGCTTCCGCATTGCAAAGCCATAACTGTGAAGACATATAGAAAGACACTTTAAATTAGCAGTTTAACCTCAGCAACATGAGACCCTACAGAGGTTGAGAAAGCCTTACTCTGTCCCAGCTAAGCTGCTACTGTTATCTGACCTGCTTAAAGCTGTTGATAAATATCCTGTGCTAAATCACTGTCACAGAGAATTGGCTACAGTAGGCAGTGGCGTAAGTATCCACGTGTCATGAAATACTTCATATGCTTAGGGCTCTATCAAGCACTTTATTAACTAGATTACAGACACCTCAGAAAGCAAACTATTCTAAATGCTCACAGATCTACATTCTAACAGATAATCCAAATGCCGATTTACTAGCTGACATCTGTTATAGACTGCTGCACGAGAGTAGAGAACAGGATGATCAAATCAATAATTAGCTGTTAACACAACTATCTATTACGTAGAAAAGATGAAGCTACCTCATCACCGGGAACCTTGGCTATGACAAACTGTAGTTACATTGCTTGTACTAAAATATCATTAGCTTCTCTGTAAATTATACATGACAAGATGTATTTTATTTAAACATAGGAAATTCTGTATTCTACTTCCCTCCAATAAATTAGCAAGAACCAACTATGCAAATAATTTATTAATACCCACTTAGAGGCTATGACTGAATTGCATTTAGATAGAATAAAATACAAATCAGAATGCAAAAGTACACTTGTAAATTCAGGCTTTTTAGTATGCCAAAATAACAACTAAGCCATACCTACTTGGAAAGAACACAAAGAAGTAATTGGTTATTTTACTTGACGCTCTAAAAGCCATGTTTGAGAAGTAGAGTCATGCAAGTCAAGAAGCTAATATGCAAAAAGAAAGAAGGTACAAGATACAACAAGTGGAGAGAAAAAAACAAACAAAAAAGCTGGTCTAGTGATTATGGCTCAGAAAGCAGAAAAGGTAAAACTGCTACAAGAAAAAAGTGGTAGACATTTAAAGTTCAGAGAGTATAAAACACAAAAGAAGAGTTTATTTGATGGAAATAATGAACTATTAATAATGCAGTAAAGCCCAAAGCATTCACTAAGTATTTCTTCTGCAGATCGACATGTCCAGTCTGTTTGTATATCAATGCCTCTACAGAAATCATGAGTATGATTTTTTTTTTTTAACTACCTGAAGCTTTTCTTTTCAGGTGTGGTTTAAATTAATTTTATATTTAAGAAATACAAATTCCAACATGAAAAATACCAGCCAACTCTTGTCAGGCAAATTATAACCACATATATTTATCTCACAACCTTCACTTAAGTACTGCTTAAGTAGAAACTAAAGTCCAATAATGGTTTTCTACTCAGAACCAAATCAAGTTCGAGTCCTTCACAGCAGCAAAAAGGTTCAGTCGTACAATGACAGCAAGAATCCAAGATTGGGAAAGGAATCAATGAGAACAGCTGTTGTTGCATGCATTTGTGGGGGCATGTACAGAGAATTAGCTCTGAAGAGACTGTTGTTCTTCCCACCTCCAAAATAATACTTTGCACTTCAAGAGGTAAACTGCCCACACAATTGTCAGTTCTGGAGGAAGACAGAGAGCTTACTGAAGAGCTACAGTGGGGTGCTCACGAAGGAACACCAATGAGGAGAAACCGGTCCTTTCTTGGTCTTGAGGAAAATCAAGACCCAAACAGACTTGGATTACAGCTCTGAAATACAGACATCAAGAGACGTTTTAAAAAGAGAACTTCTTGTAATGGTGAGTACACCTACTGAATACTAGAGACCTGAATTACTATACCACATCTCACTTCAAGCTAAAACCAAACAGATGTAACCTTAGGGATAGGGGGGAATGAAACCTGCCTCTAAAGTAACAGATCCGTTATACACCCAGATAAAACTGAATTGCAATAGTTAAGAGTGGTACTTCTAGTTCTTGACAGTGAATCTAAAAAGAAGTTTTCAGAAATGTTGCTATTTTTTCTGATTTGTAGATAGGAGAAAAACCACGAAGAAATGTTAATTCTACTGTATGAAGATCCCCTTATTTCCTAGCCCACTCTTTTTTTTTCCTCCCATGGACAAATATGAGTCAAGCTTCTTGCCAGTCAACACCCACTCTCTAGTCACAGGAATATCAGAAGCTGTATCTGCTGTAAGATGAATTCCTAACATTTTATCTATAGACAAACCCATCCCTTCGTACATCCTACCAACATCAGTCTCACCTCTTCCATCTCTTATTTTCACTGTGTAGTTTTGCAAGATCCAGTCCTAGATCATTTCAGTATCATGCCATATTCACTCCCATTTATTTTTAAAAACAGTAATCCAAAGCTATTGAATATGTGACACTATTCGTGCAACAATGGCTAATGACTTTATGCTTCAAGCTGTAACAGAATTGTACGTGTATGTATGTATTTAATCCCACACAAAATCCTGTCGAATAAAATAGGATTGGATTAAAAAAGAGTCTTCGCAAGAACAGGCCTTTAAACCATAAACTACTTTGTTGGGTTCTATCTCTATCTGCCTCTTTTTAAGACCAAGAATAGTATCAGTACATAATAATTATTTTCACCCCAATGCAAGTCCTACCAGCTAAGAAATGCGCAAGTTTGTGGGTTTGGTGGGGGTTTTTTTTGTGGGGTTTTTTGTTTGTTTTGTTTTAAACTCAAATTACTTCAGGGAAAACAAACATACCTCCAACTGTTTGCTAGCTTCTTCATTTCTCAGTATCAGGGATAACTTGGTACGAAGACTTCGAAAGTGCATATCAATCAGCATGTTTGCCCGCTTTGTTGTTACATCATTGATTGACTAAATTATTAATAAAGAAAACATAGTGGTTTACACATGAACTTTTGAAACAAACCACTGCCAATGGTATGGTTATACATTTGTACATACCAAAATAATAAGCTGGTGGTTTTCAGAATCATATGTTACAGAAAAAGCTCCAACTGCCTTTTTGAAGTCCTTATGTGCAGATTCTTTGGCACACCTAGGAATAAAAACGCTAGAAAGTTATTATTTTTAACTGCTGCATTTATGGTTCACAGCCAGAAAGATTAATTTCTTAATACAAAGAATCTAAACATATCCAAGTTTTCCCTTTTAATGCATGTGCTATTATTCTGTTATTTGTTTTACTCATTTTTCTTTCATTTGTTTTCATATGAGCAGGATTAGAAATATTTCAGAAATTTGCTGTATGTACATCCTTGAAATGACAAACCAGTTAAGCAAAACTACATTAAAAAGCCATAATAACTACAATCAGCAAGTCCAAAATTTCAAACACACCACGAACCAGGATGATGCGTGACTTCACTGTAACCACTGCAGCATTCTAATGACTTTACGCTCATCTCATGCTGTATTTTGCTTCTCCAGGTTTCTTCTGTCCACTCACTTGAGTGAACTTGTGTACTATAACATTAACTTCAGAACTTCTTATTTTAACCTGAATCTATAGCTTATTCCACATTGAGGCAATAACATGTATCTCAAAAAAGCAGAAAGTGATCTGATGCTAAAAAGGGAGAGTCAATATTAACCTGAGGTTTAGAGCTATATTTACATGAGAACAACATGTCTGTGAGAAAACTAGCTGTTTCTGTATCATACTATGGAATGTTTGATTATTGCACAACTATTCCCACAGCCACCATCAAAATGCCTTACGCTTTACAATATAAGACAGTGTTTTGTCATTAAATACTAACTTGCATAGAAAGATACTCCATCAACAAAAGAGTGACCACTTGAAAATTATCAATAAAGTTGACAAAGAATGGATTCAGACTAATTTGTGCACGTCACTGACTAGCTGTAAGAATAAAAATCTTAATCTATATTGCACGCAAACCTTAAAAAGTTGAAGAAACTGTGTCCTCCTCCAGGACTAAACTGCATTTCAAAATACTCCTTTCTATTTTTGAAGTAGGAGCATGTCCACATTTGTATTTTCTACATTCTTACATTAAAATTTTAAAAGGTAATTTAGAGCAGTAAAAAGCATTTTTATGCCTTCTTGTCTCAGACTCAAGAAGTTACCCACATTTTGAAACAAGCTACAAAGAAATGCTTGTACTTACATTTGCCTTAAATCTTCTGGAACTGCCAGTTTGATTTTATGGAAAGTATCTTTTGTTGCGGGTTTATTGGGGTTCACAGATCTCAAACGCTCAATTGTGACAATTTCGTTGTATGTAGCATCACAGGCTGCATATTCTATTACGTAGAACTGATATAAAAATAATAAAATCATCCAAGCCACACATTTGATGACAAGAGTGAACATTACACTATTAAGAGAAAGGCACTTTTGTTAACTGTACAGTCAAATTTGAACTTTTCAGGTTGAGGTTAATGATACTTGCAATGGTCCTAATTAAGAAACTCTTTGAAAATGAAGAGGGACAAGATAAAAACACTGTGCAGATCAGTATTAAAAAAAATAAGAAAAATAAAATATAAATACATTAAAAAAATATATATGTATATATGCATATTCCTACCTCACCCTTTATCATTCTCACTTTAGCCAACCACCAACAGCAGGGTTCTTTTTCATTTGCCCTGGAATAAACCTAAACAAAATACACGCATTACATGTCTGTAGCATTCTTAAAAGACATCAGAAAAGCTGACACCAACTAACATGATCAGGAACTCTTGCTACAGGAACAAAATCCAGCATAACAGATTGGTACATAGAGTCTCTAATCTAAGCACTACTTAGCAAGCGTGTAACAGCTGAAATGTCTATTGCAAATACAGGCGGGATATAAAATTATGTATATGAGATTGTACAGATGATTAATATTGCACCCGATCTACTGGCATTAGTTGCTTCAGTCTTAAATACAGTTAGAAGAGAGATAATTCAGCCTTTTACACCTGTTAATATTTAATCAACTATATTTCTAATTGTGTGTATTCTGATGAGTGTATTCCTGATATGTATTCCTACCAGTGGGTGGAAGGGAGAGGACACATATCTACATCTCTTTAGCACACATATGATATCAGTCACGTCCACATCAAAGAAGTTTTGCCATTCTCCTATCTTTCAAATCAAAATAAGCTTAAATAGCATGCAAGAAAAATGTAAATCTTGAAAGTTCTCTTTTTTTAAAGTAATTGTAAAATCAATTTTATAAAATACGGAAATTTTAGGAATGTGCTATATTAAAGCCCGTCTCTGTCTACATATACGTAGGTATTTATATATACACATATATTTTTATACTTTTTGTACACATACACACAATGCAAATTATCTCATTCAGCTTGAAGTTTTGGTAATATAGACATTATTACCTTACAGCTGAAGAACTACAGTCCAGCATTTATTTTTAGATTAATTCAGTTCTGATAAAGAACTGATCTGTAATCAAAGAAACACTGATCATGTTTGTAAATCAGCATGGAGGTCACAGTACATGGAATTCCAACATAGCCATATGGTTTACAACTGTCAAAATCTCTTTTTGATGACATGCTTGACATCGTGTTTTATGTAGTACTTGGAATCGAAAAAGATGACAGCATGTAACATGGAAGCAAACCTTCCACTGGCTTGGCTGACATTGTTGACCCTTAGTTCTCTCACTTCTCAAAACAAGTGTTGTTAATGGAGCATACATACCTCTACTTCATCGCTTTCATTTATATCTTTATTATAGCCTGCAGGTGGCGGAAACCTCACATCATGGAATGGTATTTGTCTCTCTGGTTGCCAGCTACAAATAAAAATACAGAGAATGGCCTAAACACTCTCACCTTTTTTGTAAAAGTCAGTCAGAAGCATTTTCAATCCAGTAATTTTAACTTTTTAAATTTTGTGGAGCTTTTCTGCCTAGATGTATTAGAGGTAACGCGATCCAACGTATACGTATAACAGTCACTTAAGTGACCATTAAGCATCTTAAATGAATCCCTGATGCTACCTGCACTGTTCTGAAGTCTTCCAGCAGCAGTTTTTACTTTATTTACAGCTATAGATTTTGACCCCAACCTTAGAAACACAGTTTAAAAAACATTTCATAGCAAGTTTGGACACTTCCTTCAAACTAAGCCTGTTTCTTCTTTTTCTTTGGTTCTACTACAGATTAGGAAAACTTGATCAGGATTCAGTCTGAATATAATTTTAATTTTCACGGTCTTTAACAGACTGGATAAAATGAGCATGACAAGAAAAGATTATTTTCAAAGAAACTAGAAAACAATTTCCAGAATACAACAGATGATGCCATAACAAAGATTCACAGGAAAAAGTATACAGCAGTGTGTTAAATTTCTTTTCTGAATGAAAAGAAATAAAGCTGAACTAAATAGTATAATGGAAGGTTAACTTTTTATACCCTTAAATGATGGAAAAGCAACATCATTTCATTTCCATCTTAGAAAACCAGTATTTATCATATATCTTAAAAACAAATTTTGTAATAATCTACTAAATCTAAAATAAGACATTTATATGAGAAAGAGGCAGTCACGGTACCACTGCTGCTTACTCAAACATGGCTTGTCATATGTAAACTCAATTACAACAAGGTTATCTTCCCAACAAACCCATGTTATATAGTTTTGTACTTAACACTTAATTAAAAGCATTCATACAGAAATGTCACAGCGTAGTAAATATCAAACATAATTCTAAAACATGCTAGCAGCAATCTTAGAGTATGTAAAAGATTCTACTCTACCTTTTTAAGTTATATGTAGGTTAATCAAATGCAAGGTTGATAGTCTATCATTTATAGGTATAACATCAGCAATACACTTACTTGTTTTCAAACGCAACTGTTATAGAATCTTCATGCACATCCTTTACAAATGCCTGTGTAGAAAAAAAGGGTATAATTATGGTCTGCTTATGGATATTTTAAAAAATAATTTTAAACCTGTATAATGCATTCCTTTCACATATATGGATGAAACTCAAAATTTAAGTATGCTTTCAAGTCAGCCTTTTTAATTTTGCAACAGACTTATAGAAAACACATACTGAAAGCTGATAACCTCCTTGGGTTCATGACCGCCAGTGTACTGATACATGGACAGAATGCCCAAGCTACCCATGCATTCTTCCTGCTTTTTAGATTTAATGGGAAAGGCTACTAACAAATGACAAGATCATTTATGAAACTATTTGGAATGACATTTAAAATGTTTGATTTTATAATCAGATTTTGTGTATTTTGACAGGTATAGAAATTAAACCATGTTAGTACTCCTTAAAAAAAGAAAAAACCAAACCCAAACCCTGTCTCTTTTACCTCAAGGTACCTTTGAATAACGCACTAGCAAAACTCATCTATATCCACTTCCGCACAGTTTTCCCCTCATTTACTTCATCATACTTAACTTCCATAGTGCACAAACTTAAGATAAATGCCCTGTAGCCTTCCTTCAGTTTTCTTCTGGGGGATGGATAGCAATTGTGCTAAGTCTCCCATGCAACCACAAAGCAGAGTACGGAACTAAGATTCAGTACGAAGAGGACTTTTCCTGCCTCATGCTACTCAACTGACTAACCTTCGATCAATTTTCAGCTTTAAGTCCAAATGTGCCTCTCCCAACCATCAACAGAACAGCAAGATCCATACTCAAGGAAATTCAGGATTTACCGATGAAAATATTTTTCGTAGCCTCAAATGATGGAGATCACAGGGCAACCAGGGATGAAAAGATTTGGGTGGTTTTTTTGTTTCTTTCTTTTTAAAAATACCTCCTAATAACTTCTGAAACAGATAAACATTGGTGAAGTGCTGAGTATTCCACTAATATTTGTCCATATATAGTATATCCTTGCAAGGTACATAGATAAAAGTCCATAAGCAAGACTATAAAACTTTGTTCTACCAATGGAGATCTGTCTTAGTAGATCAAAAAATTCTCAGTAAATTGAAAATAATTTAGCAGTAACTACCACTTCTGAAGAAGAATTAGTTAATGACCTGTGGAACATTTTATTCTCCTTGCATCTCAAGTTTCCAAGACAGGAACAGCTCTTATCTCTTACACAAAATTAAGAGTTTCTTTCTCATATGGAATCTAAATGGTGTTAAAAACTTATTCTGGTATTTTTCCTTTATAAAAGTAGTCCGAAGTATTTCAGCAGTACTGAGTTGCATCAGTATCTCAGTATCAAAGCAAAGCAGTACGTGATGACTGATACAGAGCTCCAAGAACTGGTTATACTAAAATTAAGCAGTATGTGTACACAAGTGTCATTATTCAGAGACATTCAGTATAAGAAGTGCAATGCCAGTTAATAATCTGAAAATAATTAATGCCATCTTGAATAGAAGTCAAAGCAAAGCCACAATGACAATAGCAAAAAATGGTTTTATAGCTTGCTCACCTCTCAATACCATAAGATTAAGGTTACCAGAAAGTTTATGATTGCTAACATCCAAAGGAGATTTAAGAGTCTCTAATAGTATTTACATAATTGCAAATCTCAAAATTCAAAGATATTCCTTCCAAGGGGATTACAAGCATAGTTGATATTTTTTAGTGACATGATGCAAAACAGATTTAAGACCACATCTCAGAATCATGTTGATAGTAGTACAGAAATGCTATTTACATAAAAGGGCTACAGAACTCCCAGTTGATCATTACAGATACTAAACCTTTATCTAATGTTTCATATTCCTGTGTCTTCTGTAGGAAAATTCCAGAATTGGAAATGTATTTGAAAAATACTGTTAGTCCTGACTCATTTCACAACATTACACACACCACCTTCAAAGGCTCCACCCACATTTCTTCCAATGTTTGTCATGTGCAGCTCTGAAGCACCTATTCTTACAGATGTAGCAGAAATGGATGCCTTTAACACCTGAAAATACTGTAATCGTTACCAAGTATTTGGTATGACTCCTTCACGCCACAAACAGGAAAAGGATAGGACTTAGTATTATTAGTAACACTTGAGTATGCAAAATCAGAGATTATTTTATAAAGCCAATCCAACACAAATGACACTGAGAACACTTAACAGCCTAGCAGAAAACAGGTAAGAGTAACACAAGACAATGCCCCAAGAAAGAATTTGTTGATAGCTCATTTTCTCATATTCATAAAATAGCAAAGAATCATTTCTCCTACTATGAAAGACACTTTCAGAGAAGTAGCCGTCCCCTCTATGGTGATAAAAACACCAAAAGATGATCTAAATAGCACTGTGAAAATTACAGGAAATGACAGAAAAATACACAAGCACAGCAGTGAAGAGCAAGACTACATCTCATGTTTGGATTCGACAGGTCATAACATCCAAGTCATCTTGAGTAGAATCTTAGTGACTACAGCAATATATTTAAATTGTGGTAATAATGCTAAAACCTACCATTAATAAGTAAACCAGATGGTGAAACAAATAAATGTGAGTTATCAAGTTGAAGACTAGTCTAATGCCTTTAAACAGTCTCGTACTTACGTCACCTGGAAAAAGTCAAACTTGGGACACATAGCTAGTTGAGCAGAGTATTGAACTATGGGCAACTCTTGTCGTAGATTTGCATCATGTCCTAACTTAAAGACTGAAGATCTAGTACAGGGGATGAAGCACTCTTGTCATTGCTACTGTGTCTGTCACCATAAAAAGACCAATGAACTTCATTAGGCTGCAGATGATTCCAACAACATGCAAAGGTTTTAGTTTAGGGTCTTACTGCTTTCCAGTTACTGCAAAAGCTCTCCTTAAACAGGTCTTCCACATTGCTTTGGTCACAACCCAGAAACCTGAAGGTACCTGAACCAGGAATATCAAAGGTAAGTGTTGACCGTACACAGGTAGCATCAAGACAGAAGTTGCTAGTGAGAATTACAAAAATGAAATTTCTTTAGTTTATACCAAGTTTAGAAGACTCAACCACAGAAACAGATGGAATATCTGGTTTTCACTCCAGCCTGGCCAAAAAAGTTGATGTCATAACACTGTTGTTTAGCTTTTAATTTCCAGCCTTGCAAAATTACAAAAATTCATTGTAATGAATTTTTAATTAATCACAAAGTGAATGATGCCTTGCCAAATACCTACTTACAAATATGCAATACATACAACCCTTCTGCCTACCTCCATGTGAGATGTATGCTTAAAAACCAATTAACCAGACAAAATATATTAATAGCCTAAATACTTGGTTGTCTAATCCCATCTACCCATAGAAAGGTGGTTTTCCTTGTGACACAGAAAAATGTCAGAGATACAGACTATGAAAAACTGGTAAGTATCATAACATTATATCAATTTTCCTCCGGTATATAAATATTTAAACAGATTTGTAGTAAGTAAAATGTATTTGGACTCTACAGCACTATATATTTGTATACTTCTAAGTACAAATGTTTCAAAACATTTCTAAGTTTTCATTAAAAAAATTAATACTCAACCATTAAAGCTTTAATTTTGGTTTTCCAAAGGCATATCAGAACTGCTTGGTTTTCTTTATCCTGTGATATATGTAAGAATTATATACAATGCTAAAAAAACAAGACCTTTAACACCATAAGCCAAATTCACAGATGCAGGACAAGCCAGCCTCAGATATCAGTAAAGGCAGAGAAGAGGTACTGACTTCACGTGAAGTATTATGAAAAGTACAATAAGCATTTATAAGTCTTTTTTTAAATAAAGAGTATAAGTTGGGCATGGAAATTCAAACATAAAGGTGCGTATTTGTGAGTTTGAAATGCACACCCAAGAAGGGACAGAACACTGGCTATGATCAAGTGAGCACATAGATGAAAAGCATTAAAAACATAGTGAAACTAAGTGGAAGTAAAATGAGGGAACAGGACAGTGAAAGACTACAGCAGCTGGGATATCACTGTCACTAATAGCAGTGATACCCAATAAGAGTGCGCAAAAAGAAATCAGAATCAGTGAAAAAGGTTGGCTTTTACTTCTGTGAACAGAAGCACATTTTACAATGGCTAAGGTTGATTCTTCTCTAATGTGGGGGGAAAAAAAAAATCATATGTGGTAAATTTTTTTACCCCAAATTTGACTTTCAGTCACATAAACCATTAACAGTTCTCTCTATGCTTCAGACATAATTAAGTAAAAAAGTTTACAATCCAGCATTGACATGTTATGGCATTTCTCAAACACATGAGCAATCATTCTAGGAAGGGTTATATGCTGAAGATATGGTCTAAATTTTACAAATTGTTTGATACAAACCAAGAATTACTGGAAACACCTGTATATTTGTTATTTTTATATTAAATGGAATGACAGATACTTCAAAGGCTCCAGCTGCCATGAAGTTTTATTGCTTTTTTTAAGCATTATCCTCCTTTATTAAAATGGTTGACAACTAATGGTAAGGAGTGAAAGTAGAGAGAATATGCTTTTTAAGATAAAATAAAGCTATGTTGATACGAATGTGTATCTACTGTTTTCATAACAGTTCTGTAACATTTCATACCTGTCAGAAGGAGAACGTCAAAAGGGAACTCACATGACTAATCAAATCTGAGAAAGGCAGGCCATACAAAGAAACAGAATAGGGAAAGAAGAATAGTCACATAAATGGTACCCGAATGAGGGAAAAGGGTACAGACGATCATCCTTAGAAGGACTGAGGAGACAGGCTTGTGAACGTACACAGAGACTGGAGATATTTGCTGAGGGTATGTCTGTATGGAACAGTGAAAGAAAAGAAAAAGTTGCTACGGAATGCAACAGGAGGCCAAAGGAACAGTTGTTAATAGTGAGACCTGAAGTAACAAAGAACTTGGAAAGATGAATGATTTTGTCAATTGTAGCTATAAAAAAAAAAAATGTGAAGTATCTATAAGACCAAGGAAACAATGGCAAAGTGCTGAAACTACTGGGAGAAAAAGTAGGAGATTTTTAACAAGGTTATAGTGCAAGAAATGGCAAAAATTGGTTACAGACACCATATAGATGTTAACAGCAAACATCATTCCAAAGCTATCTGCCTCAAACAGGATGCTTTCCATCTTCAGCAGAAAATACAAGAATCACTCCCAAACCGGAAAAGAAAAATCATTCCCATGCTGGAAAGGCATCCAGCATGTCCCCTTTTAGAGGAAAATAATATCTAAAGCTAGTCCTGGAAAGAATAGACAAAGGACTACCTATTAGTCCTCTGAGAATGAGACAAAAACTTTAAAACCAAATTTACTACACCTATACAAGAAAAGACATGAAAAGATATGCCCTCATAGCACACATCTGCAAGATTTAGTTACTTAGCTGTGAGCTGCAAAAAGGCAGTTCCCTCCCCTTAGGATTCACAGTCCTGGTGGTTTGTTGGACCAGTCTTCTTAAAATAAATAAGGGAATCTTATCTTTTCTTTCCAAGGATTCTGGGCCCAGCAACACACCAAGTCATGACTAAGCATCTCTAGGTACCAGACTGTCAATTATCCCTGAATCATGCTCATTGATTGCACTGCATTTTCCATGGAATAATTCATCTTAGTCAAGGAGAACAAAAATCATGAAAGTATGAAGCATTTACCAAGCAATATTTTAATTCCATTCAGAAAGAATTCGTCTCCACTACAGTGATCACACCAACACACTCTAGTACTCTGTGAAATGCAGTGCACTTGACCAGTATGAAATTTTAATTTAAATCTTCCAGTTGCGTATGAACACATCCCCAAACCATCTCCTGTGTTTTGTGTGGAATATGATCCTTCTAGATGTATCTCAGAGCACATTCTGGATCAAGTCTCACAGGTGATACAAGCAGAGAAAAGACTGGTTTATTAGTCTCCCTAGGGCTTAGATGACAATTAGGCACCAGTTTTGTACTGTCAAGATCAAGATGCTGCTGGATACACTAAAGAATGAAACTAAGTGCTTCAGGACTTGAATTTATAAGGTCCTCAAAGAGAGCTACAAGGAGGGTATGAAAACCTGAAGTGGATATTAGGTGTCTACTTGCACCACTTAGTCCCTTCATGACTCTACCAGCCTCATATTCCTTCCCTCTATATCTTAATATCGAGATAGAGGCATATTTTTCCAAAACATCTACATATTCTGATGAAGATCGTCAAAACGATTCAAAGCCAAAGAAATTATCAGAAGTTATCAGTAAACCATGAGATTGAATAAAAGAACTCTTTTGCTTTTGATGTGTTTGCAATGTTACTGTTGTAAAACATTTCTCAGGAGACTGCTTAAAGAAACTTTCTACATGAAAAAAATAAAATAATCTTGCAATTAAATCCGCACTTGACATCATCACACACTTCTTGTTATGCTGGGTCAAGCAATTAATTTCATAATCAAATTCCCCATCTGCAAGATGGGCATAAAACTCGCAATAACATTTAGATAAATTACTTAATAACACAGCGATACTCAGACATTGTGATGAAAGAAAAAATTGTACCTAAAATTCAAGTAATTCAGGCTAGAGGAAAACTGCTGATTTAAATTGAACATTATCACATAGGGTTTTTTTAAAAAAGAAAACTGAGCTTTTTTAGTTAAAAAAAAGTTGCTGCATTTATCTTAAGTGTGATGCTCCATCTAGTCAGGTAATACAAGTGAAGACTGATAAATCTGTGTGCCCCATTTGCCCCCTTAGATAGTTTTACCAAGTCCTCCTGGTTAGAGATCAAGACAACACAAAAAATTTCCTAGGTTTAAATTTCTAAAAGTTAAAAGGCAAACATAATATGCAACTTGGAGGCAATGTCTACATTACAACTTGGATACATTAAGTCATGATTAATGAACAAGCTCCCATGAACATACACTCAAATGAAATTCTCACCTAAACTACAACCACCAATGTCGGCATGTTATGGACAAAAGGGATACAAGCCTCCATGATGTCAAAATTGAATGTAACCAAAAAAAGTTACCGAAGCTTTCAATTCTCCTAGGTTTCTTTGATTAACATTTGTCACTAAAGAATGCAGAATGTCATTTTTATCATCATCTATTTCACAAGACTGTGTAAATACTCTCATATAATTTGATAAAAGTCTCATTTAAAAAAGTTCTCTTATGCAACATATTTATGCCTTCTGTTTCTTTCTGAGCAAATATTATATCTTTAAAAATGTAAAACTGATTTTTGAAAGCGTTAATTTAATTCCAGGAAGCAATAAATGGATCTAGGACTTTGGCTACAATACTGCAAACCCACAGGATGCTTATTTACTGTATTTACAGACTTATTTCACACATACTCTGTTTTAAAAAAAAAAATTCTGAATAAGAGATTATCACCTATATTTTAAAAATAAGCTTTTAAGAGGGCTTTTTTTCTTAGAAACACTCAGAGCTGTTGGGACTGTATCATTTGGATATCGACCTGCCCTACCACACTAACATCAGAGTGTGAAATTCTACCTGTTTCTTCATTGCTAACATAAATATTGGATGTCGCACAATAACTAGGCCCAATTTTTAAAGTACTAGGAACATTTAAACAACGGTAGACTTGCATAAACCAATCCATGACTGTTTCTGTTATGTTGATAACATGTCAATGATAGTAGGCCCAAATCCACTGTATCCAAATTTTTTTTTCTGTGAATAGGGTAAACCCACAAATTATACCCTATTAATATGCTGATTAATACAACCCAACTCATGCAAAGCCACAGCAATACTGCACAGCATTAATCAAAATATTAAGCACTCAGCATATATGTTCAAGGCTCAGTGATGGCTTTATTCAGCCCCAGCACAAGGGCTTGGAAACAAACATGGAATGCCATTAAGTAATTTCAGTAAGAAGTACGTTTGGTAATTAAATGTATTTAGCAACTCAGCACCTGTCTATTTGGTCAAGCAACGCTCTCTTTGGTATCAGTAGGCAGTGTCCCTGCCATGGCATGAAGAGCAGGAATCCACGGCAGCATTCTACCACGAACGTGTATTTAACAAGGGCCCTCCCCTCCTCCCCCGCCTTAAACACCGTGCACCAGCAGTACAGCTCCCTCAGAAGCCTAGACAACGAGAAAGACTTTCCTTAAGTAGCGACAAAAGCTGAGGATTTAGCATTTAACGCCCCATCCCCAGCCCTGATCCTCGCTTCGGCGTCAAGGAGAAGGCGGCCCCGGGCTCTCCTCGCCTCCCCTCGCACACCGGCAGCGCGAGGGCCTCCCCTTCCCACAATAGGGGGAAGGCCCAAGGCCTCCTCGGACGCCGGGGCCCTCTCTCGTCTTGCCTCTCTCCCTCCTCGTCAGGCCTCGAGTTCCCTCAGCCCTGGGGCGGCGGCGGCCCCCGGCTCTTCTTACCCCAGAGGCCCGACTCCCTCTCCCCAGACACCGAGAGGGACCCGCCGAGGCCTCCACCCCTGCCCCACTCTTCCTCCTCCTCTCCTTCCTGCCCCGGGGCTTCAGCTTTCCCTCAGAGCGGGGAGGAGGAGCCGCCACCGCTGCCGCCGCCTCCTCCTCCTCCCGTCCCAGGCCCCACTCCCTCCCCTGAGGCCCAGCCCGACCCAGCCGCGAGCTCCCGGTACCTTGTAGAAGGCCCCGTTGGAGCCCCGCACCTCCACCACCAGCTCCTCCATGTTGTGCCGCGGCGGCTCGGTGCGGGAGACCCAGGCCCGGCACCTCCTCCCTTCCCTTTCTCTCTCTCGGCGAAGGAGGGGGAAGAGGAGAAGGAGGGGTGTGTGTGCCGGGGCGGGGGAGGGGAAGGGGAATCTCGGTTCACGCCGAGCCCGAGGGGGTGGGGCCGGGGGGGCCGGAAGGCGGGCCGCGGGGGGGCACGGCGGGGGGGGGGGGGGCACTGCGGGGACGCTCCGCGCCTCCGCTCCTCGCCCTCGGCCGCCCGGAAATGAAAGCGAAACGGTCACCGCCGGGCGGCGCGCGCGGGTAGGGGGGGAGAGGGGGGCGCGCGGGGGCGCCCGTTTCGAATGTAAACGCTAAATCCCCGTCACGTGACCGGCCGCGGCGGGGGGGGGGGGGGGGGGGGCGGGGCGGGGCGGGGAGCTGGCCCCAGCCAGCACGCGCCGCTCGCCCACCGCGTAACGGCCGGGCCCCGGGCCCCTCCCGCGCGCCCGCGCAGCCGCAGCGGCAAGGGGCGATCGAACCCGGCAGTTGTGACGGACGTCCCGCCTCCCCTCCTGGCGCGCACCTGAGTGACTGCCCCCGCTGGCCAATCAGGCTGCGTGCCGCTGCACCGCGCGTCTTGACCAGACGGGGGGGCGGGGCGCGCGGCCTGCTCCGGGCGCGTGTGACGGGGGCGGGGGTGTGCGTGTCTCTACAGCGGCCTGCCCGGGGGCGGGGAGGGCGGGCTGAGGCAGGGCGAGGGGGCTGTGCCGGGGCAGCGCTGGGGCCCCTGATCGCGGTGCTTGGAAGCCATGGTAGTGCAGGGGCCCAGGGAGAGGTGATGGGGATGGTGGAGCCGGCAGAGCGCGGGGGCTGCTGGGGTGGGTAGGGGAAGGCGCAGGCCTGGGCCCGGGGGACTCGGCTCAAGGCCCTCGGGAAGCTGCGGGAGATGGCTGCGGCGGCAGGGGGCAGCGGGCTCGACCATGCGGTGGTCGCTACCTCCCTGGTTACGGTCAAGAGTGAAGAACACAACATGAGTTGTGGCAGTTTTTAATGAGTTCTGCACTAACGAATGGTCTGGCTGTGGTGGTTATGCTGAAGACCTAAACGCCTCTAAGGGGTGTAATGCAAGATGAACAGACCTGTCGGCCTGGAACGCTGGTGTGCTACTCCCTCTGCCTCTCCGTGTCAGTTAAGCGTTCAGCAAACCAATGAGTTCACCATGTAACACATACTATTGCTTTAGCTACATTTAAACACTCACAGACATTTCAACTCGAACTCTGCTGAGAGCAAAGTGTAACACTGCGTATGGTTCACCATAGAACCCGGTGCTGAATATTTTAAAAAGCTGCTGTATCCGTGATGGAGCATTTACAACTGAAAGTATTCTGGCACAAAAGCTGCTTGTTCAGCCTTTCGTTAGACCCGCACAAACATTAACATGATCTTCCTTTGTGGTTCCTTTTTTTTTTTTCCTACTAACTACAAAGAATAAGAGAAGAAAAAACCCCAGATCTACTGTTACCTGCAAAAGTCACGAACACAAAGTATTACCATGGCTGTGATTTCTCTGAATAAGTGTGTGATACTCTCCTTATATATGGGGTGAATACTGATGAATTTTCAAAACTCTTGAAATCAGTAAGCATATGATTTCATCTTTCCTCTTGTTTTTTACATTATTGTGTTTCACACCTTGCAAATTAGTGTTTCTCTGTATGCTGCATTTTACATTTAAGCACGGAAGAGTGTACAGTATTTCTTGTTAGCCACTCAAACTTTTCCTTTCTGTTTATTTTTTTTAATGTGCAAGAGCTTGAGAGTTGCCTGTAGCAATCCCTGTGTGCTATGTGTTCACCTGCTTATTGTGATGTTTATTGTATGCATTCACAGTACTGAAGTAAATTTAGTAGTATGATTGCTATGCAATGTACCCTGAAGGGGAGGTGTCTGATACTTTTTTAAAAACTAGAAACCGCATAAATGGTTCAACTCAAAATTTCAGCAGTCTGCTGGGAGAGATGATGCCCAGCTCTAAAACAAAGTTAGCTGAAGGTTGTTTTTTTAGGATTGATTGTTTGTCATAATTATTCTCTTTTTAATAGAATAGGTTGCTGTCATGCAGGTAGATTATCTCTCAGCAGACAGAATGTAAACGTGTCTAATTGAGCTCTGACCTCCAGTGATGATTTCACCACTTTCCCTAAGCTAAAAGCTGCTGTACTGCATAATCTTCCCTAATGCTTGACTTGTTTTCCTTGCCATTGCTTAAATTCAACATTTTTTATTTTGTCCTGACTAGTGAATGTTTTAAGCCTTGTCTACTTAATGAGAGAATTTACGTATTTCCAGAGCCCACCCTCTAGTTTTTCTGCTTATTGACTCTTAACCTTTCCTCTTATTTTCCAAATTACTAGTTGTTTTTGCTATTTTACTTTGAAATATCTTCAGACTGAACTGTCTATCCCTTCTGAAATGTGTTCACAAATTGACTAGTTCTTATGTAGACTTAGAGTCAACTAGATTCTTTTAAATGTGTCTGTATTTCAAAGGCAGTGACACTATAAAAATACATCTCAGTAATTCCATTAAAGTCGTTTAATATTAAGGGTAAGATGTTATTTCATTGAAATGTTAGACTTCACTTCTTATATAAAATTCTAGTGTTCAGTTACACTATGCTGTGGCTATGGGATTATAATTCAACCAAAATTTTCCACCCCTCTAACTCCTGAATTCCTTCATATTCCCCAACAATCTCAACTCACCTGTTCCAAATCTTGGGTTTGGTCATACAGAAGCTCAGGGCTTCTGTTTCTTACTCAGAGCTACACTACTTGGTGTTTACAGGCTGATCTGCTAACTGGAAGGTATTTCAGACACTCTGCATTTGGGACACCTCTTTCCACCATCAAATTAGTTTTAAAAAAACCCCAACTTTGAATTTCATTCAATAATGGATTTACTCAAATGCTTTCTTAAATATTTGTAGACAATATAAGAGAAAGGTATCCCCCCATCCTGTCCTCCCTTGGAAAGCTGAAGGACATAAAGCGAAGGTGAGTGGAACTCCTCAGGGCATATCAGAGTCCTGTATCCTTGGTCATCGGTACCAGTTTAGCTAATACTATTTCCCTGGTATTTGTATCTTAGGTGTTCCAGTTCTTTGTCTATTGATCTTCACCAGGAAATGCTGGGTTTGACTCTGTACCTTGAAGGAAATAAGCATTTAAAATGTAGCCATCAACACCAGCCTTTCAGAGCAACAGCAACACTCGGAGCCTTTCTCAGCATCATGAATTGCTCATGAATCAATTTGTGAAAGACCCTTCATAGAGACATTGAGGTAAGAGTCACAGGAGCTACTGAATATTTTTCCCACCTTGTGCTATTATTTACGTTATGGCTCAGGGACTACAAATAAGAGTTACTCATGAAACATTCTTTTTAAAAGGTGGTAATCTGATTAACTATTAAAGTCTCTTAATGGAATTTTATACAATTCTCCTTGTTTACACACTCATTTTGGGCTTCAGCTTAGTCTTGCTGAGGTTCTTAGAGATTTTAATTCAACCTTGCAAATTTTTATCTGCTGGTTTTCCTTGTGCATCAGTTCAAAGAGGAGCGTCTCCTGGATGACTTCTTTTCCCCTACATTATGGTTTTCAGCATGCCATACAGGTGATATTTAGACTTCTGTATTTCCATCTAAGCCTGGTAGTCACAATATATGTATCTTATTTCTGACACTGTATTTGATACTGAGAAAAAAAGGCTTTGCATTCATCTGAAATACGTAGGATTTTGAGTTATTGCAATTAGATGGAACAGCTGAGATTGTTGTCCTGTCAATTTATAGCTGTAGCTAAAGTTTCAGAGGGCAGGAGACTATCACACTAGTTTAAAGGTGGTCAGATGCCCTTTTCGTGTTGGTAAGTCTCAATGAAGTGCCTTTCAGTAATCTAACTGAAATGGTGATGTTATAATAACCAGGTCAGCGGTTGGAAGAAACAGTTATAATCAATAGAGATATAAAAATGAAAAACTTCTTAGACAAGGTTGCTTTATGATTAATCAATAATAGCTGAAGGTTGAATATAACCAAAGTATTGCAGTTTTATTAGCTTGTCCTTGAGTAAAGTGATACCCAGAAATGACATATATCCAAATCAGGGTGTAGAACAGCCGGTATTCCCAGAATTTGTGAGGAGAAGCTGAACTAAACCAGGGAAGATTTGCATGTGTACAAGAAATCAGATTATGCTATGCTTCTTTATTCAGTTCTTTGAATAGTTAATATGAACTTTATCTGGGAGTCCCAATAAAACACTCTAAAAGGTAGTGTTCACATGGAGAGGCAATGAAAGTATAACCATTACAAAAAGACAAAACCAAATATTGTAAAATTATTAAACCCAAAAATCCTTCATTACACGTGTTAGACTGGTGGGTAATCTTCTTTGATCTTGTAAAAACTTATTAGTGAGAAGAGCCAACTAATCTCTATTGATTTCCTATCATAATTATTTAAGCTGACCTTTGATTAAACTTGACTATTTCTTTGTTTCCTTTAGAAGTCATTACTCCACCTTCTCCTCCTCCAAATACATAGTATTCTGTATAGCAAGTTTGGAATAGATAGGCACCCAAGGTTCATTTTGTCACAGATTCTACTTTAGTGTAGATATATGTTTCCACTAGTGGTTTTCAGTTTCTACAGTATACTGTATCTTCCTGACCTGGATATGGAAGGAAGCCTGAGGGAATCAAGTCTACTTTGCACCTGCAGTACAGAAGCTTCCCAGTTTCACAGAGAGGAGTCAAAGAAGTGAACACTGGAATCCAAACTTCAGAAGGTTATTAAACTTTGTAACTTATGAAAGCATAATTTTCTAAAAATATGTATTTTTAAAATACTACCTACTAACCGTCAAGGTCTAGCTCAATTTGGTCATCCAAAAAACAACTGTCATTGTCATTCAACTCACCTGTAAAATAATTGTCTTGGTGGGTAATTGCTTTCTTATTTGCTCCATGTTATGTTCTTTGTTGGAATAATGGGTCTCTCTATTAAAATTAATAGTAATTTTTTCTGCATTCTTCCAGAACAATACCTGTATATCCTGTTGTTGGTCTACAACCCTCAGTAACACATTTCCTTTTTTCTTTTTGAGTATCAGTAATGAATTTGAAAACATACCATGTAACATTTTGCTGCTTAATTATTCAGTTTCATCTCCATTTCTCTTGTTTTTGGGTTTTTTGGGGTTTTTTTTTTTTTGCATGCACAAATGCATTTATTAGTATATTAAGACTGCATGTTATTTCATCTGCCGAAGTACATTGGTATTGTAAACAGTCCATGTTAATAGACAACACTCACATTCATGTGTAAAACTGCACATTAGTTTATTCAGCTAATTTTGTTTTTATTAATCATTAACCAAATCACATTTGAGATAAATGTGAAAAGATGCCCTGAATTATGTAGGTCTTGACAATGAATGAATTAAACCAGAAAAAAATTACTGAAAACTTGGAGTACAACTGGTTAGAAAGCAATACAAGAGAAATGTTCTATTCTTTTCCTGTGGTCAGACAGCATTTGTAACTGTAAACGTACAGATACTCCCCTACAATATGCATGCTGGATGGCTATGTATGAATATTGTATGGTAATCCATACAGTAGTCCTCATTTCAGTTAAGTGAGTTTTAGTATGAACATATAACACTTAAATAATAGTTTTATCTCTGGAAGTTACAAACCTTAATATTCTGTGATCTTCATGAGTATTGGCATTAATGCTGCCATTTTGAAAAGAAGAGATTAGTGCATTAGGAGTTAACTCACCAGGGATGGCTTTGGTTCATAGAATTAAGAATCATATCCAAAAGTTACTGGCATCAAAATGGTTGTGATTCACTTGGCCATCTTGAGAGCGAGGCAAGTACAGCCCTACATTTCAGTGGCTATATGCAGAACCTTAGATAACAATTCAGACGAAGACAGCTGCGCTGTAGACATCTACAGTAAGATGAACTCCACATTTTGAGCCTTTATGGGCTTTCCAACCAGCTCCTGTATATTTGTTAAAGGGCAGTATTCATCAGCATCAATGTCAAAGATGGAACTTGCGAGCTTATAGGTTCAACCTAGAACATAAAGTTACTTGTACAATAGATAGAAATTTCTAGGCTATTTCACATCTACTTCTATAACAGAGTACAAGCATGTTTTTCTAGTACCCATGGAAAATCAACTGAGCAATCATCAGGTAGTGATTTTAACAGTGCATTCAATTTGTTGTGCCTATGAGCAGGATGCTTCAATCCTGAAGCTAGTACAGATTTATGAAGATTGATTACTGCCTCTTTTGAACATACTGCAGTTTTCGCTGAGATTAATCTGAAAAGATCACGTGACTCTTCCCAATCCATAGCAGAATTCCCAGTGATGTTGAGCAGCAGTAGGTCTATATGTTAAAGGCTATATATGCTAGTACATTTTTATGGCCTTAGCATTATTTGTATTGACCCTGATGGGGAGTGCTATGGAAGTACTATATAAAATGTCATAATCCTGACAGACCATGATATATAACTTCCTATTACAAGCATACATCACTTAAAAGATTTGTATTTTTCCACTAAATTGTTATAGAAAACAAGACTGTAATCTTACAATGTGGCAACAGGTGAATAGTGTGACAAAAATAAAAAGCAAAGGAAGCAATCAGCTTGTAATAATAGTCTTTTAGTCCTGCTTTCTGGGTTTTTTTTCAGATAACATAGATGACATTTTTGTCTTAATAGCTAACATTTTATCCTTTACTAGTTTGAACAGTCTTTGACATAACATTTATAAGTTTATATCCTGGACATATTTGGCATAGCTATATTTTTTTTTCCCTGTGGGTTTCAAAAATTACTTATCTTAACTTGCATTTTCTGTAGCTTCACAAACTGCAGAAAATAATATTTGAAGACAGATCAGTCTGAAGATTACCTGAACACCATGAAGATTTTAAGTGCAATAATTAAGTCCTACCACAAGAGGACCCCCAAAGACAGTTTGTCTTGAGTGGAAAACGAGATGATACAAATTTGTCTTCAGAACACTGATGTGTGCCATACATTTAATTATGCTTCTAGATAGCTTATACATTTCACTGTAATTTTTAAAGAAGACATGGTATTAGCTCCTTAAATACTGGCTACAGACTACGTTAGGACTAATAGTATTTCACATAAACCCAGGAACCATATTTGAACCAAATTAAACACTAAGAACATATAATGACTTTTGTTATTATTTTTGTTAGTAGTAAATTTAAACACTTAGAAAGGATTTTTTTATTATTGCTAAATGCATTTTAATTTTGAGAACTGTCTTGTATACCATGATCTAGATTGTTCTTCCATTACTTTCATCTACTCAGAACACTATGAAACACTTATGCAGTACCTGTGCTGAATCCTGAAGTTCCCTTACAGACACTTTAACTAGACAATACTTATTCTGCTTTAATGATCCTGTCCCTTGCAGCTTACATTTTCACAGACTTCTTTTACATTTTCACAGACTTTCAAAGAAAATCATATGCACTAAGAGTGGAGCGTGAGGTTGAGCTCTCTTGGATTATAATGAAAAGTCAACTAAATGTTCTCATTCTACAGGAAGGACTTCGGTGCTGTACTCTTTACTCTTTAAAAAGCTCCACTTCAATAATGTATTGCTAAACCAAATCAAATGAGATTTTCAGCAAAACCATCGTGATTAAATGGAAGGCTGCTAAAGGAACAGCCGTTCTAATTTAATCTCAAAAAAAAGAGGCAGTATCAAACAAGGAATGGAAACTTATTCAAAACTTTTAAACTACTTTTTAATAACAAGTTAGAGAAGTCTATCTTTACAAAACAACAGAAAAAATAAGGTTATCACTTTAGAAAGAGTCTACTTACCGTTCAGAAAATTTTAAATCAGGACACTTAGGTGAATAACTATATGTATAAAATTTAGCTTCAGTAACTCATTAGAATGGTCTAATTTTGATGACAGAAGAGGTCAGTCTTGGTTGTAAAAGTATATGGTCTAAAGCCAAAGCCCTGACTTTGTAGATACATAGACAAAACCAAGACGTTTTCCCATTACTTTTTAGAAAAAACAAGAAGTGCAAGTAGTTTATGGTAGTTCATCCAAATATAGTTCTACAGAAAGTAAGAGACATTTTGATACTATAAAAGAAGGTGATATTCTACTTACAATGATAATCAAGCTAAATGACAATTAATTATCATGAATATTCCTACCATTCACTATACAATCACTTCAGCTCATGTAACAGTCAAAGGCTCTAGGCCTGTGTTCAACACAAGCAAACACTTAGGTATTCTTAAAAGCAGTATGAGCTAGTTTTACTAAAGTGTCATAGAGAACAGTTTCCTCAGATCTCTTAATCTGAGTATGAAAATATTGATGACATGTCTTTGAGCTTAGACTTGAATAAGCCTGAGTTTAGATAAATCATTACTACAAGACTCAGTCTGCTTTTATTCACAAAGATACATCTAGATAGGTTACCCAGTGTTAATCAGTGCTTCCTCAATAGCAAAGCACCTGAAGGACTAACATAAATCTCATGCAGATGTATTATCATGTTAGTAGGAAGCCAGATTCTTGTATGTGTAAATATCAATAAAGTATTTGACTCCGTTGACTGGTCTTTTCTCTGCCGCTATGGAAAATACCAGACAGCAAGCAGAAGCACTGCTGGACCTAATTTAATGTAATTAAAATTATTTCCTTTATAACTGATGATATTGTGCCTGAAGGGAATTCAGCCCCAAATTTATATGGTATATTCACAATAAGAAAATATAAATTAACTTCACTCCTAAATCATTCCTATATTTACATATTCTACAGTAGGCAAAAGCTTGAGATTGTATGTTCTAGTTTTGAAAATATGGTTTGAAAGGCTGCTGCATCACAATTTGTGTTAGAGGGATTCAACACCATGGACACAACAGAGTGTCTATTCCCTCACACACCCTTCACCCCCCCCCAAAAAAAAACCCCAAAACCATGAGACTAAATAGATGATTTTGTGGTCTTTTAGCTTGTGATTACCGTATGTTTTAGCAAACTCATTTGTCTCCCTGCTTTATATATCTTCTGCTTTTGTTAACATTATTGTCAAAACATCTAGTCCTGTACTAAGTTAGATTAGCAATTCACACCTTTATAAAAGATTTGGCAGCACTCCAGTGTGTTGATGTCAGACATGATTATTGATTTACATTTTAAAGAGGTGCCATTCACTCAATGCATCATTTTTCCTTTTGTACATGTAACATTTTGCAGAAGAGATGGAAAAAAGAAGTGTAAATTTATTTTACAAGTGCTCTCTGAATCTCTTGGAACAACAGACATTGCTGAATCTGGCAGTTGGTGGAAGAAATGTTTCAACTGTGGAAGGAAAGTTACAGATTTCAGTGAGTGAAAGACATGGTTATTCTAGCAAAGATGTTGTGCCTCTGCACCAGTTGCAGGTGGCTGTTTTTCTGTTGGCTGCCTGAGAGCGTAGGCTACTTGTCATCACCTAGTCTGCATGCAAAATGGCAGCTTAGGCTGGTGGCATGCAAAAAGTCATCACCAGGAATCACAAGTTATTTTCTCACTCTGTATCACGAACTAAACCACACCACAAATACTGAGGTCCTGTGATAAGATTCATTTTGGTGAACCGCTCTGCTGAACAGAAGTACCCCGGAGCTTTGCTACTGGTTTCATTGAGGTCAAGATTCCTCCTGTCATCTACCACTTCAGTCTTAGGATCTAATTTGCCCAGCTATGAAGGGAGTTGCACTGCATGTCCTTCAGACATGCCTTCCAACCTATTATTCTGTGGTATTATTCTATTATTCTATGGTTCTGTAATGATGCAGTAATTCTGCATTTCAAGCATGTTCAGATATTCATGCTATTTGATGGAACGAGAAGAGATGTCCATGTGGCCAGTTTTCATTAAATATTAAAATGCCACATCTGTGGTTAAATATAAAGCTCAGGAGACAATCTTTTTCTTCTTTATTGACTCTTTCAGTGCCTTGTTAAAGCTCACCTGCTACAGAGCGCATTGCAGCAGATCTCTGAGTTGGAAACTATACCACAGAAAGGTTGTAACGTGGACAGAGGTTCTGCCACACAGGGGTGTGAGGTATTGCCAAAAGGTAGCTGATGGACATGGAGGGATAAAATAACAGTTACAACAGAAGACACAGTTAACCAACAGCTGAGAAAAAGCATCTCTGAATAGAAGGAAAATGTCTCTGAAATGACTGTCTAACATTTCCCAGGAAGAGACAAGCATTATCAGTCAGAATCACAAGAGACCAATTGTTCCGATATGACATTATGATGATAGGCATCATAAACCCTAAAGGAATTTGTCTTAATGAAGTAGTGTGGCAGTTTCATGTAAAGCAGCTTCCAAATAGTATAAACACAAATTGTTGTACCAATTCATATGAATGGAAATTAAAGGTTACCAATGGCTTTAGTTGTGTCACTCATGAAAAAGAAGAAAATAAAGCTAGTCAAAGCTTTTGGCCCATTGGAAACCCATTAGGCTTTTTACAACAGCCCAAGGAAGAACAGCAGGACTGTGGTTACTTGAGGAGAGGATATGAAACAATACTGCTCATCAGGTAATTTCTCAATTATTTGTTATTGATTGGACAAAGAATAAATAAATCTCAACCTCTACGCTAAAGCGTTAGGGAAGATGACTGTATTATCAAAATGATCATAAGAATTTTGTAGAGAAGACAGGAAGAAAAATTAAGAACTCCTGCTCTGGATGGTACAATTGAGAGGAAGATGGAAGACCAAGGAGGAGATGTCACTGAAGCAGATGCAAATGTGATTCTGGATATGAAGAGCATTACTTACTGGTTAGCAAGCGGCTTTATGAGCCAAAATGATGGTGAAGCTGTATCAGCTGAAAAAGCCAAGATACACACTGAAAAGAGCAATGGCATAAAGGCTGTTTCACCTTCTCCCTGCCCTCTGTCCTTCAAGAGCCTGGGGGAGGACAGGAGTAAAAGCCACCCAGTGTGATCCTGATGGAGGACAGGAAGGGTGCGGGCAGGCCATGTGGCACAGCATCTTTCTCCTTTATCCCTGAGTTCTATCATAATAGGCCAGCAATCTTAATTAAGCACTCCAGTAAGGCAAATATCAAGTAAGACTGATTCCTATTAAAGTCAAGAACAGTTTTGTTTGTTACCTGAACAGGAGCAGAGTAGACCCAGCAATGCTCTGTGCATGAAACAGGGCTATCAAATCTCAGCAATGCTTGGATATATAGTAATTAGCTATTGCTGGTGTGTTCACTTGATTTGATTTATGCTTTGACAGCTTCCCAACATGAAAAACAGTGATTAAAATAAGTCATTCAGAGATATTATTTAATGAGAAAAAGGTGATTGAGAGGCTGTATGTGCTGACATGGGTAACAAAATTGTACATCAGAACAGAGCAAGAATTCTCTGAGGAGAAAAGTGAGGATCTATGTTCAAATAAAAATTATTTAGGGCATTGGGAAGACAAATAAGGAACTACAACCCAGGTATCTCTTTTCAAGTCTGTTCTCAGTCTAAATTAAGTAAACAGTGAGGGGAGTAGCATCCTTCTTGGTCTGTCCACCAGTAAGAGACATTTCCCAGCTCTCTTAGAGCCTGAAGCACATGCTGTGCAAGCCATTCAAGGGTCTCAGCAATTAAAGATCTTACTTGGTTTCCACAGGTATGAAGGCAAATTTCCCAATGATTTTGATGGAAACTAGAAAGACTTGAGAAAGCAGGTAGAAAAATACTCATAAAACCCCCAGAACTTATTTTGGGTTTTTTTAATTTTTTTTTTTAGGATCTGAATCTATACAGATAGAAGAAAATTAGTATGATGTTCTTCAATAGCTATTGTTAGTGAGATATATGTTAATAAAAATCTGAGCTCCCTGAAAACTTCACTCTACTTGATCTATGTCAGATTAATCACCATTAAGATTTTATCCAAGCTGAGTAAATACAGCAGTGTGTCTGTCAAAACATGAAGCCTTGGTTCCTAACTAATTTTCTTGGTCCCTTGAAAAATGAGTGTTTACCAGATGACTGTCTTAATGAAAGAATAATAGGTACTCTTTTTTTAACTCCCCAGTTACTATGCAGAAGACTATCAAATGATTTTCTGGGAAATTTGTATTTTATTTCAGTAGTTTGCTATCTCTAGAACTGCTTGCTTGACCAGCTATTCTCGTGCAAAGCTAAAAAGAAAAGTTTTTTCAGCTAGGAAACAGGATTAAGTTTTCTTTTTGGTCAGTACCGTAAAACAGAACAGCTTACATTTGTTCCCTTTTTCCCTTATCACACCATAGTTTCTGATGCACCATAGTGCAAAAACATTGGTTTTCCTATCTGGGTGTGAAAGCCTGTCATTAACAAGTGATTATTCAATTTATTTTCCCTTTTTTGCCTAAAATATGGCATGAGCCTTCTAATCTTTCCCTCAGATGAAACAGAATAATTATAACTTCTTTAGAAGCAATGCTGAAGGTATTTTGTCACCTTCGATAGACTAGGGGTGATTGATGCTTGGAGGTTTGGGCATTTTTTTTAGGAGTTGGATTGATTTATGGATTTTTGGTCACTTTCCACTGTGAGCTGTGATAATAGAGGCTAAATACAGAAAGGTTTTATTCCTGTTAGGACTAAGAAATGTAAAACAAAATTTTTCTTTTTATTAGAGTTTGGCTCCTGAACCAGAGGCTATAGTAATAACAGTAAGTGAGATAATTTTATAAGCATTATCTGTAAGAAATGTAATAAAATAGCTACAAGAGGAAAAGCATTTGGAATTATCTTATTAAAAATATTATTCAGTATGTTAGAGATTAGAAACAATAACATCTTGTTTCCTGTGGTAATAATGTGCTAATAAGAATGGTTATATTAATAGCATTGTTGCAGTCAGCCTGTATTGTTGGGGTTTAACATAGACTGAAAAAGCCCAACTTTTTTAGACTACTTATGTTTACATTTTTCCATTAAAAAAATAAAAATCAAGATTCCTTCCTTTTTATCGTAAGTTTGCATTGTGGGTACTTATGAGTGCCATGAAGTTTGGGATTTCACCTCGCAGACTGCACCCATATCTGAGACTCATTTGTTTTAAGGGCAGTATTGGTTGATCTATTTGATCCTACCCAAAGGCTTGAGTCTGCTATCATTGCTGTAAAGTACATAGGAGACTGGGTTGGAAAAGAATTATATGGTATGGGTGGTGGTCCTTTGCTGTGCTGGTAACACCAAAATGTGTTTTATTGCACCAGGTACCAACTTGGTTTTCTGAGCACATGACTGAGGTAGCGGCTTATCTAAGAGAAAGATGACCGTATGATAAAACAACCAGCCCTGCTTGGTAGGAAGAATGTAAGAGCCAAAGAAATAAAATAATCAGAAGAATCAAAGAAATAATAGAAATAATCAGTACTGGACCAAGTCTAGACTATCTGCAAGTGTATGAAATTTTCAGCAAATACATCAAGTTTAAAATACTGACTTCCCTTGATCTCTTTGTCAGGTTCTTGATTTCTGCTGCTTTCTTTGGTCAACTATTCCATTTTTATTTTTCTATGAAAGGAATCTATTTCAGATTTCTTTGAACTTTACCTGCCAATGTATTGCCTTTATTTTCTCTTTTGTTCTTTCAGTTGTCTAGCAACCAGCTTCTTAGTGACTTTCACTGCAGTTTCCTCTTATTACATTTGCTGCATTACTGCACTGGATAGAGCCTAGAGCAAGAGCTCGCTTGGTTGGCGCGACACAGTTAGTCGTAGGCTTGTCCTTGCACCAAACCATTGACAATATGAGCAGGCAAAACGGTTTTAGAGAAAGGGTATAAGGCATAAGCAATTTAAGCTACAGAATTTGACATTTATCAAATTTATGCCATAACTTGAAGAAGTTCTGAGTCCGAGTAAGACTGTTAAATTATATAGAAAATTTTTATCATATAAAAAGAGCTGCTAAAGGAGGCAGATAATAGAAAACCTATTTATCACTTTTCACAGTTGTAGAACATAAAGCCTTTCGCAGAGCAAGGCATGCATGAAGACACCTTGAGGCTGCGTAAGGTACTTCTCGAAATCATTGAGTAGAAGCAGGATATTTCATCAGAAAAAGACAAATGGAAAAAAAAAACCACCAAAAAACCAAAAAAAACCCCACCCCAAAACTACAAACCACCTTATTGCTTCCCACAGAGTTGTCAGCATTCACTGAGATGGTATTCAGTGTTTTCTGAATAGAAAGACATAAATAGACAGAGACATCGGCAGGGTAATGTCTATGTCTTCAAGTTTGTAACCAATACTGAAGCCAAGTTTGAGGCACGTGGAACCACAGTTTTAAGGTCCTCTCAACTCCTCAGGCTCCAACTTCAGATAATTATTGGCAGTGTCTCAGAGATTACAGTACAGACACGTTAGTTTGAGCAGTCCAAGATTGAAGTAGCCCCTTCTGAGCATAATAGAGAATTTCTCACAGGTAACCCAAGAAATACACTGAAAGTGAGGGTTAGAACTCATCTACTGTTACTGTTACCATTTCACCATGTAGCTGCAAGACCTTCCCCCCCATATTAGAGATGTAGAACTTCGTGTTTGTGTGGAGTCAAATCAGTGATATAAAAGCTAAGAACTCCTCAGATCATATGTGGTAGGTAGCAAAATGCATGGACTGTAAGCATGCTAATCCACTACACCAAAATAAACTGAGTTTGCTTAAACTATAATTGAAGCTGCCTCTAGTTAAACCACACAGGCTGTCATCAAGTACTGCAGGTTGTAGAGTAGCACAACATAGCAGGTAGCAAGAGTGACAGCAAAACTGGTCTTGTTGCTAAATGGTGCTATAGATTTGAAGCCAATGAGTGGCATAACAAATTAAGAAGCCTGTTAGATATTCTCTTTGTGAAGACCCACATTTAAAAATAACTAGTCAGAGCATCAGCTTCTTTCTTGGGTTGAGTGACATGTTTTGAAATTTTTTCTATACACAGAGAAGGGAAAAAGCTGACTTAAAGAATTCCTATTGACCTATAATGCAGAGACATTGCAGGCACTAAACGGCTTGCTTATCTGCAAATCCAAAATATCTTCTACTGCATGAAATGTTGAGCATGTCCTAGAAGGCAGACAGTAGCAACGAATTCAGAAGTATAAAGTTAAATAGATCTTACTGATTGACTGCCACACCATGCGCAACAAATGTGCAGCTGTTTTCCAAGGCAGTAGGGGCACTGTGGACTTCAGGGTGATCCAAGCTAAGGATATTTATGCAGCCTTTATGTCCATGGTTTTATGCATACAAATTGCATATCATCCTGAACTTCCTGCTGGGTTTTAGTCTTCTCCAAGGAAAGAGAGCTCAAGCTATTAATTTTAAAGATTGTGTATTGCTTCTTACTGATTATTCACTGAAGGGCTAGGTGATCATTGAAAAGAACTTCTTCCTAATTCCCTTCCTAATACTAGCAGGCTTTGGTATTCAGACATCCCTAGAATTCAGAAAGACTCTTAGTTTAATAGCATTAATCCTTATATTAATTACAACAGTTATTTACGTGAATTGTAATCTTCTCCTAACGTGACTACGCACATAGATATGTGAAGACAGCACCCAAAATCACGGCACTGCTCAGTCTTTTATCGCACACTTCTCTCTACTCTGCTCCCAAAGTCACTATTATTCACAGCAAATTGATTTCAATATAAACACGTGCCCGAAGCAAGCATCAGTTCCCTGCTATGCTCTTTATGCCCCCCCCCCAATTTTGATATCTCTCAGTTCAAAATTGCGCCTCATGGGGGTGCTATCCCACCTAAAATAAATTGTATTGTATTACACTGTGAAAGGCCTCTCTAGATCAGAATAATACAGTGACACATATTTGAAGACATTTCCTTTCCTTCCCCCCCCCCGTTTCAGCATACTCTGTTCCTTTATTTCCCACAGGACCCTAAGAGCAACTCTACAACTGAGTTTCTCTTCTGCCAAAGAAATCTTCAAATAAAAAAAAGATTTTTTTTCTTTCCAGAATAAAGTAGCACCCTTCTACTTGTAGGTGAAAAGCTTCCTCAGGTGAAAGAAAGAAAAATGCATACTTGAAGAAGCAGTCTTTTCTAAATCATAGCAGGATAAATAGTTTTAGCAGATTTCAGAGAAGTTACTAAAGATTTACACATGCTTGTGTGATTAGCATCCAGCTTCACAAGACAGAAACTCAAAAGCTAGCTTTGATGGTACCTATTTAGGACATTATTTGAAGTATTTCCCATCTTTTTCCAAGTAACCTACAGTCTTCTTCTGTTCTTGCGATAATTCATAAGCAGTAAGAGAAAATAACAATTCATATGACACTTTGCATCCTCAAAGCACCAAAAAGAATCTGAGAGTATCTGTATAACCTATAACTTACAACTTACAGTTTTTCCTCTCATTATTAAGGAAAAGATGCAAGTATTCTATGGGCCTTAAACCTGGGAGTAGATAGATCCATGGCAATATTTATCCTTTTTTATATATGTGCCAGTCATGAGTGTACTCATGCTCAAAGCTGAAGAGCTCTGTTGAATTGGGAACTGTATTTTTTGCTTCAAGAAATCTGCAGTAAAGTCTTGGTCTATTCTGTTTGTCTCAAATCCTTCTAGTTTTCTTAAAATCTTACCATTTGAGGCTGAACTTTCAATGTCCAGGGTGAACTCATTAGAAGTCTCAAAAAAGTAATTTAGATGCTTTAGAACAACAAAACAGAAAGCAAGTTTTGTGGTTAGAGGGAAATGAGGCTTTGTACAACTGTCACTCATTTTTTTGTTTGCTGCTAAACCTCAAATTAACTGAGGCAAAAAAGTTCCAGGATTGATATGTAGTTAAGAATTGCTTTTTGAAGTTAGGAAGAGAAATCTATGCTTCATTCAAAGTATGATCAGTAACATTTCCTAAGATTTTAAACAGAAAATGATATCTTGCGGCTTCTATGTCACAAGGGCTTCCTTTTTGTTCTCCCTCAGCAGTCAGAGAGAGAAAAGCTGCTGGTTTCAGGCTGCTCCTGTGACAAGTAAATATCTTACTCAAAGCAACGGAGCACATTCCTGAAGAAATGCCTCAACTTCACTGAGAAAAACATGCAAATACAGAAAAAAAGAAAAAAATTATAGCTCTGAGAGTGCACCAAGGTGCACGTTGGCAATGGAAAAGCGTTATTAAATCAAATAAGCTAAAATAAAAAGAGTCAGATCTGATCAGTAGGCACACTGAAGTTGGATTCACAAGGAAAGCCAGTGGGATCTGAGAACCTTTGAAGGCAGGACAGAGATCCTAAACTGAACCTGTTAGTCCATGCAGTGCAGCATACCGCTGGGTAGGTATAATGTCTCAGCTTGGAAGCAGAAAAACCGCATGTGAGCAGACTGTCCACCTCCAAGTCAGGTTCGTGTGGTGCTTTATCTTTCTCAGCAGCTGCTTCAGAGGTCCGCACACATAAAACCAATATCAAGGTGTCTTAAAACACACTCAGGAATCTAACTTGGATGAAACACAAGTATTTTTTGAAAGTCTCATCCCTGGCCATAAATTTCTCTCTTTCTCTAGCAGAGACATGGCTTTCATTATCAAACTGCCGAAGCTCTTTCTGCAGCAATTTGCAAACCTGGCTCCAGCAGCGAGAGTCCAGTGCCCCACCACAGCGAAGCACCTATTCCCCGGGGGACATTGCTGATGGCTCCCAGGGCACAGCCAGGCCAAAAATACACGGATACGGGTCTGGGAGGAGCCCTGAGTGCGTTGGCAGCAAAGCTTACAGGAACAGTAATTGTGGCAAAGGCCTTTGCTTATGGGTCACTATTTATGACTTGCAATAATAAGTCTGCCCTGCTAGCAGTTAAAATTTATTTTACATATATGGTTACAGAATTCAAACTAAGAAAAAGGATAAATGTGGCAAAATTAGTCTGAACATTCAAATATTCTTGGGAATTCATTATATATATATATATTTCATTCTGTCCAATGCCCTTCAGGGCTTTTTAAGTTCTAGATTCTTCCCCTAGTATCTTCCTCTAATTTAGGTTCAGTTTTAAGCAAAAACCCATGTTTTGTAATAAAATAATTAATTTAGAAAATATAAGAGTGAAGCAATTTAAGTTTTTCAAATAAATATTTTTGAAAATATATTAAAATAAACTGGAAAATGCTTTTGTCCATTTTCCAGACAGAATTATTTACTGAGTTTAATTGGAACTCATAAATAATTTTGATCCCTCAAAACTCAATATCAGAGGATCACAAGGTATTTTGGGTTGGAAGGTATCTCTGGAACTCAGCGAGTCCAACCTCTTGCTGAAAGCAGGGTCATTTGTAAGGTCAGACCATGCTGCTCAGGGCAAACTGAAACCAGGCAAACCTGAGATCACATTGCTCAATTTCAATATATTTACTGTTTGTCAAGAGAAAACTAACTGAATCTGAATCTACCTGATAGCATTCAATTTTGTATCTAAATTCTCAACACAGACAAGCTAAAGAGCATCTGTAGGTGGGGAGCTGTGTCAAAGAGTAATTGTGCGGCAACGAGCAGAATTTATCCAGTGTTGTGCCTAACCTTTCAGACTGCCTTTTCTCTGTGCTTGGTTGTAGGTTCCTCACTACAGACGAGGCCAGTCCATGGGCAGTGTTAGCTCAGTGCTTTTATCATTTCTAGTGCATGATGTGTAGCTATCAGCACATACTGAAAAGTCTCGTTACTTTCATAACCACCAACATATTACTGAGAAATTTTATACATGTAAGTACGCTTTCATTTTATGTTTAATGAAAACAGATATTCAGACTAAAAATGAAGAGTCATCTTTCTCAGCAGAGACAGGTTCAATGACTGTGTGCCCAGTGAGTAAGAGTACAATGAACAACACTACTGATGGTTTTATTTCCACTGATGGTGGAAATCAAATAATCACGTTGGCTCACCTGGAGTTTGGAGAGACCTTTCTGTCAGAGAGAGGATGACCTGATCCACAGCTACGGCTGCCCACCTCAGCCTAGTTGAGGCTTAAAAGCTGGCAATCAGGTGACATTTTGATGATCATTTTTGAAGGCTGATAAGAAGCTAAGAGAAGCTATGGAAAAAAGGTAGACTATCTTAACAGGCCTTGATCAAGCTAGAAAATAAGAACGGGACTAAACAAGACTCATATGGAAGAGCCTTGGTTAAGGCAAGGACTTGAAATGGTTGATGTATATGTGGAACAAACATCTAGCAGCTCCATGCTGGAAAAAAAAAAAAAAAAGGGTTTGTGATCTGTCTAGGGGCTTGGGTTATCCAGTCCCTTCTGTCTGAAAACGCTAGGGCTTGACATGGTCTTTGGCTTGCCGTTAGCCTTTACACTGCAGTGGGGTGGTGCAGGACATTGCACCAGGAGCCACGGAAGCAGGATGTAGCTTGGGGTATCAAAGAGCAAGTCTTAGTTTCTGTAGTGCTTTACCTGCAAACTGATAAGTGGCAACAAAGCAAATCCAACCCCACTAAGAGCCTTCCAATTATTTCTGCTATGTGCAGGTTTGATCTGTAAACAGAAGCCCAGGTAGCCAGCACAATACAAATTAGGTTTGCTCTTCTCCCTGCAAATCAGAGGCAAACTGAGCAGTCAAATAAAGTTTCAACATTTAGGCTGAAAAGCAGATTTTGTTTAGGGAGGTATTACCTGTAACCTCTCAAATCCATGTCTCCTTCTTAGGCTTTAAACTTCCTGGATTTTGAGTGCCTGTTGTAACTCTCTGCAACGTAAACAACGGGAGAAAATAATTTCCCTGCTTTCTTAAATGCTCCAGGAGTTAAATGTCCTGCAAGACCTGCCTTTTTTCTTTTTTTTTTTTTACAATGTGTGTTACTTTTACTACATAACAGCAGACTTATTAAAAAAGGTATTATTAAGAGAAACACCATTGGAATGGCAAAACAGCTTGCAAAAGCAACAAAATGCATCTTTCCTGTAAGACATATTCATGACTTTTTAAGGAATCAATTTTCTTTTTCTGTGGCCTATCTTCATTTGAGCCTGGGTCCCTGTGAAGGCATCACACTATATATCTCATTTTACCCCAGATCCTTGTCCTTGTTTTCTCCAATTAATTCTGTTGGCCACTGCTTCTAGTGTGACATTTCCTTTATGGTTTCAAGTGCATGCTGGTTTGGACTATAACTTTGTGCATTAGGAAGTGTTGCAACAGCAATTATTAGTTTCTAGCTTGAAATTCAGTTTCTCAGTCTACTACAGCATTTTGCCATGCCTGAACTTCACATTACCTGGAACCCTACTACTTGCATAGCTACAGATGGCAACACCTCCGCAACTGCCTTTCATACAGGCATTTTACTTTGAGAAGAGCTAATGATCATCACCATATGATCCTTCCTCTTCTTTGTTACATGACAGAGCTGGTAATGGGCATGTTCAGAAAAATCATTACATGGAATTAGCCCTCATAAATGAAGCAATCTAGATTCAGGCTCCTAGCACGGGTGAGATGCACTGCTTGTTTGCTATTCCCTTCCCCAATCCCAAGCAGAGCTAATTCAGCTTGTATAAATTAATGGAGTGCATGATTCAGTGGTGCAACAGGAGCTCAGTTCAGGGATCAGCCCTCATGTAGTTTGAAATTAGTTCTATATGAAGTTTGAATACCACAGAGAAGCAATTAATTAGCACAAGAAACAAGATTGTTAGAACAGGAATGAAAGATAGGGGAATCCATATCACCCGATGCTCTGATTTTTCATTTTGGGCCTTGATCCTCCTACCAAAGTGAAAAAAAAAATTGTTGCATAGCAGAATTCAAACAGGGTGGTTGTGGAAGTAGGAAAAAAATACCCTGAAAACAGAATTAATGCAAATGAGTATTAATAAGTCTAGATCAGTGATTACTGGTCTCTCAAAAAAGCAGAAGAGTGAGCATAATTATAAACAGTCACACACAAAACCACAGAAGCACTGAAGAATTTCCATGGAAGATTGTGGATTTTGCCCTGGGAAAAATCTGCGACCTTTTTAAGAAACACTGTTTTAAATTAAATACACTTTTTTCCTAGAAATGAAAAATCTCCCTTTCCTCTATTGCAAGTTCATCACTTCTGCAATAAATCTGATAAAGTCTGGGGAAAATGTATCAGTGTTTCTTTGTATCTCTAACAACAATGTTCACAAGCCTCTCAGATTCAGTTATTTTCTGATCATGATTCATCATAAAACAATACTTTTTGCTTCTTTCAAACATTGGTGTAAACACACAAGACTCTGCATTCAGTGTTTTTAAAACAGCCCATGGAAAATGCATATCACTGAAAACCCTTATATGCTTATCACTTTCTGCAAAAGATCAACATTGGAATTTTGGTTTTTACTCCTTCTATTCCTTATCTTCTATTCTTTTTCTTAATCCACTTTCTCTTCTCTCACTGAAAAATACTATCATGGTTTTTGTGGTGTACCTGCACAGAATGAGAAATATTTTGCACTTTAGTATTTAGTGTTCCAACCATTCTCTTCAGAGACTGGTTTCATTAACAGAAACCACACAACTTCTTTCAGCTGCTCTACACGCTCATAAGCAGCTCCTCCTTCACCTGTGGAAAAGCTTGGTTTGGGGAGGGCTGTAGCAGATCGGATGAGCTGTTCAGTATTTTATTCCTTTCTACACGCTTGTTAGGAACAGAATGTTAATCATCCTAAGATGTATACTGCACTCAAGAAGTCCCTTGCCATTCCTTCAGCAATGATAGATGCAGACCTCTACCCCGTAAGCCATCTAGCTATCACATGGGAGGGAGAGGAAGGATGTTTCTTGCTTCTGGCTCCCAGTGTGACCAGCCTGTTTCTGGAGCACCAGGAAGAGACTTTGTGTAGAACGAAAATCTATTCTCATCCCAAACATTTATAGTCAGACTGGATTTTGCTAGCGGGATTCTCCAGGTTTCTAAAGGACTGCAGCACCACTACAAAGTTTCAGCGATAAGGTTAGCTCAGTTTCCCAGTTTGAGTTTCCCCTAAGGGCAAGGCACTGTGCTCCACACCCTTGGTGAGGTAGGACAGTGCAAAATCAGACATCAGATCAGCAATGCTTATGGCTTCTACTTCTTACCACTTCTACTTCTTACCAGACTAACTCAAGCCAAATAGTTATACCATGAGTTCTGCTTTTAAGGGTATTGAAAACCAACAACTTGATGTAGCCTATTATGGCAGCAAACCTTTGAAAGTTTCCAAAAGCAGGTAATCAACTCTTAAATCAGAAACAGCAGACAGGCTTTCACACACTAACCATTCCTTAGGGCTTCCTAAAAGAGGGACTAATAAATTTTATTAACTTTCCCCATGATGACTGTCTCATATGCCTGGTATATGTGGATATATCAAAGCTGGAATACTCTCCGATCAAGAGATTTGAATTGTCTACCTCTGTTGTAAGTCACCACTTCAGAAAAAGGACAAAATAGCAAAAGGGGGAGAGATTCTGTAAGTAGCAGCTATGCATATGGCAAGTCTCTCAGACTGAGAAGTTATTTTCCTCCAGAGAAACAGAGTTCAATACAGCACTTGCATTTTAAGTACCACATATTCCACCAAGCATACATGATTTCTGAGTAGTTTCATAGGTAAAAAGATCAGGCTTCATTTCTTCCTCTCCTGCCGATCAATAAAGCTTCTGCATTGTTGAGCTTCAGTTCTGCAAACACATCCTTGACTTTACAACCCTGAGTAATCCCAAAACAAGCAAGACAATTAGCCATAGGAATAGAGTTCAGCAATTGTAGAAGTGTTGCTAGACTGAGGCCCAAAGTCCAAGTTTTCATGTAACTGACTAAATAAGTCTCATATTTGCTCTTGGGCACTGAGCAAACGCAAGATTCTTGAGACCCAGGTGAGGTGTGTAGCATGATGGGCCACTTTTGAAACCATTCGCTTTTGCTCAGCGTGCATCAGCTGCGCTTTGTCAGGTTTTAGGCTCTCGAAAGTGTTACAAGGCTGTTGTGCAACTGTCAGTGAGGGCCACGTAAGACAACACTTGCCTTCCTCCAAATACTGTGTGTTCGTGTCAGCTAGCCTTCTGCTTGGGACTAAATCACATCTTCCCTGCCCTACTCGTTCTGCACTGACTCCCGGTTCACATGCATATTACAGCGCAAGTCCTCAGCCTTTTTGGTGAGAGTGAGAGGTGCTGAGCTCACAAAACTCCATCTCTCATTCCTGCAGCAAATGGTTTTCCAGTAAATAAGTTAGGTGCCAGAGCAAATAAATGGTTTTTAAGGAGGAAGAAAAGGAAAATTAAAATTTAGATCAACTTGAAAGAGTTTTGGATGAAAATATTGACACATCAAGAAAGTTTTCAGTTTTGTATTTTGTTTAAAAATGTTAATTCATACATGAAAGTTTAAGGAAGTGTTAAAACCCTCCAAACCAAGATCTGTCAGGTCAAATAGTTCACTGAATTTAACCAGAAACTCCTTTCATCATGCCCGAAGTCAGTTATTTGCATAGATCTGATTTCTTTATTTACATAGATTGGTATTCTTACAGTTCCTTCAGATTCTGTATTATCTTAATTATATACATTATATAAATAAAAATCAGTCTATCTGTATCTTGTCTGGCTTTATTTAACCAGCAATTTAGGGACTGTTCAATATTAAGATACAATCAAGCTAACAGTCCCTGCTCACACAAATAGTTCCTAATCTCTGGAGATGAACTTGCTGACATAAAATCTGCATTTTTGTGTTTATATATTTAGTCTTCATAAAGGGGAAAATCTTTTGCAGTGAAGCAGATGGTAGGAGATACTGTGAAATTTACCGTTGAAGAAAGTGCATGAACATTTTATCATCAAAACTTTGAAGAGAAAATAGCTTTTAATAGGGCGGAAAGTTTTATGAAAAAAACCCCAACAAAACAGTATCTGGGGTAAGAGGCTGACAAACAAGAGAGAGCAATTTCCCCCCTTGTCTTTAGCAATAATTATTTTTTGGCGTGTTTTGACTGGTGAAGGCACAGGAAAATTTGTTTTCTAGTAACTTGATAAAAACCTCCAAAAATGCAAGGAAGAGTTTTAAGTAACTGGAAAAAATAAGTGGCAAACCTAATTTGTTTTCAGAAGAAAAAGAACAACCAGGTTTTCCTAAATCAGCACAAGCTCATATATTAGGCTTTCCTTGTTTAGGAGAGAAGCTGTCTCAGAACTTGGGAAAGCTGCATTGTTGCTAGACTCAGGACAGCTCTTGGGGCTGCAGCGTGCAGGACGCTCACATCTTTTCCTGGCGTTTTCTGTAAGGAGATGATTTTTAAATGTCCCACACATTTACCCTGCTAAGAACAGCATCAAACCCCTCTTGTGGAGCTGACCGTAAGTAATCAGAGGAAACTGATTACTGACATAACGGGCTCCCCTTGGCTTGTCCTACCTCATAACTGTCTGCCATCTCTCATCCCCATCAAAGCTGATATGACTGAGCTTCTTACTCTGGCACAAATAAAGAAAAATAATCCAGGCGAGAGCTGTCATAGGCCTGGGTGGCTATAGCCAACTGGCTGCAGGACAGGGAAGGGCAGCTGTACCAGTCACGGATAAACTAAAGTCTTGTCTTTTCTTACAATCAGTTCACGACCTCAAAGAGGGAGATGAGAAGCAGATGACTTTGGGTGTCCTTTTTATCCCCAAACTAGTACTTCAGCTGCACCCCCAACTTGCCCTTTGAGCTGAAAAAAGCTGGAATTTGTACTGAATCTAGTACAGGAGATACCATTTCCATCCTTCCAAAGTGGAGGTGGTAAACTTGGCCATCCGTGATTTAACATAGGGAAAAAGGCTAAACAACAGTTTTTTACTGACATGAAGCCAAACCAAGCCATGCAAGGGTATAAATACCTTCTAAAAAGGTATCAGGGCAAAGCAAGGGCTGGCTGCTCATGCAGGATGGGGAGCTGGGGGAGAACAGGGCTGGCAAGGCAGGGACCTCACCAGCACCCACCCCACAGTACCTGAGAGCACGGCCAGGGTCAGACCAGAGTCCAGATCATCAGACAAGTCCCTGATGGTCAAGCAGGTCTGAGGTCACACTACAAAGTCAGCCTGCAGGTCAGGAGCAAGTCTGAAGCTGGGGGAGCTAGACCCAGCTGTACTGGAGACTAGCCCTCTTCCAGCAGAGCTCCAGCTGGGACTGCAGGCCCAGAGCTGAGCTTAAACAGGGTTCCTGGACCATGGGCAGGGTGTGGGTGGAAACCGCAGGTGAGGCTGGGCACAGCCATTAAGGTATTTTAGTGCCCCCATGGCTGTGGCACAGGCACTACCACACTGTGGTTGGAGTCTGCATCACTGTGGACTTAATGAACAATTCTGTACTTACCCTCTGGTCTTTAAATTGTCTGTAAAACTGACATATATGTCACACTTCTTGATTCAAGGTCATGTCATAGAATCACAGAATATCTCGAGTTGGAAGGAACCTGTAAGAATCATTGAGTCCAACTCCCTGCTCCTTGCAGGACTACCTAAAAGTAAACCATATGACTGAGAGCATTGTCTAGATGCTCCTTGAACTCTGGCAGGCTTGGTGCCGTGACCACTTCCTTGGGGAGCCTGTTCCAGTGATTGACCACCCGCTCAGTCAAGAACCTTTTCCTGATGTCCAATCTGAACTTCCCCTTCCATTTCCTCATGTCCTATTGCTGGTCACGAGAGAGAGAGATCAGCAGTTCCACCTCCACTGCCCCCTTGAGGAAGCTGTAGACTGGGATGAGGTGTGAACCTCAGCCTTCTCTTCTCCAAGCTGAACAAACCAAGTGACCTCAGCTGCTCCTCAGAAGTCTGGCCCTCGAGACCTTTTACCATCTTTGTCACCCTCCTCTGGGCACACTCTAATAGTTTGATGTCCTTTGTTATTGAGGCACCCAAAACTGCACACAGTGTAGTGCAGAGTGGGATAATCACCTCCCTTGACCAGGTAGCTATGCTGTCCTTGACGCACCACAGGACACTCTTGACCCTTTTGGCTGCCAGGCTATACTGTTGACTCATATTCAACTTGCCATCAACCCAGACCCCCAGATATCTTTCTGCAGGGTTGCTCTCAAACCTCTCATCCCCAGTTTGTGTGTAAACCAGGATTACTCCATCCCAGGTGCAGAATCCGGCACTTGCTCTTGTTAAATTTCATACGGTTAGTGATTGTCCAGATCTCTCTGTAAGGCTTTTCTACCTTCGAGGAACTCCACAGCTCCTCCTAGTTTAGTATCATTGGCAAACTTACTTAATGTACATCTGACTCCTGCATCCAGATCATGATAAAAACATTAAAGAGGTGTTAATGAGGTGTTTCTAGGAAGAAGCTAGATGCAAGGGTGAGGCCAGGCCATCCTAAAGCCAACAGATGCAAAAAGATATTTTGGGGAAGTGATGTCTTCAAATTTGGCATTACAGACCACCGCTGTGAAGCAGAATTGATGAGCGATTGCAGCGTATACAACTCACACAATCATCTTGAACCCATTTCCCACATGAAATGGAGGAATAATGCTATTTATTTCTCAGTGAAACTCTATGTCACCTCCTACTTCCAAAAGGGTATCTTTTCCCAATATGTCCAAAGAACAAAACCTAAGAGTTTGATTCCTCTCTCAGATCAGTTGGAACCTAAGCCCATTACTGACCTCAGTAGTTTCACTCCTGAATTCATTAGGAAAATGAAGGAAATTGTTTCAGTGCTCAATATTTTATTTCAAGGATTGCTTGCCAGCAAAGGACTCTGGAACTGCAGTGACTTTTTCCAGACACTTGGCACGATACAGTAAATTCTAAATCCTTTTACATTTCTGTTTGCCAGTCAGCAAGCCCACACCTTCTCTTCAAGGAAAAGGAATTAGTCTCCCTTGATTTTGGCCTGTTGCTGTGCTCTCTTGTTAAGGCCTGCAGGATTCCACTGTAAAAATAGGACAGCACAACTGGCGGAGGCTTTGTATTCAGATAGTTTATTGGAACACTTAGGAGACTCTGTTCCCTTGGACTCTGCAAGGGCATAGACTAAAAGGGCTGCGGAAGGTACCTAGCAGGCCCCGGGCTGGGGTCCAAGGCCATTGCCTGCACGGTCGCCCTCTGGGCCTGTGCAAGTTGGGCGCTGTTGGTATGGTGGGGATGGGCCCTGAGGAGGCCTTAGCACAGACACAGCAGCAGCTGCTGCCAGCCCTGGTAGGAAGGGGCTGCTGGGCACGGCCGGACCTGGGGCAGCGGCAGCAGAAGCAGCACCCTGGGCGCCAGCCGGGCCGGGGCTGCTGTGCTGCGGCAAAAGGGAGGGGGGCAGAGGATGGAGCTTCTCCCTGTCTACTGCTGCCGCAGGGCCTGAATTTGTCTGAGGGGCGGTGCGTGCAGATGTAGAGGTGCGTCTGACTCGGGCAGCTGCCTTGACATGCGCAGTCTTCCTGGGTGCAAAGGTGCGCCTCTTCTGCCTTGGACCCGCTGGGAATGGACCGCTCTTCTCCTCGGAACTGTCTTCCCACGCAAGCTCAGCATCTGCTTTTCTTTTCTGTAGGCATGCGTACAAAGCCATGTCCCGCGCAAATCTTGCTGGTACTTGATTTTTTAGACCAAAGCTTTGTTTGTATTTCATTAGCTGATAGGGAAAATGTCTTCTAAAATGTGGGTTGTAGTAGAAGTGAAACTAAAAAATGCAAAGGAAAAGAGTTAGTTGCCACCACCTTGTGACTAGAAACCACAAAGACACGACAATTAAGAACTGTAATTGCAAAAGAGAAATGTGGATGCTAAAAAGGACTATCAGGGGCATTCTAAACCTGAAGTGTCGGCTGAATAAAAAGGTGCCATCAGTCCTGTTAAGTAGTCACCAGCCTCGTGTGTTTGCTGCCGGTAGCAGAGAAGCAAAGGATTTTCAAAAGCATACAAACTTACTTAGAAACCCAAATACCATTACTTTTTCAGCAACTTTAGCATGGAATGAACATGCAAGGTAATGATATGATGCTGACACGTACCTTCTCAGCCTTCAGCAAATGCCACAAGAAAACTGCGCATTTGGTACAGCAAGACACATAGCAAACAACAAAAATAAAATTCTGATACAATGAGAGTATCTTTTCATTTTATGTGTTCTAATTGGAAGTAACCAACATATATTTTTTTAATCAGCATTTCTACTACTCAGAAATGTCACCTCAAGAACTCCTGAACATGAGCCGAGAGACAAATGACAATCAAAACATTTATTACCATCCTCATCTCCTATGTGGTAAAGGCTTGTTTCATTGGAACAGAAATCTGTCCCACTAGAATATTCCGAGAGTTAGTTTGCACGCAGAGGATCCAACATACCTCCCTAAGTCTTTCTTCTGCCAGCAAGTCCTTGCGCGAACCCGATTTCGGAAAATCCCACAGCTTTCGGGTGAATCCGTGCAGATGGAGTTCATGAGTGAAGCTTCTCATGCTCTCACTTTCAAAAATTTTCAGACGTCCTTTCCTTGCCAGTACTTCCTCTTCAAACAATTCTTCATGAATCACTATAGACTTTCCGTTGTCACCCCACCAAATGGACTCAAACAGGTCATTGTCAACAACGTCCCAGAGCTTCTTCAGAAAACTGAGGCATATAGAGGCATGGCCTTTGCTACAGCCCTCCTCAGATGACTTCAGATGCTCTCTTTTTGACCCCGGTTGCTTAGTTGAAGACTGTAAAGACCCTTCTTCTGTTGGAGGTCCAAAGGCAGCATCACTAGCTGCAATTTTGTCACATGGCGGACAGAGAGAAGTCAAGGCTGACGACTCAACTCCATTGGCCAGAACAGAATCACATGAAGTTTCCGATGAGGAAAGCTCCATTTTAAATTATTTTTTTCTCAGTTTGAGTAATTTTTTCAGTTGAATCCACCTCCCTTAGCTGCCAGGCTGTCCTGACAGCCAGCCAGCTGAAAGGAAGTGACCGACTGACTGAGAATCCCAAGGGAACATTCTCAAGCATCACTATGACGCTCATGCTGTGCTGCCATGACATCACAGAGCAGTGTCTGTTTCCTAGCAACATGAAGCAGCAGCAGCAAGCCTTTTCTTTTCATTTACATATTTTATGTCTCGAGAGCCTAAAAGTAAATAAAACCATAATGAAATTTTAAGTGTAGTGATAGGACAGTGCTGTGTTGGGTTTCAGCCAGTACCCTGTCCACAGGAAGGGACAAGGAGATTCAATCAGGCTTTAAAAAATAGTTTAAGATAATACTTACACTATACAGGGCAAGACTTTTAAACACTGCTAAAAAGTTCATATAAATACTTTACAGACAATTGTGCAACCAAACCATTAGGAAGGTTCACACATGAGACCACCACGTATCTTTGTGGACAAGAAGTGGCACAATGCGGAGAGAAATTCAACCAGGAACCATCAGAGTGTCCTCTGCTGGAGACCCTCTTACAAACACAGAAGTCTTCAACACCTGGTCCAGTACAAATGCATTCCCACCTCTGGATTAGCATTTTAAAAATTGTTGATTTTATCCAGCACATTTTTGTAGGAAGTTTATTTCCACCTGTGAACCTTACTGAAACCTTACTGAAACACTGGCCAATGCCCAGGGACCTTCAGCTTTACTGAAAGTGGGAAGGTTTGCAAGTTTGTTAGTTCAGGTTAAAAACTGAACCTATGTAGACAAATTTTTCATATCCAAAGGTCTGGGGCTCAGGCTTTTGAGATGAACAGGCAAAGGCACAAATGGATGCTGAATTTGTGACATTTAAGCTGGTTTATAATATCATTTTTTATTTGGTTTGTGTTGCACTTTTTTTGCATTACATCAGCCTTAATAACCAGAGCTGGATACAAGGAAGCCCAAGGAGACAGTTGCCTTAGTGTTCTTCGGTGCATAGTTTAGTGCCAGGGAAGTGAGAAGACAGACATACCTCTATCAATGAAGTGGGATGTAGAAAAAGGAGAAGTGGCTATAAATGCATCTTAGTCATCATTTCTGTAGTTCTCTAGTTGCTTCACAAATACTATTTAAGTAAGCCTTCTAGCACATCACTGAGGTACTTACAAGAACTGTGTGAATACTTCATTTTGGTTTGGTGATTTAAATGAAAAATTAGAAGTAATTTTCTGATCAGTGAACTGACCCAAAATGAAACGCATTCCTTTTGTCTAATCCAAACAATTTTTTTGATTCACATGAAAAAAATCTTGGTGTTCAGTACTCATAATACAAGAAAACAGAGCCAGACGTTTAAAAAACGAGGCAGAAAAGATAAAGGTTCTGCTCTCTAACCAGATGTGGTGATTACAGCACTCTAAGTGGACATGGGCATGTTACTGCTTAACATGATAACCTGTAACCCACACTGAGAGAGTTCACACACATGTGCACCAAATCAGAAAACATCTCCTGCACTCTAGTGATTTTGACAGTGGTTGAGAATGGGTGAAAAGACATGTTATGTCTTTCTGTAATTTCACTAAAACCCTGACATTTTATGAGCCTTTTAAAGGAAACTTGGAATAGAAGTTTCATTAATTCCCTTTTTGTGGTGGTTCCAGCAGCAATACTATTTAATTTGCACAGAAGATCTTGTGCAGCTGGATTCCTAGTGCAGGCAGAGAAGGAAGAGGATGGCAAGCTCCTGTCTTTTGGAAATGTCAGGACCAGCCAATGCAAGACTGCTCAGCAGGATGAAACCACGGAATGGTGTCACCATTCTGCTGGTGACAATGCCTGCAGGATCCGAGCAGCATCTCCAAGCCTCCTCCTATCTGGGACTAAATCCTTTCTCCTGTGCAGCAGCCCCTGATGTGCAGAGAAATGCAAATTGTATCGTGCTGCACCCCAGCTTGTAGATATGGCCCAGAACACAAGCTTTGAAAAACACAGTTTATATTCCTTCGGTGTTAGTGTTAAAAGCTTATTACCCCACTTAAAGTGAGAGGATGTGCCAAAAAGTTGCAACAGAACAAAATACATGGGTAGCAAAACTCCTGAACATTAATGTAAAACATTCTGACACACCAGAACAATTAGATCAGCTTAGCTCTTGCAGGTGGGTTGGCGGAACAAACTCATCTTGGACAGTGTTAATGCTGTTAGGCAAAAGCACTATTTTATGAAGAGATGACATGAGATATTAAGTTCAGCTTTATATTTGTCACTGTATTTTAAAATTATTAAAGCACCAACGAGAAGTAATCTTTATAAAAAGTACTTATAATGTTCAAGCTTAATAATTCACAGTGAATCCATTAAATTTACGGAGGTGCTTTAACAGTATCAAGGAACCATTCCTAAAATACAATAGATTAAGAATTGCATGTAAAAAATCACTATTATGATATCACAGTAAATGATGAGGATCCAAGGGTTTTTTAGTTATTTTCGGTCCTGTTACAACTATAGTAAAACTTGCATGAAAATATCACATTGTTAAGCACAGTGTGAAGGAGGTGCTGGGGAAGGGGGGAAACAGAAAGCCTTAGTTGATGCTGATCTGAATATCCCATTTAGCTTTGTGACTTTCGATAGCTCTTTTAGTAATAAGAAGCTTTTATTATTGGTTGAAATACTCTCTGTGTGTGCGTATGTGTGTGCATAGTCATAAATTCCCAGTGTATGATGCAGAATTTCTTTATTTGAAAGCACTAAAGCAAAATGCTTCAGTGGATACGAGAGCACTCCACTCTAAACCAGACAGAACACGAGATTTTTACATTGTTATTTTATCCATGTAACCTAGCTTCAAGTTTAAACCAACCTTCAGATTCCCCTAGATCTACATACAGAGCTTTATTCACATTGCTCACCTCAGCCAAGAAATAAATCTAAACCAGAATGTGCGAGACTGCTGGGTTCACTGAACACGTATAAACAGGTATCATCAGGTTTAAGAGAGAGGAAGGAGGAAAGAGCAGAGTGACACAGACTATTAGCATTTTCTTTTGTAAGACCCACGTCCTCACATTCCAATTAAGCAGAGAAGGAGCTTACTGCTCTACAATTTTCCCCTCAGTAGATATTTTTTGCATAGTTGCACCATTGTACAGGGTGTTTGCTATGCATGCTAAGTCTGCCCTGATGAGCCCTGCAGACGTGCCCGTGGCAGAGGTGCTGAGGGTCGGGAATGAGATGTGCTGCCAGAGCCACACTCACAACTCTCCGTATTCAGAGCACGTGCTTGTGTTATGCCTCCCTCCTGCCAGGGCACTTTGGTTTTCTTAAGTAAAGCAGTACATTCAGCTATCAAAGGGAAAGGGTGAAGGCAAAGAAAAGGCCAGGAAGTTCCAATGTTTAATGAACCTTTCATTCAGTATATACAGCTTCTCACGTAAACTGAGTATGTGGAGAAATCCCATGGAATTCAGACCAGACAGTGCGTGGGCTAAATCATTGAGCAGGAAAGTAAGCAAAGAGTGGAAAAGGCTTATTCAGTTACCAAATCCAGTCCCTTGTTATTGTGGGCAATTCTATCCTATAATTCATCAATTCATAAATTGATGTATGATCCCATCATATACTGATGTATGATTCACAACAACAATTTTGTTGTGTAAAAGAGGATGGGGGGAGGATTAACCTGTGCTAATTTTCTGTATGACTTTAGCGCTTGGCATGAAGGATGCAAGAGAGAGTGATGACCACCACTATTGCTTCCTCCACAATAAGCTTGCATGAAGTAGGAGGCTATTGCTCAGCAGTGTAGACTCTAAGAACCTGAAGAATAATGATAGGTCCCTATGAAATAGTGTATTAATTACCCCAGTTCTCCATTTCTCCCCTATACTGGGTAGAAGAATACAAGATGTATTTCTTCTGGAGCAAATCACCAGGCTTTGAGCTGCATGACGATCTTCAGTTCCATGAGACTTAAATGCCAGCATTCTGCATTTTTCCTTACATCCAAGCTGAACAAGCAGAACAAGCAGAACACTTGGCCCTTTGCGTTATAAGAGCTAGTGAGAACTCAGAGTGACTATATTCTTTGTACATTCTTTGTCTTCTCTGAGAATACAGCTGCAAGAGGGTATCTAGATTACAAAAATTGTTTAATATTATGCAGACTATGTTGGACCATGTGACACAAGCTCCCCCCATGAGTAGGTGATCTGATTCAAGAGTGAGGGGGATACAGGCCAGTGCCTCAGTTCTTGCTTTCTTGTCATGGCACTGAAAAGGAGCTGATTCCCCTGCCTGTGGCTGTGTAGAGCCATAGAATATCCCATGTCCAGGACAAAGGCATGGCATGTCACCCAAAGTTATACCGCAACCAAAGAGGTGATTACCTCCCGTGTATGTGTCAATCCAGCTAGTCTGGTGAGAACCAAGCAGCCAAGACCCAGCAGCACAGCTTTTATCATGTGATATAGCTGCCAGAATAAGTAGACAGTGCCCATCTGCCTCATCTAGCTGGTACTGAAGCCACTGTTTCCATGACTTCATTGTCATAGGTACGCATCGAGGGAGATGACATGATGCTCAAGTATGCCTGCACAGGCTGCAACAAATGCTCTCAGTGTTGCACAGACATCCCTACAGCTACACTCACCCTTCACAGAGGCTCAATATACCACCCACTCCTCCTAATTCTGAATTCCTGAAACTAGGTTTTACACAGGCTTTCAGCAGCCCACACAAGGTTTTGTTGGTCCTCTTCTTAGAAGAGTGTTTTTCTTATACTGAATATACATAGAAATGTTATTGACCCTGTTATTACTAATGTAAAAAACTTTAGAAAGCCAAATTGGTCTCTGTAAATATTCATCAGGAGACCTGCCCGTGATTGATAGTTTTACTTTTACGTGTAACATATGTAGGTGGTTTTGCTTTATATTTCATAACAGCATAAACACAGTACTGCATGTACTACATGTTCTGTATTAGTATGTAACTAGTACAGCAACCTCTGTGCAAGGGCCAAATGCCATCCAGAGACTAGACCTGACATACATTTGTCAAAACCAGGAAAGGGAAAGCAAATTTCAGCATGTCGGACAAACTGTACTTGCCTAAAATGTGAGCTTTTCTATCCCATGCTTTCATACCTCTACTGCAATAAAAGCTAATAATGAGGCACATTAAGGTTGAATTAACTCAGCTGAATGAATGAAAATGCGGAATTGCTATAAATCCCAAAGAGTAAACCCAAGTGGGGATATTTACAGTTGACACCCCACCCCCTAACCTGTGAACAGGCACTTGATCTTCAGATCTGGAAAGCAGGTTGGCCTTGTCTTACTCCTTAGAACTGCAATGGCTGGGCACCAGTGTGGTTAAAACAAGCCCATCACAGAACCACAGAAAATTAGGTTGCCAGGCTGTTTCATCCTATAGCCTGAAGGCTTAGATTAACAACCTGTATCTAAGCGACAAACTTTGGATCTTCAAAGGCTGTGGAATCCTCCCCACAGAAGGCTCCAGAGCTCTGCTGGTTTTTTCAGTCTGAGAAAATCACCCTGCTTAGGCCGTGAGTTAGAGTGAATTTTTAACTAGAAATGAACTGATTCAGACTCTAATATTTAAAATGAATAATGAAAATATCTTCTTAGTTAAAAAGAAAAGCAGTAGGTTTTGTTTCTCATAAATGCATACTATGCTGATCATTAGCTTCATCCTTCTCTGAGGTATGCCAGTTTTGTGATGAGAGATCCACGAGAACACCTGCTAACTGGCAGATGATTTGTGGCTGCTGTTACAGGCTTATGTCAACGTAATACAAGGTCTGTTTTGTAATACCAAGGCACTAATCCTATTTCCTTTATTAATTAAATGGAATTACACAAGTCAAAAAGTAAGCAAGATTTGGCTGTTGCAGGGAGTTATTCTTGTTGCCTACACAAGAAGTCCCTCTGGGAGGCATATTCTGCTTTCATTACACTTATGGTATCGGACTGACTTCTATTACAGAAGTATGCCTGTAACTAAAGTACTGGAGGCAAGTCTCATCTCTGATTACTGATCCTATATCTCGGACCTCATACGTGAAGTAAAACCAAAATAAACTGATATCATGGAAGTGTAAGACTGACAAAATATTTTCTAAAAAATGTTTAATGGGGTCAGAAAATAGGTAGAATGGTCAAACTGAACAGGGAAATTATCTTACAAACACTTTGGCAGACACAATGTATTTACAGGTTCAGGATATCAATTGGGAACTAATACTACACAGTGTGTGACTGAATCTAAGCTTAGACCGCTGACACAAAATGCGCATTCCACTCACCTATAAGGTGACGACACCCAATCCCAGGAAGTTACTTTGGATGGTGTCCCGATGCAAAGGGAGGGCTGCCAGCCAGAGACCCGCTGCTCCGAGTAGAACTGCTCGAAGGGGGTGTCCATTTACACCCTGGGTTGGATCTGAACTGTGGTCATCTATTGGTCATGGTTGCATATGGCTCCCTTTGGTTGAGGGGTGTCCTGGGTGGACTTACTGGCTGAGGTGGTCTCTGGTGGGCTCCAGTACCTGGGGACGTTGCTGGGGGCTCTCTGTGTACGTGCCCGGCAGTGCATGCGCTTCCTGCCAAAGTAGCCACCATGGCCCCCCATGCTGTTAAACCTGCGGGGGGGTGTGTGTGTGTATGCATGTGTGTGAGTGCGCTGCTGCCACGGCTTAACATGTTAACCCTCGACAAGCTTTGTCCTTGCTGCTGTGCGTAGCTGTTAAAGAATTCATCAAGGAGGTAGTGATTCGTTGTGGCAGCGTGTGCCGTCATCACAGGGGTCAATGATGGCTCTGTTACGGATTGATGGGGCAGAGAATAGAGTCCAAGCCTTGATCTGAACCTTTGCAAAAAATAGTGCTAGAGGAACCAGGTCCGAATTGGTGGGTAGTCCCCACAGGTAATCGGATGTGATGAGAATCACCCATGCTGAAAGGGAAACGAAGGTTTCCCTTTTCCCAGTATCTGACTTGCCAAATTAAAGTACTTGTGAAGCACCAGCTTCTGTTTGTTTACACAAACACTTACATAATGTGATGCCCAACATTACTTATCTGAACAGACCCCTGCAGTGAGTGCTTTCAGGGCTGTGATCAAGCTGGGAACAGGTAACTGTCACCAACGAGTGCAGCACAAGTGTTCATGGCATCCAGATGTTCCTTCCCGAGGCTCAAGCATTAGGGACTGGGTGAGCTATCCATAAGTTATAATAAGATTTCTCAATTTTAGATTTGGCAGCTTTCACTGTTTGTTTCTCTCCTACATTTGCTTGTAGCATTTAAACTAAGCAGTGTTTTCAGGTAATTGAGACACTTGGGAAAACTGGTATTAACAAAACCTATTTTTCTGTGTAAAGTGTTTGGCAGAAAATGACAAGCTTTCAAGTGCTTTTTTCTCTTTTAAATGCTTTTGGCTGTTATTAGTGAGGGTTAAAAAACCCTCTAGTGTGAACAATTGGCCGTTCACCCAGCATAAAATGACTATGGCTGTATTAGCTTCTGCCCTTAGGGAGCACTGTAAAGTCTTGGTAACAATATCACAGGCATTTTGGCAAGTACAAATAAAAAGAGAAGGCAAAAATTATAAAGAAGGCTTCTGTCCAAAGATAAGCTTGAAACTATTATAACTACTATAACAGGAGCTGCTCTTGAGTGTTTCCCCAGACTGCTGACAGGAAGGATACTGAATCACTGAGGTCTTTATGCTGTCTCTCTGCTGTGAGTCTGGGGACAATCCAGCCAAGTTTTACTTCCAGCTTTTTTTTTTTTTTTTTCCATCTAATTGCAATCTGAAAATTTTCTATCTTATTTAGGAAGTATTTGTGATTGGATGAAAGATGGAAAACCCAAATGATAAATGGCTATGAAATAAACACATACAGCGAAGGTGGTTGCCTGGAGTACTTGAAAAGGATCTGGAAGGAAGTCTAATAGGACCAACCAGATTCCAGCCTGGCTTCTGCCACATTTCACTACTGGGCCTGTGGTATTTCGCTGTGTACTGGATCTCCAAACTTCGGTATTTATGCCTTTTAGCACTGCCCTTCCCGCATTCGGTGCTGTGCTCCACCAGGGAGTTCACAGTGCTAATTTAGCTGAATAGAGACCTGGGCGTGGGGGTTGTTCTCCACAGGGTTTCACAGCAGATGGAGCAGATCTCAGGCGATTGAAGTGTCAGAGGGAGAGATGTATGGAAAAGCCTGTATTTAGCTTCCATGTCTATTTAGAGCTGCAGCAGAGCTCAAAGGCTGAACTTTATGTATAGACAATGATTTTGTCTTCCTTTCGTTTGAATACGTATTCATTCAGTGGGAGGCCTCTATATCAGGTATTCCTTGGGTTAAGGGTTTCTGCAGTGGCAGCTCCCACATCCAGGAGAGGATCTTTGCCACAGGGTGATATTTTGAGTGAAAGCCTCCATTCTTACTGAAATGAGGCCAAGAAAGAAAGAATTACAGCTCAAAAAATCCTAGAAGGAGCCAGGTTGCCTGCTGTTCAGGAAAGGTCTCCAGGACTGTTTCTTAGAAGACCTAACATGCAGAGATGTCCCAATGATGAGGGAGCAAAGCCCAAGTCTTTCTGCTCAAGTTCCTGAGACCCTTTCTTCTCCCAAATCCATGACTCTCTTGTTCCCTGAGTTGCCTTCAATTCTGCTACTCAGCCTGCAAGCAGCAGCAGATGCACAGAGCAGCTGTGGGACTCACCAGCCAAACACTCGTCCACTTCCACAGCCTAAAGGGTTGCAGTCATGTCCAATGCAGATTTAATAAAGCAGGTCACATTATAAAAAAGAAATTCAAAAGACAATTCATGTCCTCACTTTTGTTTGATGTCTAGATCATTCAGTAGGATTTGGGAACCCAGCATGACATGAGCCCTTGACTGTTTAAAGTGATTTTCATCAAGTCTGCCTCTGATCTTTTTCATCAGAGCATATATATTGCTTTCTTAATATACTATACTGCACCTCTTCCCCTAATGAGCAGTACTTACTGCTGGGCAATCAAACGCAGGCAGAGTAACCTTTTCACTTATCTGTCTTGAAGACATCTCTTTGTGTATTCTATTAACTGGATGCATTTATTAACATTGTGGGGTATTTCATTAGTATAAGCAAAATAGAAGCATCACCCACCAGCTACTGAAGGCATCATGAAGCATGGTTTATGAATCTTCCATGGATCTGACTTAACATGTAGCAGGAATTCAGTGAAACAGGCCAGCTTCTTTCAAGGACTACTTCATGGCATACCTTGATTACATATTCCAGCTCTTTCATTTATTTGTTCAATATAATCAAACAATTCTTTCTAAGACAGCTGAAAACAGACAGCTGTTGGGTCAATTCAGCAAGATTAATGGAGTAAAACCTGCTTGTTGTGCGTTAACCCACCCGGCACGCAGCTCAGCCCCATGCAGCTGCTCGCTCACTCCCCTGCACCGGGATGGGGGAGAGGATTGGAAGGAAAAAAGTGAGAAAACTTGTGGGTCAAGAATAAAACAGCTTAATAGGTAAAGGAAAAGCTGCACACACAAGCAAAGCAAAACAAGGAATTCATTTGCCACTTCCCACCAGCAGGCAGTTTAGCCTTTTCCAGAAAAGCAGGGCTCCATCACATGTAACCTGGGAAGACAAACACTGTAACTCTAAATGTTCCCCCTTCCTTCTTCCTCCATCTTTTATTGCTGAGCACGACATCATATGGTTTGGAATATCCTTCTGGTCAGTTGGGGTCAGCTGTCCTGGCTGTGTGCCCTCCCATTTTCTTGCACACGCCCAGCTTACTTGCACAGGGCAACATGAGAAATAGAAAAGGCTTTGATGGTCTTCAGCGATAGCCAAAACATTGGTGTGTTATCAACACTGGTTTGGTCACAAGTACAAAATATAGCACTCTACAAGCTGCTATGAAGAAAATTAACTCCATCCCAGCCAAAACCAGTGCTCTGTTACGTTGCTGAGAAGTTTTTGTTAACATTTCATTGCCAATTCAGAAAGATAAAATAATTTCTCAACTTGCAGAATTATCTCTGTGCATGGGTAATTTCTAATCTGTTGCTTATAGGATGTTTTAATAACTATATGACAGCTGTTCAAAGCCAATTTTATCAGGGGAGGGAAATCATTATACATTACCTCAAGACTGTTTTGTAGTTTAATATGTTCTATAAATGGTGACAGATGTAAATAGCTGCTGTATTTCACTGCAGGAAGCAGTGACCCAGGCAGACTGGCATAGGCTGATGCTCCCTTTGTGCTATTTCCAGTTGGCAAATGGTTCCTGTTCTGTACTTCTTACTGTATTTACCCTTCATTTTTCTAGACTATCTCTTTTTAAAAGCTACAGTTGAATTTCAAGGGGCACATGTTCTTAACATATTTCACAGACTACTTTCCTATTTGGGAAAGTGCTCTGGAACATTGACTCCACTTGTAAGACTTTAGAGGAATACATTATCGTGCTTCAAGCACTTAGACCCATTCCCATGGCATATTGGTCGACATTAGTCTGGTATATCAGCAGTTCTAAAACTTATCTTCAGGAGGAAAGAAGACTTAAGCAATTGGGCCATCTGTGTATCTGTTTGTGTTTCCTCTCCCTCTCTGTAATTTTTTTAACTTATGAGCAAATTTCAGCTAAATTTGGCAGAGGGATAAAGGTCCATAGAATATATTGCCACAGGTTTTGTCAAAATAGAGAACTAAATAGAGAAGATGGGCCACACAACTGATGAAACAAAGAGAAAATCTGCAGTATGATTATTATTATTAGACACCAGAGAATCAACACAAACAGCTGTTAAATGACCCCATTGCATAAAAATGTTTCAAAACAAATATTGATGTTGGTGTCCAAGAAGCTGCGATCAAGTGCATGATAAAGTGTATGCTCATAGGACACCACATCTCATTATTTCAAATATTTATTTTGTAAATAAATAACAGGCAGAAAGCAAAGGAGAGTTGTCTGAGTTGTCTGCATGGTCATGACGTATTTATTTCTGAATGATATGGAGGCAGTAACATGACTATTCACACGTGCAAATCCTGTAACTGGCGAGCAAGTTAAAACTGGAGAGCTGTCTGATGGGTTTGATTTCTGACTCACTGGGTATTTAAATTTTTTAGGATTAGATTTGGTTTCAGATTGCAATGTTAATGTTTTCAGTTCCCCATGAATCAGAAAACCTTCAAAGATTTTTTTTTTCTGAAACACTGACACCTGGTGATTTGAAAATATTATACTGTTTCTGGGATCTTGCACTTTCTGACTGAAAATTCTGTTGTTTCCAGTTTCCCTGCTATTTTTCGCTGTGGCCACAAAAGCCATATGATTTGGGAATCATCAGTAGCAGAGATCCTAGCAACCAACACTAGGGTTGGCCCACACAACTGGGTCATCTGTCCTGGAGCAATATACCTCTTCTCAGATGGAGCTTGCAATGGGAGCATGGTTAGAGCAGCTGTGGAGCTTTGGGAACACTTGCCCATGGAGAGGTGCAACAGCTGGGGCTGGGTGTAAACTACAGAAAAGCAGAACATTGAAACTCAGGAGTTAGTGCAAGCTCTGAATGTGTTGGCAGAGCTATAAGGTCTCTTCAGAGTCAACACTTACGTTTACTGCAGTCAATACCCGTCAATACCCATTAATACCCATCACTTTCTGATACCTGAACTAAAGCCCTGAATCCTGGCAGCTGGATCAGGACTTGCAAACTTGAATATCAGCAATAAAACCTTGATGAACATTAGAGCATGACTAATTCAACAAAAAAACCTCACCCAATTTTTGGTACCCATTGGCCTTCTGCCTACATGCATACTGCCAAATGTTGCCACTAATAAAATTCCTGTTAGCATTGTAAATCTGCTTTGCTCTCTACTGCATATGCTTTAGGAATATCTGATAATTCAAGGCATCAAGGAAAAAATGTTAATTATTGAGTACAAACTATTTGAGGTGCTACACTGCCATGAGACCTCCTTTCCCAGATTTCTCTGTTTATTACAGGTCTTTTATATCCATAAGTGAGCAACAAGGAGGTGGGTGGGTATTTTGCAACTTACTCTTGGCCAAGATGTTCATCCTTACCAAATGAAATCATTCTGTTCTCTCCTAACCTCTAATTTGAGAAGCTAGGAGGACGTGCACCTTTTTAAGAGCTTTTTTCATTCACATAAAGTCTAGCAAAGCTCACAAAGCTTTGTCTAAACTACAGAAGGATACTGAGCCCACCTGTGGGCTCCTAATTATTTGAATTTCAGCACATGATCAAGTATGATGAGTGTCTGTATTTCAGACCCAGGGCTGTTCTGGGTAGAGGTTCTGGGGCAATTCCTCTTTCTTTACTGTCTCTAATGATCTTAATAGGATGAAGAAATCTATCCTGCAAGCAAGGTCACTAGGATTAAATTATTTGTGTGAGGTTAGAACATTGCCTACAATTTGAAAAAAATAATATTTGTTTTCACCTGGAATTGTTCACAAGTGAATCTCTTCCAAAACATCTAACACTAAGCTAAATGCTGTCTGCAAAGAGCTGTATACAGTCCTGCTACATTCTTGTGCACTGAGCTCCTTATCTTGCTGTCCTGGTTTCAGCTGGGATAGTTAATTTTAGAATCATAGAATCATAGAATGGTTTGGGTTGGAAGGGACCTTAAAGATCATCTAGTTCCAACCCCCCTGCTGCGGGCAGGGACACCCTCCACTAGACCAGGTTTCTTCCCAGCAGCGGGTATGGTCCTGTGTTTGGATTTAGGATGAGAATAATGTTGATAACACACTGATGTTTTTAGTTGCTGCCAAGCAGTCAAGGACTTTTTAGCTCATACTGCCCTGCCAGCGAGGAGGCTGGGGGGCAACCAAGAATCTGGGAGGGGACACAGTCAGGACAGCTGACCCAAACTGGCCAAAGGGATATTCCATACCGTCCCAGAGTTGGCTGGCAGATGGCATGGCTCAGGAACTAGCTGAGCATCGGTTCTGGGTGGTAAGCAATTGTGCTGTGCATCACTTGTTTTGTATATTCTATTATTATTATTATTATTTTTCCTTTTCTGTCCTACTAAACTGTCTTTATCTCAACCATAAGTTTTACCTTTTCCTCTTTGATTCTCTTCCCCATCCCACTGGGGAGAGGAGTGAGCAAACAGCTGTGTGGTTGTTTTAGCTGCGTGGTGGGTTAAACCATGACACTTGCTCAGTGGTTATCAGCCTGTTTCACAGTGCTGTGCACATCTTATCAAAGGATATTACAGACTCACAGGTTAGGAGTGAAAGGATGGACCCATCTATACCTATGCATGATTACATGGGGAATCTATTCTCATTCACATCATTATAACTTTGCCAACTTCCTCTCAGTTTTGGAGTCCTGAGTTTGGAACAGAAAGCCATCACTGTGTAACCAGATACATGAGCAAGTACCATTGTTCAGAAGCATCTGACCAAGGACCAGTGAAGACTTCCAAATCTTGTGTTGTCACAGCCATATACCTGCACAATTCACTGTCTCTCCTCACTTCTCACACAGTTTCTCATTATCTCTTACGCGCTCATGAATGTAGAACAATGTTTGCAGTCCAATCAGTTAGAAACAGCGCTGTTGGAAGCAAACTGATGATTTGTAAGAAAGAACTAAACATTGGCAGTTACCCCTCTCAAATATGATTGTTGATGCTTGTGGATAGTATTTATAAGAAATGTTATTCCAACATAGCATAATAAAAACAAAAATAATCTAAAATCCTGATAAGGGATTCCAATAATACATTTAAGTGCAGAAATCCTGTTTTCCTGCTGCACAGTCACTGTGCCTCTCATTATACTTGGTGTATATATATAGATAAGCAGACTTTCACCACCCCAGAAATCACATGTATGTCCTGTCAAATAGCATTTGATGTTTCAGATGAAAAGTTGGGCCAGAAGTGACATATTACTCATTGAAATGAAGGACATGTCACACACAATTTCCTCTTCATGTCAGGTTGAGTCACTTTGCCCCACCGTCTGGCATGTGAGATGTGTCAATGGCAGTGGTTCCTATTTCATGCACAACATCTGTTTGTAGCTCACTGGTTAGATGAGCAAGTCCCAATATCATCCCTGCCAGCTGTCTTATGTACTATTTCAAACTGCTATGAAACATGAGGATAACTATAATATGGGATGTGTCATGGGCTATGTTCATTTGGCTTTGCTCATCTGGACCTTTGACATTGTGTGGGGTTCCTCATCACGGCTCACTCTGGTTCTGCTGTGGATTAGGCTGTGTCTCAAGTAGGCTATTTTCAGAACAAGTGAAGGATGAGTTAATAGTCCTGCTGTCTTAACATGAACAGATGTGAAAATTGGCATGATGCTGAGATGGGGCATATAAAAAACAGAAATAGAAATTTGCATCAAACTTTGGCTCAGCAATAATTCTGGGAGTGTAATTTTAATCTAGTCTAATTAGCCTAATTTCTATGACTGCTGATTTTTCAGCACACGTCTCTAAAGAACCATATTTAGGAAAATAGTAGCAAAACCTGCAGTTGTCACAGCAGATGCAGAGCCAGTCCATCTCAACAGGGAAATTGGTAGCTTCAGGATTTGATACCACTTTTTGAGAAAAAAGATTATGGGATAAACAGCAAATATACTGACATAGACTCTTGCATTATTTTTGTCCTTTATGAGATGAAGCCAAGGATTATTCTTAGATATAAGCAGGATATAAGCCAGGTCTCTGGCTGAGACCTAGCACTTTTTCAGCATCATTGTGGATGTGGATCAATTCCCTGTGTTTTTATTAGCCTGTTAGGCCCAAGATGATATAACGTTCCAGCTAGACTAGGAATTTCCCCATTCTCCTTTTCTCCACTGCTAGATAGATCCTTTGGGAAATGCAATTCAAGAGTTGGTAGTTTTCTGAGTCCTAGGTGAGAGCTTGATGAAAAGCTCTCACGTATGAAATTTGCTTTCCCTGCTCCCAGACAGGGTCTGAACGTGGTGACTGCAAAGGGGCACTACGTGGTGGGTGTATTAGTGGGACAGATTGGGAGAGAAGATTTGGTAGTGAGATACATCAGTTCAGCTTAAGTTCCTTGTGATGTCAGTTTTGTAGACTCACCCAGAAAGGATGATGGGCATATTTAATAAATCCTCAAACACATAAATAAATCAAAATGATCATCTGAACTGCCTGAAATATTAAAGAACATCGATAAATAAATTACAACATTTTCAAGTTGGGTCCCTTTATGAAACTTGTTATTAAAATGGCTGTAAATATATTCTGACTCAAGAACTGGTTGGTGGGTTAAATCTATAATATAATTTGCCTCAGAAAAAGGCAGCAATGAAAAAGGATTGGTCACTGTCACATGATATTGTATGAATTCTACCAATCAATCCAATTATTTACTGTCACATATATCACTGTAAAACTGGTGAATTCCTTCACTTCATTTATATTGCCCCTGATTTACACAATCACAAGCAAAACCAATATTAGACCTTCTAATTTCTCTTCCTGTCCTTGCTCAGAACACCCGCACATTTCATTCAAGGTTTTGTTGAGCAAGGATTGAAAAGAAACCCCCAGGGTTTGGCCAAGAGAATAAATAACTCTGTCATCTGGGAACAGAAGTGAGAAGACAGGATGAAATATCAGCTGGGAATTATTATGTAAAACAGAAGGAATGCAGAAGGCAAAACAATGTTAAAATTTAATTTGTGTGTTTTAATATTATTGTCTCTTTATATTTTAAAGGCACAATATAAAAATAAATATGACAAAGGGATAAATGCATCTAGCATAATTAGCATGAAAATTACACCTCATTTGTTTTCTGGATATTGCTTTGTCTGGATTATAAATGGCATGTAGATACAGTAGAAAGTGAAATATCTCAGAATATTAAATTCTTTTAAGATGGTGCCATGGGGGCCTTAATGTCATCTTTTATTCCTGACTCTAATTTATTGTTCTTGTGTTGTCAGCAATAACCCTTCCACAAAAAATGCACTCTCTCTCCCTGATCTGTGCTTTGCCAATTTCTAGCACACTGTCTACAGCGATAGCTAGTGTGGGGTGACAGCTTTATACTGAGTTGAAATAAGAACATGTTCCCTCACCATAATGTTCCCAGATAGAAACCCAGATAGTGCCCATTCTTTTACTTTATGAAGCGTCCAGCAGAGATTCATACAGTGCAAATTGTAACAATTCAACTTTTTTTAATGAGCTGTGTTGGAGTTCATGATGACGTGAGTTTTGATACAAGCCTTAAAAGAAGATTTGGTGTTCTGAATGATATTTGAGTATTATCCAGTGGCCCAAAGCTGGGTAGCAGCACGTTATTCAAGACAGTGTTTCCTTGTCCAAGGTAGTGTGTAGAGGCATGTTTTCAGAAACATCCATTTAACACCAGAAATGATTATTCACTAGCAACTGTCTGATAAAGATCAAAATATGGACTGTAAAATCTAAGGGTCTGTTTTTGTTTCAGAAATGCTCTGCCCAAACCTATCTGTTAGAGGAGCCTGCATGTGGCACTTTGCTTGCAGACTTCGGGTCTCATTCACATCATTCCAGCCAAGGAAAGAATCTCTTTGATGATAGTGGATTTTATATCACCTGCCTGACAGCCACAAATTCTGTCATTTTCCAATATGAAATAACTTATTTTTGAGAAGTGATTTCCTCAAGTTCCATTTAGAGGTGTTTCAAGAGCCTTTTTTCTTTGTCCAAAGCTGGTGGGTGGTGGGTGGGGAAAACTCCGGAGCTGTCAGATGAGCAGATCTACCGTGGCCCCCGGACTTTTAGTCAACCTGATGAGTTTTTTTGATTGATTCTCCAAATTGTAACAGAAACATTCAAGAGGTGATATTTTCCCTCCCCCACACACCAGCGTAAGTGTGCGTACTTCTTTTAAGAAGTGAAAATGACTACTGAAAATGCTATCAGAATAAATAAAACCAGTAGAAGAGGGAAACAGTACTTTACAAAAAAAGTTCAAAAGTGATTTTCCTGAAAATTCTAATGACGTGATTTTTTTAAAAGCCAGCTGGTGCTATTACTTTCCTAACTATCAAAAGAAGAAAAAGAGAAATGTGTGAGGAAATAATTTTTCTCCATCTAAATGCAAAGAGAAAATAAATATTTGAAATATTTACTGCAAAAAGGAATGGTGTTCTAAATGCTATTCTGTCAAAAGTTGTTTTATTTGGAAAAGACTCAGTAAGTGGAAATTCAAAATAGGTCTGGACTAGAAATGCACTAGAAATTTTGAAATTAGAGATGTTGCAGGTTCTGAAAAATGACTAAGTCTTGATAGTACAGTGTCTGAAATAGAAAGGATTAAATTATATGCACTTAAACTCCTTGTTTAAAAGCTTTTGATTTAACCACAGTATCTCTTGAAATTGTTTTTACTTGGGAACTTTTATAGCTGATTATACCCTATAAATTGTAGTCCAGGAACTAAACTAAAATTTCCAGGCAGTTAAGAGAAAAAGAAAATGTACATATAGGACCTTTTTATTTTTCCATAGTGATTTAACAGTTGAAAGGTTAAATGCATTACTCTTAAACTGAAATAAACTCATTCAGCAGGAATCAGCTCTCAGCTTGAAAGATGTGGTGCTGGAAACTAATCAGATATTTGCAAGAATGTCTCATTATCGAATATCTTGGTCTCATTCCATATATTCCTTCAGGACCTGACAATTTTCAGAGCATTTGCTACCCTGTCCAAAATCATGTGTGCTTTGTAGTGGAATGGAATGTATGTAATCGAATTCTCTCTATTCCTTTCCTCATATTTCACATAATTATTTATGCTCTCAATACAACAGAAGTGAAATTTCTGCAAGAACTTTCTGGTTCTAGTTGCTGTATATAGCTGATAAAGCCTTTCCCCCCAAAACCTTACATACTGGTCTCTTTTCTGATGAAAATATAGATATTTTCTGAATTTGAAAGAAACTCTAGAGATCTGCAGCTGTGATATCATAAGATCATACCAAATAACTCTAGAAGGGACCTTGAGAAGTCATTGAGTCCATCTCTTCTCCTTTAGGCAGAATGAACTATACCTAAAGAATTGTCAAGAATAATTTGTCATTCTAAGCTGTTCTTAAAAAGCTGAAATGATGGTAAGGCTACAACCTTAAAGTCTAATCTCATTCTTAATAGTCTTACCATTACAACATTTTCCTTATCTTCAACTTAAATCTTCTCTATAACAGTTTAAGTCCATTATTTTTTGTCCTATGCACAGTGGGCAAGAAGAAAATGGAGGGTTTTCCTCTTTGCAGCCATCTTCTCTGTCTGAGGGTCTTCTAGCTCTCAGCAGTCTTCTGTGAACTCTGAAGCAATTTTATTCAAGATATGCTGATCTCATAGTGTTAGATTTGCAACATGATATCTAGACACTCTAAATAATTAACATTTTTACTTGTTAATAGGAATCAAGGAGCCACGTGGAGATGAGAAGACATTTTATTTTTTAAAGCCTAGAATAGAATAAATAGCTTGTCTGTTAATCCAGATGATTAGCTATATTGTGGATTTCTGTGTTTCCTACATTATGGCAGTAATCTTGCTGCAGAGACATCTTGTGAACTCTTGAGGACTTGCAGCACAGACTCCTTTGGAGCAGCTGAAAATTTTGGCCTGTTCTTCTCTCGTTCTACATCCATGACTAGCATCTGCTGGATGAACAGCTGTGCGAGCCAGGGGCCATCTTTTCAGGCTTTACACTTAATGTCATCAGTTGTCATCTACTCTGTGAAGCAGGAACTAAGTCATGTGGTGGAAATGGCTTTTGAAATATCAGGAGTACTATCTGGATGTAGCTTTAGCTTAACACACTGTCCCTTGTTCAGTTTTGTTAATGGCTTCCTTTTTGTTAAATTTGACTAACATACCTACTCAGCGTAAGGATACTCAATGTGAGACCTCAAAGAACTCACTTGTTAGAAAAATTTGAAATAATTATTTTTGAGAAATTAAGCTGGATAATGAAATGATAATGTCGGTGTTATTATCCTCCAACACTATAATTTTAAAATTGAACATAAAGTCTACTCCAATTCAAATTGTTGCATGGAACATAAAACCAAAATGCTATGATACTGGAAACATTTAGACATGCACATAAGCTTTTAAAAGAGTTCCCAGACACAAGAACAAAGCTTTTATTCATTCAAAGCGTAAGTCAGCCGAAGTGATCTTTATACATTAAAATTGCTGGTTGCACACTGTGCTAAAGAGGACAGACTCATCACAGGAGGCTGAGCACAATAAACCAGAAAATGATCAGGCTTGAAAGAAAATGTAGTAGCATTTTAACAAGTAACATAGATTCTTTATAAGGCCAAAATGCTAAATGAGTTAACAGTGGGCTTTCATACGAATGTTAAACCGGGAACAAAGACTGAGATGAGAAGCATCTATATACCAATATTACATACAAATTTCACTCTGCCCTCTGAAGTCTTACTTGTTGTGGCATAGTGAAGACCTACATCATCCCCAAATTACAAACGTTATGAAAGACAGCATTTCCCAATGGAACTTGTGCTCTCCAACAAGAATAAACTTTTATAGCAGAGTACTGGTTCTAATCTTGTTCTTTTTAAGGAAAACAGTGAGTAATCCTTGCCCAAATAATAAGGCCTCTAATTTCCTTGGGAAGAGCATTTTACAGGCTAGTATTATTTTCTTGTCAGGAATTTGCATGCCACTTTCAAATCAGATGTTCACTCTTGTACACAAATACTCCTTTTACACACTTGCCTGGGTTTATAACTTTCCCAGGTCATCATTTATCTCAACTGTCTTTACATAACCTTTGCCTGTCCCTCCCTATCCCCTCAATTTGTATTAGATAGATAAGACTTCCTAAGATGCAGGAACTGGAGTTAATAAAACGGTCCCCACTTGCAGAGCCTCTTGCTGTTACAATAAGGTAGAGGCGGAAGCTATGTAGCAAGTACACGGCTGCCATGTGTTTGGACGTCTATCCATAAACTGTTGTCCAAATAAACAGCCATGAATATCAGTCTTTATAACAGCTGGGAGTCCGAAGACTTCAAAAGAAGAGTAAGCAATATCTCGTACATACCTGCAGATGTGGCAGCTGTGCTTGCAGATAGCTACAGAGGCACTGCAGGCTCCACCACGGAAACAGCATTTTAGTTCTAGTAGTGACAAGCAATTAGATGGAAAAGAACATGCGTGTTTTTCCCCCCTTTCAAATAAATCATTCATTTACATCCCGTACACTTGAAAACCAATCTGCAGGGTGACACCATAGAATCATAGAATGGTTTGGGTTGGAAGGAACCTCATACATCATCTAGTTCCAACCCCGTGCCATGGGCAGGGACACCCTCCACCAGACCAGGTTGCCCAAAGCCTCATCCAACCTGGCCTTCAACACTTCCAGAAAGGGGGCATCCACAGCTTCTGTGGCAACCCGTTCCAGTGCCTCACCACCCTCACAGTGAAGAAATTTTTTTCCCTGTATATCTACCCTCTTTTAGTTTAAAGCTCTTACCTCTTGTCCTATCACTCCATGTCCTTGTAAACAGTCCCTCTCTAGCTTTCCTGTAGGCCCTTTCAGGTACTGGAAGGCTGCTGTAAGGTCTCCCTGGAGCCTTCTCTTCTCCAGGCTGAACAACCCCAACTGTCTCAGTCTGTCCTCACAGGAGAGGTGCTCCAGCCCTCTGATCATCTTCATGGCCTCCTCTGGACTCACTCCAACAGCACCATATGCTTTATGTTGGAGGCCCCAGAGATGGATGCAGTACTCCAGATGGGGTCTCATGAGAGAGGAGTAGAGGGGGAGGATCCCCTCCCTCAGTCTGCTGGTCACGCTTCTTTTGATGCAGCCCAGGACACGGTTGGCTTTCTGGGCTGCAAGTGCACTTTGCTGGCTCATGTTGAGCTTCTCGTCCACCAACACCTCCAAGTCCTTCTCCTCAGGGCTGCTCTCAATCTACTAGTTTACTAATACTCTTACTTGAAGTGGGGATGAGAACATCAGTCACCTGCAGGTGAGAGAGAAAGTGTGGGAGAGAAAAATAAGATGAACGAACATCCCTTTGGTGGGTCCAAGGACAGGATCTGGCTGGCCATACTCCTCATTCCCTTTCTGACTGGCACCTAGCAGGATCAAATCCTCTTAGTGCCTCTGCCAAGTGGGAGCGCTCTGGGCGCAGCTTGAGGGAACATAGTTATCAGCATGGAAACCTCTGCTTCATTTGACAGTTCTCCTGCTTTTTAACTGCAGACTGCTCTCCCAGCTCCTTCCTGTGTTAAAAGTAAGCAGCTCAAATTATAATGGGCAACTTAATTTTATATTAAATGAACAGTGAATTTGTCTCATGTAGATGTAGTCAACAAATTTCTTCTTGGTTTCCAGAGTCAATGGTAAGACTTAGGTGCCTCTGAAGAGTAGCTCCAAGGTCCTCAGAAAGGAACAGGGAGAGGCCAGCACCAGCCACAGGAAAGCACCAGATCTCCAGGCAAATGTTCCCCTTGGGAATGCCCGAGCACCCACACAGGGAGTGTGTGAGAAGTGTCAGGGTGCAGTCTGGGACCGCTGTGCAGGACACTGCAGCACACTTCAGCTCTAATCCTTGCTCCAGTTACCCAGGGAGGCCGAGCCTCCTCGCTCCCCTCTCAAAAAGCTCTCACCATGCCCTGTGCATGCCAGAGAAGGCATCAGAGCAGAGGTGCTACTGAAACGCGGTTTTCCTCCCTAACTGACTGCATGCTGATTTTTTTCCCAAACACGAGCTCTGAGTGCAATTTGAGATGCCTTCTTGCAGAACCACCATCATAACGGTTGAAGTACTAGTTGGCAAATTGTCTAAGAATTTTTGTATTATAAGGAAGTATTTCCTCCTGCTTTTGAGCACTTGTTTGCAAACCTAATGCTAGCTTTCTTTCCATCAGTTAAGATTACTGGTATAGTCCATCTCTGAGCAAGAAAAGTATGCCAGGGAGCACATACATAAAGCAGGTTTTAGCTGCGTTTCAAGTTGAACAGGTTTGTGGAGCTGATTGCAGTACATAAACAAAAGATAGAACAGGATGTTTTGACTTCAGTCACTGTGACAGCAGTCAGATACAAAATCTAACTTCAGATGTTGTAGCCCAGAGTAAACAATGAGATTCACTAAGAATCTGACATCTATTTTTTGAAGAACCCTTTTCAAAGAGACAATTACTCAGATATGTGAAGGTCTATTTCACCTGATGTTTTTATTTCAAATAAATTGGCAGCAGATGCTGACGGCTTTGACAATTGTTTGTCGTAGAGGTGTGCAATGCATAAGTATCTGTAATAATTAAGCTTTATGTTTCAAAACATCTCAGCAACTATAAAGGAAATACCATTAAAAGGAAGGAGGGATATGTTCCTGACTGGATCGTCAGTGAAAACACCCCTTCCTGCCAGTCCCCCATACGTGATTACTTTTCGTTGCCAGAAAATCTGTTGTCATTTTGCAGAATTCTAGAGCTCCTTCATGTGTGGGGGGGTTGACATCATTGATGCTGATCTGTTTGGCAAATATAACAATTGGGAAATATGGCTGAAAAATATAATAGTATCCTAAAAGCAAAAGAGACTCAGACAAGAAATGGTCTGCTTTTTTTGCTTGGAGAAAATAATGATTGACAGAATGCATAGTAGTTAGTGGAAGGTACTACTGCTGATTTGCTGTCTAACATTTGCTACTTTGAAGTTTTAGCCACATGCTCTTTCTTATTGTTTTTTCATAGTGAAGTTTCTGTACATCGCATGAAATCCATGCCAGCGCTTAGCTTCCCATGACCACAGGAGCAGCACCAAGCTGATTAATTCTGCTTATGCAAAATAGTCTCTCAGACTGAAGCTCTTATTCAGGAAAATGTGAGTGGCTGAGTGAGACATGGCTGTTCCCCTAAACACACACTTCCCAGAAAGGTAATTATTCAAAGAAGAGGTGTTAGGGTACCAGTCACACTATCGTTGCTTCTGAAGCCAGAGCTACGGAAGGGGATAAGGAAAGAACACACAAATGCAGTGAGAAAATATTTTCGGCTATGATCAATAGCATAGCAGACTGAAAAGCCTGTGGGACAATAGGGGCTACTGCGAGTTTGCCAGCTGCCTTCCTCTGTGCCTCAGGTGCTGTCTGAACCACGGGATGGAGCGCCTGCCCTTGCTGCAGAGATTAAGGGACAGCCATGGACAGCCAGGGCTCAGAGGAGCAGCACAGATCAGCAGGGGCTTCAGCTTTCCCACCCAGCTGAGGATTCTCTCTGATGTGGTATTAATTGAAAATTCACATGCGGAGTAGAGCAGCAGAAGCTCTTCTGGCTACAGCTCTGCCTGCATGGGAGAGAGGAATTTGGGATGTCTGCAGGTACAGTGGTGAGGAGTCCTCCCTAGTTCAGGGCAGAGATTGTTTCCTGTCTTCCCCTTGCAAACCTTGGGGGTTTGGGTCGATGGCAAATTGAATATGAGTAAACAGTGTGCCCTGGCAGCCGAAAGAGTCTATGATTCTATGATTCTACACAGTTTCCCTGCAGGAAGACAGGATTTCTTACTTCCCTAGACTTTTATGAGATACCCTATAGCCCCATGATCTTTTGTGCCTGTCTCTTCTTTTATGACTCTCTGCTCATGCATCACTCTTCCTTTGTGGACATTATAAAAAAATCATTAGCCATAGAAACCCAGTCCTGCCAAACCACTGGGAAAGGCACCCATGCAACAAACAGATAAACCCACAAGCAAATCAGCTGTATAATCTTGAAGTTACCTCTTCCTCCAAATGCAATCTAGAGAAGAAAAATGCAAACATTAAAAATGCATAGAGGGATAGAGGGATGAAAGCAGCTCGTACCCACCTGAAATAATTTCATATTTATATGAAGGAAACCATATATTTTTAGATTTCTGCAGGTCACCTTTTCATTTGATTTGATAGAATAAACCAGGATCTGCTGCATGGAGATGTCACACAAACATCTTGGAAGTTTGGAGAATAAAAAATTTCTGCAATAGCAATAGCAAAAGAAAACACTTAACTGAATCTTTTTTAAACGTAGCTCCCCTCCTTTTCTTTGGGTTGTTGCAAGTTGTGAGAAAGGAGTTTTCTGAGGTGTGCTGCTATCAGTTTATTAAGGAATACATACATAAATGCACCTAGCAAAAGCATAAAAGGAGAAAATGGCCCAGTTACAATGCCATTTGAATTTAGTTTTCATATGGTTACCAAGCCTTCAGTTGTATTTATTTTAATAGCAATCAGAAGAGACTCACTCATGATGAGTACTATTTTCTTTAAAAGTGAGCTGGTCACATTTAGGGACCAAAGCTGAAGTTATAGATGTAGGATTATTTCTTCCCTGTGGAAATGATTTATTGCATATTTTTTCTCTTCTTCAAGCAACAAAATGAAATTTCATTCTCCTCTGGGAGTGGTAGAGGCAAAACATTTAAAAATGATTGAAATGATTCAAAGTCTCTTCAGATGTTACTTTACAGTGGCAAACTTTTCTGGAAATTGCAGCTGTTGCCTCGGGGTGAGTTTCTGATAGTCACACAATGAAAACTGCAGCTGGGTCACAGAGCCTTTAATTGCCTGTTTCCTCAAGCTGTCCTGGAGGGCTCGAATATGAGAGAGAAGTTGTGCATTGACAGTTCATGGGCCTCTCGGGGATGGCACTAATTACAGACCCTTGCTGTGTTGTCTGTGTAGATTTTTCTTAATTTCTGCATATGAAAACGGTGCAGGCAGCAAGCAATTGCTTTACACAACCAGACTGAGTCACAGTGAGAAATTTCCCTTTCAGCAGAGAGGTGGTTTCCACTTAGCAGCATTAAGGCACCAGCTAGAGAAAGCATTAACTTAACTCCCTTTAGCAGCACTCTAGACACCTCTGGGAATAGTTCAAAGGAGTGAGAGTTCAATGGCACGAGAAGGAATTACATGATCATGCCCATGGAAAAGCCGGTTTGGTAGAGCCGACATGGGAAGTAAAATGCCATATATAAGAACCCTTATATAGGGTTCCCACCTGTCGACTTGTCTGGGGCTAGCCTGCGAGTCTGGGTGGGAAGAACTGAGATTCCTCCTACCCATCCCCTTTCCAAAACCTATAGGAAATAACTTATACAAAATGTATAGGAAAGAACATTCTTCATACTGAGAAAGAGCAGGACCAGAGTTTTCTTTAAAAACCCCTGACAGATTGGCCCTGGTTATCTTGAGCACGTTTGCAGATCTCAAATGTAATCTAAAATGAAGGTATCTAAAAGAGACCTAGGAACTGCTAGAGCTTGACTCCGATACAGTCCTGGAATAGTTAAAACAGCCTGAAATAGGAATCAATTTGGTAAAAAGACAGAGGATGAGTTTCTCCAAAAAGCTGTAACAGCTACTTTGGGTTGCTGACCCCCGGCTCACACCTGAGCAGTGACCAAAGGCAGACCAGTGGTGGCCACTGTGTCCCTCCAACCTTCAGTGCTTCTCTGGTGCAGTCTCACTCCTGTGAACGGAGATGTTTCTGAGAGGGCAAGACTCCGTGTCTAGACCCATCAACAATGGGAGCTATAGCACACTGAAATGGAGCTTTGTGACATGTTCTCCTTTTTCCAACAGAAACTTAAAATTGGGTTGAAAAGAGGAAAGGGAAAAGGCAATATTGTGTTGGGTTTGTGTGGCAAGGTTTTGGTAGCGGGAGGGGCTACAGGGGTGGCTTCTGTGAGAAGCTGCTAGAAGCTCCCCCTGTGTCTGACAGAGCCAATGCCAGCCGGCTCTAAGACGGGCCCGCCGCTGGCCAAGGCCAAGCCAATCAGCGCCTCTGTGATAACATATTTAAGAAGAAGAAAAACACTTAGAGAGAGAGCTTTTGCAGCCGGAGAGAGGAGTGAGAAGATGTAAGAAACTCTGCAGACACCAAGGTCAGTGCAGATGGAGGGGGAGGAGGAGCTCCAGGTGCCGGAGCAGAGATCCCCCTGCAGCCCGTGGTGAAGGCCATGGTGAAGCAGGCTGTCCCCCTGCAGCCCATGGAGGAAGGATGAGGGGGTGTAGTGATTCCACCTGCAGCCCGTGGAGGACCCCACACCGGAGCAGGTGGAGGCACCTGAAGGAGGCTGTGGCCTGTGGGAAGCCCACGCTGGAGCAAGTTCCAGGCCAGACCGGTGGACCCGTGCAGAGGGGAGCCCACGCCAGGGCAGGTTTGCTGGCAGGACTTGTGACCCTGTGGGGGACCCCACACTGGAGCAGTTTGCTCCTGAAGGTCTGCACCCCGTGAGAGGGACTCCATGCTGGAGCAGGGGAACGATGAGAGGAGTCCTCCCCCTGAGGATGAAGAAGCGGCAGAAACACCGTGAGATGAACTGACTGTAACCCCCACTCCCTGTCCCCCTGTGCCGCTGAGGGGGGGAAGGTTGAAGCCGGGAGTGAAGTTGAGCCCGGGAAGATGGGAGGGGTGGGGGGAAGTGTTTTAAGAATTGATTTTATTTTCTCATTCCTCTACTCTGTTTTGCCTAGTAATAAATTAGATGAATTCCCTCTCTAAGTTTGGTCTGTTTTGCTCGTGACGATAATTAGTGAGTGATCTCTCCCTGTCCTTATCTCGACCTGCAAGCATTTTGTTATGCCTTTTCTCCCCTGTCTGGTGAATGAGGGGAGTGAGACAGTGGCTCTGGTGGGCACCTGGCCTCCAGCCAGGGTCAACCCACCACAAATATTTTAAGGTTGATGGAAGTAATTAAACCTCATGTCTACTAGAATCCTGTGACAGACATGGTCAATACGTGTCTACTGCTGGTACACCTGGGTCTTCCTTTTTGTCTGACTTCTCTGTGCTTAACTCAGCTTGAACAGAAATTTGGGAATGGGCTATCATCTCCCCTGCACTTTCCAAAGAGGCAGACATAAGACCTCCAAAATGGGGAAAACCACAGGGATATATTACGTAAATTCAGTGTTGTGTAGCAATTTTCCCCCCAGGAAATCTTAGCCATATTTCCTAAGAAAAATCAGCACAAATTTAACACAAGTCACTGCATTTCCTCAAGAGGTAGAGGACTGAAAAAAATGCAGAGCCTGAAGTACATGCTGCCCCCTCTGCAGTATTTCAGAGTGTGGCAGAAAAACCTTCATTATGTCTGCTCATAGTACATTGCTTCCCTGGCCTCCTATTCCTCATCTAAACTGGGCATTAAATTCACACTGGTTTCATCAGCAAAAGAAGGAACAAAACAAGAAAAAAATGTCAGAAATGTTACAACATGCTTAATTTAATTGGATTTTCTGTTCTGAATCAGGAGAATGAACGAAACATTAAATAGAACATCCCAAATGTTAAGGCAGCATGAGCGGCACCATCTGTCACAATATTTCTCTAGTTATTTTTAATCACTTACATAGTTAAAATTATGTTTTCTTAGTGAGAGGCATTATTGTAGAACATTTATCTATTATAAACAGGAGCTAAAGTATTCATTTTCCCCAGGATCCATTAGTAAGAATAAATGACCAAAAGAGAGGTAACTTTACAGATTTCATGCTCTGCACCACTCAATATTTGATAGAAATGTCAGAATTGTCATATTAGATCATACTTGCAGGTCTAGTGAGTTTGTTATCCTTCCTTCAGAGGTGGCCACCACTGTGTATGTCAGGGAAACCTCATGATAAAATATCGTACAGAACAAACTGTTTTGGAGGAAAAGATTCTTCTTAAACCCCAAATGGTTACCAATGACCTGAACTCAGAGAGCACACAACATTATTTTACCCCTCTTTATGTCAGTAAGTGCTTAAACCAGTTAAAATCCCACTGAATTCTTGCCTTGAATGCTGTAATAGTCTGACCATCGTCGCACTAATGAAAGGGTTAACAGAAGGGGCTTGAGCAGATGCACAGAGGTACCTCAATGGCTCCTGCACTGGGAGGCCATCAGCAGGCAACTGTAGGCATTTGTGGTCAAATAGTGAAAAGCAGCCTCCTCACATGAACGCTCTGGAGACATATTAGAGCAGACGTTTAGCTCTATCAGCAGAGCTCCACTGATATCAGGGATTTGTACCAACTGAGCATCTGATCTGCTATATGCACATGCATGCACAGTTTCAAATCTTACATTACTCTGTTGTGAAAATTACCAAAGAATCAAAAGCAAATAAAAAGGCTTCTTGGGATAGGCATTTGCAGCTTTTTAAACACACATAAAGCACAGTTTCTGTTACTAAAACTTGTTTTTTTTTCATTCAGTCTCCTTATCTCTCAAAATTTCTCTGGATTTTCCAGCAAATTCCTCATTTCCGTAGATTCTGGTTTTGCTTTTAGATTATCTAATGAAGATGCCTTTTGACAAACACATGAACTAGGAAGCCAAATGTTAACAGCAATTTGATTTGAGCTGTAATTTAGCGACTATATACCCATAAACAGCCATTCTAGTAATCCTGGGCTGTTAATCCTTGTAAAATAGATGATGTGCTGAATGCAGAGCAGCTGGCCTTGTGGCTCAGTGACCAATATTGTCTTGATTTGACATATGCTGGCTAGTCCATGCAGTGGCAGCGCTGGCACAGCCTCTGTCCAAGCTAGTTAATTTAACCTCCTTCCTCAGCATTACCACACTCAGGTAAGGTGATGGGTGCTACCACGCCTGGCCAGAGTCCCTTTCATGTCTGTGGGATGCCTCTGGGGTTTAAGTGTTCAGTGCCTAGGGGTGGGACGTTTAAGAATGCCAGATGCCTGATTATAAAATGCTACAATTTAATGGGCAGCCACAATTCCAGTGTTGCCAAGTCTTGCATTTTTATCATGAAGCTCATAATATTTGATGTTGTATTCCAAGCTTCAGCATCTGAAAATACGGGGTTATGGTCAAACTGTTAACATTTACGCACTTATTTTGGAAGGTTATTTTGTAGCTCCCTAGCTGTGAGGAAAAGCTCACGTTTGTGACCCTAAAGATTCTGTTATAATCTCCAGTTTTGTGAATACTTGATACAGCCTGTATATAATTCCTGCATAAATGCATTGCTGATGCTGTGAGGGATAAAACGTCTCCTACTGGTAGTGTTTGCTTTTATCTCTAAGGACAGCAATGGTAGCTAAGGATGTGAGTTGTCTTGTGCTATGCTGAGTCATGCACCAGGGCTGGCAGAAAAATTTTAGAGCACCTCAATCCTTTATAAAGCTGCTCAACAGAAATTGGGCACAACCCTAAACTCCTGCTGTCGTAAATGGACAATGCCAGAGAGATGGGAATAAAAATATTGGGAATTTGACGAAACATCTAGGAAAAGGCTACTGTTTATTGTAAAAGCATGAGGGAGTGTATCAAAATGCTTGAGCTGTTATGGAAAAGAGGCAAATCTCTCTTCCTTTCCGTGCCTGTTACTCAGTTTTCATGTTTATCCTGGTGGGAAGGAGAAAGAGCAGCCGAGGCAGCCGGCCTGTCCCAGCCTGCCTGGTAGGAATGCTCTGCTCAAACCAGCCAGCCTGTCCCCAGCTGTCCCAGGAAAGGCCAAAGCTTACCTAAGACCAGATTTATTCAGTCCTTTGTGATTTGGGCTGCAGGTGCTGCTTGCTGTAAACCTGTGCGTAAAGAAATGCTAGATCCATTTTTTTGATAAAATTATCTTACATCTCTTCAAACTGCTGCTGCTCAAAGACGGGCAGACACAAATTTGTGTTAAGTCCTGTAGGCACATGTGCCGTAGCATTCACAGAGCTGGGAAATAGCTAAACTGGTGTGAAGCACAAAAGTCCAATGACTGAACCAGAAGGCTAACACTTTGGGAAAGGGCACAAAAAAAAAATCTGTTATTTAAGGTGTTTACTTCATCTTGCTTATTCTGTTACCAGAGCTGACGGACTTCATCTGGGAAACCTTTCTTATAATAAAACCTTCAGTAAAAAGTTTTATGACTTTAATACATAAAATAAACAATCCTTTTTTTCTCATAGCTTTAAACATAAAAAATATGTTAAGTTCTTTAATATGTAGCTATGTGGAAAGACACTTTTGGTAACATGCCATCCCTGTCAGAAGTAGAAAAGGGAAGAACAGACACTGGGAAAAATGTCCTACCTGCTGGCAGAAATGGAGAAGCAGAAACCAGATGCAAAATAGCTGCTTTAAAAGAATCTCTTCTTTGGACATTATTTTTTTATTGACATCGTGTCTCTTTTCTAAGAATTAATATGGATTGCAAACTGTGGCTAATGCCTATCCGATGTGGATGCTTATCCAATTACTGACTGCAAAACAGTTATGTCACAAGTAATCCAGAGCTCCAGCCTGAAACCCTGGCCATGCTGGAGTCAATATAATTTTTCCATGTGTTCAGTGAGGTCAGGATTTTTCCTGGAAGCACTTTATAGTAGCAAAAATGACTGAGGTCAGGAAATGAACAATAAAAGGGATGGGCTAGTGTTTTCAGGTAAGAGAAATCCACAAAATATTCTTGACCAACAAGTGGTCTTAAAATACAGAATAACATTCCTTCATATAAGCACTCTTTTAAAGTACACAATCAGCATTAAAAGACATCACCTACACTTCTACATTAATAACCTACTCAGGGATTTATTTGTGAAACACACAGCATCGGGGAAAATGTCAGTCAACAGAACAGATGTTGAAAGCTGTAAGAGGCTTATATGGAGATTATATTCACAATGTATTTCAGGAATCCATGTATATTCTGTCTTCAAATTCTATTAGCTGATGAGTGTCCATCAGCTCATGGGCACCGAGACTCATCTTTGCGGCTCAGGCCACAGAGCCTGGAGATAAAGAGCTGGGAAATGAGGAGGCTCCTATACATCCCATACCATTGGTGCCTGTGGACAAAACGCTTCATCTAAAACCATTTAAAGAAGTAGAAAACCAGATCACCTCCCTGCCTGTTACTGTCACATCACAAGAATCTATAAGCAGTGCTAGCTGAAGGCATACGCAAAACTTAAAGCAGCAAATGGACCAATTTAATACAGGCTCTTAACTACTGTGAAAATTAACCATGGGAGGTGCGAATTTTTCCCCACAGCCCCAGAGCAGCATGTAATTTAAAAGGCCAGCAGTAACGTGGCTCAGCAGCCAATACTGAAGTCCCACTGCAAGACAGAAGAGCAGATCAGCTACTCTGAATATTAACAGCCTTGAAAAGGAAGCGGGACCAGAAAGAGGAAAAGGGGAAGAAGCCAGCTGGTGATCTAGATGAAGAAATTCAAAAGGAGAAAAATGAGGGAAGAATTAATTAGTGTCCATTGCTGCACAATAAATGGAGAGTTGCTGCTTGGCACCTCACTTGTGTTGTGTTGTTCCTCTGCAACGACTTGTTTACGTGTCAAAACCCTCAGTTTGAAAAGCAGACCAAAGGAGGATTTGTGTTAATTTGTTATGATTTACATTTCTCAAACAATACCATTCTTTCCCTGCAGAAAGAAAATAACTTGTCAAATCATACCTGCTCTCCTTTATCATGGTTTGGCTCTCGTTTCCCTGTTTGATCTGATGCTGGAGTTTCATCAGGATGTAGCCCCGTGACAAATGCATGATGGGCATTACAGCACACAGTGGGCAGGGGGGATCTGTGAAGGTTTAGGAAAGGCCCTGCCTGCACCTCCATGTTGTGAATCATTCAGGGCAGAGCTGGCTAAAGAAATTCTTGCTTATTTCCTACCACCTCCTCAACCGGACTGACTCACCTGGCCGTGTGGCTGTGCACTAAAGAGGATCTGTGGAATGTTTTTTCAACACTTTCTCCAAGTATCTGGTTTGTTTTCAATGAGATCATTTCACTTCTGAAGCACTCGGCGCACATTCAGCCACACAGAGCGATGAACAGGTACCAGCGAGAGGACGGTCCCAGCTGCTGAGGAGGGGCTGTGGGGGAAGAGGCAGGGAAGGTTGTTAACCTGGCGTGGGGACTCCAGGTAACATGGAAGTGCTTCATATATGAACTTTGCTAAGATGGACCCTACTGTGCACCAAAAAAAAGATATTTTCTTCCTTTAGAAGACTGGACATGGTTTATTTAGATGTATTCACCTATGTATTGATATAATGCATTATCATTATATAAGCATTATCTTTCAATTCCTCTGCTCCTATGTAGCCAAAATGGGCAAGGTCTATAGAGGGACTTTATAATGGCTATTAATTCTAATAGAATAATATTCAGTAAGTTGTGATAGGTACTATTTAATCAAAATTCTTGACTTTAGTTTTTGCAATTGATTTTATTATTCATGCTGGTAAATTGGAGACAGCTGCTGAAATAACAAATAGATCTGATTCATGTCATTCTCCTTTTTTAATCTCTTTTTTTTTTCACTCATATCTACTACTCAGCTTCTTATTCAGTTTTGGCTGATTTCTGTCTCTTGTTATCTTGTACTACTAAAAATATATTTTATTCTTAGATCCCATCAACACAATAGACAGATGTACACCTGTATTCATTAGCAGCAAAAATATCTTGGAACAAAAGCTAAATGAAAACCTTTGTTGATGTATTGAATACATACAGGAAGAGCACTCAGACCAAGGAGGTGCTAAACCATGGGGTTATGTCGGAATACTTGGTCCCCACTGGGTTTGGTCAGGCTATTTACATACTGACTACCCAAAACAGCCTTAGCTTGCAGCAAGCACTGAAAAAACAGGAACAAACCAGAATATTGGTCAGATATACCTGACTGGACATAACGAACAGAGAAAGGAAATATTTTAATTGTAGAAAATCAGTTACAGACAGCTAATGATTAAATTAAATGTTGTTGTATATATTTATTTATGCAATTTCAGGCAAAGTCCTATAGTGTTTTTCAAGGATAAACCAAAAAATTCCAGTGCTTAGTGAAAGATAGCACAGAGCATTTTTATGAGTAACTAGTAGTTAGGTAGACAGGACTCTAAGCAACAATCAGAGTTGTAAAAGCAAGATAGAAATCTGTGAGAGAATTGACATAATCTGTTGAGGAACATGAAAAGGAGGAGGACGGAGTTATTGAGTTAGATATACTAGTGAGTCGATGCATTCAGTGTGTCCTTAAAACACAGATCCTCTACATGATTTGTGTCCAAATGCTGTTCAGAGAAGTACTGGAAGGAGCTCATAGATTACTTTGCAACAGGCCAGTCATTGCTGCATTTTAGAAAGTGATATTTAGGGAGTCCTTATTACAGGTACCTGATCATTTTCTGAGTGAAAGATTTCTTCACCTTCTTTATGAAATTTAAAAACCTTCTTGCTCAGGAAATGTCTGCAGAACAGATGCTATTTTTTCTCTGTGGAAGACAGAAGTGTTGCTTGTTGCACACACAGTTCTATTAACCCGTTCTTAGACTGTCCAGTCACTCAGTTTCCACAGCTGAAGCAGAATGGTAACATCCTTTTAGGGCTTATGTTTAATGCGCTTTCTGAATTTCACGTTGACGTGATGCTTCAGCTGAGCCTTTTTCAGACTATACTAAATTCATGAGGCAGAATGACAGTGCTTAAGGTTGCTCTGATAACTGCTGAAGTCCATGGAAAAACATCCATTAACTTGAATTGCTGCTGGTCTAAGCCTTTAATGAGAATGGAAGCCCACATTAGGAATAGAGAAGGCACTGCTATTTTGGTGTGTTTCCAAGCTTTCTGCACAGTAGTGCTGTGTGTCTTACTGCTCTGTACAACAAAGGAATCTGATGCTGCATTTGAAAACTACTGACCTCATTACACTTTGTACATAGCACCTTTCTTTCTGTAAGATCCCACAGCGCTTAGTGAGATATTGATAAATTGAATTATCTCGAAGGAAGCCTTATTGTGGGCTCAGGTACTATAACCCTTCCTTCAGCAGCGTGCCCTGCCATGGTACAGACGCTGGGTCAGGTGGCAGGGAATGGTTTGCCACCATGCAGACACCGTGCACGGCAGCTGTCTCTGGCCCCAGGTTACCTCTCCCACTCCAGCAACTCTTCAGCTACTCACAGCAATTGCACAGCAATAAAATAGTTCAGCGTAGCAAGTGGGTGGACATTAGTTCCATGTGAAACTGCAAAGGGAACATAATTACTGTAGGCAGAATATAATTACTTAGAGAGGAATCTGGCTTGAGCTTTATGGGCTAAAGCTTTCCTTTAGAGACAAGTACTATCGAGGTTAAAGAGCATAACCAGTCTGTGCTTTTGTTTTAGCTTTCAGATGAAAGATGGTGAGTTCATGAGCTCTGAGCACCACGATGGGGCATTAGTTCATTCATCTGTCACCTGCATGAGTGCTATTTCATGTTGTACTTTCTTGAATGTGTGCAGCATGAGAGCCGCACCAGAGTCAACATCAGTATTCACTGTAAAGCTTTTAAACCAACCCCTGCACTCTGTCCTAATCTTCTGCTTTCTGCTGCCCACCTCCCTGAAAGCAGAAGAGTCTTCAGAGGGACTTCAATACAATTAGCCCAGGGTCTTCTGTCAGTTTTAAAATTTGCAGATTATTTTGTATTACCTTCTGAATTGGTAAGATAAAAGATGTTTTATGTATTATTTATGCTGGTCATTCACTAAGTTATATTAATCTCAAAATGACAATGAAAAAAATCTTTTATTTTAGATACATTATAAGGTTCTGTACCTCCAGTTCTAAGGTCTAGTACACTGGTTATGTGGCATATTTTTCTTCTGATTGCACTGCACTGAGAGTTGTGTTGGTCAGATATACAGAGCCAATTTCCATGTGAAATTTGGTACACCTACTGTGCACACTCTCAGGATGACAAATGAAGAAGGATTTCAGGAAGAGACCACATTTTCTGGTCTTTATTAAAGTACAGACACAGGATCCAGGAAAGCTGGACTTGGTTAAAAAATATGGGTATGCAAAGGGCATATGAGGTCTTTATGTTGGCATTTCGTAATGTTGAGTGACTGATTTCACAATCTTGACATTTCTCTGATGTAGAATTTTTTATGAAACTGTATATAGAGATATGTATTTCTGAAAATGTAGTAAATGTTTTGAAGATTAAAAGGTAATCTCCTTGCTCCAAAAGGATCTTACTAATTTGAGGCGTGATGAAATACAAGTAACTGATAAGAAAGAGATGTATGGAAACACAGAAGATATGGCATTGGCTCTGGGAATTTGATGATGGCTTGTGTGGATTAATGATTGCCAATTGTAGATGGGGAAACTGATGCACAGAGAGGGAAGGAGCACACAAAGGCTGAGGTTAACTACAAAACTGCATTGGTGCCTCCTTAATCCCCGTGCAGTGCTCTATTCCCTTTTCCTCTTTTCTTGCTCAAAACATTTCCTTTTCATTAGACTATCTACTGTAGGAAAGGGATTCTTCTGAGCGTGAAGTGAGATAGATAATGTTCCTTACAATGAAGCAGTCTTTACAAGAAATATATTAATTTTCAGTGCAGTTGTCTATGAAACAATAGTTTCCTTGTCAGTAAAGGTGGGTTTGGTTTTTTTCATTGTAGGAGAATCAGTGATTTTAGACCTGGAAAGCTGTGTTGGGTAGGAGGAAAGAGGGAAAAGAGAGAGAGTGTTAAATCATAGTTGATATGGCAGTGTTCTTTCACATCATCATTACTTAACTGCTGTGACATTCAGTCCATGAAAAATTGTGTGGGTTTTAACACCTGAAGGCATGAACAGAAATATGTGGGGTTTTTTTTTTGTTTGTTTGGTTGGTTGGTTGGTTTGGTTTTTTTCAAATATTATTTTAGAGCAAGAGAAAGGACCAAGATTGACAGCACCTGGAAAGAACGATGCTTTTCTTACCCACACAATATATATAACAGAGGAAGCAATTGTAGAAACATCCTTGAAAAAGGCCAAAAGCACGATGCAGGGGACTTTGTCATGGAATTAAAGAGAAATTCACTCCTATGTCTTCCATGTTCCTGATCTCTCTATTCAGATCGCTAACAAGGGTGCTGAATGACTAAGGCCTGCACATTTCTGCCCATCTGTCTCCTAAAATATATTAACTCATGTAGCACAAGCCACCACGCACTCAACAGATGGTAACAGCTCCCAGTCACTCCTAATTTAACTCAGCTTTGGACTGATAACCCAGAGCTCCCATGAAACTCAAAGGGAATCTTTTGTTTGTTGAGCCAATAAAAATACAAAGCCCTTTAATGTTACCAGTCTTCTGAAATGTTAATTGTGTCATAGACTGTTTCTACCAAACTTTCCTTTTGTTGTTTGGGAAAAGAAACACACTGAACCAAATTACACTGCACTGCTGGAGATTTATAAGTGTCAATAAAATTTTCTGGTAGATTCATTTTGGTACCTGGAGCAGTATTCCCATGTCTCTGGGTACCAGAAGCCTGCTCTGGGCTATTTTCCACTTCCACCACCAATGCTTCCTATTCACCTTTATAGCCAGATGCAAGAGTGTTAGTATGTCCTGACTGGGTTTCTCTGTAAAATACGTACTAGTCTTCTCAACGTGGCTGAGAGTAGAGAAGCTCATGAAGTGAAAGACAAACTTCCGTCGCCGCAGATGTCGTGCCAGATCTAATTTTGGCATCCACACCAGCAGAGTACAGCCAATCACTGGCAAATGTCTGGTTTATGCGTTAACTCCAGTTCTTGGGAAAGGTTCATACAGAACACGTTTCCCACAAAAGGGTATGCATGAAGAACTTCGTGGCAGCCCAAACTGGCAAATTTACATAGAATAGCACAGCTTTGTATCGACATATCAGCTCTGGTCCCAGGACTGGTGAACATGGTTATTGTTTTGGATCCAGTCTCACGTGTTGCAAGATATTGGGGACCTACAATAATGATAACTGGAAATGAATTTGATATCCCTGGAGGAAATCCAAGTATTTAAGTGAAATTACCTATGGTTCATCTTGTAAACAAGATGAGAATTAAGTTTCTAAGAAAAATATTCATAATGCCTATGATGTGTTAAAAACTTAAGGAAGAGAAAGTGGTCATTCCTCTTTAAAAAACAAACAAAAAGGAAAAGCCTTAATTGCTTAAATTTCAGCCTATTTCATCTCTTTCTTAAAAAAAAAAAAGTACTGTATTGCAGTGAACAATATCAACCTCATGTTAATTCAAGAATCCTTTAGTGAAATTCCGTGGTATGTTTTATATAGAATATGAGAAAAGATTCGTCTAGACCTATCAGCCAGACTTGTATTTTATGAAAATAGCACCCCACTTCAGAACGTTTTTATCCCTCCAAGAGCTTTTACATTAATAAAATGCTGAGTAGAAAGATCATTCAAATGCCTCAAGTAGCCCTAGATATTAAAAAGCTGTATTAGCAGGCTATTTTTTTAAAAAAAACATGATCTTTACAGAACTTATGGGCAATCTTATGCATTTCTATTTTTCTTTAATAATGAGTTTCAAGGCAGCTACTTGCACTTTCTGGGATGCCCCAATTTCAGATGTAGTGTTATTTTGTTTAATGGTAATTTTGTTCTATAGGAAGGAATTCAATGCATTTCTTTTATATTAATTTTAATGACGCAGAACCCAATAGCTCTGCATTCATCACTGGATGGAAGATAATAGTTTCCATTACTCAAAAGGGGTAACATTAATTTTACTAATTTTTTTAATTATCTTTATATTAAAGTAAAACACAGTTTGATGTACATATGACTTTTTTTCCTTTCTATAACTGTTAGAAGCGTAGGGGTAATCATACTTGCCATCTGCTATAACGTGCATGTCAAAAGTAACTTGTTCATAGGTATCTTACTAAAAAGAAAGGAAGAAAACAGCATTTGTTTGCTATTTTATAAATAGCAAATAAATGTATATACAAACAGTATTTATGAATAAGTACAATTAATTAAAATGCAAAAATTTAACTACAGGTTTTATCCTATACATATAGAAGTTTAGTTATGATACTGATGCTCTCTGTTCTCTCACTACCATTTCCAGATATTTACCATGGGGATAAGAGAAGAAATCTTCTGAATACCTCGATCCACTATCTTATGCATGCCTGCAAGGTGATGTAAAGCGGGTGAGAAATTGTAGGATCAGACCTTAATATGATTTGGACAATTTAGTTGAAGTAATTACTGTAATCTCTTTTGAGTCTGTTTTTTTCACTTGACTTTTTTCATAATCACCTTGTCTCTGCAGGGATCCTTGCCTCATAAAGCTTTGTTGGTCTTTTTTTTCTGTTCAAATGGGCTGAGATGAGTCAGTCTAAAAGAGAAGGAAAAAAGAATGAAATATATTTTTTAAAGCATCGTCTCTTCTGTTTTCCATTTGGTAAAGTACATTAATACACATGCTTAAGATCTCAGATGCTTGTATTATCTATGTCTTGGAAAGTAACATCATAGCCTTCTTGACTAGTTTTCTCTCCTATCCTGATATGCTGAGGTCAGTCATTCACTGGAAAAATATTATTGTTTAACTTAAGATCTGAAGTTATGGGTAGATGCCATTGATGTGGGAATGAGTAGCAGATATTTTTTGTTCTGGAAGTCAGGCCACATGATCACAGTGGTTTCCAATTACAAGACTCTGTAAGAGGAGAAACACTGCTCAGCTCCCTGATCGGGATCTCAGCTGGAGCTATATGTGAAACATATGTGATTGTAAGAGATGATTCTATGAAATCATTATTATCTTTCATCTCTGATTGTAAGAGATGGTTCTATGAAATAATTAAAAACTCGTGGTTTTTTTTTTTTAAATTTCAGCACTGCTGAGAGTCCCAGCCTCAGGCCAGTGCCTTTTTTATGTGAGGCACTGCGTAGACACGCAGTGAAAGAAGCCCTGATGCCATTTCCTAACAGGGAAGGAGTGCTTGGCAGATCACTGCTCTCTTCTTCGTCTCCATTCATTTCTACTCCTGTGCCCTACAGAGAGTTACATATCACGCAACAGTTCAGCATGTTGATAATTCTTTTCTGCCCTTTCCTGCATCATGGACAGTTCATTAAACTGTAATTTAAAGCTAGTTTTGAACAATCAGGGGCAATTGCCAGAGCTTTAGGTTATGAGAGAAGTGCCTTTCTAGGCTAAGGAGTAAATAATTTCACATGAACGTGACAGAAGGGGACATCCAGACCTTGACTAGATGTAATGTGAAACTTCTATAAATTGTTGACCAAAACATATGCTTATTTTCTTCCCGCTACACAGCTCCTTTCTGTTTGATATTTGCATTAACTAGGTTGATGCGGGTTGGGGCAGAGGGAGAGAGCCCTCTATCCTGAAGTGGTTTTGCAACCTCTGCCCAATTACTTGTCCCTCTTTCTAGACCAAACTTCACCACACTACCCTGGGGAATTCTGGTAGATGTGAGAGGTATCTGTGCTTCCAAATCATTGTGAAAGGGCCAGGAAGACAGCACTGCGTCCTGGTTTAACACTTTGGCTGCTGCACCATGTTAGTCCTCTGAAAACAACTAACAGTGACAAATGACTGCAAATTGCTTAGCTTTTGCTCCCATGTACAAAACATACCTTGTACCTGAAATTCAGAAAAAATAAATATTTTAAGAAAATATTTATTTCAGTTGGGCTGGAAGGACAGCTTGCACTGTAGAACTAATTCTACAGTTCCTGTTCCTCCTCTGAAATAAATCTTCAGCTCTCAAGTGACTTAAACGCAAATACATAAATTTATCTTGCTTAACTTTAAACCTACTTGTTTTGGCCATCACTTTGGGAAGTATGACTCCACAGATTTTGACAAAAGCTGTAGCTTGATTCACAGGCAAACCACACTAAGAAAGAGAACCTTGGATATTCATTCTAATACAATTCATGCCTTACTTGTAATTTCACTCTTTAAAGAAAAAAACATGTTTCCTAATGGACTGTTTCTAAATAGAATAGGAAAAAACAGAATAAAAAACATATACTTTTTTTATACTTGTTATAAATGGGCCTGCCAAGTGGTGAATCATTTGCAGAGTACAGGGTTAAATACACATAATGTAAAACAGTATCTCTAAAATGTTAGTAATAGCGACATTTAAATACTGAATAACATTTCTTGTTGTAGCTGGAGCTTGAGCTGAGAAGCATTGAAAAACTGCTGAAACTGTTTGACCCCACCAAGCTTGTAAACAATATGCATTTTATATTTAAAAAATGTCACCACTTCAACTGCTGGCATTAAGAAAGATTGGCAAGATGTCTGTAAATGTGAATGTGTTGAGCTTGGCCTTTCCCTCCTTGGTACTTACTGGTACAATTACTTTCAACTAAGAATGAAGCAGAACAGCTGCAAGTTTTTCAAATAATTCTTTGTTCATGTCACTTGCACTCTCTGAGCCTCCTGTTTTGATGGTCTTTTTTAGATGAGTACATCCCTATTGCATTGACTGTCTTCTTACACTATATGCATAAATAATTTTAAATTAAATGGTTTGGCTATTAACAATAGTCTAAAGTTGCAGCCTCAATTTCACTTGGACTATCCATTAAACCTCCAAGGCTGCTGTGTGAATCTTGTTAATTCTTTTTGGTGGGTGCCAAAACACTCAAAGAGATGGTATTTCAAACCTTCTTTCCTGGTGTAGTTTAATATGGTGACTGTGCACAGTTACTGTCCTTCTGCTTAACAAAGCAGGGACCACCACAGCTGGAAGAATGATTTTCTAGAGTTTTGCCTGCATCAAGGCTATCTGAGCCTGAGCTGGAATAATTTTTTGTACCTATTGTGGATCATCATAAAGGGATGTTTCCAGCTACTTGCCAGTACATTTCATGTGCGTATTGCATCAGCCTATGTCATCAGCCTATGTAAACTGGAAGGATGTGAAAAAAACCCCAACAAACCCACAAACAATAATGGTTCAAATACATCATTGTGTATTTTTATAGGATTGATACTGCACAAGAAGTTCATTATCTCACTTAAACCCTTTTAAAACCTTCTACTTTCCTTGAATCCTGAACCTTAGAGAAGTCCCTGGGTTCCTGAGGTCTTAATTTATCTTACATACAAATGTCAGTATGTTGGAAGAGGCCGGAGTCCTTGGCTACTGATCATCCTTGGGTACTGATTATAGCCCTGGTACTTGGGTACACATACCAGCAGTCCCATACAGCTTTTATCAGATGCACCATGCATTAGCTCTCTTTCAGGCAAGAAGCACCCCAACCATGTTGTAACATTCAGCCTTCACAGGAGGAAACATGATAGTTCTTATTGCCATACAATGGAGACAAATAACTTTTATTATATTTAATAGTGAAAAATACAGATGTGAGTTTTATGACAGTTGAACAAACACAGCTTCAAAGAGATGGGAAACAAGGAGTCAAATGATAAGTTAACACAATGCAGAAAGACTGACTCTTCTTGATAGGAAAACAAAAAAACCCAAGTACAGGAAATTCTGCAGGAGATGGTTCACTGAACAGCATATAAAAAGGCCATAGCATCATCTGAGAGGGAATTTTCCCTACATTTTGTGGAAAGGTTTCATATATAACCTACTAAACGAGGCATATTTAGGCACTGCAGGAGCAGTTCACATTTGATATGGCCTATGCAGTTACTGTCCAATGGATAAATAGAGGTATGTGGGCCAGAGAGCTTGCATAAATTAGCGTGGCTGCCTTGCGTCAGTGGAGATGTGTCTATACCAGCAGCTGAGGTAGGTTGTTTATTTCCAAGACTGTCAAACCTCCAAACCCACTTTAAAAAGTATATAAAAATAGGAAATATTTGCATACCTTTCTCAGCTGTTTTTATAACTACTTACCAAACTTAACTTCTATGTAATATAGTGGTAGTGAAATTACAGACATAACATGCAAAACTGTAATATGTGGGATATGCTTATGGTCTGTAATGATCAGAGAATACTGAAACTGAAAAAGACATTGGTGACTTGCAGGTGTTATAAAACATTACTTTTCTTTCAAGAGAAACAGTTGATTTCGAAACAGTAACAGCTTTGCAGGTGGATCCCCACTGTACAAGAGGATTGCCAAAAGGATTGCTATCTAAATTAGAAAACTGGGCAGTAGAAACACAGGCAAAGAGGCATGACCCTGGTCATATTCCAGATTGGACTTGAGTCACTTGGGCCTTGCCACAATGTCAGTGATTGCAAACTGCTTCCTGCAGAAGTAAGCAGTTCTGTGGCTTACGTGCAGCTTCAATTTGGAAATGCATCCTGGATGTTCCTGTCCTCTGCCTGCCAGCTCACTCTGTTTCAGACAAAGTATCAAAGAACAGTATTCTGCATGTAATTGACCCTTGTATATGCTTTCTTGTGACTCAACGTTTGTGGCACGTCTATTTTAAACACTCTAGATTTTGGTGTAGTCTCATGGCACTGCTGGAATGCTAGTCCAATGACAGATTCTCACAGGATGTGGCAAAACCATTGTCTATCTGAAGAAAGAGAAAAAGAAGAGTTGCTATAGGAGAAGGCTTTGGGTAACCCTATTGATTTGGAAACCAGACAAAAATAAAATTAATATTTGTTCCTAACTCTCAGTGGTTTGCAACACTCATGACATCATCTGTTCAGAAAATTGTGGTGACATTCAGTTTGAATATAGAATTTGTATGAAATATTTCCTCCCTAATACAGATGCTGTATGCTGGAGTTCACAGTTTATTTCACTCCCTTACCAAAAGTGCAGATATTCAGGACCATAACACACACAAAAAAAGCTATCTGACACTAATGACCTTACTTGTAGCATGCAAAACAAAAGCAAAACAGTAAAATAAACAAAGGGGATGGGGGTGGCAGTGAGGAAGATGACTACCAGAGATTTGACATAGAGGTGACCTGTTTGCTCCTCTGACTACTGTGGAGCTAATTAAACACAGCATCTCTAGAAATAAAGTGCTGGAGAGAGAGAAAGTAGTCAGTTGCTCTCACTGCATATGTCACTTGGGATTATGATTATACCCATTGCTAAAAGGCAGTTGAATAAGCAAATGTTGTTTTGCAGGAAGTAGGAAAAAAATTCCATCTATCGTACTGTACAGCCAGACACGAAATGTATAATTCTGGTAATGAGCACTGGAAGTATGAGCTATGTTTTAAGCCATTTGACTTATATTTTAAGCCTCCCTTCCCCCACTCTGTTTAAAGAGAAGGGAAAATGATTTTACGTAACAAATGCATTTTGTTGATATAAGAGCATATATCTCAGGCTTTATGCTGTAAACTGTCTCAGTGCTTTAATGCTTTTGGGCTTTGGTAATGCTGTGTTGCTTCCTTCATCACTGGCCACGCCACCTCAGCCCCGCACCCAGGACAGTGCCGACTGCCCAACAGAGGAATGTGTTTCAATCCCAGATTTTGATTCATTTTTGCTTTTAAGTTTCCGATGCTCGCTTATTTTTTCCAGGGATCTGATGAGACTGCTACAAAACCCAGACCTTCCGAACCGTGAGCCCATAACCGTAACCGTGACGTGTGTGGGCTGTCAGCCTCACCCGGTCTTTGGAGTGACACCCGTGCTCCTTCAAACCTGGGACGTCCCAGGGCTGAAGGCCACAGGAGGCACCAGGTACCATAAAGGAGCTGCAGTGCTTTTCGCTCACCATAGTTTCAGCTCCATTTCCTCAGAGAAACCTTACAAAACAGAGGCGGATGGGTACGGTGTGCTGGGCCTGACCCTCTGCCGCTCGGCCCGCGGGGCGGCTCGGGGCGCAAAAGGGCCCTCTTGCCCCCTTGTCCCGGCCCTTTTGCCCCAGCCCCGCCGCCGCCGCCGCCGCCGCCGCCGCCGCCGCCGCCGCCGCCGCCGCCGCCACCACCACCGAGGCCGCGAACTCCCTCCTGAAGCGTTTCACCTTGCCGAAGGGCGCTGCCGCGCTGCCCCGCTGCCCCTTGCTTTGCCTCATTCCTGCCACAGGAGGGGGTGCGAGGGGCTATAAATCAGCGGGGCGGCCATGGTCGCTTTCCTTCCCTGCCGCTGTCCGCCGCTGCTCCCGCCTCGCCAGGCCCCGGGAGCCTGGGGGCGGGGATGGCTGCTCCAGCCGCAGGTGGGGATGGGGGCAGCGGCGGGCGGGGCTTTGGCTTTCCCGGATGGGGCTGGGCTGAGAAGGGGCTGTGGGGAGTGGGAGGGAGGAGAGAGAGGCGAGAAGCTTGTCCTGGTGAGTGCCTCACGTCAGGGATGAGGCATTGGAGTGTGCAGGTGGGTCAGAGGTACCTACTGGTGGGCTCCTCATTTCTTCTGTGAGGAAAGCGTGTGGCACCAGCACCATGCCAGTGTTTCACCTCGTCTGGTTTACTTACCTGTTACCTTTGCCTGGGTTTGTGTGCTAGCAGCGATTTCTGTAGCTTCCTCCCCTGAGTGGCTACAGAAGTGTGGCAGAGCCTCATGTAGCCCCCAGCCTGTCTCTGGCAACGCTTTGTAAACACCCACCTTTTGGGGTCACTGTCTGTCCTGATTCCCCTGTTTGTGTGAGGATGTCCCCTTGTACCTGTCCCCTGGGTAGCCCAGCCCCGCTCCTCTCCTCAGGTGAGGTGAGTACAACTGAGGGGCTTCCATACCCAGAAGCTTCCCTGTTTTTTTTCCCCCCATGACATCAGTTAGTCTTAAAAACTCAAACCAAAAAAGCTGCAGTCTTTCCTCCTTCCTTTATGTGTTACATTATTGCTGGTGAGACACTGAGCTGGTGAGTTGTTCAGAGCTCTAAAGCTGTACCTGAGATACAGAGGCAAGCTGCCTCGCTGCCCTGTGCCAAAGGCTAAAGCCTATGGATTTTTTCCTTTTTTTTTTAAACAAAACAATACAGAGACCACCTTCTCTTTTTCCCTGTATGCTTCATTGCACGTGCAGTGAGTTCAGGTCCCTTGACTCGCTGTGCATGAGATTGTTATAAGCGAGACCATACAAATATCTTGGTCTAGCAAAATATTTTATTAATCAAGTAAGCAGGCACAAGCAAAACAGCGCTGGGCGGCTGGGGAGTCTCCGCTCCGCCACAGCCCGCAACTCCCCTTTCCAGAGTCTCTGTTTTATAGCATTCAAATTCCGGCTTGTTGGGACTTGTTAAGTCGTCTGAGGCTGCGCAGTCCATTGCTGAGGAGGGGGTCGTTACTTCCTCTGGCGATCATGCGTTGTGCTCGTGTTCAGGTGGGGGGGGAGTGAAGCGCGAAACAGGATGTCTTGTGGTGGGGTATTTCACAGGGTCTTTTGTTTTAACAAGGATGTTTACCCGACACCCCCCTTCCCCACTATCTACTTGCTTAATCCTCCCTCCACGACAAGGCCGTAAATTGCGAAACCTTATCTCCTTAGCTGATTATTTATTTTACAGACAATTAACAAATCCTCTGTAATTCATCACAATCCCTCCTTTTTCTTTTTCTTATTTTGTTCATTGAATTTTTGGAGCATTTGTTTACTTAGCATCAAGGTCTCTATATCATCTTCTTGTTCTAGAGATTCATATTTTGCACGAACAAGCATGAGATGAGCAGCTTCTAAATGACTTTTTACAATCGTGATCACTCGATTAAATATACATGGTCCAAAAGTTAATGCAATGATTAGTAACAACAGCGGTCCAGTCATAGTTGATAACAAAGTAGTTAACCAAGGTGAGTAATTAAACCAGGATTCATACCAATTCTGACGAGCCTCATTTTCCCTCTTGCGTTTTTCTAACCTTTCCCGCAATTTAGTCATTGTATCTCTCACCACCCCAGTGTGGTCAGCATATACACAACATTCCTCTCGTAGGGCTGCACACAGTCCTCCTTGTTGTAGGAAAATTAAATCCAATCCCCTACGGTTTTGGAGTACTACTTCGGATAGGGACTTAACAGATTTTTCTAAGGCCGATATAGATTGTTCAATACGGGCCAAATCCTCATCCACGGCAATGCGTAGAGAGGTAAATTCTTGACTTTGTTTTACCAGAGAGGCAATTCCAGTCCCTGCTCCTGCAACCCCGAGAACCATTAGAGTGGCTAAGGTGACAGCCGTAATAGGCTCCCTCCTTACTAGATGGTATTCAGCTACCGTGTGATGAGTGTACATGTACTATTCAGTATGATACAAAATCCTTGGTAAAATGACCACCTGTACACAAAAATCATGAGAGGTATTAAACAATTTTAAAGATAGGCACGGAGTGACTCCCAGAGATGAACACACCCATCTGGTGTTATTTGCAGGAATTAATCATTTATGTAATTGATTCCCGCTCTCAGTGGTGTTGCATAAATCACTTTTCCCTCTTGGAACTGTGTCTATACATCTGCCTTTTCCTGTAACCTGAGTTAAAGTTATTCCAATCTCCTGACCCCAGTTGCACTTGGAAGGATTTGTCTCATTTGAGTATTCAGGCCTTCCCATATCTCCTATAGCTTCGTAATACGGAGGCTTAACACTTACACACAGCCAGCATCCTTCAGTTATATATCGGGATTAGTTTGGTTCAGTACCTGAAAGCTAGCATTTATGACTTTCCACATCCCACTCACGGGTGCAGCTATGTTATTTTTAGTAATGCTAGGGAACAAAGTTGAGGAAAGTGTTTCTTCAGTTACACTTACACTCACACTTTTGGTAAATTGCACGGGGCCCGGTGTACTCTGGATCTCTAGATTCTTTTTCAATAATCTTGTGTTGGGTCCGACAAGTCGGGGTGTTTCGGGTGGCCTTTCTTTCTTAATTAAAATGAGTCCTCCCCTGTCGGCCCCACTCTCGTAATATCTTACTCCCCATGTTTTTCCCATGATCCACCCGGGGTCATCTGGATTAGTTACATTCATCCATAGGAATGTGCAGCTCCCACCAACTAAAGGAGCACCTCTAATCCCTCGCTGCACCCTATATATCTTACAGCCCTTTGGACCAAATTGTACAGTAAGGTATTTATCTTTACCTGCCCCTAGATCCCATCCTGAAGCAATAGTCTCACAACCCCAATAAGCACAATAGTAATGAGCTGGGAAATTACAGTACCCTTTTCCCGGATTAGAAGCTGGACAGAAGTAGAAATCTGATTGATTATTACATGGGTGCACAGTTGTTATATTACAGAGGTCAGTCTTAAAACTAGGGGCACCAGCCGTGGTGATTTCTTGTATGATGGTGGTCTTGTACAATCGTATCAGGCTCCATTTGAAGGGTTGATGCGGGTGATGTTGCGTTGCCGCACAAGTTGCGAGCATTACAAGGATCCCTATGTACTGTAAGGGACGGCCGAGACCCATTTTCTTCTCTCCCCACTATTCACTCCTCTGCCTCGCTTGTCAGTTGGGTTGCAGCCAACTACGAGGTTTGGGTTCTTCTCAGCAGCAGTAGTGTTCTTCAGGGGTCTTTTATTATTAGGGTCTCTGCTTCCACCCACAGTACACAAAAATACCTATCGGGCTCGTCGTAGAGTGAGCTTTAGATCTCCAGCACCTGGAGCAACCTCCCACTTCTCATCACGAATGGGTCCTTTCACACAGCTGGCATGTGTCCATCCTTTTTCTGCAGTCCGTATTGCCATTTCTGTAGTGAGTAAAACAACATAGGGGCCTTCCCATTGTGGTGTTAATGAAGCCTCCTTCCATGTTTTGACTAAAACTTTATCACCTGGCTGTATGTTATGTATTGCCATGTCTAATGGAGGGCGCTGCGCAATTAAGCCCTTCCTCTGTAACTCCCTTCTCCGGTTCATTAGCTGTATTAAGTAAGGCTTGATTTGATCATCCTGCAAGCGAGGGTGATCGAGAGGTACCTCTAAATCATAAGGCATGCCATATAGCATTTCAAAGGGTGAGATTCCCAGATCTGTCCTGGGTTTAGTACATATATTTAGCAAGGCTAGTGGTAAGCATTTTATCCAAGAAGTCTTTGTTTCTAACATAAGCTTAGTAAGTTGCCTCTTAATTTCCCTATTCATTCGTTCTACTTTCCCCGAGCTTTGAGGATGTCAGGGAGTGTGATATTCCCACTTAATTCCCAGAGCCTTCATAGTGTCTCAGGACACTCTTGACACAAAATGTGGGCCTCGATCGGAATCAATTGTTTCTATTACCCCGTATCTGGGTATGATGTTTTCTAGTAATATCTTTACTACGGTTTGAGCTGTAGCCCTTGCCGTAGGGAATGCTTCAACAAAATTTGTGAGGTGGTCTACAATGACCAATAAGTATTTATGTCGTCCTGTTTTTGGGAGTTCGGTAAAGTCCAATTGAATCTTTGCAAAAGGCCGATGAGCCAATTCTCGTCCTCCCGGGACCCTTTTTCTCATGTGTTGAGCATTTACCCTTCGACAAGTTATGCAATCATTTATAATCCTTTTTGTTATATTATAAATTCCTACACACATATAATTTATGGCGAACTGATCCACCAACGCCTGAGTTCCCCAGTGCGTCTGTTCATGAAATCTCCGTAGCACCCTCATAGCTACTGATTTTGGTAATATTTCCCGTCCATCAGGCAGTACCCACTTTCCTTTATCATGTTCTCGAATCCCCATTTGTATCATCTTGTCCTTTTCTGCGGTAGTGAAACAGAGCAGGGGGGGGGAATGGGTTCACTTGACCACAGGGAGTTAGCCGGCCCGCACTTGTAGCAGTTTTTATAAGGCGGGCTCTCTTCCTCAGAACAATTGCATTCAATCCCATCAACTCCCCATTCACTCCAGCAATCATAGCACGGAAATTTGTTTAAATCCTCCCCCTTTCCACAGTTCGGGCAATCAGCCCTTTTTGTCACCTCATATTCACACGAGTGCTGCCCGTTTCGCTTCCTGCTCTGCCAAATTGTTTCCCCTAATTTGAGGGCTTGTACCACAGCAATGTCTTTTGGTTCCCTTACAGCCTGTAAGACTTGGGTAATTACCACAAATTGAGTTTTAAGTAACGCTTCCCCTGCCGGGGTTCCTGGATCCAAACCGCTATATAGTTGCAAACTTTTCCTTAGCCTCTCTAACCATTCCGTTGGGGTTTCATCTTTCTTTTGCTGTTCGTTAAAGGCTTTGTTTATATTTTGTCCTCTGGGGACTGATTCCCGTATCCCTTGAGTTATAATAATTCTCAGATCTTGCATGTGACCCCAGTGTACGGGATCCTGATTATTCCAATTTGGCGACTGCATTGGCCATTTAATATCTGCAGCCGGACCTTGCTGGTGCTGCTGGTCCCAAATTCGCATACCAGCGCGCCGAATCATTCCTCTTTCTTCTGATGTAAAGAGGATTCCCAGGATGGACTGTAATTCCTCCCAGGTATATATATTTGGACCCAGGAATTGATCTACCCGTTCTGCTACTCCCAGTGGGTCTTCCAACAAGTTTCCCATTTCTTTCTTAAAATCTCTAACATCCCCCGAATTAAGGGGGACAGCTACATATCCCATCCCTGGCTGGGGTCCTCCCATTGCTATTTCTCGCAACGGATACAATCCTTCTCCTAGGTCAGATTTTTGATTTCTTGCCCTACTTCTAGTTATTGGCCCTTGTACCTCATGATCTGACTCTGATTCTCCTGACATTGTTGGTTCGGAAAGTCCATTAAGGACAGGGGCCATTGGCGCGGGCGGTGGTACATAGGGCGGGGGCGATGTTAGGACTTCTAAGTCTCTCTTCTTCTTATCCCGCCCTCCTTTTTCTTTTAGTGGATATAAATGCATCCTTATATCTGAATTTATCCAGAGATGCGCATACTCGCTTTCCTCCAAACTAAAAGGTTCTTTAGAATTTACATAGGTGTTAAGAGCCTGACATACCCAATCCTCAAAGGAACCAAGTGGGGGCCAGAAAACACTGTCCCCTTTTATGGGCTTATTACCCTATACTTCAATACAGTAATGAATCATTTTAACTTTACTCTTTCCCCGCCTAGAAGGGGATTTATCCCAATGCTTAATCATTAAACCTAACGGACTATCGGGGGGAATAGAGGGTATTGCTGCACCGCTACGTCCCCCTCCCATGGAGTCAGAAGGCTTACTTTTCTTCTGCCCCATCTTCCGAAGCACCACACACACACACTCACGCACTCCCCCTTTTCGTGGCCCAGTCCCTCGCGGGATGTGGGAACCGCACTACAGAGGGGTCCGCACTCGCTTCGTCCGCGATTGGACGTCTCGTTCGTTGTGCTCCAGGATCACCAACCCCAACCGAATGGATCACCGGCCTATACTTACTCAATCCTGAGTCTTCATTCGGTCTTCGTGCACAAAGATTTCTTGGGGTTTTGCTGGCTTTATTTGCTTGTGCCTAATTTTGGGTTCGTCGGTGAAGGGCTTGAGCGGGATTTCCCGTTCCGTGGCCGCCGAAATCGGCGGGGCGCCTCCCCTGGAAGGGATTCCCAGTCAGTCCGCCTTCATCCGAGTCACGGCACCAAATTTGTTATAAGCGAGACCATACAAATATCTTGGTCTAGCAAAATATTCTATTAATCAAGTAAGCAGGCACAAGCAAAACAGCGCTGGGCGGCTGGGGAGTCTCCGCTCCGCCACAGCCCGCAACTCCCCTTTCCAGAGTCTCTGTTTTATAGCATTCAAATTCCGGCTTGTTGGGACTTGTTAAGTCGTCTGAGGCTGCGCAGTCCATTGCTGAGGAGGGGGTCGTTACTTCCTCTGGCGATCATGCGTTGTGCTCGTGTTCAGGTGGGGGGGAGTGAAGCGCGAAACAGGATGTCTTGTGGTGGGGTATTTCACAGGGTCTTTTGTTTTAACAAGGATGTTTACCCGACACCCCCCTTCCCCACTATCTACTTGCTTAATCCTCCCTCCACGACAAGGCCGTAAATTGCGAAACCTTATCTCCTTAGCTGATTATTTATTTTACAGACAATGAACAAATCCTCTGTAATTCATCACAAGATGAGGTGAGCAAAGCAGCCTGACTGACCTTGCCGTGTGTACACCCGTATCTCTGACACTGGGACTGTGGCCCAACATGTTGGGGGACATGGTATGCCATTTGAAAAAGTAGCAACAAATTGGTCCTCAGGTGTGGATGCATCGTGTGGATTTGCTGTGCTATGTGAGGGAAGTAATGTTTTTCGTGTTTCTCCTGAGCTAGCTCATTGAGATGAAATTGAAGCTTACTACCCACTTCTAAACACTCCCTGATTCTGCAACTATTTTCAGCACCCTCTTGGGTCCTCTTCAAGTACGTATCTAAATCAAACAATCTCTTACCTCTTTTTGTTCTCTTCCTCTGGCAGCGTTTTTGCTTGATGGCTCTCCCCCCTCAGCGCCAGCGTGCCTTCCTCACCTGTCTATTATCACAGATGGGGACAGTTCAGAGATCATCAATGAAGAGAAGAGGGAAAGCAGATCAAAGGGGTTGTGAGAGCTGCACATCTGCTGGTTAACTGTATTTCACATATGAAGCACAAAGACCTGGATTTTCCTTTTATCCCTTTTCTTCTTTTGATTCAGGAAATGAAACAGGGAAGAAAAGGCCACTTCTTCACATATCTTTGGGACAGTTGGTGACTTTCTCACTGGGCTGCTTACATGAGGGTTAGAGCTGCTATTCAAAAGGTTATCTAGAACACACTGTACTCCTGCTATACGCACCTTCTGCAGTGGATGTTCAGTCAAGCCTATGCCAGACAAACTCCATATGCTAAGATGTTTTTCCAAAGGCTATTTTAGCAGTGCGTGCTTTCTTTAGCTGCTGTAGTGCAATAAAGATGTACTGTGACTGAAGTTTGAGGTCATCAGTGCCACCTCTTCTTGCTTTTGTCAGTGGAGGGAGCTGATGTGTGCACTGAAATTGGGAAGGGAATACATTTTTTTGCATTTCTTATAAAGGGGAGAATCTTAATTTATGCCACTCATCTTTATTATTGCCTTTAAAAATGGAAGCACGTTGCTTAGTCTTGGGGTTTTTTTTTGGCATCCATGCTAAAAAGTAAACCAAGAAACCCGGAAATTAGGAGAGCTTGTAACTGCTACCTTTTTCTTTTTAAGATGGAAGACAGTTCTGAATTGGAGTTAGGAAAATCAATAGAAATCCATTTTAAAAATAAAGGGCAATAATTTTTTACTGTAGTATTTTTTTCATACTAAACTCTTATTTTTTAACAGCATAATGACTAAGATACACTTCTCCTTTAAAACTTAGAGTCCTTGGCTGCTGTAAGAATTGAGGTGCTAAGCTATCTGTGCTCGGTGTTTTTGCTTGCATGCCTTTTCTGCTGCATGTACAGCAGATTTCTTTAGTCTTAGTGCTTGATGTCTACAAATTGAGATGTCTGATGATGTGATGCAAGAAGTCTTAATGAAAGGTCAAGTCCTATATGGAGAAACTACTGGCTACGTTATACAAAGAAATGAGAGACTGTCCACAGACCCTATCCTGGGTAGGTTTCCTGTGCTAAACTCTCTTGCAGTTAGTAGAATAGCTCATCCAGCTGTGTGGCGGATGAAATTCTGAATGTCATTACTTAGATTGCTCAGAGAAATGCTGTAGATGCTGAAAATTCTGCCTGTCCAGGCTGTTGCAAGGCAACTACTTTCTGATGTACTTCCACTTTACTGCACCCTGTGCTTTCTGAATATAACAGATGTGATGTTGCTCCTGTTGTGTATGTAAGTACCCTCTGTACATGAAATCCCAGGTTAATCAAGTGGGGAGGGGGATAGGATCAATTTTTTTTTTGTGTAATTCATTATCTTAATTTCTGCAGGAGAGTTCCTGGACTACTTTTTCACAGTCTGTTAAATCACAGCTATTCTGTTAAATCTTTCTCATTTTTACCAGTTCACATTTACAGTGGTATAAATTCATTAATACTGCTATTATATATAGAAATTCAAAAGGTGCTTAATTGCCATTGAAGATATTCATATGCAAATGTTCCATATTTTTGAAGTGGTTGAAGTTCTGCTGAGGAAGTAGCTCAGCCCCTATTATACTATACAACAGATTTCTTTATATATAGATTTTTACTCTGAGAAGAGAGCAATACTTTGTTCCCCACTATGTACTGGCTGAAAATTGATTAAATACTGAAATGCAGTGCTAGCTTTGGATTGTCAAAATTAGACATTTTCAAATAAGGAATTAATAGCTCACAGTTTTTGTCTTGTTGGCATTGCCGTGTGGCCAGCGGTGCTGTCAGGCCTGTGGCTGCAGTCTCTGCCAGTTGTCTTTGTTTTGTTGCATGACTAGACATGCTTTTTCCATGTAACTTGGTGAGAGGTGAGCTTCTGTCGTGTGTTTCAATGTGTGAAGATATCTCTGCATTGTGGGTTCAATGCTGCAGGCCCCATGGCAATGGAGAGCTCTGCTTAAGAGAGTAATGCACTAGGTTTAAAGAGAGAAAAAAAACTTGGCATGATTAAATAGCTCTCTGTGGATAATGAGTTTGTATTCTTTTTTTTTAAAAAAAAAACTGGTGTAAACTGTGGAAGAGAACTTTTGTATTCTTCAAGTTCTTTAATGTTTACAGAATAAATACAACACAGCAGGAGGCACTGAATTTAAAAGGTATGACTTCTGGGCTGTTCAAGACTGGAAGTATAATTTTAGTTTTATTTCCTTCATTGAACCATTCTTTTTTTGGTTTCAGACTTGCCTTGCTAAGTCCGAGTAGCGCTGGGCTGACCTTTGAGCTATGCCCAGACAGGTGGCAGAATCTGCACGATTTAACTCAGTTTATAATCTTTAAGGATCTTTTGTTTTCCATCTATATGTTTGTTTTGAGATATATAGTATTGTGTTGTCAGTTGTTTCCATACATAGGATTACTTTGCTTTTAAGCTGCGTAGTTTGGGAGGGTGTATGTGTGTGGATATTCCAAAGATGGCAAAGAGTTAATATTTTTATAAGAAGAGAAAACTCTGAAATTGTCTTTGTACCATAAATGAATGGGTAGACATTCATTAACACAGGCTGAAAGCCCCCATCTGATGTGTAGCAAAAAAATCTCATTATGGGTCAGTTTTACAGGCTACTGAAAGTCTGTGAAAATTGGAATGACTGCAAGTAAAGCTATCAGTGTAAGTAGATGTGTCAGCTCTTGTAGGGGATGTGTTTGCAGATGTTCATACGAAGAATGCTAAATCCTTACCCTGACATGAATTTTTATAAACCTTTCTGCAAACATGATGAAACAAGTAAGGTAATACACTTGTTTCGGTATTCATCACATTTGGCTCAGCTAAAAATAGTGGTTTAAGGCAGTATTATAATACAACAGAGCATTAGATTATATGGGTGGGGAAATAACTTTTCCATCCCACGGAGTATGAGCTCTGAAAATTTTCCTGTTCAACAACAGAATGAAACTGGAGCCTTTCAAAGTCAGAGTGTGTTTACTTTGGTTTTTGTTTATTTTAAAATGCATTACTGATAAGGAGTGCAGAAACAGCACCAAAAATAGCCAGCAGTTGGGGCTCATGGAGTTGGGATGTTGGGCATTCAGATTTTAAGTTCCTACTCTGAATTTTGGAGTGTGTTAGGTATTCAGAATGGCAGTCTGACTGCTAGATTGTAAAGGTTAGCTTCAAAGTGTGATTATTTTTTTTTTTTTAAATCCTTATTGTCTCTCTGGATACTGCTGTTTGTGAGACAAACAGACCATATTTGTGGGTTATGTGCTTCTTTAAGCACTATGCGTGTTCATCCATAATGAATGCCTGCAGTTGCATGATGCACAAAGCTCAGCCTGTCATTTTGATGTGTTTCTCCAGTGGCTCACTATGTGCCCAGCAAGGCTTGGGAAGCTTTGCAGCTATGGTGTGAGAAAGGAGGGCAGAGAATAGCAACGGTGTGGCTTTAACTTCTAAGCAACTCCTGGGAAGAGTGCAGGTTGTAGAGGTTGTCAAAAAATGTCCCTTCTGCTCTGGAAAGTTTGATCAAATGTGAAAAAAGTATAAACTTCTTGGGAAGAGGAGAACATGCATACAAGATGTGATTACAATCTGAATAAATGCAAATAGTCAGAAAATAAAACATTTTATTGGAAATATTGTGATGGTTCTGTGTGCAAATAGTTCTTATGCTCTTTGCATCAGACTACGGTCAGAATATGCTTACCACCATGCCTTGTGCCTCCTCAATGTAGCTGTGAAATACAGCCTGTACGGGGATACTGGAACTTAAGTTACACTAATAGCTGTTGTCCTTGCTCTAATTTAGGAAGGACTAATTAATCAGATTAGATCTTTTGGATATCAATAAAATTCTGTTTTGCTGCCATGAAACACTAGGCCCAGTTGTTGCTGCCATTAGTTTTTATTTTTTAAAGCCTGAGAGCAAAGGTTACATAGTGCTCTAGGAGCCATCTGAGAGCAGGATGTAGGAGTAGGAAAGAGCACTACTGAAGCAGTAATAAGGAAAAAATCCAGCATGCAGGAGCAGTACGTCTGTTTATAGCGAAAGGATTATAACAAGTAAGGCATATGTGCTGCATGACTGAAGATCAATATGAATTCCATCTCCTTACAGGCATATTGATCTTGAACACGTACATCACTCGTAATCTCCCTGCTGTAACTGGCAAATGAAAGTATAAAAACCTAGGATGGCAGGACTGTGAGTTAGGAGATTAAAGAAGAAAAATGTAAAGAAATGCACACTTTTGATCCTTGGGATGTGAAAAGGACAAGGGCATCTGCTATTGTGACCAGGTTGACTGTAAAAGCTAAGTGACTCATTGATTTCATGCACCTACCCTGTAAAATATTTTGGTTTATATCATATAATCTTCCTTTCCATTAACCAGAACTGAATCACTTCATAAGCAGCTTGAGTTTAGTGTATCAGTCAAAGATTGATTGTGCCTAGAAACTGTGTGGAATACTAAGCTGTCTAGGTTTGGGAGGACTCTATTTATGAGTTTTTAAGAGTTGAGGAGATAGTAAGAAAAATACTGAAGGCATTTCTATAAATAAGTGGCTTTTTCTGGGTTTTCTGGGGTGGGTGTGGGGGGTTTTTTTGTTTGTTTTTTTAAGTGGCAATCAGTAAAGAGCAAAGGTGTGATATTCTTTTTAGTACTAGTCTTTCCACTTCAAAGAAGTTAGTAATACAAGTAGAAAGCATTGGCCTTGTATATATCAGTGTTATTCCATGGATAAAACCAAATGACATTTCTGATTTTTGAGTTGGTTGTGACTAATTGTGCAGTTCACATGGATGAATATAAGCAGGCAAGTACTTGTGGTGCAAAGGCAGGTACTTAATCTTTTGTAGAAAATAAGGAGATTTATTTTAGAGTTTAAAACCCTTTCCCAGACCAAGCAAACCTTGCCCCGAGAAATGGCTTTCCAAGACAAGCTCCAGATATGTTCACTGACTGTGTTAAGAGTGTATAGGAGGAAACAGTATGTTGTTGAGTGGGGACCCTAGTGCAGGACTTGTGTAGTATGCTTCATTCTACAGAGTCATCTGGAGAGGCTGGATCAATGGGACGAGGCCAATTGTATGAGGTTCAACAAGGCTCAGTGCTGGGTCAGGCACTTGGGTCACAACGACCCCAGGCAACACTACAGGCTTGGGGAAGAGTGGCTGGAAAGCTGCCTGGTGGAAAAGGACCTGGGGGTGTTGGTCAACAGCTGAGTATGAGCCATCAGTGTGCCCGGGTGGCTAAGAAGGCTAACATCATCCTGGCTTGTATCGGGAATAGTGTGGCCAGCAGGACAAGGGAAGTGATCATCCCCCTGTACTTGGTTCTGGTGAGGCTGCACCTCGAGTTCTGTGTTCAGTTTTGGGCCTCTCACTACAAGAAAGACATTGAGGTGCTGGAACATGTCCAAAGAGGGGCAATGAAGCTGGTGAAGGGTCTAGGGAACAAGTCTGATGAGCATCTGGGGGAGCTGGGGTTTTTTAGCCTAGAGAAAAGGAGGCTGAGGGGAGACCTTATCTCTCCTTACAACTACCTGAAAGGAGGTTGTAGCCAGGTGGGTGTTGGTCTCTTCTCCCATGTAACAAGCGATAGGACAAGAGCAAATGGCCTCAGGTTGCTCTAGAGGAGGTTTAGTTTGGATATTAGGAAAAAATTCTTCACCGAAAGGGTTGTCAATCATTGGAACAGGCTGCCCAGGGAAGTGGTTGAGTCACCATCCCTGGAGGTATTTAAAAGATGCGTAGATGTGGTGCTTTGGGACATGGTTCAATAGTGGACTTGGCAGTGCTAAGTTAATGGTTGGACTTGATGATCTTAAAGGTCTTTTCTAACCAAAATGATTCTATGATTCTATGATTATTTCTGTGCACAGAGTTACTCTATGTTGTGGTTGGACCCCAGCTGGCAATCAAGTACCATGCAGCTGCTTGCTCACTCCTTCCCCCCACCCCACAGTGGGATGGAAAAGAGAATCAAGAAGTAAAACTCACGGGTTGAGATAGAGCCAATTTAACAGGACAGCAAAGGAAGAGAAAATAATTATAATGACAAAAGAATACACAAAATGAGTGATACACAATGAAATTCCTCACCACCCACTGACCGATGCCAGCCCGTCCCTGAGTAGCGATCAGACCCCTAGACAGCTTCCCCCCAGTTATATACTGAACACGATGTCATATGGTATGGGATATCCCTTTGGCCAGTTTGGGTCACCTGTCCTGGCTGTTTTCCCTCTCAGCTTCTTGTGCACCCCCTCCCTCCTTGCTGGCAGGGCAGTATGAGAAGCTGAAAAGTCCTTGACTTGGTAAACATTGCCTAGAAAAAACAAAATAACAGTGTGTTATCAACACTGTTCTCATCCCAAATCCAAAACACAGCACTCTACTAGCTACTAGGAAGAAAATTAACTATTCTAGCCCAAACCAGGACACTGTATTATCCCCATTTCACAGAAGAGAGTCAGATGATGGGGTTATATCAGTGCAGTACTTAAAAAGAATGTGGTGGAGGCATATGCAATGACTGACATGTGGATGATGTTGGGAAGGGTCCACAGGTTGCTTTGAATAAGAAGTTTAGTGGTATTTCATATTGACATGGAGTCATATGTGTATGATTCCCATTGAGCAGCATGAGCAGGTCTAGCTGTGGTTCCCTCCCCCTGTATTTTCTTGGTGATGTCTACATCGGTCTCTGGAGAGAGTGTCTTTCTGTGTCAATTCATTGTTTTCTTGAAATTGAATTATTCAGTATGTGAACTTTACATTTGGGGAACTAGTCATACAAGGAGAAACAAGCTCACCTGAATATTCACCAAACAAACATACTGAGAGCAAAGCCTACCAGTTCTAAAAATTTCAAAGCTTGTGACTTTACTGTGAACTAGCTGATACTGTATGATGCTTGTGTAAACAGACACGGAAGATGAAATGTGAGCATTGTTCAAAGATTTAAAATTTAAATTTATATTGGTCTTGTCCCAGAGCTACCCAGGTTTTTGTGAAAAATTAAATATTGTTAGTAAAAAATGGGGGTTGGGATGTCAACCCTTCTGGCACGGAAAAAGGGAAGAGGGAAAGGAGAGGAGTTGGGCTTGCTGCTGTTGCTGCCACAAGTGGTAGGAGAGACAAGCGTGTGAAAGCATGCCAGCTGTGATGGCAGCAGTGTCCTCAGCTGCCTTGGCAGCCAGCCTGGCTTCCTGGAGGCAGGGCGCCGGTGAAATAGGCAGTGGGAACAAGGCTGAGCTGCTGCTTCTGGTAGTCTGCTGGCCTTGCCTACCTCTTGAGCTATTCCTCTGTTTCGTGTTCTAAATTGTCAAAGAAAGGGCCTTTATGATTAGAAGATATTTCTACTGACTGCCATCTTGAACATAAAGTCTGGCCAGCTTTTCAGGACTTCTGCATGGACCATGGCTGTAGCTGCCCTGCTTAAGTCCTGAGTCTCGTACAAGGTGGTGTTCTTTCACAGGCTTTGCTGAAAACTCCGTGTGAATGATTCGCTGCAAAATGCTGTTTAATGATTCTGCCAAGAACAAAAGGGAAGTTGAGAAAAGAGTTTAAAATGAGGGATGTCAGCAAGTATAACTCTCACCACACCTCTGCAATGTTTTGTGGTTTTTTTCTGTCTCTGTGGAGATGAAGATGTCTTTTGTTCAAGTCTCAACATTTCTTCCCAAACCAATGTCTAAGGAGATAACTGTAGGAACTTTTGAGTGTCAATTTATCCATAGTACTTGTGTACATTAATTCTCTCAATGCAGAGGTCACAATTATTAGTATTAGTTTTTATTTGTTTATGTTTGTAAAACAGCATTTTAACATCATTCATGAAGTACCTAGGTTAAGAAGCTTCTGACTTTTGTTGCTGTTATACAGATCTCATTTTGCATTCATTGCTCATATAGCAACATGACATTTTATTGGTAACTGATGTTCAGCATTGAGATTCTGTTTTATTTTGGGGATGGGGAGAAGGACAATCAGTTTTATTAAGCAGGGCTATTTCGGATTAAAATCTTCAACTCTGACACAAATGGTAAGTGACTATCAGTTTGCTTCACTGCAATTTAACCTTTCTAAGCTATTCTGAAATGAGAGTTTTAGATGAACTTTAAAAATGCGTTGTAATCTGCTGTTCGGTGCGAGCCTTAGACTAGTATCTTATCACCTGAAAATTTTCACCTGGCGAGTGGGGGATCAGAAATATGGCACTACCATTGCTTTCACTTATCATAATTAAGGATATAGCTAAACCAATTCCCACTACTTTTCTGCATGTGTGGCTGAACAAAATACACAGAAGTTCAAATGAATGTGTGAAACTAAGACTTCACTTCTCTATCAAGCCCTCTCTGTAATCTGTTGATTCATGAATAATGTACTTGGTGCAAAAAGAATGTATTCAAAACATGATTGATTTTGCAGTGAAAGACTTGCTTGATAAATTAATCGGTGAGCATTTTTGTGAAATGTTATTTCATCTGCAGTCATAATTTCATTAAGGAAGGTCAGTTAGCTAGCATTCTCATGACTTTTTGTGCTGAATTTCCTGTGGTCATCATACTTCTGTTCCCTTTTTTCTCCATAGTAAATTTATGGGGGGTTTTTTTGTATTTTTGTACTATTAATTACAATGCACGCTAGTCCCCAGAAGCATTACGTTAATATGCTCTTCACCAGTGCCCTCCCTCTCTTCTTTCAAGCTTTGTTTTCTATTGAAAGGTCAGTATAAAAAGAGCAATGGAGTGTACTATGAATACCCTGATAGAGTTCCTTGTTATTACTTGGGGAATAGGCAATAAGCTGGTCTGAGCAAAGTTGGATGTGCATCAATGGCAGGTCACCTTCTTGGAGTGTCTGCTGATGGTATGCTCTCTGTGTGGCAGGTAGGTGGTAGCTTGCCTTCAGCAAAGTGTCAGTTCTGAAAGAGCTGCTTCCAAAGTGCCTTGGCCATCACACGCCAGCTGCTCCTGGCCAGAGCAGTACTTCCTAAAGTGTTTGAAGATATGAGTCTGGCACATTCAGAGAGAAATAAAATGTGAAGCAAATACTCACCTGTGAATCAACATGTCACCTCGCCTAAGAAGAGAGCAGTGCATATTTTTTAATATTTAGCAATTCTTCACATAGAGGCAGTCGCAGCAGGAGGGACAATTGACTTGAATATACATATTTTTGGAAGAAGCTTTTTTCTTCCTTGTTGGCAGCCCTGTAATCGGGATGGTGCCATTTATGTGAAAGTAAGAAGCAGCAGGCATTTTCTAATTGGCTTATAGGTAACTGGAGTAGAAAACAATTAAACATGGACAGGTATAATAACAGCCATCTATCAAAACTAATGGCTCTGTAAGCTTGAGAGCTCTGAGTGTCCTGTTAGTCCCCTACTTGAATTAAACAAGGGCCATTGAAGAATTCTCTCAAGGCAGAGACTACTCTTTGAATATTTCTTAGTAAGATGTCAGTGAACTGCTTGTAATATAATGCATATCACCCCGCCGGCCATGACGTTTAATTTTTAGTGGTCAAAGTCAGGCTGTGTGCGCCATGGCTGTATCTGTAATGAAGATTGCTAACCTGCTGCTGGGAGGCTACAAGGACTGTGATGGAGCTGAAGGAGGTTATGGATTGTAGTGACCCACAAGAGCGACATGAGGCAACGCTGTGCTGCAGTGGACAGGAAAGTATAGGCTCCTGCCCCAGAAGGTGGAATCAGGCAGGCAGAGGAGGTGGGACTGACAGAGCAGCATGGAGGATGAAGAGGGGGCAGAGGAGACAGCCTGGGATGCTGACAGGGACTTCACTTGGACTAGAGGACAAATTCTGCCTCTGGAGCAAATCTGACTCCCGTGCCTCTCTTATGTGATCAGTGCAAGGACAGGAACCTTGCTCTGTTTACTAGCAGGCAGAACAATCCCTAGTTCTTGAAGTACGTGCTTCCTACTGGGAAGTTAATTTATTAGAATGCAGGAAAATAAGGTCAGTTGTTCAAAAACTGAGCAAGGAGACTTGCTTGCTGGTTTGCTTTCGTATTTGCCAATGAGATTAAAACATCTTTCAGACCCAGACAGAATCAAAACATATTAACTTAATTGGCATGTTATGTAGATTAATAAAGTCTAACGCTTGGAGGTTGTAAGTAAATTTAGAGTTTATTATGACTGTTAATCAGAATTAAAAAGTTATGAAGGAATTAAAAAGCTCTGAGGAAATTTCAATGCCATAAGGACTCCCCTACTCATATAGCCCTTTGGTTTAAACATACTGCCGATATATCAACTTGTCATAAAAATGTAAATGAGGACTGTATTGGTACTGCAGTATCCTTCTGGTATTAATTTCTTATAGGTTGTTGCTAGAAGACTCTCATTTGGACAGTGACTATGCCAGCAATAGGATGCCTTCATAGTTATCTGAGGTTGCTTCTGAGATCCTGAACTCATCCCTGTGTGTCTCAGAGCATAGAGAACAGTGACCAGAAGACCCTTGGGGTTGTTGCTTTGTTTCATTTTGTTTCTTAATTCACAGCATATTTTTTTAAAGATTCAGATAGACTGTAGCTGTTTTGAATTTGACACAGGGAGTTCAGTTATGGGCTGAGAAAATGATAAACCTTTCAGAGCTATAGGGGAAGACACCTTGTTTTTCAAGTCTGCTACATGGAGTACGGGTTTTTGTTGTGCTGAGATGTTCTGTTCGTGTCAAAATCTGCAGGACAAAGGGAATATTTAGCTTTGCTTTGCTCTTTGAGTAGGCTGTTAGAAGCCCATATTGAGGGCACAGGAGTCAAAAGCAGTTTTAGAAGTTTGATCATTAATATTTCAAAATACTCAACTTTTTTCAATTCCTTCTTTGATCTGCTAGCATATAAATTGCAGGATCAACTTTATTTGTGACTAATTCCACAAATTTTGGTGGAATTCTGCCCAAGGATAAATTATCCCTAGATGTTTAATTACATAATTTCTAAACAGAGGTGCTCTCTTAGCAAGCCTATAAAATCTGTTAAAAGCATTGCAGAGGTAAGTGATGCTTGTTGTTTTGTGCTGAAAGGGCAAAAGTAGTCTCTTTCAGTTCCTCATCCCTTGCCAGTTTTGTTCCTACTGTGTGTACAGTAAATTTCATAAAATATTAACCTATGGTAAATATTTAATACATAATTTATTTACATTATATAAGTTCACTCTCCAATATATGAAGTGCTTGAATAGATAGTTATATAAATATTTTAAAGTGACAAATATATAAATATTTAAATGGCCAATATAAATATTTTAAATGTAGTACAAGGGCCATATTCTCCCTTTTTTCCTTAGAGTTGAGTAGGTATAATTGCTGACAGCACTTTACTCTGCAATTTTGAAGTAACAACCTCAGCCAAAGTAATGTATGTTTTTACTCATTTCAGTAAACTTTAGATTAGGTCAGTAAATATAGTAAGTTTCAGTATTGGATAAGGACAAAAGTTATATTATGGTTTTATATATTTAATAGAATTTGGTGAGTATTAGGAAGAGACAGGGCAAGTATTAGCTTACATTTAAAAATGAATTAGTTTTAGCTGGATTCATTGAATTGTAAGGGCAACACAAGTGAAAAGACTCATTCATGAATGAATGAGTTTATTTTCACTAATAGGAAGTGGGAGGAAAGTTTTTTTTCAAATTTGGTAGAAATAATATTCGGGGGTTACCTCCTGCACCACAGTCAGCTCAGTTACATAGGAACATGGCATGAGTTTGTGTAATGCAGCTTGCCATCTCCAGCCACTCCTGCTGCAGAGGGGGGGAAATCCAGCTGATTGTCTTGGTTTGGGAGGACTGCAGGTATTTTCAAGGGGCAGTTCTCCACATAAGTATAGGATACACTTCACCTGCAGGCATGCAGAAGCTTGGTGAATTTTATCCTATTAAAGATGCTCATCAGTGTACCCCTGTGATAGAAATAGTATTTTTTTTTTCACTTTAGGTACAGAGTGGCAAATGTGCTGAATAATCTCTATTTTGGTTGTGTTAAAAGACTATGGCTCTGCTCGCTGCTTCCTGCTTTCTCAGTATACTGCTTTAACGTATAAGCTCTTGTGGCCAGTGGTAGGTTGCAAGCCACAGCTGAGTTATGTGCTGCCATGAAGGTCTTGAGTCCCTTGCAGTGTCGGAGGGAGATGGCTTTGCAGCTCAGGTACTACAGTGCAGCTTTGGAGGGCTGCCTGTCTTCCTTATATATAACCCAATAACTGCATCCCTGTGTCTTCTCTTCTATTTCTACTACAGATTTAAAATGTCTCCTACCTATAAGGGAGATTTTTTTTTTTTATTTATTCCTAATGACTGAGGATTTTAGATGATAGCAGAATATAAGGACTGAAGTGCATGTGTGGGTTTTTTGTTCTTAACGTGTTTTTGCTTTTTCTGAGTGCTGGGTTTTCTTGGTTTTTTTAAATCTTGCTAGTGCAAGAATAGGAAAAAATGCAATAACACCTGACACTTGTGAGTTTTTTAGGGTCTTGAGCTGCTTTTTAATTTGGAAGAGAAGTGAGGGATTTGACTAGTGATTTCACTTTTTGGAATGCTTAGTTTGTACTACTGCTTTTCTTAGCTAGGAAGAACTAGTGAGTGGCAAAGCCCTCAGCAGTTAAGTTTCTAAGACCAACTTTAATCCTTACTAAGACTTACTCTACTTCTATATTACTACCTAGGTGACACAGGGAGAAGCTGTAATACCGGCTATTTCCTACCATGCCAAGCTCAGATTTGTCAGTGCTGCCTTTCTTAAAATTTGCCCATAGTAAAATAAAATTTATAATATTAAACCTGTTCCATTGAACAAAAAATGTTGCCACTATTGAAAATATGGCCAGATCAATCTTCCAGCTTGTATTTTTCTATGCAATTAACCCTGCAGGCTATTGGTGAAGGTGAGTACCATTATGAATTGTAAAAATTACAAGGAGACATTAAATGCTAAATTTGAAAAACTAGGGTAAAAAATATTATGTGCAAAGGGATATGAGACTTAAAAAGAAATGGGGCACGCTTCATTTGGTCAGCCTGTCGTTGGTTGATGAAACTTGTCAAAACAAGCAAAAGTCCAGTAGAAATTCTGGGATGCTCAACAGTTTGAACACTTTAGCAGTTGCACCTCAAATAGGTATATTACTGAAAGAAGAGGAAGTGATCAATGCATTTGTAAATAAGACTGGACAGCTGGTCCATCATTTCCTAGAGGAAACAGCAAATGGTGTTTGGAGAACTTGAGAAGGTGAGAAACACAACAATAGGGGTTTCTATAAGCCCTATCATTTGTGGTGGTTGAATTATTTTTCTTTCCTCCTGTGGTGGGTTGACCCTGGCTGGGGGCCAGGTGCCCACCAGAGCCGCTCTCTCACTCCCCTCGTTCACTAGACAGGGGAGAAGAAGTATAACGAAAAGCTTGTCGGTTGAGATAAGGACAGGGAGAGATGACTCACTAATGATTGTCACAAGCAAACCAGACTGAACTTAAAGAGGAAATTAATCTAATTTATCACTAAGCAAAACAGAGTAGAGGAATGAGAAATAAAACCAAATCTTAAAACACCTCCCCCCACCCCTCCCATCTTCCCGGGCTCAACTTCACTCCCGGCTTCAACCTTCCCCCCCCCCAGCAGCACAGGGGGACGGGGAATGGGGGTTACGGTCAGTTCATCACACGGTGTTTCTGCCGCTTCTTCATCCTCAGGGGGAGGACTCCTCACACTCTTCCCCTACTCCAGCATGGGGTGCCTCTCACGAGAGACAGTCCTTCACAAACTTCTCCAACGTGAGTCCTTCCCATGGGCTACAGTTCTTCATGAACTGCTCCAGCATGGGTCTCTTTCACAGGGTGCAGACTTCAGGAACAGACTGCTCCAGCGTGGGTCCTCCACAGGTCCTGCCAGGAGCTTGCTCCAGTGTGGGCTTCCCACAGGGTCACAGCCTCCTTCAGGTGCCTCCACCTGCTCTGGCGTGGGGTCCTCCACGGACTACAGGTGGAATCTCTACACCCCCTCACCCTTCCTCCATGGGTTGCAGGGGGACAGCCTGCTTCACCATGGTCTTCACCACGGGCTGCAGGGGGATCTCTGCTCCGGCGCCTGGAGCACCTCCTCCCCCTCCATCTGCACTGACCTTGGTGTCTGCAGAGTTTCTTACATCTTCTCACTCCTCTCTCCGGCTGCAAAAGCTCTCTCTCTCTAAGTGTTTTTTTTCCTTCTTAAATATGTTATCACAGAGGCGCTGATTGGCTTGGCCTTAGCCAGCGGCGGGTCCATCTTGGAGCCAGCTGGCATTGGCTCTGTCAGACAGAGGGGAAGCTTCTAGCAGCTTCTCACGGAAGCCACCCCTGTAGCTCCCCCGCTACCAAAACCTTGCCATGCAAACCCAACACACACCTTTTCCCATTTTAATGAAAGATTCTTTTACAAATAATTTGTTATAGAAAGAATCAAGTAATTATTAGTCTGGGACTAATTTGAGTCACTGTTATATAAGCTGTCAAACAGTTGAAAATTGGGATGGTTCTGCTTGACTTCTTAAAAGAGGTCCCTTATTAACAAGTCTACCTTCCTGTTAACTGTCCAAGAGCAACACATATCAGCCCTGAATAACTTATGTTGTAATTTCTAATTTTAAATAAATCTAGGTCATTCAGCTCTTAAAAAAAAAAAGACACAGAAGGTAACAAAGTTTATCATCAGATGAGAGGACATATTTGTTTTTGTGGCATGAAAATACTTTTTCAAATATATTATGCTGAGTTTTGATTGCTTTTGTTTAAGCAGAGGCAAAACAAAGCACAAAGTCAAACTTCCCTACTTTGAACTGTACTAGGCAGCTTTTGTGAACATCTCAACATTTGCTGAAAGAAAACTTTATTTTGTGACAATTTATTGCATGATAAGAATGGCCTATCTGGCAGAAGAATTATCAGATTTACAGCTGAATCTTACAGATGCTTCCATCGAAACTTTGTTGGTACTCTGGTTACTTTCATAGTGCAAATGTGTTATAAAATACGTTTTGATTGGAGTACTGCTGTGTGGATGGTGATCAGTATGTATGTAGTCAAGAAGGACTTGTGCAGCCAGACAATCTCAATGGTCTACAAACAGGACAATCTGGATTGCCTACTGTATGGAAGGAAGCTGTGCCACATTTGATGTTTTCCTTGGTGATGAAAAACCAAATGCACTTATTTAAGGTCAAATTAGACAACATGTGAACTATTATGTTGAAACATTTGATCTTCTGAGCAGTTTGGCCTGGATCTCCTGTAGTGTGGTATGTGCTGGTGAATGTTCATACAGGAGAAACCTAAATGCTAAAATTGCTTCGGGGTAGTTTGGGATTGATATGCATCAGGTTATGAGTAGCCAAATCCCAGACTAAAGTTTGGTTGTTTCAGTACCAAGACAGGTATATCTAAAAGTGGCAACAAATTGGTTTGGTGCAATTATGACAACGGTGCGCATATGGGATATACACCATATATGAATGTTAGTGTTTTTGAACTTCTTCATGTGGACACTTTATGATGGACCGAAGAAGTTTGAATGATTATTTTGTTCTATTTGTATTCCAGAATAGAATTGGAAAAGGAGTGTGTCGCATAAAAGGGTATGGGTCTGATGGCTGAGGGAGGCCCTCCCATTGAGTCATGAGGTTCAGAAAGGACCCCCTTGCTTTCTAAACTCCTTCTCAGACAGGAGCCTAGGTGTGGCTAGGTCGTCTTAGTCACAGACTTGGTCAATGGTTTTTGTCTACAGGATTATGTGTGTAGCCACATATCAGAGTCAATGCTTGCCTGTCAGAGCCCCCTAAAGGACTTTGAGGCAGTTTTGCAAAGCTGAAACAGATAGGTAACTTATTAAAGTGACAGATGTAAAGAGTTCAGAATTGCCCTTGATAAATACGCTTAACTGTAGTAGTGCTAATATATCATTATAATACCAGCAAAATGCTATCCCAGTATTCTTCACCAAAAGGTGAAGGAGCAATGCTTACCAAGAAGGCATCCCTGTCTTGGGTAGAGGAGAAGGAGCGCAGCCCATCGACTACCTCTTCCGGGTCTTCAATCTCTTCTCCCCCCCCGGGGGTATTTTCCTCAGTATCCTTTATGCCCTAACCTTAGCTGTTCCCCTCCCTGAGGTGACATTTAACATGATTTGGGTGGAGAGTAGAGTACTATAGCCATATATGTTTAGCATGTACTTCTTTTAGCTTATTATCATACTTAGGGGTGTCAACTTTTATATTCATTTCACAGATAATCAAGCAAAAGGTTTCACTCTGGGCACTGTGGCCTTCAACATTCTGCATAGAAACTATTTATCTGTTTATTCTTCATTCTTTAGCCAAAACAAGACCGTCTTGCTGCCATAAGACTCCCTCCTTCAGCTGTTTCTCGTGCCAACTTTGCGGATCTCCATCCACAATGTTTGTATAAGAGATAAGTGGACACCAGTGTCTTTAACCTCTTATGTGCAATTCTCACAGAGTGGTAAGGGAGAACAATTAAGTTAGATCCTAAAATGTAACATGGTCGGGTCAAGCTGAATCAAGCTTACTGCACAAATTTATACTCTTCTGTTTGCAAATTGTACGCAAGTCATGTAGCGTACACTTGAATGTGAATCAGTGGAAATGACCTGCTAACTGCACTAGTAAGTAACAGTTGTTCATAACAGTTCATTGCAAATATTCAGTATTCAGAACATAAAGATGAATTGCTTAATTTTGGTAGAGGCTTTTATTCCCCATTTGAGTAAGCAAAAGTGCTTATATGTCATAGCAGGGTCCTAGTTTGAATTCTTAGCTGCATAAGACACTTTGAATCTTTCTTTTTTCCTTGAGGTTTGCTTCCATGTGCTTAGAATTTATTTTTATAGCTTTTCTGACCACAAAATGAATGGACTGGAAAATTCATAGCTAGTGAAAATTAGACACAACACCAAATGTAGTTAGGTTGGTTTTGGTCTTAGGCACAAACACTTGTTTTTAATAGTCCAGGAGCCATAATAAAGTGGTTTGGAGGTAGAAAAAGTTTAATACAGTATAGTTCATAAGATTTCCTCCCTGTGAATTAGATGTGTGAACTTTTAAAGTGGTTTGCTCCATCTGTCATTTATGTTCTCAATGATCCCAGTCCTTGTAGCAGGTCAGCTTCTCTTGCAAATTGTAGATTGGGATGTGGGGGAGTTGGTTTTTAGTCTATACAGTTATCCTTGGCTTATTTAGGCTTCAGTCAAGTATAGTTACAGTTTAATATATAATCTGTCCTCTGGCTTAGTTAGAAAGATGCAGTTTAGAGCATGCTTTTGGTTTTTTGTTTTGTTTTTTTTTTTTTTTAAAAAAAAGGTGCTTTTACCTCTGTCTTTACTGGCTTTTTAGTGGTAGAATGCTCTCTGTACCCTGTTTAAAAGGATTGTTTCAGTAAAGCAGCAAGAACCATATTTAATATACAGGCCTTCCCAGACTCCCGAGTTTTTTCTTTATTATTTGTGAGACGAACCCAAGTAACACAACAGTAACAATTGCAGGACCTCCTCTTGGAGACATAAATTTATAATGGATGGGAATTTGAGTGAAGTTCACATATGAACAGTGTATTATGCAACGCTGGCCTGAATTCACTGGCTCTATTATGTTTGGACTCCTTCCAATCCAAAGCATGATAGAAATGCCTTTCTCTTCCTACCCCTCTCTTTTTTTAGTTGGATACTCTTTGATTCTGCAGATGTTAATTCTATGGTGAAGACAACTAGGCTGCCCCAGGTTATTACTCTATTATGCAAGAGAGTGAAGGATATAAACTACTTTTTGAGGAGGAGGAAGGGAAGCAAGATGAGAAAGTTAATAGATGTCGATGTAATTCATCAGATCTGGAGAGATGCTTTTTAATTACAGCTGGTTTGACTGGAGTTTGTTGAAGCTGATTACTTTTTTCCTCTTGAGTATTAGTATTCTTTTTATTTGTAAGTTAAACAGACTACACCTCATCATTTTGAACCTGCCTCAGTTGTAGCAGATCCCACAAAGGAAATGTAATAGCCTCCACTTAGTGAGATGGTGCCAAGCACATGTTGTGCAGTAGTCTCCACAGGGATTATCCAGATGCTTAAACTTTAACACATGCCTAAATATCAAATTAAGCCCACTTAGAATTAGGCTTCAAATTAGCCTGAGAGCATATCAGTGTAAAAAACTGTTTTCCTCAGCCAGAGAAGTATTTCAAGTTCAAACAGAAGCAGTTTCACAAGAGATGACAAGCATTTCTTGGATTACCGTTAAGACTACCAAGTGTTGTCCTTTGAGCAAAGATGCACTTTTTAAATCCAGATTCTACATAGATTTTATTGCATGGTTTAATCTGTTAGGATAAGGGATATATGCCTGTACTCACAGGCAAATATTGGAAAATCTTGTTTGCGTTTGGGAATGTTTGTGAGACCTTGTTTGTTTTAGCATAAGATGTAGGCTAGCTGATTCTCTTTAGATTTCTACAAGGTAAACAAAAACACTTTCTCTTTGTCCTCTAGTGAAAGACCAGATAGTTGAGCAGCATGCAATATAAACTAAACCTGTACCTTCAGTGCAGACTTAGAAGTACTTTAAATGGAAAAAGAGTAAGTAAAAATTGAGACAGTGTCTTTACTGTGGTGGAGCTTCATGTTTTTAGCCAGTCCAAAATATCTGTCAAATAACACAGTCCAGTCAAATTGCTCTCATTGTTAGATTGCTGCTCTACAGAGGTTTATGTTCAGAGGTTGAAGTTGTGGTTATCATTTAGAAATGAAGTCCAATTTATTGCCAAGTGCTTCACAGTCCTTTGGGAAAAGGTCTTTGTTGTACCACTTACCCAAAGTAGTATATGTATGTGCTTTAGGGATGGATGTTGTGGTGTTGATAATAAGACAATAAAAACTGCTTGAGGGAATCAAACCACAGAAAAATTATGCTCTCTTGGAAACAGCTAGATGAGATAACTTCAGATTTCTCTTAGGTGATTCCTGTAAAAACTGGTTATTCTTCTTTGCTTCAGAGAAAGCTATCAATAAATTTTTGCAGCAAAATGAAAGAATGAAGAAAACACAACCTGTAGTCAGATCTGCTGCCATGGAACTTCAGGAAAGCAGAGCAGTGCATCAGATAAGTGTCACTGCGCCAGTGCTGCAAAGATGTCTGTAGACTTCTCACAGAATTTGAAGCACTGCCAGCATCTTCAAAGTGGAAGCAATTAGCAAACACAGTATAAAAGAGAGAGCAACAAGCCTTTGTTGATAAATTTATATAGCATTTTGTTGAATTTATATATGTTATGTACTGCGGTTACCTTAAAGGGAGGGAATAAAATTGCATTTCTAAAAATATTTTTCTAACAGGGAAAGGAGAAAGAGAAGCTATTTCAGCAAGGATTCCCTCTTGAATTTGCTTCTTGGTCATGTATTATTGTCAGGGTGGTTGTGTAGGGGCTGATTCCTGAAAGCTCCTGGGAGAATAAAGGCAACTGCGGCAAAGGCTGAGTTTCCCCACACAAAAATTTTTCCTCAGCAAAAGGACTGCTGGTGAAGCCGCACAGTTGAAGGCTTTTGAGTCTCTTTGCTCTCTCCCTCCTCCCACGCTACAGAAGGAGCATGCAGCACAAAATAACTTTATGGAAAGATTTGGTTTAATTTTCAAAGTGAATCACTCTTGGTGGTTTTGGCAAAGGTGAGGAACTGGGAGAATACATATGATCTATGACCTCGACACATGCAGTGATGAAGTAGATGAAGACCTTGATGTAGTGTCATAGGTGAGCAGCCCTGGTACTTCCATCACATGTAAGGTCTTTTCTTTGTGGTTCATCATTCTCTCCTGGTAGCTATGTTCTGCTTTTTCAACTGTGGACTGCAAGACTCAGGTACAATTTTCTTTGGATTTTGCTCTTTTCCATGATCTTGGAAGCAGTATTTGATGCTGCTGCTATTTAATTAATGCCTTTGAAAAATGGTTTGTTTACAAGAGAAGACTTAGTGTGGAGAAGGTGGGTTTGGTTCTTGCCAATGGCTGTGTCTTTGATGTATGTTCACCTCCTCAGACTAGCTGAGAATAATACAAGAAAATAAGTGTGTACTTGCCTTCTACCTGAAGTACATGTGGTCCTACGTCATTATTGACCTAGGATCAAATAAGTCTGCCCTACTATGCTATACTGCAAGGCTACGATATATGGATACTATGGTATACCACAAGACAGAATTCTGAGTAAATTTTTTTGTTGTATAAATTACAATGATGTGCCATGCATGCTTAACATTGAGCTCCTCTCAGGAACTCCTCTGGTACTCTAACCTCCACATACTCCAGAAAACTTCAAGGCATTGACTAAATTATAGCTTCTTGTTTTCCCACCGTAACAAAATACCTTCTTGCTTTTTCTGATGCCTGATCTCTCCTTTGAATGTCTGATAGTAACCCATGAGAGACTTGAAGGGAATTAACAGGAATAGGAGAGAAGGAAAGAAGATGCCAACTGAGACCAGACACACTGTGGCTCCTTTGGCCACTATTTGCATGTTTTTCTTTCTAGTGTATCTTTGTGCAGATTCTGCTGCCACCTGAAGTGAAAGCCAACTTCACATGCCATCGTTCACGGCAAATGAGACGTGTATTTTTCAGTAGTTTCAGGAGATTGACTGGACCTGATTGCAGACTAGAAAGAAAAGGAGGGAGAAGATGCATCAACTTAACAGAGAATCCTCAGAGGGAGCATGATGTATATTTGTGTTGGTTGGAAGAACAGTTCTGTTCTGCTCACAGATCCTCAAGGGATTTTTCTCACTCTTGTGCTATATAAGGACTGAGAAACCAGGATGCAATATTGCCTAGTATAGTGTAAGAGGAGTAGAACTGTACTTGCTTAGTCTGGCATGCATCTTATAGCAATGTGAATGTAGTGCTAATTACCAGTCCCTTTAGGGTCATATTAGTCCTGGAATTGCAAACATTTTTATTAATATTGAATTTAGTTAACACCCTTTGTAGAGATAGGCATGGAAAGGAAACATTGTAATGTCAGTAGCAAAAGATAAAAACAGTTTTATTGATCATGGGACAGACCAAATCATCTCTGCTGGATTTGTGAATTCAAGTGGAAAAGATGCTCTGAATAACAATTACACCTGGGAGTTCTTCCTCTCTAAGAGGTCTGGTTTTAGGAGGAAATGATTGTGTTTTACAACTGAGTGCAGACCTAGTAGAATAAAATACAACAAAAAACCCCATAACCTTGTATAAAGACTAGATAATGCAAGCTATAGTCTTACTGACAGTTTGGGGTATCTATGTGTAGATCCAGAAACTTATGTATTAAGAGGAGGAACTCTATGTGCCTGGAAGTACCCTTTTCTGCGATACAAGCAGGTGTGTAGGACAGGTGTTGCTAGTACAGGCATACTGGCATAATTGTCTTGTAATGTGTATGCACAAGATATTGGCATAAAGACTTTTTCTGCTTAGAAGTTGGGTCTCCTCTTCATAAGGTAAAAGTGAAGCCAAAGGCATCTGGTGAAGTGTCTATATTCAGGGGTTTCCCTGTATGGCTGCCAGCAGCCATGGGATTGCCTACCTGCATGCCTTGCTTCCCCTTCCCCCTCTAAGCTCATCCTCAACAACAGGTACGTTGGCATAGATTTGCAGTATAGGTTGTTTGTAACTGGTCTTTACCTTCCTACTGTTTTTATTTCTATCACAGGTGGAAATTTGTGAGGAAAAATGGCATAGGAACAGCAATAGATAGCTGACTGTAACTTACTTCCTATCAATAAGAAATTATTGCATGGATTATTGTACTTTTGCGAAAAGTTGTTAATTTTATATGACTGGGGCTTGACTGCTAGTTATAAAGTGCATGTAATGTATTTATACCTTTTTGGTTGGGTGAATCTTCTTCAACAGGTTATGGAGAAACTCACCTTCACCTAAAGTGTAGGTAGGCATCTAACCTGGTTAAGATGAAATCATATACTATCTTTTAATACAGCTGGTCTGTAAAGAACAATGACTTACTTGGAGGAGGGAGGGGGAATAATCCAGCTCACCTGTTTCTTTTGCTGTTCCATGTTCCTGAGAAGTTCAGTTGTGAGGACTTTGTGGGATTGTATTCAACTGTGGCTGGAAAGCCTGAAGGGTCAAAGTTAGTTACAGGGGAAGAGGCATGACAAGAAAGTTTTTGGGTGAAGACGTGCTTTCCATGAGCTTGCAGAGGGACCCCAAAGTGGGACAAGTTGCTCTTTATGCCCTGACCCCATCCCATACTCAGAGACCAAGACCAATTCTTCACAAGAATTTGGTTCTGAGTGGACTGAACTGTGACACTCTTGTTTTCTTTTTGATCCCTGTGTTACCTCTCATTATTCTTTAGCACTCATTTGCTGTTACTCCTGTGCTGCTTTGAAGCCTAACAGTTATCCCTTCTGGTGCCTTAGATTCCTCAGAGAATCATCAGATACAGTAACAATAAACAAACTATTTGTGGGAGAGCTTGTCTTGTCTTGTTTATGTACATAATCAGTTGCTATACAGAGGGCATTTAAAATCAGTGGGGCTAAGTGCTTTGTAGAATGGTGACGTGGTTTAGCCCCAGCCGGTAGCTGGGTGCCACGCACCACTCACTCACCCCTCCCCCGGCAGGCTGGGGAGGAGAATGGAAAAACAACGGCAAAGCCTCGAGGGTTGGGATAAGGGCAGTTTACTGGGACAGCAAGGGAGAGGGAAACAATCAACAACAGTACTGATAACAGATATTCACAATGGGTGATAACAAAGAACAATTTACCGATCCGACAACCGACCCACTGACACTCAACCCGTCCCGGAGCCACACCGAACCCTCCCCTGCCCGACTAGCCCCCTTTTATGGTGAGCATGACGTCACATGGTATGGAATAGCCCCCGGCCAGCTTGGCTCACCTGTCCTGGCTCTTTGTGAAATTAACTCTATCCTTGCCAGAACCAGGACATTATCCACCCCTTATTCCATACCATCTACGTCATGCCCAGATTATTTCACAGATCTCATTCCCTTAACTCTATGGGCTATCGCTCTAAAATGCCTGTCAAGTTCATTTAGTCCATGGCTTTTGGGTTCCATCTGCCATTACAGTCTCTCAGAGCAGGAGCAATGGTGTGTGCTACTGGATTGTTGCACGCTACATCCAGAGTTTTCACGGCTGGTGTATCTGGTATGGTCCATGATCACAGTCTGGATGTCAAAGATGTGATTTTTAATGAAGTTCCTGGGCACCAGCTGAAGTCAGTTCTAGTTCCATCATCATGGCACTTTGTTCGGTTTCAAAGTCCATCCTTCATTAGTTTTGGGTGATTCTTATGGTCATACCATTGATACAGTATATAGCTATTAATATCATACAATTTGATTTATTGGCTATTTTCACCTAAAATCAAATCCCCTTGGGGTACACACCGGACTTCCCCATCTTTTCTCATCACCCACCAAGTGCACCCTGGTCCCTGAGCAAAAGCAATCCCACAGATGGGCTTGCCTTTGCCTGAAGCGGAGATAACCCAAACTGTTTTACCCAACATATTTTTCATGCGCACTACAGGAACTTTATCCCCTTCTACTGGGCGTGGAAATTTTGATTGGGCAGGGCCAGCTGGATTGGCAGATCCCCTAGTGTTAGCTGACCAGGTAGCCTTTGCTAAATGTGTGTCCCAGTGTTTGAGGGTCCCACCACCCATTGCTCTCAGGGTAGTTTTTAGCAGTCCATTGTACCTTTCAATTTTCCCAGAGGCTGGTGCATGGTAGGGGATGTGATACACCCACTCAATACCATGCTCTTTGGCCCAGGTGTCTATGAGGTTGTTCCGAAAATGAGTCCCATTGTCTGACTCAATTCTCTCTGGGGTGCCATGTCGCCACAGGACTTGCTTTTCAAGACCCAGGATGGTGTTCCGGGCAGTGGCATGGGGCACAGGATATGTTTCCAGCCATCCAGTGGTTGCTTCCACCATTGTAAGAACATAACGCTTGCCTTGGCGGGTTTGTGGGAGCGTGATGTAGTCAATTTGCCATGCTTCCCCATATTTATATTTCAACCATCGGCTTCCGTACCACAGAGGCTTTACCTGCTTGGCTTGCTTGATGGCGGCGCACGTTTCACATTGATGGATGACCTGTGAGATGGCGTCCATGCTCAAGTCCACCCCTCGATCACGGGCCCATCTATATGTCGCATCTCTTCCTTGATGGCCTGAGGTGTCATGGGCCCACCGAGCTGTGAACAATTCACCCTTACGCTGCCAGTCCAAATCCACCTGAGCCACTTCAATCTTGGCAGCCTGATCCACCTGCTGGTTGTTCTGATGTTCCTCTGTGGCCCAACTCTTGGGTACGTGGTCATCTACATGACGTACCTTTACAACTAGCTTCTCTAGCCAGGCAGCAATATCTTGCCACAATGGGGCAGCCCAGATGGGTTTGCCTCTGTGCTACCAGTTGCTCCACTGCCACTGCTGTAACCACCCCCACAGGGCATTGGCCACCATCCATGAGTCAGTATAGAGGTACAGTGTTGGCCACTTTTCTCTTTCAGCAATATCTAAAGCCAGCTGGATGGCTTTCACCTCTGCAAACTGGCTCGATTCACCTTGTCCTTCAGCAGCTTCTGCAACTCGCTGTGTAGGACTCCATACAGCAGCCTTCCACCTTCGATGCTTTCCCACGATGCGGCAGGACCCATCAGTGAAGAGGGCATATGGTTTCTCATCTTCTGTTAGTTTATTATACGGTGGGGCTTCTTCAGCACGTGTCACCTCCTCCTCTGGCGACATTCCGAAATCTTTCCCTTCTGGCCAGTCTGTGATCACTTCCAGAATTCCTGGACGACTGGGGCTTCCTATTCGAGCCCGCTGTGTAATCAGTGCAACCCACTTACTCCACGTAGCATCGGTTGCACAATGTGTAGAAGGGGCCCTCTCTTTGAACATCCAGCCCAGCACTGGCAGTTGGGGTGCCAAGAGGAGCTGTGCTTCAGTGCCAGTCACCTCTGAAGCAGCTCGAACCCCTTCATAGGCTGCCAATATCTCCTTTTCTGTTGGAGTGTAGCGGGCCTCAGATCCTCTGTATCCCCAACTCCAAAACCCCAGGGGTCAACCTCGAGTCTCCCCTGGTGCTTTCTGCCAGAGACTCCAGGTAGGGCCATTCTCCCCGGCTGCGGTGTACAACACATTTTTTACATCTGGTCCTGCCCGGACTGGCCCAAGAGCTACGGCATGAACTATTTCCTGTTTAATTTGTTCAAAAGCTTGTCGTTGCTCAGGGCCCCATTTAAAATCATTCTTCTTCCGGGTTACGTGGTAGAGAGGGCTTACTATTAGACTGTAATTCGGAATGTGCATTCTCCAGAAACCCACAACACCTAAGAAGGCCTGTGTCTCCTTTTTGTTGGTTGGTGGAGACATGGCTGTTATTTTGTTGATAATATCCATTGGGATCTGACACCGCCCATCATGCCACCTTATTCCTAAAAACTGGATTTCCTGCGCAGGCCCCTTGACCTTACTTCATTTTATGGCAAAGCCAGCCTGCAGCAGGATTTGGATTATTTTCTTCCCTTTCTCAGAAACTTCCTCTGCTGAGTTGCCCCATACAATGATGTCATCAATGTATTGCAGGTGCTCTGGGGCTTCACCCTTTTCTAGTGCAGTCTGGATCAGTCCATGGCAAATGGTGGGGCTGTGTTTCCACCCCTGGGGCAGTCGATTCCAGGTGTACTGGACGCCCCTCCAAGTGAAGGCAAACTGTGGCCTGCACTCTGCTGCCAAAGGGATCGAGAAAAATGCATTAGCTGTATCAATTGTGGCATACCATTTGGCTGCCTCTGACTCCAGTTCATATTGAAGCTCCAGCATGTCTGGCACAGCAGCACTCATTGGCGGTGTGACTTCATTCAGGCCACGATAGTCTACTGTCAGCCTCCACTCTCCATTGGACTTCCGCACTGGCCATATGGGACTGTTAAAGGGTGAGCGGGTTCTGCTGATCACTCCCTGACCCTCCAGTTGACGAATTAGCTCGTGGATGGGAACCAGGGAGTCTCTGTTGGTGCGGTATTGCCGCCGGTGCACAGTTGTGGTAGCAATCGGCACCTGTTGCTCTTCAACCCTCAGCAACCCTACAACAGAAGGTTCCTCCGAGAGACCGGGCAAACTAGACAATGGTTCAATTTCCTCCGCTTCCAAGGCAGCTATTCCAAAAGCCCACCAGTAGCCTTTTGGATCTTTGAAATACCCTTTCCAGAGGTAGTCTATGCCCAGGATGCACGGAGCCTCTGGCCCAGTCACAATGGGGTGCTTTTGCCACTCATTCCCAGTTAGACTTACTTCAGCCTCCAACAGAGTCAACTGTTGGGATCCCCCCGTCACACCAGAAATAGATATCGGTTCCACCCCTTCATAGTTTGATGGCAGTAAGGTACACTGTGCACCAGTGTCCACTAGGGCTTTGTACTCCTGTGGGTCCGATGTGCCAGGCCATCGGATCCACACAGTCCAATAAACCCTATTGTCCCTTTCCTCCACCTGGCTGGAGGCAGGGCCCCTCTAATCCTGCTCATCATAGTCACTATTCACCTCTTGCAAAAAGGACTTAGAAGTCCCTTCAAGAGGATCATAAGTACGATCGGGCCTTCCACTTGGTCTGGGGGGCTGCCTGGTGGAAACTGGAGCGGCATTCTTTCTGGAAGAGTCCCTTTTTACAGCTGTCTTGCCTTGTAGCTCATGTACTCGTGCCCGCAGGGTTGAGGTAGGCTTCCCATCCCATTTCCTCATGTCTTCTCCGTGGTCACACAGATAAAACCACAGGATATCTCGTGGTGTGTATGCTCTATATCCCCTCTCTGGAGCAGAAAAACGCTTACTCCTAACAGCTGCAATACGGGTCTGTACAGGTGGGGAGTAAGATATATCCTCTTTGAGTTGCCGGACGTCCTGGGACAGTTTCTCCACAGCCGAGACGAGGGAGGAAGAAAGGCTCTCTTCATATTGCCGGAGTCGGCCAGCCACTTCGTCCACTGTGGGTGCCTCTTCACTTTTCCAGTCGATGACTGCCAGTGAGTTGGCGTACGATGATGGTGCACTTCGTACAAATTTTCGCCACATGGGTCGGGTACACTGGACTTCATCGGGGTCTGTGGGCAACTGTGCATTGTCCGGATCATAATAAACCATGTCCCGCACAGCTAATTCCCTCAGATATTGGATACCTCTCTCCATAGTGGTCCACTTGCCTGGCCGACATACATCTTCGCTGAAAGGATACCTTTCCCTCGCACTTGACAGGAGTCGCCTCCAGAGGCTGAGGGCCTGTGCCTTCTTCCCAATTGCCTTGTCAATTCCCCCTTCCCTAGACAAGGAACCTAGCTGCTTGGCCTCCCTGCCCTCCAGTTCCAGGCTACTGGCCCCGTTATCCCAGCAGCGGAGCAGCCAGGTAATAATGTGCTCCCCTGGAAGGCGGCTGAAATCTTTCCACATATCTCGCAGCTCACTCAGGGACAGGGATCGGGTGATCACTTCTGGTTCTGGCTCTTCTTGTTCTCGTGATGGTCCCGATTCATCATCATCTTTCACTAAGCGAACCGATTTCCTTGTGTATTTCTTTTTGTGTATAGGGGTGACTGATACTGGTATGGGTTGATCTTTTGGCTCAGCTACAGTGCCTGTTGCGGGGGTTTGGGCAGCTGCGGTGCCTGTGGGTCTGCTCTCTCCCTCTGGATGGTGCTGTCTACTCTCAAGCAGTGTTTGATAGATTGTGGCCAGGGCCCAGCACAGTGCAGTAAGTTGTGTCTCCTTAGAATCCCCACAGCATTTTCCTTTCAAATATTCTACCATTTTATCAGGGTCTTGCAGTTGTTCGGGAGTGAAGCTCCAAACCATTGGGGGTGAGAAGGTCTCTAGATACCCGCCCATAGTCTCCCACATGCCATGCCAGCCCTGACCATTCAGCCTTGGGGAAGATCCTTGGGTGGTATTCTTGAAACAATTTTTGCTAACCCTGAACAGGAGTTGGAAAGCATGCAGGAGACATAGCAATAGGAATATACTGGCCTGAACATTCCAAGGGTATTCAAAATTCTCAAAAATTGTTGTAACCAACCAAAAGGGAAAAGGGGAGGTGAAAGAGTGAGAGAAGGTATCCCCCCCTGTTTTTCCCATAGATTGGGTGCAATTATTAATCAGTTCTGAAAGATACTGACCGAGGTACAGGCCTGACAGAAATGCTACATACAAGTACCAGCTCAGACTCATGACCGTCGATGATATCGTATCATAAGTCATTATCACACAATACAACAACATGAGAACATACACCCCTCTCCCAGAGATGATAAACAGCGCCGCAGGGATTACATAGAGTAAACATGGGTTTACAAACCAGAGCCATGTGACCAAACAGAACATCATTATGACCAGCAACTGTTTCAATAACATTATAGATGCTTATAACAACTTTGTTTTTTTCAAACTTGACGTTATCACAACCCTTCGTGCCCCACGTTGGGCGCCAAAAAGGACTGACGTGGTTTAGCCCCAGCCGGTAGCTGGGTGCCACGCACCACTCACTCACCCCTCCCCCGGCGGGCTGGGGAGGAGAACGGAAAAACAACGGCAAAGCCTCGAGGGTTGGGATAAGGGCAGTTTACTGGGACAGCAAGGGAGAGGGAAACAATCAACAACAGTACTGATAACAGATATTCACAATGGGTGATAACAAAGAACAATTTACTGATCCGACAACCGACCCACTGACACTCAACCCGTCCCGGAGCCACACCGAACCCTCCCCTGCCCGACTAGCCCCCTTTTATGGTGAGCATGACGTCACATGGTATGGAATAGCCCCCGGCCAGCTTGGCTCACCTGTCCTGGCTCTTTGTGAAATTAACTCTATCCTTGCCAGAACCAGGACAAATGGGAATAGATTTAAAAAAAAACATTTAAGGAGATGATGTTTGTTGGTATATCCCAGTTTAAATTCTCAAGAATCTTTATGTGCTAAAAAGGGTGTTTAGTTTTTTGCATTTTCGAAGTCGTCAGGATGATATTTCTGCTGTGAGATTTAGAATTCAGTAGGAACCAGAACCTTAAGAGAATTTTTATACTCTTTAAAGTAACGATGCATAGTGAAAGCTGGAAATGTTTTTAAGTTCTGTTGAATCAGGGTTTTAGGATCTATGGCTTGTTATCTTGTTTTAACAGTTGATTGGCAGCTTTGGACCCAGAATGAAGTGAACATGGTTGACCTTTGCCACAACTTCTTAAGATCACAGTATAGTAATGCCTTTAATTTCCGTCTCCCTTCAAGAGAGAAAGAGGAGATCTGTGAAATGCATCTCTAATTCCTTGCTCTTCTCACACTGAAGGGTTGAAAGGATAGATATACTATTGGCAGAAGGTTGAAGGAGTGGGTAGGTCTGAATTTATTGCCTTTTAGGTTGTATCTTTGGGTACCTGCATAGAAACATAGAAAAAAAAAAAAGTGAAGGATTTTAACTTCTAGCCTCAGCTGATTGGAAAATGTTTTTTTTTTTCTGCTGCAAATTTTTATTTGCACTGAAAAGATGAAAGCTTTTTTGTACTTTGAAGATGAAGCATTCTGGATTTCAAAGTAACCGTCATCTTGACTTTTTTTTCATGCCCTTGTTCTTGGTTATGGCTGCCTAGGCTCTGTCTTTTATGTTCTATGATGATTCCTTCTGCTGAGCAATCATGACGAAGCACAGGAGTCTTTGCTTTTTCGTGTCAATATGTCAGAAACCAGGCTATTGAGAGCTGTAGCTCCAGGCACTCACGTTTAGGCTGCTGTGCCAGTGGTTCCAAATATAAGTGCTGTGATCTCCCTGTTCTGATTTTAATCAAATGCTGACTTTTTCCATGGATGCAGATGCATTTTTTGTATTTTTTTTTAATTTTTTGCGGAAAGTAAATCTTAGGTGAAATAATAATTTTCTTGTAAAAGCAATACTTTAAAAGGAAGATTTTCCTTTAGCTAGAATTTTAATTAGGTTTTCTTTAGTGCTTTCCACAAACATTCTGCATGCTTTCATGTACCAAGTCATTATGTTGAGTTTCTGCATGTATTTTTCTTCTCTCATTCTTCTGCCCAACTCTTCTGGCTCTGTTCAAGACAGGGAATGTAAGAGACTTCGGGGGGTTACTTACGTTAAAGAAAACACAACTTTTACTCTGAAAAGAATGCTTTTGTCCAGTGAATATTTTTGGTTTTCCTTTTAGTGCCTTGGGAACAGCTTGTATTTGCATTCTGGTTTTGAAATGTATAATAAAGTAGCAACAAGTCGTTTTTAAAATGGATTTAAAGTGGGAGTACTAATAGAGCATGTCTTTCTTGGGATTTGACCCATAGGCCCAGTGTTGCTAAAGATGCATGCTCAAATGCAGGTTTTGACTGTATAAGCTTCATGTTCTTATCGAATTAGTGTGTTAAAAAAAAATAATAATCTGACTACTACAGTTGTTTCTTGGACTATAGTCAGTGTTTGGTATCTGAAATGTGAGCTGTTACTGAAATTTGACTTACAGGTTTCAGTGTGTCGTTTCTGTTTCATGGGTAAATCAGGTTTGGATTGCAAGTGCTTCTGTTTGTTTGAGTAAAAAAATTACTGTGAATATTCTGCAGTTACTGATTTCACCTAAGTTTCTGGTATTAAAAGTGGACACTATTTTGTGGGTGTGGGGAAGCTACAATGATGACAATTGACAAATGCCAGCAGGCTGCAAATAAGATTTCCACAGGATAGGTCTGGCGAAGACTGGTTCTGAAGTGACCTTCCAGGAGAAGCAGGAAGAACAAAATCCCTCTTAAAGATGAGGTTTGTTCCTTCAGAGAATGAATTATGCAGCACAACTGATATCCCCTCTGTAGGAGAGGGCCACTTCCCAATTTTCTCATTATGCAATCTGGCCCAGCTTCCCTATGATGCGTTGGTTGAGCCAGTTCATATTTGCCTTCAGATTCCTACGAGGTCAGAGAAGTAATTGTGTATCAAACAAAATTTTCCCCTTTTTTTTTTTCGTCTCAGGACTTTTCTATGTTTTCTGTAGAGCTTTGCAGGCATGACTTGTACAAAACTGCTCTGAAAGGGATCTTTTATTTGACAGCAGCTGAATAAATTCAGAAGTATAAACTACAGAGATGATAACTTATTGTGCTTGCATTTTATTTAGCAAGATCCACTTTTTCAGCAACTGACATGAGACCTGATGAGAAATGAGCTATCTTCATAGTCAAGTTTTCCACTAGCTCACATGCCAAATCCTTCATAAAAGTACAAGTTGTATTCAGTGACTATCATTGACTCACTGTCATTTTGATTGTACCACTTCATTTTGATGTTTTACTATGGTACTTTTAAAAGAGAAGGTGCGCTATAAAATGTGAGAACTGGGCAATGCTTTTCATTTGGGCCTCTTCACACTCTTAGGCTGTCCTGTAAATCATTATTAAGATTGCTTTATAGTTCCCTTTTATTTCCTAACTTGCTTTAACTAACTCTGTGCTAGAGGTCTGGCTCAAGCTGAGTTGTTATAGAAAGTTTCTGACAATAGCTTGGGTGTTTCTGAAAATGAGGTTAGGATAAAATTATTAGCTTATTAAACAATGAAAAACTTTTTAACATACTGTAGCACACTGTTAATTTGTAAGGGAAAGAAAATAGTTGATGAAGGTTTGGACATACATATCCCTTGAAAATTCTCTGAAATGTGGACTTTCAAGCCAAAAGTAACTAACTGAAGGGAGGATTCTTCTAAGGAAAGCAGTTTGTGATTGTGTAATTCCAGAGTTTTTCATAGTGGATGCTACTCCATGTGGCATTATAACAACAATCTTCATACAATGATGGGGCTATTATATGTATAAGGAAGATGAAAAGAAGATTCATAGTTTTTATGCAGATTACACAGTTTACCGTTAAAAAGCTAGTCTAAAAGCCTGAAGATATTTTTTCTGCTTAGCAAAGTTGAAAATTGAAACATTATCCATAAAACGGAATTACTGACTTCTCTTATGTTTGTCACTGTCCGTCTTTCTGTGTTAAGAATGAAAAAGAAATTAAGAATGGAAGAGAAAGAAAATGTAAAAACAGAAAATGAAAATAGGAGAAGGCTGGAATTTGAAAAAAATAACAGCTTACTTTCAGAATCTTTGATTCTTTACTTCTTTACAGTTTGTCTGAATATTATCTGCAGCTCTGTTGACTGGGTTTTTTGATTATTTTCACCAGGGATTTTTAAATCAGAGAATAGTAAGTGTTTTCATAGGATTGGGCCCAAGGGCTCTGTTCCATACATTTTCCATTAATCTGTGAGTAAAAAATTGCTGAATTGTCTCCAGTATCAGCATGACAACAGCTGCTCACAATGGCTTGTTTTATGCACTGGTTTTGGGAAATGCTTTCAAAAGGAAAGTCTTTTCTGAGCACTAGGTAGTTGCCATGATAACTTTCCATTTCCAGGACTGCTTGTAGCATTTTAAGTGCAGTAGTGTCTTACTCCATTACAGTGCTGCAGACCTGTGTAGTGAAAATCCTGAGATAGGGTGAGTGCTTCCTCTGAAAAAGCAATTGCTTGCTGACAGTCACTGTTTCTTTAATTATCCATGATGATTTAGGTAGGCTAGCCAGCATGCACCAGGATGTATTAAGGTTTCCTTATGTATTTAAGGAAAGATGTAAATTAAGTAGTGGAAGGGTCTTTTAGGGTGTTTAGAATTCATAATCCAAATCCTATTGATTTCAAGTAGCCTGACATAAAAATATAATGATGATAAATCTTATTCACCCCTTTTGTCTAACTATTTTGGAACCATCCTTTAAGAAGCTGGTTTATTGGTTTCTCCATGTCCATTTACTCTGACGTTGGGAAGGATTTTTTCAGTGCCTGAACCTATTCCCTTTGAAAACAGAGCTTGCATAGACTTCAGTGATGCAGGGCCAAGGCCTTCTGCTTTATATTTGTCACTTATTAAGTGGCACTTTAAGTGCTTCTCATGAGGCAGCCTACTGATGAATTGTATAAATGTACTTTCTATTCTAAATATTGAAGCACCTGCATTGCACCTGGCCTCTTTGTTACCCGTGATACAGCAGTCAGAGCTTGGCAAACAACTCGCCCCATCTAGCATGTGTGGAGGTTCAACTTAGAGAAAGCTGGTTTAAATGGAAGGTGAGCAGATGTATTCTCAGAACAAACATGGTTTTTTTGACATAATATTTGCTATTCCCAATTTAGATAGTGGTTTTTATTGTGACCACTGTCAAGGACCATAATGGAACTTTTGTCTCTTAATTGGTTGACCGCTGCTTAAAAATGAGTTAATCTTTACTGGTAATTAACAAATATGCCACAGAAATCATTACTTTTTTTTTACACTTCATTGTATGGACACTAGCTGCAAATGTCTTATGTGCTATACTTTGTGTACCTCTTAAATACTGAGGAGTGAAATCCTTTTGCAAGCTCTTAACTGATTTTTGATTTCTCCTAGAATACCTCCTTTGTTTTCTTTCAGTTAGTGTACACGTAGACAATAGTCATTTCTGTAGATTTTGAAGTTTCTGTGGAATCTGTGGTTTGAACAAATGTAGTTGTGTTGCAAGCTTTTATCCTCCCTTTGTAAGGGTTGCTATCAAAGGGAAGGGCATAAATGCTGCCATATTAATTGGGTGGCCTCCCACAAGGCACAAAGAAAAGAACGGAAGCAGGTGCTGACATATGCTTACGTAACATGTCTGCACAATTTGAAATAACAAAGACTAACTGCCTGTGTCTACTGAATTATCCATGAACAAAACAAAAAAAAAATAGTAGTGGGCTAAATTATTCTACACAAATGTATGAAAGGCTTTACTTGACAGCAGTATGCTAGAGAAGGGAGACAATAATATTTTTTGTAATGGCAGTGTCAGCGTGGATGTTGGAATTGCTCTGTGTTGGCTTTCAATCATAGATGTCTAAGGGAGTGTGAGGGTTCATAAATACAGAGAGTCAAATTTTCCTGTCAGTCAGAAGCCCAGTATGTCTGGGTAATTGAGGTCAGAGTTGGTGCTGCCACTCTTATGGATGTCTTGTGTTTGCGTATGGATTTTCCTTTGGAACTGCCAGCAACATGCTGTGAAGTAACTGCAAAAGCCATGCACAATATTGGTTTGTTTATATTAACCTTCAGCTGTAAAAGATTTAATGAATCCTTATCTTGTTAAAGTCCACACAAGTTATTTTACTAAAGCTTGTTTTCTTAAGTCTGTGATACTCTCAAAAAGCAGCGGTCTCAGAATCCACAATTGCCCATCTGAACAGCCTTATGAGTAAACTGAATTGTTTGGTCTAGCGCTGTAGGCTATCTTAAAATAATGTGTAGTGGGATTTAGCTGAAGACAGAAATTGTGACAATGGTAAGCATTTTGTATTTGAAGAATGACAAAATCTTTAGAGTGAAACAGATTCTCCTAGACTCTTAGGGCTTAGCCCTTGGTTCCTGCCACATAGAAGTGGAACAGTTTGGGGACTGCTTATTGGCTATTTAGCAGTGATACATTGTTCACTTTTTTAGGCTTTTTGTAAAATACCATGTAGAAATAAGAGATTGTTTTGAAAAATGACGCAGACATGGGGAAATAGAGGCCTTGGACCTGAAACGCAGAAGTGCTACATTTACAATATTGTACAATGACAAAAATAAAGCCATAACTTTAACATCATTGTTTCCTTAAGCATCAGGATCTTCCTCTTTGAATCAAGCTTATTTGTCATGAGATAAATGAATCCACTGTTGGACAAATTGATTTATTAATAGATTCTAGAAGTCTTACTTAATGGAGAAGATGTGTCTGACTCATGCTTTCTATATGTAGCCTTTAGTTTTGTCCTATTCCTTTAAGATAAGAAGGCCAACAGCTTTTAACATGATACCTGCTTTTTATGTCCTAATGTTGTGGACATATATGAAAAATGTGAAGTCCTGGAGCCAGATTGTATGATCAATCCAGTAAGAGAGGTATTTATACTTAATCAATTTGACTTTCTTAGGAAAAAGTGAATATGGCAGCTGTGAGTAGCTAATTATCTCCGGCCTCCAGTAGATGGAAATATTGCTACAACTTTCCTGATTTCAATATCTATAAATTTCTCTGTTTCAGGGAAGCTCACGATTCTTTCCTGCTTTCTCATACATTAACTTGTTGACAACCATAAAGCTAGTATTTTAAATACAGAATACAAATCTAATGCCTCTCATTCATTATTCACATTTATTGAATTTGCAGACATATATCAAGTAACATGACAATAGGCATTTCTAATTATGTTTATAATATGCTAATCTATCTGTAACTGTGCTGGTCATCTGATAATGATGAACTGATACAGAAGGGTGAAACAAACTTCATTTGCTTTCTAGTTCTAATTCTGATTTATGCTTCAGTTGTATAACAAATTATCCGGAGGGGAGGAAATTGCAGTAGAAATTAGGGATCATCAAATACTTCAATTTGTATAATGTACTATAGACCAAAACTAGGAATGTTGCTGTTAAATGAGGAAGAAATTGAGGTTTCTTAGAATTATTTATGACTCTGTAATGATTCATCCCACCGGGGGGGAGGGACTGAGTGGCTGCATGGTGCTTAGTTGCCAGCCAGGGCTAAACCATGACATTACTAAAGAAAACTAAATAAAGGATACACTGTGTGTATGTCTAAATATGTACACACACATATATGTAATAGAAGCAGAAGAAAAATACAAAAAGGGTGGTGGTGTGGTTTAGCCCCAGCCGGGAGCTAAGCACCACATGGCCACTCGCTCAAGTCCCCCCTCCCCCCCACCTGGTGGGACGGGGAGAAGAATTGGAAGAAAAAGGTAAAACTCATGGGTTGGGATAAGGACAGTTTACTGGCACAGCAAAGGGAGAGGAAAATAACAACAACAATACTCATAAAGGAATATACAAAGCGGGTGATACACAATGCAATTTGCTCACCATGCAGAACCTGATGCCCAGCCCATCTCCAAGCAGCGATGACTCCTCCTTGGCCAGCTTCCCTCAAGTTATATACTGAGCATGATGTCATATGGTATGGAATATCCCTTTGGCTAGTTTGGGTCAGCTGTCCTGGCTGTGTCCCCTCCCAGCTTCTTGTGAAAATTAACTCTATCCTCATTGAAAATCAGGACAGATGGATAGATATGAAAATGTATAGTAGAAAAAAAAATACATAAAGAAATATACATGCTATATGTCTAGTATATACTAGTGTTTATATACACATATATACATACTAGTAAATAAAAAAACAAACTAGAATACTATAGGACAGTCCTAGAAAATAGGACTGGATGTTATCTTGTTGGTTTGCCCTCAGGCAAATCAACTTGCACATATACATGACAAAGCTTTGTCTAAACTGGTTTTGAAAATATCCAGTGATAGTCCACTGGTTCCTCCACTGTCTGCTCCAGAGCTGTCTTGACTATTAGGTAATTCTTTTAATTATCTTGGTTCACAACCTGAGTCTTTCCTGTTTTAACTTCAGCCAGTCTTTCACCATCCTAACTACAGCTGTTGCAAGGAAGATCTTGTTCCCATCTTGACTGTAACTGCTTTGACATATTTGAAGTCCACTGTTAGGTCAATACAATGATGTGTTTCCATGGCAAAATGATAACTAAATGGGTCTACCATTCATGTTTTTTCCACCCTTGCCCACCGCCACATGCATAGGAAGCCAAAGCACAGGGATAATAAATTTCATTTCTACTGATGCAAAACAAGTCTTACAGGAAGCCAGTTGTTTTGCAGGGATTCTGGATGCAAAGACCTGGGGATCTCGGGAGAAGGAAAGATATTTTATCAGATATATCTCAAATGCACAGTTTAAAAATCTGAATTCTCCTGTTCTATTTAATTCTTCATGCTTAAAGTTATGTTCCTCCAGATTGGGAATGAAGGTGCTTTTATGCTACTTATCATCAGCCTTGCTAAGTGTTACAATAAATACATTTGCAGTAAGCAGTCTGTAGACCATTGGGAAGAGTGGAGGAAAAGCCTAGGGGAGTTATGGAAGAGACTAACTTGCTGACAAAATATTCCATGAACAAAGTAAAGGATAAATCTGAATAAATTCTTTGCTGCAGTGGCTTGGTTTCACTGCACTAGCAACAACATAGTTTATTCCAATATCATTTATGAATTCATTTAGAAACACCTACAGTATATTAAAAGCTGATGAGAAGGTCAGCCAGTGTAAGACTGCTTTGAAAAACCCATCATGAATTTTTCACATAGAACATCAGATTGTCAAAGAGCAAGAAAAAAGATGCTTTTCAAATGCTAAGTTTTTGCAAACATTATTTTCATGTTAAATTGTTAATTTTATGGAATTTTAGTTGGTTAGAAAATAAAAGTATGGTAATACTAATATATATTTTTAAGTACAAAAATACTTTCTATTCCAGTTTTTAAGCCAAAAGAGTAGTGAAATATTGCCAAATCTCTGTACATTAAAAAGTTATTTTTTAAATTACACAATAATTTGAACAGATGCCTTAAATTCAAATATCGAAGACTTCTATGCACTTGTACATTAATCTCTGCTTTGATCACTGCCAATAGTTTCTTTCCCCGCCGCAGGAGATCAGTGTTTGTGGATTCCCAGCAAAGTAAACTTTAGGATCTGCTTCTCAAGGCATGGTTGTGGACCATGCTATTTTCTGATGGTTTCAGGTTGGGAATTGTTCAACAGTAAAGAAACAGTGAAGTCCTTCCTTTAGAACAAAAGATGCTTGTTTTCCCCTAAGGAGTATATTGCTTTCAGACTTGGGCTCTAAGATCCACGTTACTGTCTTTTGATCTTCAGTTCTATGTGTGCACTTATGTTTCTGTATCTTCTGTAGATGCTTAGCCAGAGAATGTACATCTTGATTCCTCAGAAAAACAAAGAAAGACTTGGTCTACCTAGAGTCAGGACTAAGGCCAGTTTTGACTGCTGGTTTTTTTTTTTTAGTCCTGTCCCCCGCCCAATGCATTTTGTTTGTATGCAATCAGACCGTGTGTGGGTTTTTTGGGAGGGCTAAGGGGCAGCAGCAGGCATATGAGTCTTTCTCATAGTGTTATCCAGGTCTTGGATTGTTGAAGGGGACAGGAGTAATAGGAATTTTGTTATTTATCTAGTGGTCTGATCTTGTATTCAGTTATATGTAGATTGATTTCACAGTTTTTGCTAGAGTTCATTTAGATGTATATATGGTTTTGGGCACTTCCAAGAAAAAATAAATCTTTGCCTGTAATACTGGAAGTAATGGATGTTTTGTTGAGGACTTTATTTTACTAGTATGTTGCATCCTGTCAAAATCTAAACTTCCCCAGAGAGAAGGGAAGAAAAGCTGGCTGTTTGTTCTGTAGGCCACAATTATCAGAGGGGACTAAAATAACAAGTGATTGGACAAAATAGTGGTGCAACCTCAGGAGAAAAACATGTGCATGTCTAAAAGAAAAAAAAAAGACATTATGCATGCTTCCTCTGTTGGCTTAAACTATTATCAAGAGGCGTCTTAAACAAGGTGAAATTTGTCATTTCTCTTGGACTACAACCAAGGAGAACTAATTATCAGGAAAAGTTTTCCCCTGTGGACTGCAAAATCAGTCTTTAGGTCAGAATAAATGATAATGAGGAAGTATGGTTATTAAGTCTAATGCATGGTTTCTAGAGAATAAATATAAAAGGTCATTCAATAGGGTATTATCATACAGAAGCTTTCAAGCTTGCAGATTTTGATTTCGTTAATAAAAGATGCTGAATATTTAACAAATTTGCATCATATATGCTTCCTTTATCTCTGCTGAATCATTAAATAAGAAAATGTAACTCCCAAGAAACTTTAAAGTGAGAATAGAAGTGAAACCCTTTCTTCCAAAAATCCAATCTATTTCTGTGAAAAACAAAATGCTAACAAGTAAGAACACTAAAAGTCCTGAAAACCTAATTCAAATATTTCACTGATGGTGACCACTGGTAAAATGTGTTGCATGCAGGACGTGGGAGCCTAAGAGAGCACGGAGATAACTGCGTCTAAAGAACAAGCTCAGGTTAATGCAGGCTCTTTAGAGGTTAAACTTCAGGTGGTTCCATATTGGAGAAGGCTGCTGGATTTTGTTTTGAGTGCCTCCTCCTGATCCTGCATACCTTAAGTCAGTAAGGGCTAGCAGAGTCTAGCCTATTTAAATAATACATACTCTGCCAGATCAGCCGGCAGATGTAATAGAAAAGAATAGTTCTTGGGGGGTGGAAGGGGTAGGAAGAAGAGTGATATACGCAATGAAAGGTCTTATCCTCTCCCTGCACTTCAAGACTGGCCACTGTATGCTTTTGGTTTTAACATGTTTGTTAAACCTTTGTCTAAAATGGGTTTTTTTAGACCTGGGATGAGGTTCTATGCGCTCCATAAGCAATCCAGTGAATGCTTTTCCAGCATTATGCTTAGATGCCTAATTTTAATCCTCCTTATTGCAGCATAAATGCATTACATCTGACCATGAAGATCAGTTCATTACCCCGCTTACAGAATTTCTTTCCGTATTGGGAACTGGGTATTCTTCACTCTTTAGGTCTTTCCTCGCATGCCAGCAGGTATTCCTTATCTAATGATTCTTCTTGTTCCCCTGTGGACAGTTTTCTACGTATTTTTGGAAGGGTCCTGCCATTTGAAGGGAATATCTTGAATTGAAATTAGGTTTCAAAGAGATTGAAGGCTTTTATTAAATTTTAGATGTATGCTCTTGAATGCCTTTGAAAACTTGAGTCTAGTGGCGTACAGAATCCAAACCAGCTCCTCCACCATACTACCTAGTAGAAGGTATTTTGGTGGGCTTCAATATGTAGGTAGAGTGGAAAAGAAATCACCTACTGTGATTCATTAATACAATTTTCCTTATTTTTATTATTTATGGATTAATGCTTAATATATATTTAAAACATTTTTTTCATTGTCTTGTTTCCCTTCCCCTCCACCCATTTGACCATCAGTGACTGTGTCACACCTCCCTCTGACTTTACGGAGGTGTTGAGGGGAGAAACACAAACCTTTCCTCTAGCCTTTCAACTCAAGTATCTGTAACTGTTGGATTCATTTTCTATTGTCATGTTTAATTTTTAACTTCTGAATTTGTCCCTTTGCAATGTGGTTTAGTTATGGTTGTAAATAGTTCTAAATTGGGAGTGAAATGTGAATGTTTTACTGAACTTTAAAATATACATGCAATGCCAAAATACCATTTTCAAATAGAAATATCAGTCTAGCTGTGATAGCTTTGTGTAGGATGCATACAAAATGTGCTCTTTACTTTTTTAATGATCCAAATAGAAAAGTGTGTTTAAAAAAATTTACCCATTTATAATTCACTGATAGTTTTTCTTTTTGCAAAGCATCAAATAAGAAACAACCTGGGTAGGCAGCATTAATTTAAAGTTAAGGTGCTCAACTTAAATTTAGGAAAATCAGATTTTTAATTCTTGGGCTTCCCCAAGAGCTTTGGTATGATTTGAGGAATCAGGTTTTATGCCTCTCTTTTCTGACTGTGAAAACAGCCACATTCCCGTAAACTGATTTTCTGGAACAAGTTCCAGCTTCTTTTGGAATGGAATTTTGATTCAGAGGTGTGTTCTCAGAGCAGCTCTTATAACAAGCTTTTTTGTGACAACTTGTTAACTGTGTTTGGAAGAAAACATAACTAAAGAACATAGCATTGGTTGGGACCTCCGGGATCATGGCATGCAGGTGGATAACAATTAAATGTTATCTTTTTTGGTTTTTTCCCCTCAAATCATTTTTCTGGTGCACTGAGGTATATAAAAGGCATGTGATTGATATATGCCTGGGGATTTCTAGCTGGTTTGGGGTGAAAACATTTAACTGACTATTTCACATTCAAATGTTTTGAGCTATATGACTCCTTCCCTGAAACCTCTGGCTGGTACCAAAAATATGCAGAGGTGAAAGGTACACTTATACAAAGGAAATTAAGGGAACTGGAAAGAGTAGTCTCGCCATGGTAGCACTCAAATAATCTTTTTTTTTTTTTCCTCCTCACAATTCTCACTAAATACAGGAAATACTGGTATCAGAACAGAGGTTGTCCTTCCATCTAAATTTTTTGCTTTAGTGAATGTGAGAATGTTGTCTTTGAGCTGCTAAGGTAGGCCTTGAACTTGACCAAAAATTCTGAAGCTGAAGAATCCCTGTAAATGGTACAGTCAAAGCTGTGCTGCCCTGGTAGCTGAAATATTTACGTAGTCTTGCATCTTCTACAATCTGTGTTGGAACAGTGAAAATAATGTTAAAGCATTATGTATAGCATGCTGAGTTCTTGCTTTAGGTCATATCAGCTGCGAGTTCATTCATGGTTCAGTTCTTGATCTAGTTATCTTTTTGCTGTGAACCTTTAATATTGTCAAGGGACTATGAGAATATGCCACTGCCAAATCCAGTCATGCTGTTGGTATTTCACTTGATCTCTAACATCTTGTTGTAAATGCAAATTCTTGGCAGACATGACTGGCATTGAGTGAGCATAATAATTCCTGTTTGAGTTTTTGGATGCTGTGGTGATAAGAAAATGGTAAAATAGAAGGCCGGTTTGGAGATAAAATTTGTATCACCTTTAAATGGAAGTTGTGCTAGATCTCTGTAGAATTTAAGTTGATTTTCCCCATCAGTGTAATGCCAACTGGGTGAAAACTTCTGCTGGTGTCTGCTTGACATTACGTGTAAAAGAAAATGTGGTGTTCAGTGCATCTTTTAGGTAGGGAACCAGTCTAATACAGATTTTGCTTATAGTACCATTGTTACTAAGGTTTCTTACCTTTTCCTTTCACTTTAACTTCTTAGCATTTTGGAATTTGAACTATCTGGAGTACAATTTTGTTTCTCAGCCAAACTTAAGACAACCACGGAATTTCAAATGCTTATGTATCAAGAGAGGAACATAGCCAGATTAGGTGACACACCTCATTAAGGATTAGGTATTGAGGATACCTAATACCAGGATTGAGTGAGAAACACAAAAAAGGGAGTGGTGACTGCTAGGAGAAGAACTAGGCAAAGGGAGAGCTGGTGGTTGAGGCTGGATAGTGAGAGCTCCGTCTCCATATGTGTGCCTTATGTACTCACACAAACTCTGCTTTGCTCCAAGTGCATGAAGAACTTAGTAGTAGTGAACTATGGGTAAGATCACTGGATAGGAAGGTATAGTCTCACTGCTAACCTACTTGCATTAACAGCTGTATTCTTAGCTTTACTTTCAGAGTTGGCAATTTTATTGCACTTCTGATGTTTCTTGCTTTTAATATTTAAAAAAAATATTTAAAGCTACAGTTAGTATCTACATAATATATTTCCAAGAGGAAATTGTGATATGGTTGTGATATTCCTAAATAATCACAATTTTTGATAGATGTTATCGTTTCATGATAGAGTAACATATTTTGAATGGAAATCACGGCTGCCCTGGACCAATTTTCTTACAATGACTAGGAGTCACATTTCATAGTACTTGTGTACAGGTATCATTGAACAGACAAATGTGTGAAACTGTACTTAAAGCAAATTAGGAAGTATGAATTCATTTCAGTTTTGCAAATAGTCAACATCAATGAGAAGTCATTTGCTTTTCAATTTATACAGTTGTAAAAAAAGTTTTTCAGCAGTTGTCTTACCTGTTTGCTGACTACTTTAGTAAAATATTTTCTCTAGCTCTGTTCTAGAGGTCACTTTTCAACTCCAGTTGTCTTTGAGCAGAAAAATTTCTTTTAGTTTGGCATGTTGGCAGACCTGCAAATATTGTGTTTCTGCTGTTGAGGAAATGACCTTTGGAAGTATCTTACAGTGTAGCTAGCTACCAAGTAGAAAAATGAAGTTCTGCAAGCTAGATTCCAGGGATATAATTCCTTAAAACCATGAAGTGCCTAAGTTTAGTGCATGGCAAAAATGTTGGGGGGTAGAAGACAGTATTTTCCTACTTCAGCACTGGTTTTGTATTCTCCCTAAAACAACCTACTGAAGCATAAGAAAGGATGTACGACATGCAGAACAAAGTTAGGATGGAGGAATAAGTATAATCTTGTTCTTTAGATGCTGGACTGCATCTCAGACTTGTTTCTGGTTCTTGATATTGCCTCTGGCCAAGTCACTTTTTTAAAGGCCTAAATCCTTTCTAGCAGAAGTCTTTCTCCCATGGTTTAGCTTGTATCTCAACAGCATATAAGGTAGCAAATTGTCTAACATAAGGGAGCCCAGATCTCTACTGAGATTTCAAGAGACATCCACAATGCCTGTCAGAATTAATACAAATGGATGATCAGAATTGTAACCATGAAGTTCAGTGAGCCTAAAACCCAAATCCATCCTTTGGAAGAATGAGTGGAAAAAGAATGCCATATCATATGAGCATGAGGAGAGTGGCCAGAGGTGATGTGATGTATCTTTTTGACAGGTGTTGTATGAGCTCCAAAGCTGTAAAAACTGCCAAAATGCAGGAGCTTTGTAAGTTGAGTGAATTTGTAGACTTCGGTCTCCTGCTCCCCTTGTACTCCCGTTTTCTAGCACTTGTGGTATGACTGATCTTCTGAAACGCTTTGGAAATCAGCATGGTGCATCTTAGTAAAGGCTGGGCTAAATGCTGCTTTCTAAAATGGGAAAAAATTGACAACACTTCACAGGGGAATGACAACACCAGTGATCACTATCTACACCCTCGTGTCACTGTACAAATATAAACGAAATAAAAGACTTTTTAACAGCATTATCATAAGCGATGGCTAAGTACAAGCTAAAGTTGTACACTGGCCACTTGTCATTTGGTGCAATGTGCTCAATTGCTAAAGTCTGTCAAATACCCATTAGAACTGAAGAATCATCTTATAACAGCTGAGGCCTCTGCTCTTTGAATCTACATGTGCATAAGCTCTCTTAAAACTGGATTTGTGCCTTCATTCGCTTCTGTTTAGAGAATCTCTGTATGAGGTTCAACAAGGCTCGGTGCTGGGTCCTGCACTTGGGTCACAACAACCCCAGACAACGCTACAGGCTTGGGGAAGAGTGGCTGGAAAGCTGCCTGGTGGAAAAGGACCTGGGGGTGTTGGTCAACAGCCAGCTGAGTATGAGCCATCAGTGCGCCTGAGTTGCCAAGAAGGCCAACAGCATCCTGGCTTGTATCAGAAATAGTGTGGCCAGCAGGACAAGGGAAGTGATTGTCCCTCTGTACTCAGCACGGATGAGGCCGCACCTCCAGTACTGCATTCAGTTTTGGGCCCCTCACTACAGGAAAGACACTGAGGTGCTGGAGCGTGTCCAAAGGAGGACAACGAAGCTGGTGAAGGGTCTAGGGAACAAGTCTGATGAGGAGCATCTGGGGGAGCTGGGGTTGTTTAGCCTGGAGAAAAGGAGGCTGAGGGGAGACCTTATCACCCTCTACAACTACCTGAAAGGAGGTTGTAGCCAGGTGGGTGCTGGTCTCTTCTCCCAAGTAAGAAGTGATAGGACATGGCCTCCAGTTGCACCAGGGGAGGTTTAGGTTGGATATTAGGAAAAAATTCTTCACCGAAAGGGTTGTCAATCATTGGAACAGGCTGCGCAGGGAAGTGGTTGAGTCACCATCCCTGGAGGTATTTAAAAGATGCGTAGATGTGGTGCTCTGGGACATGGTTTAGTGGTGGACTTGGCAGTGCTAAGTTAATGGTTGGACTTGATGATCTTAAAGGTCTTTTCCAAACAAAATGATTCTATGGTTATATTCTATGATACCGTCTCCTTTTAGTATATTCCTACAAGAACATTGTTAATAGCTAGTAAGGCTCCTTAAGTGAATTTCCTGCAAACGCAGCCATTAAAATTGAGGAAATTACAAAGCAAAAGGGCTTTGTAAATTAAAACTCTTCAGTAGAGTTTTTGTCAGATAATTTTTAGCATTCTTGAAATGTTAAATCTGAAAGTTAATATGAGAAACTTGAAAACTGTTTTGCTGGTAAAAACAAATTTTCTATCAAGTGGCAGAGATATTCTTGTGCACCAGAGCAAAGAGGTTCACTTCTCTTGCATTTCAATGCTTGCAAGTTTTGTTTGAAGCATTATTTATTAGTTGCCTGAGATAGAAATGGAAACCATTAGAGCAAATAAGCTCCTAATTAAAAGAAGGGAAATTATTGTGGGTGGGTATTGAAAGAGGAGAAACCTAGCATACAACTGGGATTTTTGTGTACAGCTGTATTGGATGTGCTAGAAAGAAACTGGTTATCGGCTTGCAAAACCCTGAGAAAAAGGCCACAACTATTAATTAACAGAAACAAATCAGTGTTATATTTTGCTCTTCTAGAGTACTGTAAAGATTGACCTTTTAAGTTCTAGAAAACTAATTCTTTTGTATGATTTCATTTAAAAGCAGTGCTGAATTTGAAAATTTTAAAGAAAACATTGTCATCTAAACAAACTTTCCATACCAAATTGTTGAAGTTAATGCAGTTTCATTCCAAGAAATGGTGACTGTACAACTGGAAGGAATCATATATCATTGAATTAATACTTTATGTGTATAAGTAATTGTGTAGCAGATAATTAGCTCAGAATTCAGGAAATTCTTGTGCCTGTCTCATAACCAGATAAGTTTCTTGTGCTTTAATCAATAACTTTAGTGGAATTAATGAAAAGTCTGCTAAAAAACACACTCAACCCCCTCCTACCCAACCCCAAAATATGGATGGCCTAGGCTCCTGCGATAACAAGGGATTTAAGTGAAACCATTCTAAAATTGTTTTTTTCTTCCTAATTTGAAATAGTTTTGGAGGTATGTTTTTTAGTTGCTTTAAAGTGATAAAAAGGAATTAATATAAACATTTGAATTAAGTAATTGCTGTATGGAAATCTGTCTATCTCCATGTCAGTAAGCTTTGATTTAGTGCTAAATCAGAAGAAAAAAGAAATCACTTTATGACTTCTGGTGCCCTGGGGTTTTGCCACCTTCAATCCCATTCTGTTTTCAGCTTTTGTACGGGTACAAGCTGATGTGCAGTATGAATTAGTAGTGGCTACTTTACACTGACTCTCCTTGTCTGTCCTGTCACTGTGCACTGTCTTACAAGGTAGCTGTTGTTTCTTTCAAAGGAGTTATAGCAATATAGTGTTAATTTAAACCTTAGGTTATTGTTGTGGTAACTCTTTCATATGGGCGAATGATGGGAAGTATTATAAATTGATGCATGTTGTTATTTAGATAATAAAATCTCAATGTGTTGCAAACCCTTTAAGGCATTTTAAAACCTTATTCTTGCCCACAAGCATAGGAATTTTTAAAAATCGGTGCTCACAGTTGGACTTACCCAATTTAATGGTAATTCATGAGTGTTTCTTCAAAGTCCATGTGCTTGCTGTAATGAGCTCTTGCCCGGCAAATTCAGTTTGATCCAAGATCTGGCTAGTCTTATTAAGTGATGCTGTGGTCTCCACACAGTTGCCTATGCAGGATTAGTGAGGCGGCTTTGAATGACTTTCTTGCATGCAGCAAGCGTATGGAGATATGCTTCAGTAAAATAGGCTTTCACCCTATTACCATCATATATTCAAGTAAGGAATAATGGACCCTTATTTGTTAAGCAGCATAATGAGAAAGAAAGCAGACTTCTTTGTTTAAACATTTATAGAAAGTTAAGTAGGTATTTTCACTTCTACTATTTCTTCTTAGCAGTTGTTTTAAAACCTTACTAAAAAAGTTTTTTTTTTGTTAGTTGTCTTTCTCAATTTTTGTTTTCCACTTCTGATTATATTTCCTTGAACTGAAAGCTACAGTAAGAACTGTTCCCCTCAGTAGAAAAGGTAATGTTATAATTCACTATTTCCAGACTGAAAATGTCTGCTCTTTGAATCTACAGGCATAATTAAAATTATCATTAGGAAAAAAAGACTTTTGATTTCTTGCAGATATCACAAAAATCTTAAATAATATACTTCTTTCAAAATAAAAAAAGTCTAAAATATGCAGGAAAGTGTACATGAAATGATTTTTTATATAATAACATGAACACTTTGTTTATGACACTTTGTAGACCACAGAACACGCTGCTAAGGGAGGAAGTAGTGTTGTAAAGGCAGAAATCCCTCTTTAAAATAAAATATATCCATTTCAGTTACAGATAATGTGGGTATACATGCTAATGATGGTCGAGTCTTGGGGTATGTGTACTGTGTTTGTCATCAGCAACTTAATGTTAAGTTCCTCAGGTAATTGCAGCTGGTACTGGATCTGACTCTGGTAAAAGCAGCATCACAGTTCTGTAGTCAGAAGTAGTGACTAATAGTAGAGTTTTTAATACCTCCCACTGTAAAACAGTGTGTCATTACAGAGCTTTCTAAATATATCTCATCATGCATTTATCTTTTCCTACTCTACTGATTGACTCCTATTCTCCTGAGACGTATTTAAATGTCATTTTATCTTTCAATTGCAGAAATGCTGATAGTTTATCCTAGAATGAAAATGACATTGAACAATATTTTGAAAAGCAAAGGTAGAAGAATTTCAAACCTCTTTGTTTTGCTTATGTGCAGGCAAGTGGCTAGTTCTAGTATTATCTGTAGTTGTTAGCTGAAAAAAATAATAAAAAAATCACATTGATGTGAGGGGGTATTTAGAGAATATTGGCAGATTGTCTTGTAAATTCATGTTTTAAATTGTCAAGGTAATGTATCATTGCACTCCAAACAGTTGTTATGCCAGTTTTTTTTTTCACTGTAGCTGCAAAAAATATTTAATGTATTCAGAAAGGAAGAAACTGAGCACACCATTATACCTTAAAAACAGATATATTCAATGACAGATGGCTATGCATGTTGAGTGTTGTTTTAAGCTATAATTGGATACTTACGTAAGTATGCTTAGTCAAATATGTGTAATTAAGCTATCTTGGTACCCAGGCTAACTTAATGGGTTGGTCCAGGGCTCAAAGACATCAAAAATAATGGTTATACCGGACTTATCTTTGTTCTGTTGCAACACTTACGTAGACAAAACCCAAACAGAAGCATCTGCTGTTCCCAGTTATTGCTTTTTACTGCAAAGCTTACCAAATCAGATGAAGACATAAATTAAATGAAACAAAATGCCATAGGAAGTTTTTGTCTGTTTTATTTTTAAACTTAAAGCCATGATATGCTTATGAGTGAGAGAATGAAAAGGAGTAACAAGTGGTATTTATTCTTAACACAGTTGGTAGCTTCCTTACTGTAATGAGGTGTAATAGTAGCTCAGAAATTTCTAGTTGAAGCCACTAAGTTGGTGAATACTAAGCAGAGCCTTGAAAATTGATATGGTTGTCTGGTTTCTGTTCTTACTGAGGAATATCCTGAATTCACTGTTAACTATAGCAAAACAAAATAGTCAATGAGCAGAGGGTGTTCCTGCTTCTGGATGACAAGCAAACCCAAGCTGCAGAAATGCAAGTTTGCTGTGCTCATACGCGTTTGCTGTGATGTGGAAGGAATGTTCTCCCTGTGAGATAAGAAAGCCTTTTTTGATCTCCAGAGTTGAGATGTGTACTGGGACTTTTTTGTTTGGTCACCTATGAGGTGGCCTGGCTTACAGCTTTTTATCATAGGGGTTTGTTCTCTTTATTATTCTGTTCAACTTACCACTGCTCCTACTCTTGTAGAGTGCAGAAAGCCTTAATTTTCAATTCATATCATAGAGAAAAGCAGCAATGTTGGAAGAACTGCTGCTCGTGTTCAAACCAAGTTTAATTAGCTCTTATATTAACATGAAAATTGGGTTATTTCTTTAAATTAGTCCTGAGTGTTGACCTTGTCAAAACCATCGTAACTGTGTTATGATCTTGTATTTCTATTATGATAACTTAAAAAAATGATTGTTAGTAATTACCTTAACATAACCTTTGTGGACTTGCCCTGAAAATTGAGTCTTGACATGTTTACGCCAGTGTATTTTCCATCATACAGTTAAGAGTAAAGAACCCTTTTACCATCAATGTGATATTAGGAGAAGTATAAAATAAGACCTAGGTTCCAAGTTTAAACTAGGAGAATGCTTTTTTTGAATGTTTGAATTTTTTCCATGCACAAATCATACCAACTTTGAACAGGAGCCATCAGCTGGCGTAATGTTTTTAATAATACCTATATTTGATATTCTTTTCACACGCTGTCCTTTAGCAGGATAGGTTTGCAGGAGGTATGATGATTATCACCTCCTTTTCTACCGAGCACGATGGTGCTCCCTAAAAGAGTATTTGCTGGCTGTCCTACCCACAAATGGATTGTCCTCTGTAGGTTACCATATGAACAGAAGCCTTTGCTTACGGTTCTCTACCTAATCCCTAGAGAAATGCAGGATTATAGAGCCTCTATTTGTATCTCACTGCGAGGTTTAGCTGGCTGTTTAGAACTGCATTCCCTGGAGCCTTGTTTTCCCCAGGAACAGAATAAGGATAATAATGTATTTCTGAATTCTGTTCTGAGAGTGAGGTGCTTTGTAATTAAGTGCTTTAAGTTCAGGCTTTCCAAGTCTTTCGCTGCATCTAGTCTGGAGCCTTGAGCAGTCACCTCGTGATTTCAAGTTGCTGGGCAACCGGGAGATGCAGTAAATTTGGAAAATATCAGTGTTTTTCCCCATAGCTACTCCCATGTCTTTATAAATTGACATATGGATTACTTTTTCATTTTCTGTGCCTCACTGGTAAGTTTAAAATGTTAATTTTTTAAAAATGTATTTGATTTCCCTCAAAATGAAAATATTAGACATGTACCATTTTTATTGTTGTCATATTTAAATTGCACCCTTGGTCAGAACATAAGTTGCAGCTTTAATCTTGACCTTTGGCATTTCAGGTATCTTACCTTCTCTATCTATCAATTTGCAAGGAGTATTGTTTAATACAAATGCTGTAACTAGCATTTTGTTTCTCTGTTTGTAAGGTGAATTTTTCACGTTACCTTAAATTTATGAGCTAGCTACGTAAAGAAATTAAGCCCTGCAATGTTGCCTACAATTGTGTTGACACTTGGGAATCATAATGAATTTATTCCATACAGATGTTTCCTTCATTTAGAATTTTATCAGTGTATTTTAAGCAAAAAGACCAGTATCTTCCTATGTTACTGACAATTGTTTTATAGGAAGACACGTGGATAGTATGTAGCAAAAGAAGAATTTTAAGATTGAAAGGGCAACGTGGAAAGCATTCCATCATTATTCAAGTTCTGCTGTAGAGTAGTTACATTGGTCTTGAATGCCATTTAATGAGACTCTTGATCATGAAATGGTACTATGTTTATGTACGTTACTACAAAACTGCACCTGAAGTTGTCTTTTTTGATAGAACATACCTGAAAGTCCTTTTGAGGAATAAATCAGCTCTCGCCTTTTTGTAATGGTTATAAGCCTACAACAGCGGTGATGGGAGATGCAGGAGTGATTCAGTGAGTGAGCTTTCTAGTTAATAACCACAGTGAAGGCTCCAAGTCTCTGTCTAGGACTGACTTGGTTATGTTCATGCTGGAAGGAATGTTAGGATGAAGAGCTGGAAACGCAGTTGCTGTTCTCATCACAATTATTTTAGAAAGGGCAAATGCAGTGGCAAGAAGCACTGCTCCACATTTTGATTTGTTCTTTTACATACAGTCCTTGGCATGAACCTTTTGTGTTAAGGAAGGCAGAGTTCATCATCAAGACAGTATGCTTTCAGTCATGCAGTAGACATTGCCAGTGTAACGTGTTTGTACTTTGAGATCAAGCATAGAGACTTACCTTTATTTCCACTTCAGAGACCTATGTAGGTCAGGACTACATGATTGCCTGAACTCTCTGGAGAGAGTGGGTCTCCATATGTGACTCAAGAGTTTCAGTAAGGTAATCACAAGATCATGTGCGTACTTGACTAATGTAAACATCTGATTCAGACTAAGTGTATACTATATGAATGAGATGTCTTAAATAAATCTGTCTAGGATGTTTGTAGGTTTTTTCTTCCAGGTTCTCTTTAATTCATTTCTTCAGTCCCTAAATCACTTCTTATAGCCTGATGCTTTAGGTACTGCACCATTAATGACCAAGCAGTGGAGAGAGAAAATTTATGACAGAGGGTACAGACTTACTTCTTTTTTACATTTGCCATTAGTTTGTTAAAACAAGAGAAAGGGTGATGTTTTGAGAAATTTAGAGACAGGATATGCTGCTTAGAAAAAGGAATATATATATAACTTATTTTGTTGATATGACATTTGAGATGAGCACATAACTAAGTTAATATAAAACTGCCTTTACTGAAAACATCAGTAGAGGACCTACTGATGAAAAACTGTTGGAAAATTACTGTGATACGGGTTACCTTCCTCCTTCACTGCTGCCTGCACCTTCTTTTCCCTTTCCTCCCAACAGGCTCTGGGAAAATCTCCCAGGAACTATAGTAGTTATCCACAGGTGCCTGTTCCTGTAATATGTCTTGGCAAAAGGACATAGTAAATTGTCCTCTTTTTTAGCTGTGAACTTGGTTCAGGAATGTAATTACCTTTGAGTAGACAAAGATGGATATTTTTTTGGACTCATTGGTAGGAATGCTGGTATACCATCCTTCATATAAATGCTTGAAAGATAATTTCTGAACTGAAGGTCTATCAGAAAAGCAGATTAAGAAGATTTTTCTGAATAAATTGTAGATGTCAACATTAACAGCTGAGTTGTTTGTTTGCATAATACCTGTCTAGAACTTTACTAATGATCTTCTGAGTTAATCAACCCCCTTCATTAATGTATGACTATTTCAGTATCTGATGAGAATGATGTAATCCAAATGTTCAGAATCACATACCATTGGAAAGAATGATATACTATTTTTCAGGATTTCCAGGAATGCCCTCCAACATTAAGATAGCTACTGCATAATCATTTTGTAACTAGACTTTTTTTTTTTTGTCATACTTGAGTGGCAGAAATAGTAAGTTAATTGAATGACTGTTACATAGACTGTGATGTTACATATCATCTTTCTTCCTTGCAATCAGAGATTGTGCCTTGCCATGAAAATGGTTTCACATTTTTTTCATAACTTCAGGAGAAAGGAGTAATAATATACAATTTGATTTAATTTAATCTTAAACATATACAGCCTTTGTAAGCGTACTAAACCTTGATTCTGCATGCGATACTGTATACAACAGCAGGTAAGTGCAAGAAATGACAGTTCTTGGTTGGGTTAGGTGAAGTGATGGGACAGAAAGTCTTAATTCTGTGTGAAACACCACCATTAAACTGGCCTTACCCTGACTATTGCCTTAGATTAAATCATTCAACAGAATGGAAAAGCTAGAGCAGAACTTATCCATTGGGTCAAATTTCTTGCTGTGTAATTCTTCAAGAGAATCAGAAGTCCATTTTATAAGAAATAGCAGACTATTTTCTTAGCATCATTTCATTAAATCATACTTGAATCTGTTGCTTAAAAAATAAGCTTGCAACATGTAAGTTCTAAGGTCAGTGTTATCAACTGAAGGCAAAACACCATATAACAAGTCTTGCATATACCTACTCAGAGGGAAAACTATAAAGCATAAGCAGGTTTGTGTGTATGTGTCCCTTCAAATCTGCTGTAAAAGGAACACATAATTGAAAGTGTGAAAAGGAAAAACTTAAAATAAAACAGGCATTCAACTGGATTTTAAGGTGTTACTGACAGCCATCTTGCAAGTCAGTGAAGCTCTATGGGGTTGCACCAGAGTGTATTGTTAAGTGAGTGAAAAAGCTAGTTTTGTTGGCTGCAGTCTCGATAGAAAAAACAATGAGAATGGAAACTGGCTGCCCTCTGAACTGATGGGGACAGTTGTGCAAACCAACTGTTGAAAAACTTGAAGATCTAGATTTTAAAGGCTTGAAATCATTTAGGCAATTTTTTGTGAAAAAAACTTTAAATACAGATAAAACAGGTGTTTTCAAACTGAAATGAGACATCTGTTACCATTTCCACTAAAGAGGAATTCTTTGTTTATTCTCAAATAAACTGTATTTTTCCTAACATAGATGCCTATTTCTCTTTTTTTTTTAAGCAGTGTTTTTTTTCCTGTGCAGTGTAACTAGTTAGCAGGATTTTGTCCATAAAAATAGCTACAGTTGAGCTGTCTTCTCTAAAATGACAGTACTATCAATCACACTTACTTCACTGCTAGCAACATATACATCTGCAATATGCGCTTTTCTCTCCTTTCCTCCCTCCCTCCTTTTATTTTCTAGAGATGCTCTCTGAAAGCTTGGAAAGTACTTACCTTTTACCTGTTCAGGAGACTATAGGAGTAGGTTGTGTGTAGTAACGATAGGTGTTGTGTGAGTTGCCTGTTAGGAACAAGCAACTTCTGTCTTTTGGTAAGTACTAATACAAGGCTTCTGCTTTTCTCCACTGTGGAGCCTGAGAAGCAAATGAACATAAGCTTTTTTTTTCATGCACTGTGGAAAAACATTACTTGTTTCAATACTCAAATGGTTTTAAATCTTATGCACTATGTAACTGTAGTTCAGATCAGTGCTTTTAATCACACAAACGAGTCAAACAAAAAGTCGACTTGACATCAGACAATCCTCCATTGTGGATTAGGGACAGCAAGGCTGCTAGTAGCTCATGCATAGCTACTCAACCAGTCTTCCACTTCAGCTGCTCATTTTTTTTCTGTCCTTCTGAGGAAGAGCAAAATCCCAGGTCTCACATTCTTAATGTTAAAGAAATTTGAAATCAGATTGACCGCACCCCCTGCGTAATACTTACACTTCCAAGAATGAAAGACTTGGTTCCTAGCTTGATTTTGTTTTTTTTTGAATTGCAGAATCTGTTACTCTGTCCACAGTGATTTCCCTGGAGTCTAACTCATAGTTCTCTAGCATGTGAATGCAAGATAATACATTAACTACTTCTTTACACCTGAAGACTGTGGAAACAGCCTTAACCTAGTGACAGTAGCAAGTAAAAGCAGACTGGATTGGGTCTGGATGGTAGATTTATTTTTTTCTGTAAAACATCTACTCAAGTGCTTACTTGCTTTCTTATGTACAGTGCTTATCTCTTGGAGCTGTTACTTTTTGACATGAGAAAGCTTCCTTTTGTGCAGACCCTCTGGGTATTTTTCACCAGAAGACTGGAAGCCACACTTGTCAACTATAGGCAGTGATGACTGTGGCCTTAACATAAATTGCTTAACTGTATTTCCCTAGTAATAAAATATCTTGCTGTTGATCCAATTGTTTGATTATTTTAATTTTTTTTTTTGACCTTCCAGTTTTAAAGGGAAACTGACGGCTGAGATTCAGCTCTGATGATTTGGATGATTGGTACTCATTGAACACAGTATTAAGCATTGACTGTATGAGACAAAAAACAAAGGCACTTTCTCCTCAGAGCATGGTAGCTTAAGAATAGAGTAGACTATTTCAGTTGGAAGGGCCCTACAACAATCATCTAATCCAACTGCCTGACCAATTCAGGGCTGACCAAGTTAAAGCGTGTTGTTAAGGCATTGACCACCTCTCTAGGAAGCCTGTTCCAGTGTTTGACCACCCTCTCGCTAAAGAAATGCTTCCTAATGTCCAGTCTAAACCACCCCTGGTGCAGCTTTGAACCATTCCCATGTTTCCTATCACTGGATCCCATAGAGAAGAGCTCAGCACCTCCCTCTCTACTTCCCTCCTCAGGAAGCTGTAGAGAGCCATGAGGTCACTCCTCAGTCTCCTTTTCTCCAAACTAGACAAGCCCAAAGTCCTTAGCCACTCCTCATAGGACATGCCTTCCAGCCCTTCCACCAGCTTTGTTGCCCTGCTCTGGTCACATTCAAGGACCTTCACATCATTCTTGAACTGTGGGCCCAGCACACAGTACTCAAGGTGAAGCCTCCCCAGTGCTGAGGGGAGGATACAATACAGCAGGATAATCATCACTTTTGAGCGGCTGGTTTTGCTGTGTTTGAAGCACCCCAGGATGCAGTTTGCCCTCTTGGCTGCCAGGGCACACTGCTGACTCCTGTTGAGCCTGCTGCCGACCAGCACCTCCAGATCCCTTTCTGCAGGGCTGCTCTCCACCCAATCCTCTCCCAATTTATAGTTGTGCCTGGCATTACTCCATCCCAGATGCAGGATCTGGCATTTGGACTTGTTAAATTTCATGTCATTAATCATAGCCCAATGCTCCAATCTACCTAGATCCCTCTGCAAGGCCTCTTGTCCCTCAAGAGAGTCAACAGCACCTCCCAGTTCTGTATCATCAGCAAACTTGCTAATGGTGCACTCAACTCCTGCAACCATTGATAAATATCTGGAAGCAAAGTTTGTCAGCTTAATGTGACTGAGAAACACAACTTCCTTCTATGAGCACACAAGTGGCTACTGAGAACATTTTTTTTATTTGTACTTAGACAGTGACAGATAAGATCTGAAGCAAAACCTTAGCTTTGCTAAGGTGTAAAGTACTGGAGAAGATTTTCAGTCTCTGCCGTCCCCACTGGTTTGAACAATATTATCTTTTGTTGAAGAAAATAGGGATGTTTTCTTTTCTCAGTATTAGTTTTATCAACTACATATGTTCTTGGATATGAACTTTTCATCCTTGGGAATAGGGTATTGAAAGAAAACAAATGCTACCCGTCTTTCGCTCCTACATTCCTACACAGAAGAGGCATGAAACTTGCTGGAAATGCATTCCTTACATCTTCAGACAATCTTTTGTTCTGCTGTTGTCTATAGTTTTGAAACAGTAAGAAATGTCTGCACTAGTTTTGACATGGTCAGAGCTCTTTTTTTTTCTTACTTTCAGTAAATAACAAAGAAAACCTTACATTTTTTGAGGTTGCTATCTGGTTGCTATGAATGTGAGGCAGAAAAATGTGCTGTTTGTATTTCCCAGCACAGTTCATCTCTATTTAAAAAGAAAAAAGGTATCATGCTTCCTTAAAAAAATCCAAACCACTAAAACCCAGAACAAATACATGTCCTGAATAAAGGAAATGTTCTTCAGGTGCTATGCTAAATTAGGTGGGGCAGTGAGGAGACATTAAAAGCCTGAATCCATCCTGCTGGGGTTTTGGGTTTTGAATATTGTTTAAAAAACAAAACAAACCCAAAAAACCCAACAAGCAAAAAAACAACCAACAAAAACCCACCTCCAAAACTGTTAAAAACTTATTTTAGTATTTAAACATTTACTTTGTTCTAGGTAAATGTTAGCCATAACTTCTGTTTAGATAAATAAACACCTTTGCTATCACAGTCCTTGTTTTCAGTCTTTCAGGATGTATACCGTGCGGCAGCTTGTGGAGTTTTAAGTCATGGCAGGAATATTACCTATGCAGCCCAGAGAGGACTTTTTGTTAAACAAAAGCATAGATTTTTGAAAAATCTAGATCTGTTCTTTTTCACAGATTTCCCACTGTTCCTTATCCTGTACATGGTTATGGAAACCCTTGCAACTTGCTCGATACATTTCTTGTCATTGCTTTGTTCTTAATATATGCTTTTAAAAGAGGAATTCATCCATTTCCTGAGTTGTCATAGGGATGCAGTCTTTTTTCACATAAAAGCCTACTTGTAGAAATGTTTAGAAATGTATGCAGCGATCCTTTAATCTTTTTCTCTTTGTGAATACTTTTCTGTTAGTTTGAAAGCCTTAATTCTCTGATGACAACTTTGCACTCTTCTATCTCTTTAATTGCTTATCACTCTGCATTCATATCAATGCCATCCTTTTTAAGCATACCTACACAAAGCAAAATTATCTCTAAATGCTACTGCCACTACCAGTCCAGGAGTATGAAGTGGTTTTCTCTCTCTAAACATAAATCTGTGCTTCGTAAAGTGTTACTTTAGTGTATTTAGTCCAGACACTGTATTAGAATTTAGACTTAACTGGCTTGGGAAGCAGGTGTGACTTTAGAAATAAGAATCTATGAATACATAGCTATCTTTTTGTAAATGAATGTACATACTTTATCCTTTCAAGTTAGCTGAGAATAGAAAATATGATGGAATTTTTGCTTTTAAATGAAAATTACAGCCATGTATATATTTTTCTTTAACATCAAATTAAAAAAAAATTACAATACAGATTAATGTTTGTGCAAAGTTTAACAGTGGAGATAATGCTAACTCTTTGAGAAAAGAGACTTACCAGAACTTGCTGCTAGTTCTGTATGGAGTGTGATTTGGTGCATAATGCATGCAATTTTTGACCTTTAAGACAAGATCTGCATTTAGATGAACCTACAAAATATACTCATGTTACAAAGAACATCTGCTGCAATTTGGGATACCATGACAGCCTGACATGGTTTAGGCCCAGCCGGCAGCTGAGCACCACGCGCCGCTTGCTCACCCCCCTCCCCCCCCCCCCCCCCCCCCCCCCCCCCGGCGGGATGGGGAGGGGAATGGAAAAACAACGGCAAAGCCTCGAGGGTTGGGATAAGGGCAGTTTACTGGGACAGCAAGGGAGAGGGAAACAATCAACAACAGTACTGATAACAGATATTCACAATGGGTGATAACAGAGAACAATTTACCGATCCACTGACCAGACGCTCAGCCCATCCCAGAGCCACACCACACCCTCCCCTGCCCGACCAGCCCCCTTTATGGTGAGCATGACATCACATGGTATGGAATAGCCCCGGGCCAGCTTGGCTCACCTGTCCTGGCTCCTTGTGAAATTAACTCTGTCCTCGCCAGAACCAGGACACAGCCACAGGTTTGAGTCAGACTTCAGAGCTAGTTTAGCTCCCAAATCTTCGTTCATTATCAGTTGGTGAGTTTATTAAGGTCAAATTCTAATTCTTCATAAACCGTAAAGCCACCTTTCACAATCAGTTTTACACTTTAATGAAGGTAGAGTCTCCATACGTACATTGGATTTCACAAAACTCAAATGGTTAGCCATCTGATGGAATACTTCTGAACGATGCTGTGTCACAGGAGGGTTGAGGATGGGCATCCATTGCTCTTGCATGTTGCCATATGGCTCAGGCAGAGCCCGAGTACAGAAGGATCCCTGAACAGAGAAAGGGTAGTTTGGCTTGTTCCTGCTCAACAGAGGTTGGTGATTTGTTTTGAATGGGGCTAGTGATTCAGTCCTGGTGAACTCCAGCATCTACAGGAGCTGAGCATTGCTGCCCCTTGTGTACACAAGGTAATTTCTGATGATCTCTGGGCTAAGTTCCACAGGATTCAGGAAATGTTCTAGTAGGCTTACCCTGCAGTTTAAGGAAGAACAACACAAGCTGGCACGTTGCCCTTGAAAGTGCCAGTCTCTGGCCTGGAATAGTGAGCTATCATATGAGCGCAGTTCTCTAAGAGGTGGAACAAAGGCTTTTTTATTCCCTCTGCTCCTGAAGGGAATTGACCAACGGTTGCCTGCATTCTCTGCTGTCATGCTGCTTATGTCAAAGGCCATAAGTGAGAGTACCTTGTTCTTCTAACCCATATGGTTTTTTCTTTTTGATGTGGGATTAGTGACTATGTGTGGAATCACCATTCCTGGCAGCATTATAGACTGATGGGTGCAGGCTGTGAACAGCATTGTCTAATTGGTGTGAGCTCTGCTTTGATCAGGGATCGGACCACATAACCTCCAGTGGTCTCTGCCAGCCTGAATTATTCTGTGACTCTATTAACTTGATTTTCTCATACTTTATATTACCTGTGTTTTGTTTTTTCTTTCCACTCTTACCCTACAGGGTGTTGGTTAAACTTCTTGTATTGTAACAATTGTTAGTAGTGGGGTTATCTTCTTGGTCAATCTTATGGCCATACCATGCTATGTTTTCTCTACTAACACCTTATTCTAGACCTTATCTACAGTTGTTAGGAAGATCAGTCACCTTCAAAGAAATGTCCGATAGGTACTCTTTTTGAAAGTCTATTGAATTAACATTGGGTTGACTCTTACGCTGTTCTGCACCTTTGGCATGTGCAGCAATTATACCTATGAAAAAAAATCTAACTGAAAATGCAGTTAAATGAGACTGAAAGCTTACACTTGTCTTGCAAATAAATGAATGCAGTATGTGCAGGGCAGTGGGGATTAAAGTTGTTAACTTTTTACAATATTGGGAATAATAAATGTGGAAGTTAATTTAACAAGTGAGATGGAAAGCTGTTAAAGTGGTTCAGAATTCAAGTAGTATATGGTTCAGGTGCTGTAATGAGTAGTTCAAAATGAAAAGCTGTGGTGACTGATGCCTGGTATTAGAAGTCAAAGGAACAAGATTTCATGCAATTATCATGCGAGAAAGTGGTTCTTCAGTAACAGTAACAAATGACATAATGTTCAGTTGAATGTCATGCTGTAGGGTTTGGCTCAAAAACCACTCAGTTCATATGCATTAGAGGCAAGTTTGTTACCAAGTATTTAATTTATTCTAAAAGAAAATATTTTACTATTTAGCAAAAAAAGATAAAATGCAAGGTATTCTTATTTGGAACTGCTATTTGCTGTCCTCTCTGAAAATCAGCATAACAACAAAAATCACTTTCTACTAATCACTTTTTATCAAACTGGAGTCTGTAGTGAAGTATCTGTGTGTTGTGATCTAAGGATAATATTTTACTTTTGCATGGGTACAGCTCTATAAATATCTAGCAATGAGTGCCTCAGATGTGGATAATTGGTGGTTGCCTGGTGAATTCAGCCATTATGTTTATCATAATATTGTGTGCAGTCAAAACTGCTTATTGAAATGTTGATTCATTTTAAGGTAACTTCTGTCAAGCAAAATATTTCACAAAATAATTTCCATCTTCCATTCTAGTTGGCACGTATATCTATATCTAGTTACAGATGTATAGATATAAAAATATATATAAAATAAACTGAAATGTATGAAGCCATTATGAGCATTTTCCTATAAACTAATCAAAATGCTAACTACTCAAAACATAACAGCAAGCTCAAGTTTGTTGTGTTTTAAATTAGTTCGGAATGTTACTGTAGTAAGTGCTATGTAAGAGCTCTAGCACTAAACTCTAGGTACTGTTTACTTAAAATATTACATGCTATGCTACTGGAGATGCATGCCAGCTGCTCATAGCATAAGAGTTACTTTAATGAATGGTCATGTGGGAATGTGACAGTGTTAATTTAAAGTTTAGATGTATTTGCTTGCACCTCATCTTCCCTTGAATGTATGTGTTGTATCAACCGTCAGGAATTTGAAAGCTGCTAAACATAAATTTTGCAAATTATTTCTGCAGAGAATGGTATTTCTAGTGGAAAAGACAATGTGACCTTGCTGCTTCTTATTTTGCTGATAATCGTACCTGTAGTCTATATAAAGAAGGAAAAAAAGAATTTCATAATGGATTTAAGCCTTTTTGGACCAGTGTTCAGCACAAGCCAATTTCATGTAATCCTGTGCAATTACAGCCTCAGAAAAGTCACTGATGTGTGTATGAAGCTTTTTACCTCACATGTCATGTCTAATTGGAAAGCTGTCTATACTTTTAGAATGTAATGAAACATTCAACCTATTTAAAGAAATCTTGATTTTATCTTAATGTGTGAGATGCATTCAGATTTGTATTTATCTTTTCAAGTCTCTGATGTTTTTATCAAAATTAAAACAGCATTTCTCAGCCCATGCAAATACCTAGTGCTCTCTTGAGCCTTTTCTGTCCTCCTTAAAATCTTTCCTCTCTTTCGATGATCAGTTTCTTCAAAAATTGAGCTAGATTCTTTGAAAGGTTTATCAAAGCTTAAAAAGCTTTTCTGTTAACCTGGAATGCCTAATAAGTATGTAGAATATCGTGAGAAACTTATGCTGTAATGTGGTCTGCAAATGAAAGCAGTTGGATGGTGATGGGTTAGAGGCTCTTTAACCCTCAGTGGAGCAGCTGAAAACATTGTCAGAGAGAAAATAAATATTTTTCTATTAACCATGCAAAGGTTATTTTTGGAAGGGGAGAGAGGACCTTCTACGATCTGATTTCTTAAAACAAGATAGGAATTTCTAGGAGCAGAGATCAGGTTTTTGCTGCACTGTGTGTGACAGAATTGAGGTAAAGATGGGATTGCAATCTTCCATTTTCTTTAGAAGCTCAATGTATCAAGCAAAAGAGAATTTTAAAGGCATATCAGCTGTACCTCCGGTGAAGTTGTTATTTCCATGTAAAGTAAAAATTTTGTCAAAAAAGTCTAATACCCTACTTATAACTGCAATGCTAGAATGGCCTAATTTTTCTGAATTAAAATGAAAGGTAAAAGAAATCATGTTGCATACGTGCATAGTTACATGATCCATAGTTAGCTCTCAACGCTTTGATAGTTTATTTTGTGGAAGTTATATAGGTTAGACTAAGGAGATATTTCTTAACCATACTAAATAAGAATAATTCATAAATATTTGTCTGATATCAGCATTGGAAAATAAACTGACAGGTCTTCTGGCAATTGTTTTATGTCCTGAAAGCGTTGAAACAATTGGAGGGACAGAATATCTAATTCATAAAGCAAGATATGCATTTGAACTTCTAAGTTTATTCCTAAGTTGAAAAAAATCACTGTTACACATTTACGAGTCTTATTAAACATATTACTAAATGGCTCAGAACTGTTTCGTTTTGTTACAATAAAGCTTGTCCTCATCACTGGATGACAAGGTGATTTATAAAGGAATTAAACGTTGTTACACCAATTTGACAAATTGGGATGCTGACATGTAGAAAAGTCAAGTGATTTGCCAAAGATTACTCAGCACACTAATGGAGAAACAAGAATACGCTTTAATCTCTTCGTTCTGAGTCACTCCAGTCCTGTAATCATTGGGCCATAGAATGAAATGTGAAGTATTATAGAAGGTTTATTCGTGATGCTACTTCTCTCCTCCTGTGTTCTTAATGTGAGTTTATGTTGTTTGACAGCTGATTGACATGTGTACATGTTTGTGTTTAGTTATATAACATTAAAATCTTGTCTATCTTCTGCTGGTAACATTTTTCTTGTTTCATAAACCAAGCGGGAATGCAGCTGTTGTGCTTTTTTGTTTCACGTATCCTTTACAGATCTTAATAAAGATTATTATCTAAAGGTCTATACTTAATTCCCAAAGTTTCATACTTTTGAAATCCATGGAAATGAGAACTAAGCTCCAAATTCACCCCAAGAACTGAGCTTTTCCTTTGAAATCATGATGTTCATCCTTCTTAAAGTTCAGAGATGTCAGAAATGTGGATTTGTACTCATGATTTACATAAATGGATCTATTACTTATGTCTTCTGAATTGTTCAGAAGAGGTAAGTAATATTTTTGTATCTTGAATTTCATAGGAATTTTTTTTAATTAAACTGGATTTTATGAACACTGAACAGTAATACAAGTGAAGTGTGTGTACATATGTATTAGTGACTTGTCTTAAATGACTGCATCATCACACAAAATCTTTCCTTTTTTCTTAACTATTATAGGCCTTTCAACATGGAGTTTTGATTTGTGTTTATATCTAGTTTAGTTTCTTCTTGGAAAAACTTTTAACTACACAATCTTCTCCAAGCATACAAATCTGTTCATGTAGTGCATTGAGGATAACAGATCTTGTACTGCTACAAGGCAGTACTTCCTTCTATCAAGCTGCAGATCTAGGAGTTAATTTGTTAGCTTGCACAGGCATGGGTAAACTTTTCCGTGGCAAGAGAGTTAAAGTCAGCTTGTAAACCTCAAATTCTTCTGAAGATTGCATCAGGGAGATGTTTCAAGAGTAAACAAGAGTGAGTTAGCTGGGATGAATAAAGCAACTGTCTGCATTATGCACAGAAAAGAGGGTATAAGGCTTCATGAAAGTAGGTTGGAAGAGGAGGGAACTAGGGGAGTCCAGAAGGGCCTGGGAAGTTTGAGTTTGATGTCTTTGGGGATTTTCCTTGAAGGCTACTAGCATACTAACTCACAGTATTCTAGGGGGGGAAAAAAAAAAAAGTGGAACTGAAGAATATTTCAAGAGTAAACAAGGGTTGGAAAGTCAATATTACTTGGGAATTTCATGTTTCATTTAGAGACTTAAAGGCTTTTGTGGGAAGTGTAGTTTTGGATTGTAGGGAGGGAGAAGAGTTGCAGGAGCTGGAACTTTGGTGATGCCGGGCACTTGCTGCCAAGCCTGAGCATGCAACTTTTCTGCAGCATCTTTGCTGTGCAGGTGGCTGAAGACAGTGCCATGCACAGGTGTTGCTCTGTAGATAGCATAATAGTGCTGCTGAGCATGGGGCTCAGGCTTTCAGCATAGGTCTTACAGTCCAACAAAATACATTTTTAGAGAAAAATGGAAATAGCATGATAATTTCCAGTCACTTTGAAACCTAAATATTGAGACTGCCCAGGCATTATTGGGTAAAATAAATAGCTGTAACTGAAGTCAACAAATTCTGGTTGGAATCCTGAATGCTAATTATTATTTTTGTCCTGCTATTACTGTGTATATTCAGAACTCACCACATACGTGCTGTTTTATTTTTGACCTTGATTTTCTTCCAAAAAGAGCCTTATCTGGGGAAGGGACAACATATCTTCCCCTGTGCTTTATTTTTTCAAATAGTAAGTGGCAATAAAATGAACCTTCCATTTATCTATGTGGAAAAGAAATTATAACACAGGAAGCAGTGACACAGCCACCACAGCTTGAGTTTACAGCTCCTGTTTTTCAAAATCTTTGTCCTATGAATTTAGTCAAGTAAAATTGCTTTTAGCTATATAGATTGAAAATGTACAAGGAAGGGGGGAAAGAACCTTCAAAAAATAATCTTCCCAGCCTCTAGGATATCTTAATTTTTTTGAGCAGCATGACCATTCACCAAGAGGAGTATGCTATTTTACAGAGTTGAAAATTAAATATCGTGCCCTTGTACTTCTTTCTGATTGTTGCTGCGTAAAATGGGAACGTTGATTAAGAAATTAGAGGTTCTCATATAAGCCGTCAAAAAAAAAGAAAAAGAGATTTGCATCTCACATTCTTGGGCTTTGTTTGACATACAACACCATTCTGAAGGATAGGCAGAGAAACTAAGATGAAAGAATGGTTCCAGTAGTGAAACGTACCTTAGCAACAAGGTTAGACAAAGACACAGCAGCGCTGCAAAAAACGAAGCTAAAAACTAGTCAAGCTTTAATACCTGGAAAACAAAATGAATAATGACCAGCTCCCAGACATAGCTCTGATATTTTATTTTTTTTTTCCCTAGTTCAAGCAAAGTGTTTCTGGTTTTTGCACTGAACTTACATTACGTCAGTATACATTTAATCCCCACAGTGCCAAGAAGCTCACAAAAGTAGAGCACTACAAAATATCATGCAAGAAAATTAGGAGTAGATTACATGTTATCCTTGAGCTGCTTTTGGTATAAGAGCCCAATTGTTAACAATCTGTGATTTCATATCTTTAAGGGTGCATGTTTGATGTGGGAAATCCTGAAAATTTGAGGTGCAATTGAGATGCAAAGTTGTGGTGATGTTATAAATGAAAATGTAAGTACAGCTTCTGTTGCACCATTCATAACTGTGTTGAAGGTAATGCTATGTAATAGCAATCAACTTCTAGTTCTTTTTTATGTGGTTAGGGATTGGTTTTCCACGTGGGTTTTTTTTCCTATTTAGAAAAAAGGAAAAAAAACCCAACCCAACACACTCAACCAAATAAAGAAAAACCCCATACAAAACCATACTAGGCAACAAAGATATCCCTTAAGACAGTTCATAATCCTTAGGGGAAACTGGGATTACGTATGAATCCCTATTTCTTCTTGCTGATTAGAATATTATCACAGCACTGTATATGGCGGTGAAGCAGTACCCTGTACCGAGGCTAACCATTTTTGTTGTCATTTTTTCTATTAGCATATGGCCTAATGTGCCATGTCCTGTGAGGGAAGCGAGAAAGGGTCCTTCAGTACAGTATTAGTTCTGTTTCAAAAGTTTAGATGAAATGCAAGCTTTACCAACTGCTCTTAGGCATACTGATGTTTTGCAGGTGCTTAAATTCACATAAAGCAAGCTGATACACCCTGATGACCGTAAAAACTACTCCTTTGTGTAGTTTTGGTTTCCTCTCCTGTATCCAAAATGCTTAGTGTTCATACAGTGCAATTGAATTAGATGCTTACTGGTGATATTGGCTGTACAGAACATACTTATTGAAATAACTGGAGGAAGATTGGAAAGGTGAGATAACATCTGTGACAATACTGTGCAGTATCAATTGACAACTTCTGCTGTAGAAAATGTGAAAATAGCATTTTCTCCTTTTTGATGTTAAAAAAGTAGTCATCTGTTTCATTCTCCATGCAACCCTCTGCACTGTGACTTGCATGGTGGTAATCAAGAATTACTACTGAAATTAAAACCACTGTGTATTATCCATATGGAAACATTAGATGTTGGTAGTGTGCAAATAAAAAAGTATCTCTTAAGTTGCCCAAGTTCTTTTTACAAAACTGTATTTTACAACTTCTTTATATTTTCTGTGATACTATTGGCCATTCAGCAATGAAGAAAGATTCTTTTTTCTCATCTCATAAACAGCAATTAGTCTCAAAGGTACTGACTTTGCTTTTGCTAGCAACAAGGTTGGAACCATGAGTCCTTCCTCTCCCCTAGCCAGTGCTCTCAAAGCTCTGTCCTGCTGCTCCATCTGCAGGGACAGGGCAGTGCAATACTGGTGACTCGTGTTTGGGACCACCATGCACAGTGCCAGGCCCACCTGCTCAGCACCCTAGGCAAGAACTGTGCAAGCTAATGCCCATTTTGGTAGCGTACGGCAGCAACAGATTCTTATCACCATAGTCTTCACGTGGGGGCTGTTCTAACAGGAACAAGAGCAATCATAATTAACAGGAAGATGGACTGAGTGAACAGAAGAGTATCTACGATTGTTTACAACACGAAATATAACATGTAGATATGCAAATCTTGCATCTGTGTGGATTTCCAGTGGTTTCTGTGAAAAAAGTTTTATATGTAAACCTCTAACTTTCCTTGAAGGGGGAAAAGGAACAATTTTGGAGCATAATAATCATCTTAAATTAGGTGATAACATTTGGTATAGATAGCCTGTCTATAAAAGATGCATTAAATAGTTAAGCTTGCATTTAGTAGGAATTGTATTTGAAGCAGAAATGTGGAAATTCATGGGCTGTAAAATGACAAATATAGCAACATGAGATCAAGAGACGTGAGAACAGGGGAAAAAGAAATGGGTATCTTTAAAATATATTCTCCAAATCTGACAATGCCCTAAAGATTTCCCTCCAGCCTAGACAAATGGGAATTGTAGATATGTTTAAGAAAGTAAACAAGAAGTTTCTGTTTATAAAGTTGTTGCAGTGAGTTAGTAGCATATTGTACACTCTAAGAACAAAACCACCCCTTAACGATCACATTTTAATAACAAAGTATTCAGCACAATGGAATTCTCATATGGTAAACAAATGTCACTGAAAACACTTGCTTCTGCTTGCCTGTCATACCTGGTAGAAGGAATCAATATTAAGAAAAAAAACCCAACCCTGGCATAACTGGCATGTATTATAAATAAAGCTGTCTTGGAAAACTACATAATGTTTCATTGAAATAGACTTAGTAGTATTCAGTATCATCAATCATTCACTTAATCTTAGTTTAGCAAAAATTTGATACACAATATTAACATTTAACACACAGTATTGACTGTGGAAAAGGAACTTTAAAACATCTTTGACTTAAACCACAAAGAACAGAGAGCATCTGAGAGTGCAGAAAAACAATGTGTGCAACTCAAAGCAATGCAGATGAATCATTTTGTAGTTTTATTTATAGCTGTTGTACACTTTTGTTTTGCTGTTTCCTTTGACCAAATGATTTGTGGTTTTAATTTCCTTTCTGTTTTTCATTCAGTCTTTTAACATGCTGGTGGCATTTTAATTGGACTATGTACTTAATATTTGAAAGCTAGGATGAGAGGGAGACCCAGACTAGTGATAAATATAAGACTTAAAACCAACGTAACTTCAGAATAGCTGCTAGGACTTTCATGAACAGATGGTCTGACCCTGTAAGGGTAATTATACCATGATCCTAATTAATCACAACAAGACGGACCTGTTACTGACTCAAAAATAATTTCAGTTAGAAATTCTTCAGTCAAACTTTGATTTTTTTAATATTTTTTTTTTAGTATTTTGTTCTTAGGTCAGATCTGGATATCCATATGCTCTGTATGCAGTAGGCAGCTTCAAAAGATAACAGTGTAGTCACATGTTGGCAAAGTTGACACCAGTTTTTGCTTCATGTAAGACCACAGGACTTACACGTGATCTCTTGAACTGATGAGTCCAGCTTTTTTTCTTCACAGCAAACACCTATCCCATTTCTATGTTGTATTCCACTGCTAATGTCAATGAGTTTTCTTTCCCAACAATATATTCAGTAATTCAGCAAGTCAGTTTTTTTAGTAATTTATTTATCTTCTCATATGTCACCAGGAAATCGTTATAATTTTAGTCTAGGGTCTAGGTTAAATTCATTGAATTTCATTCATAAGTCCCAAGTAATTTCTTTCAGCATTTCTGTTAAGAGTTTACTTGTCTGATTTGTCTGGGGCTTTTTTCTGTTTGATCCTTCTGAAGACTGGTTATACCCTTGCTGTTAGGACTTTATTTCTCCAAATATTAATGCACAAATGCTGACTGGTTATTCATTTTACTGAAATTTTTACTCTATTTCTAATTATGCCCATTGGGTACTTTAACTGTTATAACTTAAATGTCAAAATACCATGTAAGTTACTGTTTCCTGTTGCACAATGATTGCTATCTACTCTGTAGAATCCTAAGGTATGATGGTCAAAATATGAGCAGAGAAAACAAAAATAAAGCAAATAATTAATGTTTACTTTCATTTTTAAAAAGAAACCACTCTGTAGCTCTGATATTTTTTTTCCCCACCTTTGCTCTTCCTTTTCTTTGATCAGGTGTTATTAAAGAGATGACATGAGGCAACCATGGTTGTAGCTCTGACTATGCATTTTCTTTATTGTTTATTGTGTCTGGTTTAGTCTGAAACTCTGCAAAACTCTTAAAAGGTGTAGCGTAATGGCTGGTCAGCTGAAGCGCTCCAATTCTTTGAACCAGTGACTACCTCTAGCTGTGAATGAGAGAAACTAGAAATGAAATGCTGTAAATAAATCAAGCCCCTTGAGGAACTGAGATAGTTTTGAAGGAAAAAGAGCACTAGCTCATTATTTGTTTCATGATCCTACTGTCATTCCTAAATATACCAAATATAGTAGTTAAACCAAATGAAGTGCTAAAGTACATTTGGTACATTTTCAGGTGTTTTACTGAATGACAGTCAAAAGCATTCAGCTACGTGTATAGTTACGTTCCTAAACTAATAATAATAAAATATTCTGAGGATCACAGCAGCTTCCAAACTGAGAGGAAAAAAAGTATTTTCTGTATCTATCCATTATGTACACACATAGCATAAATAATTTTGTTTCTTTGATCTTCATTTAATTCCAGCTCTAATGCATATTCTCCTCTTCTAGAGTTGCAGAATTCCACCTGCTACTGTTTCTTTCCTCTTCTTTGGTCTCATCGTGGTTTTCAGGAAGCAAACTTCTGATCTTTGAAGTTTAGAAAAGAGACCACATCAGGTGTTCCTGTTAGGTAGCTTTTGTCTTTTTTGGAGAGAATTGTTCATATTTCTTCCACAGATTTTCAAAAACCTCTCTTAGGTTCATTTCCCTAGCTTTTCTAGTGTAGTAGGAAATCTGATTTTTTAATGAGTAGGTGAGATGAGAACAGAAGAAGGAAGTTATTGGCTTTTTATTTCCATTTCCATTTTCTTTTGCCTTTGTTTATTATTCAGTGCTTTCTGTTAGTCTTTGGGTTTTTTTGGACTCACAGCAGAATGCTCATACTTGAGAAAAAAATCATGAAAAAACCCATTAACATTGCAAAAAGAGGGACTAATTGTTCACTTAACACAGGAGATCTTTGATAAATTAGATGACAGTTTAAATGGCAGACTATTTCCAAATGGAGAAAATTTTTGAGGAATAATGACTAGTAATGTAAAACTTGGATTTTCATGTTGGTATTTATGCAAATGTCCTACCTCAGCTTAAGAAGCTGGTAAAGTCTTGTGTTTAAAACTTGGAAATGCCCACGTATAATTTGTTAAAATCAAGCAATGTTTCTGTAATATACATGGAAAGTAAAGTTCTTTTTATATCCCTCAGAGTTTTAAAATACCCTCTATTTTACTAAAGCTCTTGGTTAAAATTACGGATTGATGTGAATAGCTTTCATCTCCTTTTAATTTCTCTTGCCTTTGTATTTCCTTGAAACTGAGGTAAAGTTTTGATTTGAGATGCTGTAAGTATCTAAGGTTGCACAAACTGAATCGATGCAATGTGAGTGCACCTGAACCACGTGGACAGTAACGGCGTTGGAATGTGCCTTTGCAGGATCACATTGTCTGGCCCCCTGCATATTACTTATTTGTTGCTTATTTTTGCAGTGCAAGGTTGTTGCATCACTGACAATGTCATGTCATATTCTGCTTTCATACTCTCTGTCAAGGCAATAACATTAATTTGTGTCCATTTGAGTAATACTCATCACACGGAAAGAGATCTTGTGACAGGCATGGGCTTTGTTTAGCAAAAACTTTTAAGAAATGGCAATTTTGAGAGACTTCATTTTACAGGAAAGAATCAGAATGGCTAAACAATTCAAACCCACAATCTTTTATTTCAGTTTGACCATGTGCCGATGCACTAGGCATGTGATAAATGTAATTCACTTTCCATGGTGCAATCTAAACGCTCCATAAACACAATGATCAAACTTTCTCTCAATTTCTGATTGCTGATTGTTGCCTTTTTGTTTGCCAAGTGATTCCAAGCTCTTTGATGCATCTTTGTGCTTCCTGCGGGAGTGTTGTACGTGCCTGTTATTTTGGCTTTGTGCTACGATGTCGCTAGCGCACAGAAGAAGAGCTCTTCCAGGAGCCGCCGCTGCCATTTTTAAATACACTCCGCAGCAGGGCTGGGGGCTGCTCTGCTTGGCTGGGGTCCTGAGGGCCCCTTTTGGCCCTTGCTGAGCCAGTTGGGACCGTGTCCTCCTTCCAAGCAAGGCACCCTCACCACCAAAATCCTGCAGGTTTTACCCAATACAGAGACCAAACACTGAAGAGATTTCACCTACCTGTAAAGATAGTCCAGCAAGAGAGTGCTTCAGATTGATGAAGAAGGTGTGAAGAGGAGGTACCATGGTTAGACTGTGACCAGGGCTACTGCTGGGGCTTCCCAGACTGGAATTACTGGTGTAGTACAGGTCAAAGCTCTTCCTCTTAATTAGGCAAAAGATTGGAATACTGTTCAGACAAAACTGGATAATTCTAAGAACTATTTAAAAAACCCAAACCAAACAAACCCCACCCCCAACCCCCCACTGAAACCCCAGCAACCCACCACCAGACGAAAAAACCTCAATGGCCCTGCACTTAAAGACATTAACATTTCTGCATTAAGATGAGGTGATCAGACAGGAATTAAAAGATCTTTGTAAATTATTCAAGGTTAGCAGGTCATCTACCCGTGAAAATGCAAATGCAGCCCCAGGAAGCATCAGCCCTATGTTTCTTTGTTGACGTGTTAAAGCCCTGAGTAGTCATTTGCTGGACGTCCTTTTTAATGAAAAACAAGCATAAAGTAGAATTGAAGTAGAGATGGGCAAGGAACATAACCAGTTTCATCTTATGGGGAGATGAATGGTTTATCTATGTGATTTAGGAAAACCAAAGCATGAGAGTGGATTTGATTAGTTTTTACACATAGCTGTGTTTAAGTACCACGTAAAAAAACCCCCATTTGTTTAAGCTAGGAACCAACATTGGCACCAGTTTTTCATATATTAGGGAACATACCAGGAGGCAGAACTAACAAAAATTCTGCTAAAGCAGGGTTTGTAGATAGGAGGTCCATACTGCAGCTTGCTAGCAGTCTCCAAATTGTATTCATTTCAAAGTGACATTGTGGCCAAACAGCCAAATATTAGCACATTATCAGAAATTATTACAGTGATGTCAGTCTGGTACCAAGGGATATCAAGCAGGAAGCAACTGCATGGCCTTAAGCTCCATAATTTTATATATAAAAGCATTTGTAATTGGGAAGATGAAGTGTGTAACGCATAGACTAAGGGATGTTCTATGTTTTCTAATCATATGAAAATATTTCTTGTGATCTAGCACTGGAAATCCCTGAGGAAAATTAGTCACTGCTGAATAAACCAGCCTACAAAGTTTGATGGAAATGTTTTTGATCAAGTCCACAACACTTCAGCTTGTCCTTTTCAATAGACAACAATATCTTAGAAGTTGTCCTAGCACTTTTGCCATCTTATTTCTGCCAAGATTTTGTAAATATCAGCTACTCCAAACTGTACAAGAAAACCTGTCTGTTTATCACTGTTTTCAATTTTGACATCAAAAAGTGCTTAAAACCATTTACATTAGACAACCTTTTCACAAAATGCTGCATTTAGTGGCAATTGGTTTAGTATTTTACTTGCAGCACAAGTGATAAAATGTGTTAAACTTGGTTCTCTAACTCCCTTTTAAGACAAAACTTAATGCATTCCATTGCACCCCTTGCATTTTGGGGCTGTAAATTGAAAAATCTATGTATTCTTGAATTTTCATGTTTACTGTTATGTATCAAGGCCTTCCTTACACCTTAGGACCTCCAAGCCAACTCCAGCAAACCTTTATGGACAAAAAATAACACTTCTCAAATTGTTGTTTCTTCCTATGCTTATTAGGAGAAATAGGTCTTCAAACGTATTCTGTAGGTTGTTGGGCCATGTTAAAGTGGTCCGAGCGCAGCCAGCTTTCTTCCCGGATGCCATATTGTGATCTCTTTGCTGTGACTCTTAGATGTGGCTTCCAAACTTCGTTGTGACAATGTTTCAGACCGACGACTGCCAGGCCCTTACCTCAACGTGCAGTAAACCCTAGTAGTCTGAAAATCCTCATTTGCCAGAAAAATACTGGGTCATAGAAAGAAATAAAAGGCTTGGGACTATCTGTTTACAATGAGATATAACCAATTGTGCTGTTAGTGGTATTGCCCAAGTTTGAGAGCAGGTCGAGGTAAACTGATGACTTTGTAACAAGGTTTTTTCCCCCTCTTTTTTTAACCCTAATATTTTGCCACTATGTCAAACTAAACGAATCTCAGATTTTTGCCCCTGCTGGGTTGTGAGGTTAGAGAGGTCTCAGCAGCCATGTGAAAACTAGGCTTTGGAGCCTACAGCAGCAGCATCTGCCCCGTACTGAGTCCCTGCACTCATTACCTGTGCTAAAATGTAATTGCTGACTTCAAACACACACAAGGGAGAGTATTTAGCTATCTTAAGTTTATCCATGGCACTCATCTGCCTTTCAAATCATGCAGTTTCTCCAAGGATCTTTCCTTTCTTCAGATTTGGGCTCTATATGAAGAAAGTGCATTGTTTCAGCTCTTCCTAGTCCTTTTCCCATATTTTACAGAGGTTTTGCTTGCTATGTTTCAGGTCTGGAGAACTTTTTCCTCACAGTATTGCTTTCTACAGACAGTCTTAGTACTATTTGCATTTAAAAATGTAAATTCTGCTTAATGAGATGGATGTCAATAATCCAGTGTTTTCCAACCAGTGATGGGTTTTTTTTGTAAAATCATGTAAACTACAAGTTGATTGGGTGTAATGCCTTTACTTTGTATGCAAATACAGTTTTCAACCTTTTCAAGCAAATATACTTCCAGATATGTCTGTTACACCTCTGATAAATGAACAATGATAAATAATGAATACAAGAGCCTAGGCTGGTCTGTCTTTCTCTGCTCCTTTCCAGAGTGCTAAAGGAGAAATCTCATTATCTAAGCCTAGCAGGAGCTCTGTAGTACTTAACTGATGATCCTTCACAGTGTCTCACTCCTCTGGGCCATTTGGAAGGTCAGGAGCAAAGGGTGAAAAACATGATGAGTTTTCCATATACATAAGCACAGCTGGAATCTGGCACAAATTTACCAGTGAAAGCACATTTTACTTTCTGCATAGATAATTACATTATTTCTACTTCTACTATACCTGCATGGCTTTTCTTACCCCCTCTTTCAAGGTTTTATTACATGTGAAAGACTGGAGAAAACTGTTCCATAGGTCAGCTGTCTTTAGAGGGTTTATGTGCCTGTTGTAGTTTATTTCTGAGGGTTTTTTTTGGCCTTTGAGTCTTAAGTAGTGCAACATTGCTCTTCTCTTCTCTTCTCTTCTCTTCTCTTCTCTTCTCTTCTCTCTCTTCTCTTCTCTTCTCTTCTCTTTCTTTTCATTTTCTTTTTTCCTTCCCTTCCCTTCCCTTCCCTTCCCTTCCCTTCCCTTCCCTTCCCTTCCCTTCCCTTTTCTACTTCTTATGGCTCAGTTAAGGTTACAGATGGGTTCTAGTGCTTAGGGACTCAAAGTATTAGCTCTGAGTTTATTCCTGGAGAACAGACAAATGTTTTATGAGTAGTCAAGCCATTTTAGCCATCTGACTGTCCCTTGTTAACTAAAGCTTTAATCTCTCTTCACCCAGGGATACATTCTGTTAAGGGATGGGACATCTTAAGTTCAAGTCCTGCTGATGATTCAAATGAGGAAAAGTTACACAGGAAAGGAAGTTGAGAGTGTGAGGAGGATATGAGCTGTGTCTGAGTGAGAGCTGCCGCAAGTTCACCTGAAGTTTGCACACCTCTTCTAGCTGTTTGCTAGAAATGGAGAGACAAGTGCTATATCAGTACATGCTTGTTACTTCTGCATCTTGTGCTTAACAGGTCTTTCTTGTCCTGTGTTGTGTGTGAAGGAATGTAAATGTGGCTTTAATGTAGGCTTGGGTAATGCTGCTGAGCTATTGTTGATGCATATTTTTTTCTTACCAGTAGATAATTGGCATTGGTCCATGGAGCTCTGCTTTTATGCTGTTGGGGGCAATCAATCTCAGTAAAGGCATTTTCAAAGAGTGTAACGGAACTATGATATTTATCCTTAAATATATCTTGTGCATTTAATCAAAACACTTTTAGTGATACTCTCTATACAGACACAAAGCACATCTTGTACAATAGTACAAAATCTAGCTTTGTAGTTAGATTTTGCTCATAAAAATATGCACCAGAGGAAGGAGCTTTGTAAAGCTTTTTAATTTGGGTGAAAATGTCATTACAGAGAGAAAAAACAAAGTAACTGCCTGAAGTCTTTGTTCTCTTTTCTAAATAGCCTCTTTTTCTTAGTATGAAACATTTTAGAACAAATATTTTAAAGTGAAAACTAGGTGATGGAATCATGTGGCCAATTGTCAATTGCTCAAGTTGTGTTTTCTTGCTAAAAGTTGAACATATTTTGCTGTCACAGCTTATATTATAATGGTGTGGAAAAAACATGAAAAACGCGAAGTTTTTGTTTATCAGCAATAGCTTTTTTCTTGATGTGTGTGTTTTAAAGTTTGTGGGTTTACAATTCAGTGCCTTTTTTCCATGGTGTCTTTAACACTTGCTGAATTCTCTGGAGTTAAGCTGGAGGAAAAGGCATGACTGAGACAAGATTTTAAGTGAGTAAATGTTTCAGAAGGGAGGATAGAAAAGGTTTCTGTCTGTGCTAGGGGACAATGTGAAAAGCCAGAGATGTGTCAGGAAGAAGATACTGGAACACACCCATAAATTAAACTGAGAGGAGTCAGATGAGTGGATCTGCACTGAGTAATGGCACTTACTTTGGTTTAAAATTTAGCAGACAGTGGAAAATGTAGATTTAGTAGTGGACAGAATGTTGTGGGGTTTTTTTTGTTTGTTTGTTTGTTTTTTTTGTCCTAAAGTCATGAGGAAGATTCAGTGGAATCTTGGATAAAGGAAATAACATTTGAATATTAATTCATTGAGAGTGGGAAGCAAAGTTACAGACAAGGGAAGAACAAGATTTTGGATAAACAAAACCAAAATTTGCTCCAGCTGAGAAGAGTGCTGTCGGAACTGCAGAAATGCAACAAAGGACACTTCACCCAGAAGAAGGTCTTTGTTTGTAGAAGCATTCCATTATGTTCTAAAACATTAGTGAAACCTGTGGTGTATCCAGTAGCTGACAAGACAGACCAAAAAAACAGAGCCAGTAAATGAGCTGTGAGAGACGAATCTGCGCAATATCCAAATGATAGTTACATTCAAAGTCAAAGCTAGCAACAAGAAGCCTTTGAAGGAAGACAGAGATGAAGAGGGGAAGTATGGTCAGTCATGGAGCTTTGACATGCTTCTGAGAAAATGTGGGAAAGTCATAAATAAAAAAGATGGACCATTTAGAGAAGCAGCCTTAAAACTGAAGAAAAGGGTCTAGCTAGACTGCTTATAGGGAAGGACTAACAGATTAATAGCAGACTAATTGCAGAAGAGATAAGAAAGGTGTCAAGAAGAGGATTCAAACTTAGAGTCCACAGAGGAGGAATCCAAATGCTGTATTTACTTAAATAAAAACACAGAGGAAAAACAATAACTTGTTCTGCACAGCTTCCACATTCCCCTATAATTTCCATCTAGTGTGTGAAGTCAAGGGAAAGACCTTTTTTAAAAGTTTGGAAATCAGATGTCCTTAACGCAGAGGAGGTGTTCATCTGATCAGATCATGGAAAAGTTTTGGCAAAAATCTCATGGGACTGCTTCTGCTTCTTGCAAAAGAACATATTTAAGGAATTTTCAGTTTTGTATGTGGTGAGGTGAGCTTTTAAAGGTTAAAGTATTTCGCCTTTTCCTTGGTTGTTACATCAAAGAGTCCTGAATTAAGTACTATCCTTCCTCCAGAAGTTTGAGCTCTTCACTTTGAGAGCTTTGATTTTTATAAACTACTCAGGAAGGCTTTAAAAGAATTCTGAGCTATCACTGGATGTATTATAATATGTGTCTTTTTTGTTTTGTTCGTTTAGGTCTGCTGGAGACTTATTAGTGTCTTATAAAGGGCTAAGGATAATCTGTCTTTCCTGTAAAATTAATTTTATTATTTCTTACCTCTTTTTGTAGTAAGCTTAATAATTTGTCAGACTGAGTTGTGATTTTTAGCTGATGTTCTGTATCTGATGGTGTCTGTATTCAGAATTTGGCATTGACAATCAGAAGGTGAATAACATTTATATATAGACTCCATTTCAGGATGTTTGAAAGAAATAGGCTATATATGTTAATATAATTAATCGGTGATGTCAGAAAACTGATAAAGATTTACTTAATTCAGGACTCTGATGTATCTAAATCTGAATGGAAATTTTTATCAAACCAGAAGTAATTATAGAGCAGCAATAATTCAGCTAATGTTGATAGCAACTCATTTGGTGTTAAATCATCATGAAGATCTCTCTAAATCTTTAAAGCTGTAAAGCTTTCACTAATAAATAGCATTTGTCCAAAACAACTGCTATTTTGATTTGTTATGCTGTTTTTATTTGTTATCTAGAGTAAGGCAAACTTACTGGGGTATAAACTTGGAGGAATTGCCTTACTGCAGAGGAGCTAGATTGTGGAACGCTTCATCTGTTTGATTCAGAGGAAAGTGGGTCTAGGGACCAAATTCTCTCCTGTGTTATCTAGTGTGAAAGAAAAACTTATTTGAAGTTTGGACACTGAATATTGACTCGACATTCCAATTACATCTGTGGATCAGTTACAGACTTCCTGTGCTATTGCAGCAAGTCATTTAAGTGATACTTTCCTTCACTTTCTCCTGTATATAATGCTTTACTGAGGCATTGCAAAGATGAAATCCACTAATAATTTGTGAGCTGCATTGATTCTGCAGTGAGGGCCATATTATCACATAAATGAGTTGTCAGAAATCTAATTATATGAAATTATAGAAATGTAATTATATATTATCTAATTATATTTTTCTGAAGAACTTCACAAAGACAAACTCTGTTTCAGAAATTAAACATGTATGCCTGCTAAAGGATACATGAGATTGACAGCCAGTAGGGAATTGAGTTGGGATAAAACCAGCTTGTGTATTCCTTAGAGAAATGCACATTTCTTTTAATTCAAAAGAAACGTGAATCATAGTGTCTGTGAATTCAGCATGTGTCATATGTAGAAGTTTATTTTAAAATATATGCTCTTATTTAAAAATGGAGTATCTAATATATGCCTTAATGAAGGATGCCTTAGGATATTTCTTAGCTTTTATTTTCTCAAACAGGACTATTGATTTGAGTATTGATTGACTGACTATTCTCCACCATCAAAATAAATCCTGTCTTAGAGGTATGTCACAGTCACTGGGCATCTAGAAAAAGTGGAGACAGCAGGCATGTTTCTATAAATAAGGACACATTATTTCTGCCTTCCTAACATATTGCCAGCATTAATTTGTAATTTCCAAAGGTGTAGCTGTATGAACCTGATTAGCCAAATGATTGTAGTAAAACATAGGAAAACTTACACCATTTTCCTTGTTACCATTTGTATGTGAAAAATATTCTTAGCTCTTCCACTTTATTTTCCATAATGATGTGTGGTCATATTTTTTGAAGACTGAATATTTTTTTTTCTGTTTCAGAATTCTATAGTTAAATGTTTAATCAAACTCTAAATCAAATTGAATTTGTATCTCAGAAAGAATCACGGACAGTTTTAAGTCACAAAGACCATGTATTATAGGCTTGTAAGGTATGTTTGTGATGAGATAACATCCTAATTACTTACTAAGATGTTACAGAACAATTTGCTAATTATTCATAGAATCATAGAATTATCGAATTGTTTGGGTTGGGTTGATGAGGTATCCTGAATTACTTTCAGCTCCAGTGTTCTTTTACCAATTACTTGCAATTGTGAATTCAGCTACAAGATATATAGCTGTGTGCTATAAATGTTTAAAATAATACTTTATTCATCCAGAGATTCATTTATAGAGCATGATTAGTTCTCATAATGCTTAAAAGTGGACTTAAACTTGGGCGTTAGGCATTATATGGAATTTTGTTTCATTGCAAATAGTAGTATTGGACTGACGTCTTTAAGCCTAAGAAGAATCTTTTGATCGTGGGACTCAGATATAGGTCCCATGTATGGTATATCCACTGCATGGAAGCATTTCTATAAAAGGAGAACTCTTTTTCTAGCATGGAAACAGTTACAGAATTACAGAGAACAGATTTGGAGGTCTGCTGTTCTATTCTTCTGCCATAAGGCAGAATAAATTATGTCTTAGTCATTTCTGCCTTAGTCATTTCTGATACATTTGTCTAATGTATTCTTTCCTTCTTCCGCTCCTTTTAGTAATTAGCAATGTGGCAGTAACTTAAATATGCTCCAGTAAATCATAGGTACTGTCTTTTTCTAGGTATTGGATGGATGTAAAATTAAACCCCAAAACTTGATTTAGGCATTTGCAGCCAAAATGTCAAAAATAGTTTTGGAATAGTAGCAAAAGAGAAAGGGTCATTTAAGATGGATCAGTATCAAGTAAAGGTGCTGATCTCTGTACATGTCAAATTTCTGGTAACTTTTTTCATGGCCATTTTTCAGTGTTTCATTGTAGAGTATGTGGATGAGATAAGCCTAAATACATATATTAGGCATAGAATCTGTATTTCTTATTCATAACTGAGAACTTGGCTTTAGGGGAGATATCAGCATCAGTGGCAAAGCAGGATAAAGACAATTGACAGGTGGCCTAATGAACACCTCTCCCTATCAACGTTGGAAGAACTGAGTTATAACTTGTAAAAATGTGTCCTTCCAATCCACAGCTGGACTTAATTCTCAGTGTGGGAGCATGCAGGTGCCAGGATGGAATCAGATGACTATTTGTTTTTTTAAATCCACCAGACCATGTGCTGGCTTCAGAACAATTTTATGGAAATCATGAATGTAGCTCAGTATTTGGTACCTTCATAGTGCTGGATTCAGTGAAATAGGGACCACGTAGTCTTTTGGAGACAGACTTGTCAAAATGTTTCATCTGTGGTTTAAACATCTCTGCATTCATTTTGAGCTGAGACTGACATCTGTCAGATTGTGTGGTATGGGGGAAATGTGGTTTAAAGGTTACAAGAGCGGATGGGGATCCAGTATTTCAGATGAAAGTGAATAGAAAGGTCCTTAAACCAGTAAATTCATTACGTTTTCACTCCATTGTTAAGCCTACTGAGTAATGTTTATGGAGATTAACAATTCTCAATAAATAAGGAATAAATGGAGAAATACTGTTGTATAAAATGCAGCAGTAAAATTCTGATTAAATTGATGAATGCCACAGTCAGAATTCCTCTGTTCTACTGATTCCATGTATCTGCTTAGCATTTGGGAAACTTCATTGTAATTTGCTATCAATAATATTAAGGCATGGTCTCATCAAGGAATAGTTGTACCACTATCTAATAACAGCAGATCAAAATCTGTATTGCAATTGCAGTCATTAATTTTCAATGTTGTAATTGAAGCTTACTAAAAAAAATATATTAACTGCTATTATTTTCTAAAATGAATTATTTTCATGTGAGGTTTATAGTACTTAGCACCAAACTCTGAATATCATTGTGTACATTACTGTCTTCCATAAATCATAGCAACAGGATACTAAGATTGCAAAAGGTTTTGGTTATAAGCCAAAGTTTAAATCAGCATTGTAGAGGTGAAAACCTTTGTTATAATACAAAATTTATGACTAATAAGCATTTTTAGAAAAGCATATTGAAAGATTGAAAATTCAGTTGCATTAGCAGGAGTGTGTCTCTAAAAATGTCTCTGAGTAATACAGGTCTGCTCATAAACGTTCATGTTCAGTGAATGGCCAGGTTATGTTTATTATAGATTTGAAGAATAATTCTTTTTTTCTTTCTTTTTTTTTTTTTTTTTTTACTTTCTTACTGGTATACGTAGTTCATATGTGCTTTCTGCAGATTTAGGATTGCTTGCATTCTTAGAATCCTAACCTTAAGAAATAAAAGTATAAACTACTTGTACACTTATATTATGTCAAAAAGTTAGGAAAAGTTCATTGTTAGGCAAAGCCTTGTGGTTAACTGAGCATTATATATGACTCTTGAACAGTTCTGTTGCCTTCAACATTACAAGAGCTGTCTGCCTGGCTGACTTGCCAGTTACTATCAGCTGTCTTTGTCCTTATCTGTACACATAGGAGGAGAATTTCAGTGGTGTTTGACAAGCAGAAACACTATTCTGGTGTTTCTGGTTATAATGACTTTTTTTTCCTAACGAGATTAAAGTTCTTAACTACTTCCAACGGAAACTTGGCAAGGGGGGGGGTTCAGTAGAATAAGCCTAATAGTATATGAAAATATCGAACAGTGAGATGAGAGATTTTGTGGAGTTAACGATAAAGTCATGGAAAGTCTTAGAATTTTTTGAGTGGTTACAAAATGCTTACTTAACTGCTGGAATTAAGGACAAAAGTTGTAATGAAAGAACCCTTATTTGATACCAGTTCAGAAAGTTGTGGCAGGGGGTGGGGGGCCAGAGTGTGTTGGCACCTTACCATTCTTTCTAGGGTACTGAAGCAAAGTACTGCTACAGGAATAAGAGCAGAACTGAAAATGCGTTAGGATGGATTAAGTATGCTTACTGTATTGCAGTCCATGAGCTCAGGCAGGAGTAGATTGCTAGATATTTGGTTAAAAACAACTCAGCTGCCATTTTGCAATCAAGAGAATCATCAAAGCAATCGAAACTGTCTCATGTTCTCTCGAGTTCTAAAATCTGCAACTACTAATTCAGGGAAACATATGAAATCCTGTTTACTGAATATAAGGTATGTAACTTACTCTTTTTCAAAACATTTCCTCGAGATCCTCCAGACTGGGTATCATTATTGCTTCCTTCACTTTGTGCTGTGTTCTGTTCCATGCTTCCTGTAACCACATTCAGGCCTTGGGGGTGGTCTGCTATATTCCTCTGGTGGGTTTTTTTTTGTGTGTATGTGTGCTTTTTTTTTTCTGCATCTGCCTCTGTACTCTTGTTCTCTCAATTATTTCTAGATGTAAAGACTGACCAAAGAAGCATTGAATTAGGGACTTTAACAAGAAAAAGCAGAGCTGTTCAACTACAGAGTATGAGGCCTAGTTTGGAACTGCAGAAATTTCCTAAGCTATTTCCCAAGCAGCATAAAAAGAAACTTGTTTGATGACAGGGTTTTTTTGTACAGTTGAAAGATGGTGTTTAATTTGGAAGTATGTAAAGAATGCCCAATGAGGATCAATCAGTATTCTGTAGTATGGGTTTTAATGAATTCATGCAGATTCAGCAGGATTACCTTCCAAACAGAAACTGCAAGATAAGCTTTTAGTTTTCCTTTTGCAGAGGTAGTTTTGCTGGAATCTCATTTCTAACAAATCTTATGCTGTTTACAGCTACAGTTTTTGATCTTCTGTCCGTATACCAGCTGTCAGGGAAACACCGAGCCCACGAATTACTGATCAGATACGCAGCACAAAGGCCGCAAGCTGCCACCATTTGGAAAGCTCAGCACTCTTTCCAAAGAGTGCACCATTTGAACCGTACCAGTTTTACTTTCACTAATGATTGCATAGCTTCTTTGGCAGTGTGGAGTTTATCATAAATACCTCCTTTGTTCAGTTCTGAAGTCAGGTTAACAAATGTAATTACAGTTACTTGTCATCAGAGGTCAAGTTTTTCAATACAGAAGGAGATGCAATGCCTTACAAATTTTCATCAAGAAACTATTTAAATCAGCTGCCCATAAGAAGCAACAGTGTGATCATGCTATCTCAAAAAAGCTTTTCATCAAAGGTTAGAAATAATCTTTGGCATTCAAGAGACAGTGATTTTTGCAAAGGAGCCGAGCAGGCCAAATTATCTTTACAATCTGTGTGCCAATTTGCTTGGGTGTTGCTTTTTGCTTTGTGTGTTTTTTTAATTTCTATCTCCCCATAACTAGTTTCAGCTTTCAAGCAGCCGCATCTGTTTTCTGGAGGGGGGAAAAGAGCACTGTGTCAGGAAATCCTTTGTAAATATTGTGATAGATTATGCATTTTTCATACTATGCAAACACAGTTTAGTCTCTGTCAGCCAAAGCTTAAAAATTGGGAGGCTGTAGCTTGCCTCCCAAACATCATTTTGCACCTGTATAAGAATAGTGTGGGTTTTGGGGACTTTGAACACTCCACACTTACCAATCTGAACATACGATTGGGAAGATCTTCAAAAAACATTATCTTTTCTGAAGAACATCACATGTTGTAGGATTTTATTTATTTGTTTTTTATTTTTAAATTGTGCTCTCATGCCATTATTGTGGGTAATGCTGTTTAGATCCAGCTCCAAAACCAGACAAGTCACTGTCTGTGCAAATCTATCTGTTCACTTCAGAACGTCAGAACTCATCACGACGAAAGACCTGTAATGCCATACAGTGTACAACTACACAAATAGCTCCCAACTTTGCAAAGCTCATGAGCTGTCTGGTTTTGAGTAGCTCCATTTAGGGCAGATGTATGACTAATCACTCAGATGAAGTACCACATTTAACATGGCTTCCTTGCTTCTGAATTCTGCAGAGATAGTTCAGATGGTTTTTTGATGTAACGTATTCCATTCTTCTGTGCAGACATAACCTAACCTCAGTGGCAGTATTTAACCTGCAGAGTTGAGAAATTGTCAGAGCTGCCACAAGATTGCTCTCAGAACCTGTTTATGGTTTCATGTACTTGTTTCTTCTTCTCCAAGCCGATAGTCTTTATTCAAGACTCTTTATTTCTAAATAAACCATAAGGTTCAAAGGTGTTTGGTAGCAGCAACTTTTAGACAAATATAGGCAAGGGCTTCTCATTTTATAATTTTAAGTCTTTGTGCTTTTCTTTGATTCCTTAGACTAGGCTTTTTGTTCTCTGAATTGGTGGATGTAAAATTGAAACGAACGTTGAAAAATTAGTACAAATAATTTGAAATGATGTGATTTTCTGTCAGTGCAACTCTTTTTTATGAGGTGCAGATAAATTCTGAATTATTCAATCAAAGTTCTATCATTTATGATGTGTTTTATGAGCTCAAATCTGCAAATGTGTGATAGGGTGCTGTCAGAGACTGTTGAAAGGCCACAAATACCCTATTTTGTCTCATGGGGTGGTGTCAAAGACTGCTGAAGAGCCACAAGTACCCCGCTTCCTCTCAAACAACTCCTGGTTGCCGCCGGCGCTGTGGAGGTGTGGGGCACAGCACGGACGCAGTGGTGAGGTGGTGAGCGGCCTCCCTCTACCTCTGGTAATTTTCCAGTGGCTGCTTTGGGCATCCGTCGGACACCCGGGACCCTGGAGGAACTCCCCCACCCAATTCCAGAACTCTCTGGAATATCAAACTGCGCAGACGTGCACCCCTGAACCGTCCAGAACAACGGACTGTGCAGGTGCAAAACATCTGCATGTTACTGCCCCGAGGGTGGTCCCTGAGGGGCAGAACAGAATAAAGGTGAGCATGTGTGCCACAATGTTGTCAACACACCAGCTGTGGACGAAGATGTTGTTTGTGTGATGGCATTGCAGGATCCATGGATGGTGATACTTGTTCTATACTCTCTTTTTCTTGTCTTTGTAGAATATCCTGAGTTGGAAGGGACCCATAAGGATCATCAAGTCGAACTCCTAGCTCCACACAGGACCAGGCAAATCAGAGCATATGACTGAGAGCGTTGTCCAGATGCTTCTTGACTCAGTCAAGCTCGGTGCTGTGACCACTTGCCTGGGGAGCCTGTTCCAGTGCCCAACCACCTTCTCGGTAAAGAACCTTTTCCTGATATCCAACTTAAACCTCCCCCATCGCAGCTTCATTCTGTTCCCCTGGGTTCTAGCACTGGTCACCAGAGGGAGGAGATCAGCACCTGCCCCTTTGCTCACCCTCGTGAGGAAGCTCTAGGCCGTGATGAGGTGTCTCCTCAGTCTCCTCTAGGCTGAACAAACCAAGGGACTTCAGCCTCTCCTCATACGTCTTCCCCTCTAGACCCTTCACCATCTTTGTTGCCCTCCTTTGGACACCCTCCAATAGTTTTATGTCCTTTTTGTACTGTGGTGCCCAAAACTGCATGCAGTACTTGAGGTGAGGCCGCACCAGTGCAGTGCAGGGTGGGGCAATCACTTCCCTAGACCGGCTAGCAATGCCGTGCTTGATGCACCCCAGGATACGGTTGGTTGATGCACCCCAGGATACTTAGCATCATAGAATCATAGAATGGTTTGGGTTGGAAGGGACCTCAAAGATCATCTAGTTCCAACCCCCCTGCTGCGGGCAGGGACACCCTCCACTAGACCACATTGCCCAAAGCCTCATCCAACCTGGCCTTAAACACTTCCAGGGATGGGGCATCCACAACCTCTCTGGGCAACCTGTTCCAGTGCCTCACCACCCTCACAGTAAAGAATTTCTTTCTAACATCTAATCTAAGTCGACCCTCCTTCAGCTTAAACCCATTACCCCTTGTCCTGTCACTACACTCCCTGATAAACAGTCCCTCACCATCTTTCCTGTAGGTCCCCTTCAGGTACTGGAAAGCCGCAATCAGATCTCCCCGGAGCCGCCTTTTCTCCAGGCTGAACAATCCCAACTCTCTCAGCCTGTCCTCATAGGAGAGGTGCTCCAGCCCTCCAGTCAGCTTCATGGCCCTCCTCTGGACTCGCTCCAACAGCTCGATGTCTCTCCTGTACTGGGACCCCAGAGCTGGACGCAGTACTCCAGGTGGGGTCTCACAAGAGCGGAGTAGAAGGGCAGGATCACCTCCCTTGACCTGCTGGTCACACCTCTTTTGATGCAGCCCAGGACACGGTTGGCTTTCTGGGCTGCAAGCGCACACTGCCGGCTCATGTTGAGCTTCTCATCAATCAATACCCCCAAGTCCTTCTCCTCGGGGCTGCTTTCAATCCATTCCTCGTCCAGCCTATAGTCATGCTTGGGATTGCGCTGACCCATGTGCAGGACTTTGCACTTGGCCTTGTTGAACTTCATGCGGTTCGCACGGGCCCAGCTCTCCAGCCTGCCAAGGTCCCTCTGGATGGCATCCCTTCCCTCCAGCGTGTCGACCACACCACGCAGCTTGGTGTCGTCAGCAAACTTGCTGAGGGTGCACTTGATCCCACTGTCCGTGTTGCCGACAAAGATGTTGAACAGCGCCGGTCCCAGTACCGACCCCTGAGGAACACCACTCGTCACTGTTCTCCACTTGGACATTGAGCCGTTGACCACAACTCTTTGAGTGCGACCATCCAGCCAATTCCTTATCCACCGAGTGGTCCATCCATCGAATCCATGTCTCTCCAATTTAGAGACAAGGATGTCGTGCGGGACAGTGTCAAATGCCTTGCACAAGTCCAGGTAGATGACATCAGTTGCCCTTCCCTTATCCACGGACGCTGTAACCCCATCATAGAAGGTCACCAAGTTTGTCAGGCACGATTTGCCCTTAGTGAAGCTGTGTTGGCTGCCACCAATCACCTCCTTGTTTTCCATGTTCCTGAGCATAGTCTCCAGGAGGGTCTGCTCCATAATCTTGCCAGGCACAGAGGTGAGACTGACCGGCCTGTAGTTCCCTGGGTCTTCCTTTTTACGCTTCTTAAAAATGGGCATTATGTTCCCCCTCTTCCAGTCGGTGGGAACTTTGCGGGATTGCCAGGACTTCTCAAATATGATGGCGAGTGGCCTGGCCACTTCATCCGCCAGTTCCCTCAAGACCCGCGGATGCAACTCATCAGGTCCCATGGACTTGTGCACATTCAGGTTCCTTAGATATTCTCGAACCTGATCTTCTCCTACAGTGGGTGGTTCTGCATTCTCCCAGTCCCTGCCTTCTGTGACCTTGGCAGTGTGGCTCAAGGATTTGCCAGTGAAGACTGAGGCAAAGAAGTCCTTCTGTTGTTCTTCTCCTTTCCTCTTAGGAAACATGTGTTATAAAATTGGTTGCTGCCTTTGCCTTATGAATTTGCCTAGTTGTCAGTTGTACTTGTTGTTTGTGGCAAGTATTTTACCCCTTATCCGTACAGTTGCCAGTCGTTGATGCCTAGCCTGTAGATGTTAATAAAACTCTTGTTACGTCGTTCCTCTGAGTCATTACTGTGACTCATTCATTTGCGGCTCCGCCGGGCGGGACTCGCACCTTTGGGGGATACAAAGATTCACCTCCCTCGCAACCCACCCAGTGGGATGAGACAGGTGCATTGTTTGAGATGCAATCCATGCAGAGGATGTCATCAGAAGGGCTCTGATGAAGAACTTTCCCAGTCCTTGACAAAACTTAAGTGGGCCAGATTAGGTGCTTTTTGCTTGCAAACTGAAGAGGCAAAATTTTCCACACAGTAGTATTGCTAAAGAACTATTTAGAAAATGAAATAATTGTAGAGGAGGAAATGGGACAAGATAAGATAGCTCTGGTCCAAGTGGACCTGTTTTTTGAAAAAACATCTGAATGCATTATCTTTGTTATCCTTCTTTACATCTCCCCACCTTGCTTTCCATGTGTCATTTCCTTTCTTCAGATAGTGAAATATAACAATGAACTGTTCATTATGGGAGACTCGATTGCTGAAACTTGGTTTTGACATGCCAGAAAAGCAAAAAGAACAGGAAAAAAAGAAAAAAATAAAGTTGATTTATTCTGAAATATGATTTATGTTTTCTTTAAATATACACTGTTTTAAAGACCTTTTTACAAGACCTGTTCAGAAAATTTTTAGTTAAATTAAATCCAAATAGTGTAGGGATTTGAACCTGTATATTGCACATATGCAGTCATTCCCTAAGTGCCAAGCTGTAAAGAAAAGCTATCTTTTCTTCTTTAGCCTGTAAGTGTAAGAGATTCCCAAATTTAAAAATTAGTTTGATCAAAACCTGGTTCTCTTCCAACTTTTCTTGGAGTGGAAGAAAGGTTGAAAGGCTTTGTTCAGGCTAACATTTACAAGATTAGATCATGGTTAGTCTTGTTTGAGTGACTGTTATGTTTTATTATTTTACAGATAAGTGAACACTTGGGGAGGCAGGGAGTGATAATGTGTTTGTGCAACCCTAAATCTTTTCTTCATTTCTCTAAATAAAATGAAAATGCAGAACAGAGAGGGTTTGGATATGTGGGTAACTAACGATCTCCACGATGCAGGTAACTTACCTCAGTAGGAAATATGCTTTGTTTAAGATGTGGGCATTTTTAATAATGAATGCAACAATTTAATTATACAGGCAAAAATGTAGACTCTTTATAAGATAAATATTTTTCCTTGGTGTTAGCAAAATTCATTTTTTTTTTCTGACAGGACAAGAAATGCTTTCCAGGATTGTATCTGACAACAGAAATATATATGCCATTTATTTGTATCTCAAATTTTGCTGTATGAGTTAATCCTGATTTAAGCCTACACATAAAATATGTTGTTTTGTCTAATTTTCAGTACTCTTAAAATTTAAAAGTGTTCCTGCTCTTAAAATTATTTATTACAATTGATAAAACACTTAGTGCTAGCATTTAGATTAAAAGTCTTCGTCGAGGTATGTTTGTCTTGGCATCCTTTTTTTAAACTGAACAGTGAACGTAGGTTTTCAAGACAAATATTATGAGTATGTAGGGGCAGGAATTGAAAGGGAAAAATAGATGTTCTAGAATAATTTCTGCTGATCTCTTTTTTACCTCTGCAGCTGCAGTATACACCACTTGTGTAGTACTAGTGTAGTGTACAGTGGGATATCAATCAACTAATGGATCTTGATAGGTATGAAGTAAATGAAGTATATACAGTATGGTCTGCCATGATTTGACATTCAGTTCAGATTTTGATCATATTCTTGCTGACACTGGCTAACTATTTTTTATCAAGATGGTTGCATAAGAAAGGAAAGCACCGAAAGTGTTGTGCTTCCCTCCCTTCCCCACTGTTACTGCTTTAACATAAAAAACAAGAAGTACATGGTAATTGACTTTCCAAATATGGAAATCCAACATATTTCGAAGAACTTGCTTGAGAGCTGAAAAAGGAAAAATCAACAAGGAAATGAGAAAGCTGCCATTTCTAGTGCTCCATTAGCTGCTGTGTAATAAGATCTCATCAAATAAATCCTACCAGCAGAACAAGTGCATTTAAAACCAGAAAAAAATCACAAATTACTAGAGTTAAGTCTGCAGTTTCCCAGTATCTCATGTATCAACAGTTTAACCATAGCTGAATGAAACAGTTGATACGTTAAGCTCCAGTGCATGTGACTGGACAGATGACTGTTGGTTTCAGTGGAGTTTTGGTCAGGCTTTAGTAGCCAAAAAGATCAGAATTGGTCAGCTGAAAATGAATAATGGTGTAGGCCATATTTTCTCATTCATTTTCCTACTGAGGAGAGAGAGAACAGAGAGGAAAGATTAAAAAAGAAAAGATACAGCAAAGTTTGGAATTTCTGGTATGCTGCTTTAATTTGGTGTAACATTCAAGTAAGGATAATGTCTTGTGTTAGTGTAGGATAAACAGAACGATTGATTTTTTTATTATTTCACTTATTAATAGCATCCATGTTTATTAGAAAAATGTAAGATAATATCGTAAAAGCGTTAACAAAGGAGTTAAGTAAGAAGAATTGCAAATCCATACCTTTAGTATTATTTTTGTGCTGTTAAGTTTTATTGCAGGGATGGAGTTTAGCAAATAGTTATGGCCTCAATTTCTGCTTCTTTCCTTACATAGAGAATTGTTTACTGGTCAGCTGGAACAAATGATGGTTAAATGTTGCTAATCTTTCCCAGATAGCAGTCTTATTTTCTCTTCATCTTTTTTCCTCCTGGTGGTACAGGGGAATCCTTATTTTCTTGACTGAGATTTGTTTTAAATACCTGTCTAGAAAGTTTTATAACTGGTGTTAAAATTACTCCCACCTTTATACTTCATTCATACTGCAGGATGCATATTGCTTGCAGTAAAGATTGTATAGTGGGCTAAGGTTACTCTTGCTTCCACTGATCTCAGTGGGGTTACTGAATGAATACATGTGGAATTGCTTTTGAATTAAGAAACAATCTTCTTTCTACATTGGCAAATGATTTATTAGATGGTCAATCCAAATCACACTACTTGGGAGAGTAATGTCTGCATGTTATATCATTAATAAAATAATGGATGTTAAATAGAATACTTTTTTTTCTGTCAGAATGTTCATGCTGGTTTTATGTGTTATTTGTTTTCTGTTGAAGTACTTCATAATTGTGTTTCTACTAATTTTCTATTCATAGCATTTTAATCATATGGGTTTCCCTCCTGGCATGCATTAATGTAGTAGCACCTACAAATCTAATAAAATATCCATTCTGATAATAAATTTCAGTCTGACACAAAGCTGCTGGAATAAAAATATTCTAGATCAGTCAGAATATCACTCAATTTTATGTTTTCTAGGAGGGAGCCTGTTTCTCACGCTTTTAGATTTAGCCTGAAATCTAATGCAATTTTAGCTGGAGAAACAGCCCTGGGAGTAGAAATGCTAACTTAAGGAGACGGGAGGAATGAGTGTTGCACACAGCATTCAGGCTTTCAGGGCCCGCAGTTGGCTCCAGTGGGAAAGGTGGAGAACGTTTCCACCCAGTTTCTGTGCAACAGATGGTTGACACTGCTCTGAGTGGCAGGCAATGAAGGTTTGGGAAAGTGTCAGGTAGAGGAAGGTGCTGCGTGTAGGTGTCTCAGTGTTTCTGTTGTGATCAGCAGGCTCTTTCATGACCCGCTTCTGAACACACGGTGGCTAAGCCTTCATTTCCTTTGGCCACTGTGCTGAGTGTGAGCTTTTCTGCAGCTGTGTGGCCTTACCCAAATCCATCCGCACTGTCCCTGACTGAGCTAGTCCACTCTGCTTCAAACAGTTCCTGCCTGCTGAGGCCAGCTGGCTAATGCCAGACGCAAAACCAGAGGATGTGTGAGCACCTTGGTGGTTGGGGTGGTGCGTGAGCTTGGTGTCAGCACCCAAGGCAGCCCATGGGATGACTTGGTCCTCTTGGTAACTCTCCAAGAGACTTTAGGTCTGCTGATCTGAAAGACTGCAGTTCTGAATGTGGTATGCGAACATGCAAATTTTAAACACAGCTCACTCTTGATTATCTGGATCTGGTCATATGCATGGTGTAACCAGCTGACTCTGGAGTGACTTTCTGTCCATCTTCCTGGCTGGGCTGAGTTCATGTACTGCAGATGCTTTCCAGGACTATGTGCAAGCACCTGGCACAGGGCTCTGCCTTCCCTTTTGGGTGCTGTGGGACTAAAATAATGAGAGAACTTCAAACTTCTAAGACCCTAAATCCTTTACTGGATCTAGCTTTTGCATTCAATATAAGAAGGTAAATAAAAATAGGTGCAACACAGAAAGGAGGAAAGGTGTTGGTGAGGGTGAGCAATTGGGAATTTCTACCCATTAGGCACTGTCAAGAAGCCTGTTAGGTATCTTGCTTGAGGTTTGCACAGTCAGATTTTTTTCCTGTTGTATTGACAGATCCCTTTTTGTATTTTTGATACATAATCAAAAGCTGACATTTTCTTTAAAGAATGAATGTAGAGGAAAGTTGGATCTATAAATTTACTTTGACTCTTTCTTGGGTTTGTCAGGGCATGACTTGACATTCAGCTGAATGTCTAATGTGTCTTTCTCTCATAGGCTTTATTTAACATCTATTTCTAGCTGACTGATGAAAAAGTATTTCACTTACATTTGATTTGAAAATGATGATGCTTATTTTCGAATGATATTGTTTCATTACTTTCATTTCTCTTGCTGAGAAGAGAATGGGAAATGATAATTCCACTCCGCCTCATTGTGTATGTGTGTGCATGTGCGTGTATTTTTATGTATGTGTGTTTGCATATATACACATACACACAGTAAGAGAGGTAGTTATTGTTAGCCACTGCTGTTTCTGTAGAAAAATGAGTCTTTTAGTCCTCTTTTCATGGTGGTTGTTATCCATCACCACCATATGAATATGTCCTTGAGGTTGAAGTCTCTGCCTTTTACAGCCCTCTGAATGTCACATTTTCTTTTGTGTTCAGAAACGTACATGGAGATGTGAATATAAGATTGTATGTCCAAAGCTGTGTAAACAGTGACATATTTATTTTGAATTTCAGAATTAATATTGTTTAACTTTGAATTGGTTAAATAGAAACCATTGGGTTCAAGGTAGGTTATAGTGTAATTTTTAAAACAAATTCAACCTCTAGAGTTATGAGGTGTACTTCCAACTTCAGATTCATTAAAACCATTGCTATATGTCAGGAACTAGTTCTTTTAAACAAAACACCAGCATATGCCATGAGCTGAATGGGCTTGAGAAGTACATAATACATGGTTATTCTTATTTTTCTAAATGGATGTATTTTTACAGGTGTGAAAGTAACTATACCTGCTTTAAAGTCAGTCTGATTCTTGTGAATTCTGGAGAGATAGAGGACCTGAGTTCTTTGAGATTGCTGATGACGTCATTTAAATTTTCTAAGCTTTGTACATATGTACAGACCTGAATGATACTGTTGAGGTTGTAGAAGGCTTTCTGCCCTCTATTGTCAGTGACCTATGTCTTTTAGACCTTCCAGTTGCTGGTGCAATTTGTCATGTGTTTGCATGTGCGTTTGACTAAAATTAACAGAAAATTAATGTCAATGAAAAATCAAGCTGGTATATTAAGAAAAGTTAGAAATGTTTTTCCTGTCTCTGTCAAACTAAAGTTATGTAAAATGTACTCTACCTTTACACCTCTTCTGAGAATTTATTTTATTTGGGGAATACTGTTTACTGAGAAACAGAAGAATAAAGTTTTAATTTGTTTCTTCTTACAAGGAAAACTGCAGTTTGCTGTGCTAATTAGAGCAGCTGGATTACACAGCCTGCCTTAAATCCCAGGAGAAATCAGGAAAAGAGGTTGGCTTTAAGTATTTCTTACTGTCTCCAAGGTTTTAAATTAAAACCTCTTTTGGTTAATTGGAAAAGCTTATAGATTCAGTTTTTATTTGGGAGGAGGAGTGACAGGGAATTCTTCCCTGTTCATATTTCACTCAGAGCATGGACTTTTAATTTAGAAAAACTATCACAGTCTAATAAACTGTGGCCAACAGTACTTTTGAATTTGTTGGAGAAGTCTGATGTCTCTGATAGATGCCTAAATACAGAGCGGAATAGAGTATAGAGAAGTTGTAGGAACAATAAAATATGTCTTGGTTCTCTCTTGGGTGTTTTAAGAGAAATGATTTTTACCCAAGGTAACTAATACATTAAAAGACTCTGCTTTGGGAGATGCATTTGAGTGTCCTGTTTGATGCTAGATGTACTAGGCCTGCTCTTTATCTGCAATATTTTGCAGCCTAAGTTCAAATCATAACCACTCCAATTTATTTTTTCTGTCTTTTAAAATCTTCTCTAGGTATTTGGGTAGAGGTCTGCTGGGTGCGAGTCAGTGGGACCACAGTTACACAAGGAAATCTGATTGTGCAAGTCTGGCTTGGTGATAAAAATTACACTGTTATTGCTTCTGAGTTTTTATTTGAAACTTTTTGTTATGAATAGCTTGATTGCAATGTAAATGTCTGGATACTAATACTTGTCAACCTCAAACACTAGAAAACCTTTAATGTGCTGACAAAAACATGGGCTAAAACCAGCTTCTGAAATACTGTGAAAAGAATTTACTTAACTAGTGAAGAGAAAAATGTCAGCTTGTCTTGAATCATGAAAAATGAAAATTAATGAGAGTTGCTACATATGTAAATGTATTGCTTTAGAGAATTGTGGCAGAGATCTGCTCTCTTCATCTGCAGTAAGGAGAAAAAAGACGAAGAATTTGTTTTAGTGAATCATTAGGAAAGCATATCTAATGGCAATTAGTGGGTAGAATAGGAAGAGTCCTTTTATGTTAGGGCAAAATTTACCTTCATCAGCCAGTTTGTTCTAGCTTGTAATCTCCTACTGCAAACTAGAAGGCTTAACTATATGAGCAATATAAACTTAACTAGCAGCAGTGTTATCTATAATAAGATTAGACAGGTGTGTTAAGGAGAATTGACGCTACAAACTAAACTCCTGTATTCCACTGTAGGCATTTGGATATCAATTTCCATTCCTAGTAAAGAGCATGGTAATAGCGTGTGTGAAACTTTTGTGAATCGTAATTTTTTATTGTAACTCACCTGATTTCTAATTGCTTGTAATCTTGTGGCTATGATTACTGAGATTGCATTTCAGTTGCAACCAAATGCCAAATTAATGATAGAAAGATCGTATTTAGCTTAAAAGTAGCTACAGAGTTTTGAAAAATCAAAATGTGCTAATCACTTTAATCACCTACAATTTTTCTTAGAAGTAATGAGGGCTAAAGTCAGAAATTGTTCCAAAGTAGTGTAAGGAAATCAAAGGCCAGAAGCCGCAGCATGTGAGCTGGACCAAAATGAACCCATGATACGGTCACTCTGGGGTGCAATATTAAAGCTCCCTGTGGCTGTGGGTTGATCAAGTTGCAGAGACGCACACCTACTGGTACTGAGCAAGGTTGCACAGAACATAAACACAGGAGTGCTACTGCCTGAGTGTGCCACCGCCGTTCAAAAACAGGGATTATTACCTGTGCTGCATTATATTATAACTATATTGTTTCCACAGACAAGATGTATTCTGTTCTGTGCTGTGATGAGATTCCTATTTCTAGTCTAAATCTCCACAGTGGGAATTCTTCTAAAAACTAAAATAACTGTTATCTGAGAAGTGAACCCTTAAGAGCTTCCAGAGAGCCATGAAGGATGTTGACTTATTTGAGTGAAAGGAGGACGTCATACTTCCGCTATCCCTGTAGGTCTCCCTGTTGGCTCTTTGCAAAATGGTATCTCTTTGTCTGAAATACTTGCATTCTGCTGAAAGCTAGGGAAGACATGGTACGCTTGGTTTTGACATGCCAGAAGAGCCAAAAGAGTAGAAAAATCCTTATGTCCTTTCTGGGATCTCGTTATGCAGTGTACTTGGAAATACATATGGAAGCTTTTACTTTTAAATATTAAAGTATTTGCAATATTAATAATGGATGCTACAGCAAATTTTAGATATTGGCTCCTTATTATAGCTACTATACTTACTGTAGCTACTTACATTTAAACTAATATGTGGCTTCATTTTCTGCAAATAGTTTTGTTTTGGGCAAATGTGGTAATTTTCTGTACATGAATTATCATACACAAACACCATAAAACTGATACAATGCAAACAATATCAATCCTTTCCATATGGGCAGAATTGTTTCTTAAAAATTATTTCTCAGAACTATCTATTTTATACTATAGTCATACTTTAAATATTCAGGCAGAAAGCAAGTTTAAGGTTTGTTCTGATCTGTCAGTGGAATATTAGTTTTGAGATCTGATTGTGGCAATTTGGCTGTTGAGGGTGGCTATTTTACTGCTAATGCATCTATTTTGGGCTTGTGGACAAAGCTTGCACAGGATCCAAGTACCTTGGATACCCTGTGCATCCTCCTATAAATGGCTGAAATGTAAGTTTGAAAAATGACCAGAACAAAAGGCTATTTAGTGTTAAATGTCCTATACCCTACATGTCCATGTGGCACTCTAAGGTTAATTTTTAATTTTAATAAGCTGCTACTTAACCTCTTTCCATTACTTACAGTTCCTGAGTTAGTGTTTTGGAGACCTTTTAGGAAATTATTACTTTTTTTTTTAATCCTAATGAATGATGCCTATCATGTTGTCATTACCTACTTTTACATAGAATACTCAGTTCTACCATGCTTTTTTAAGGCACCTTATCATAATTAGTACCTGCTTCAGCCCAAACGTAGCTGAAGAGCTTTCTGCTCAAAATACATATAGCTTTGCACATGCACCTTTTATATTCAGATACACGGTATCTGACTTAAAGTAACTTGCACAGAATGGGTGAAATGTCATTATTTCTTTAATAAGTGTTCTCTAATTAAAGCAATTGCTTCTCATGTGCACCTGTTCTTACTGTGGCATTGAGTTCTCTCAGGTTACAATGTTTTTCATTACTTTCTTTATTTTTACTCTGGGTTTAAACTTTTGCTTCCCTTTCCCTTTCATGAGGAGAGCTTTCCTAAAATTAAATCTAATTCCTAACTATGAATATCAACACTCTTTGCTAAATTTTCTTTTGGAAATGAGAAGAAATCTAGATCAGAACCATGTTGACTATTGGGAAAGTCGAAACATCTGGAATTAAAATTTGAGGTGGGAATTCATTGCCTTAAAAAAAGTCATAGTGACCAACAGTTATAAACTAATGAATGGACAGAAAGACTTTTTCTGCCGAATATGCAGAGAAAAGCATCTGAAATTAAAACCTGCCATCCGGACCACTTCACAAGCAAGCCAGTGTGAAATGAAGCACATATTCAAAATTTTAGTGCAAAATTAAGTTTTGCTATTCATTGACACCCAATATTGTCAATATTAAAAAATCTTTAACATCGAAAGGAGAGTATAGATACATATGAATAAAACAATGTTGATATTTATATTTATGTGTATAGAGTCAAATGAATTATTGAGTATTATGCTTCAGGTTATAATTGACAAGCCAGCTGAGGTCCAGAAAAATTTTCTCTATGTTATAGAATCCTGGTGATTTTCATAGCCTCATTATATTTGAAATATTCAGTATAATTCTGTGTTAATGATAGAACTGTAACTAGATAAGACATTGGGATAATGTGCAATTAAAGTTCTTAATGTTTTCAAGATCCACACACGCATAGAAAAGATAAAAGAAATGCCAACTGTATTTTGTCACAAGTGTGAAATTAAGGAACTTTATTGCCCTGAACATGCAGAACTGTAGAGTTCAATAACCATTATGACTCAGTGTAAGCAAGCGAGTATGTAATGTGCAGGCCAGTGATGAATCAAATTGAAAATGCATTTATGACTTTTTCAGTGTCTGAAATAAGCCCAGCGTAAGGTTTACGCTAATCATTCTATATCATTGGCTTAAGGACTGTAAGGAACCAAAGACAAAGCTTTAAACAAACTAGCGCTAAGTTGGCCTAGTTTAGAAACTTTTTTTCATAGTTTTGTTAGTCATAAAAGCAAACAGAATTTTAACAGGCCTTGTAAAGAAACCTTTTATTGGATTTCTGCCAGAGTCAGGCTGGTGATCAAATGCAGCGGCAGCTTTGCATTTCTGTCAAACAAGCTAGGAGATTTTTAAATCATTAGAAAGTGATTACAGAGAAGTGATGAAAGAAGTAGGTAAAAATAACCTCTATTCCACCTGATGAGGTCTCTGAAATTTGATAGTTCTTCCCAGAATATCAGGCATACAGTGAGACCACTGCTAGTAAAACATGAGCTTCTAAAGTGGAAGTATACTACAGAAGTGCTTTGATTTATAATTAATACAGTGCAAGTGCAGTAGCATGCAAATTCTTTCAGACTGCTTTCACAGAGCTAGTGAACTACAGGATATAGTGAATTTAATCTTGGAAAAGCTGAACACTTTTCATTGCACATGGAGATTAATGGATATAGTTATCACAATCTTTTCATGTTTTTTACTTTGCCCTGTAGTACAGAATTATGCTTATATCAGCTGATGGAAGGAATCTCACATTGACAAGCAGTTCTTCTGAAGACTTGACAAAGAACGTGTGGTTGTTTTATAGCTGCAGAAGGAAACATACAGGAAATATCACTTAATTTGTTCCAGGAGTGTTTCTGATTTGTAGCATTTGGAAATTTCTGCTGGTGCAGCATTCCTGTGCTCCTGTCTATCTCCAGGTAGGCAGTGACAAAATGGAAAGCTCGTAACTTAATGTTGGCACTTTCATTTTAAAATCAGAAGTTACCAAGAAAATTTAGGAGTAAAAGTTCAAAAGGCTTAGAACCTGAATTCCAGAATTTGTCAGCATGCAGAAATGTCACTGAAGTTGGTGCAGAATGCAGTGTTGCAATACTGCATTATGTTAAATGGAGCATCCTCAATCAGTTATTGAATTTACCTATATCCTATCAGAACAGAATAACTTAAAATCAAGAGCAGAACCTTAAGGGTAATGTGAAACTTTGCTTGCTTTCATACTATTATAATGTCTAAAGTCAGTCATGAATTATTAATTATGATGCTCGAGACAGCTGGCCTACCTCAAAGGAGGTGCAGACGAATACTGGTTCCAAGCTTTGGCTAGTAAGAGCTAATTCAGATGTTCAAAAATCAGACAAAGCAAGGCTGAAGACTATATTGGAAGAAATCTGAATTTCCTATTCATTATATTGTTGCTTAGGGTTTAAGAAATCCACCAAACTTTCCTGTGTGATTATCCTGGTTCTGGCGAGGACGGAGTTAATTTCACAAGGAGCCAGGACAGGTGACCCAAGCTGGCCGGGGGCTATTCCATACAATGTAACGTCATGCTCACCATAAAAGGGGGCTGGTCGGGCAGGGGCGGCTCCAGGGATGGGCTGAGCGTCTGGTGGGATCAGTAAATTGTTCTCTGTTATCACCCATTGTGAATATCTGTTATCAGTACTGTTGTTGATTGTTTCCCTCTCCCTTGCTGTCCCAGTAAACTGCCCTTATCCCAACCCTCGAGGCTTTGCCGTTGTTTTTCCATTCCCCTCCCCATCCCGCCAGGGGAGGGGTGAGCGAGCGGCGCATGGTGCTCAGCTGCCGGCTGGGGCTAAACCACGTCAGTGATTTTTCTCACTACAGTCATATCAAAAGCTACCAATGTCCAGGAAAGTTGCCTGTCGTTTAATGTGTTTGTAAATACTGGCCTTCAACATTTACAAAAAGCTACCTTTGGCATGCCACCCACTTCTCGCTGTTTTGTGATGCTGGTTTATTATAACAGTTCCACTCCCAGCTGTGAACATCCCATTGCAATTAAACACATCTTAATTGGCTTAGTTTGCACACTCAGTCCTGCTAAGTCCCCATTCAATGTTTGTAAAGCAGAGGCCATCATACACACAATAATCATATTCCCGAGGGCCTTTCTATATACTCAAGCAGAATTTATTCCTAAATGGCTAGAGTATGAAATACCTGTAACTTGTGCAGTGAGACAGGAACAGCTACTTTTTATGCATCCCCTATTTTCATTCTTCTCATGGCATTTGAACTGCTTCCAGGCCACATGGAATGTTGTGCACAGGCCTATATAAATATTGTCTAGTTGAAAGTGGCTCACGTTTCTGGCCTACTTTGAATTGTACAAAAGGTAGGAGACTACCTACCTACTGGAAAATTTGGAAAAGGAAATATTAAAAGGGTTGAATGAAGAAATCTCATAAAGCATGCTTACTTTGGAACTGTGTTTTACTGGTTAAGATCTTGCATGCTTATTTTTAATTACCCACTAGTCATGTACTTACTGTGCATCTGATCTAGTGATGTGCAGTGTTCCATTAGTCATTGAAGGTGCTTGTCATACCTCAAGCTCAAGTTTTAAATTAGTTTTTGTTCTAAAGCAGTGTTTTGGAAGTGCTGAAATGGGTGCTTTTGGGGCGTGGTGGAGTGGATTTGGTAGTAAAAGACATCAAGGAATTGATTTTTGTGGCATATAAATGGAGACATTTCTCAAAGGGAGCCCGTAAGTGGGTAGTTGTCTGATGCATAAGAAGGATTCCATGCAGTCATCAATTGAAGAAATGAACTGAATCTTTGTCTTTAGGATGCTGGTATGACACTGGAAATACCACATTTAAATTCACAATATCTATAAAAGTTGTAAACACTTTAAGCACCTGAACCATTTTATAACAACCTTGGAACCCAAGGGTCAGCTTTTTCCTTTCTTCTCTTAGGTTAGTGGGTTTTTAATAGGTCCTATGTCATCTCTTCAAGATGCATTGTCATGAAAGCAGTGTTCAAGTGGCACTTGTTGGCAGCCTATACTAACCGCAGCTTTTCTTGATTGATGCCTGGAAGAACTGCAGAAGGCTTTTGTGCACTGAGAATTTTTCAGAGACCTGGATAGAACTGGGTATATCAAGTTTTCTCATTGTCTGATAGCAAGCAGGAGGCATCTAACTACCTTTATTCCCTCTGGTAATCTGCTGTGCTGTCTTGCTTGTTTTTTTGCCTTTTTCATGTTGTATACATGAGTAATTTGTTTTCTTCTCTTTGTCTGTATAAATAGTGTCTGTGTAATACAAAATACGTTAAGGGCAAATTGGTCTCAGTTTATTTCCTTGGTCACTGTGTGGATAACTGTAATTCAGTGTCTGATTCTGAAATCCTTAGACACTAGAAGTTTAGTACAAAGGAAGAACTTCATGTATCAGTAAGATATTGTGTACGTGTTATTTGAACACATGGTTGTGGGTTTTTTTTTTTCATGGACCTGTTTCAATTTTTAAAGGAATTCATTACAAAAGTGCACATGCTATTATTTTTTTTAGAACATCTGCTTTTGGCTGCTCAACCAAAAATTTTTTTCTAGCTTTTAAACTTAACAAGACGTGTCAGCTTAAGTCTTTAATTGTCATTTCTGAATTTTAGTGTTCTGAATTGTGTTGTAGTTCTGTGATTATGAAAAGTCTCCTCCAAGAGTTTTAGTTGATTTAGTGGAATGGGTTTTCTTGATTGTGTGTTTTTAACCAGGCAATAATATTTTTAATACTAGTCTAGGGGAATTCGTTCTTTTCTAGTATTTTATTGCACTGGTACATAGTTTGACGACTTCTTGATAGGAGTACAAAGGTAGAATGCCTTATTGATGGTGCTTTATAATCAGTGTGATCCATATTGTGCTGGCATTTAGCCATTTTATGCTTTATTTACTTTTTTTAATGTAACCACAACGTGATTTTGCGAAGTTATAAACATTCAGTTAGAATATCCTATGATACGTCATTTACACCTATAAAGAAGTCATTTAAGTGGATCAAAAGGGTAAGCACACTATTATTACTGGTAGTATTTAATAGTCTAGGATTATGTTAAAAACATGAGTTACAGGCTGTGTGTTTAATGTGTTTAAGAGTTTGGGTAAGGTAAGATTTATCAGTATTTGCTGCTTGTAGTTTTTCAGAGGTCCCAGAAATGTTTGCTTATTGGAAGAGTTACCTATGGTAATAACAAGAACTTGTATTTTGGGGTGGATAAAATAGACTCCTGGTGTTTAGTGAGCTGTAGTATTTTTCACTAAGGAACAACAGAGCACAACTTATCTCCAGTGGAGTAATGTTTATTAAAATAGTGCAGTATATGCATGTCTTTATTTCTGCTCAGCAAGTGTTGTCAGCCCAGCTAATAAATTGATCATGATGGACTACAATCCTACTTTGAGAGAGCTCATCAGGTAGTGAAAGGGTTGAAGGGTGGAATTATGCTGATTTAGAAGAGTCAAGATTTTTCCAATGTCTATATTCAGCCTCTGAGATTATTAGAATGTTCCGGTACTACCACTGTATACCAATGATAAATAAGCAGGGAATGTGTTATCCAAAGACAAAAAGAAAATGCCTGTTATCTGTAATATAAGGTGTGTTCAGTTTGTGTGGCAAGGTTTTGGTAGCTGGAGGGGGGGGATGGTGCTACAGGGGTGGCTTCTGTGAGAAGCTGCCAGAAGCTTCCTCCATGTCTGATAGAGCCAATGCCAGCCGGCTCCAAGATGGACCCACCGAGTCCATCAATGAATGGCAGCACCTCTGGGATAACATATTTGAGAAGGCGGAAAAAACTGCTGCACAAAAGCAGCTGAAGAGAGGAGTGAGAATATGTGAGAGCAACAACTCTGCAAACACCAAGGGCAGTGCAGAAGGAGGGGGAGGAGGTGCTCCAGGCGCTGGAGCAGAGATCCCCCTGCAGCCCGTGGAGAAGACCATGGTGAGGCAGGCTGTCCCCTGCAGCCCACAGAGGATGATGGGGAGCAGATATCCACCTGTAGCCTGTGGAGGACCCCATGCTGGAGCAGGTGGAGGCACCTGAAGGAGGCTGTGGCCCCGTGGGAAGCCCGCACCAGAGCAGGTTTGCTGGCAGGACTTGTGACCCCGTGGGGGACCCACGCTGGAGCAGTTTGCTCCTGAAGGTCTGCACCCCATGGGAGGGACCCACGCTGGAGCAGTTGGTGAAGGACTGTAGCCCTTGGGAAGGACTCACATTGGAGAAGTTCATGGAGGACTGTCTGCTGTGGGAGGGACCCCACACTGGAGCAGGGGCAGAGTGTGAGGAGTCCTCCCCCTGAGGAGGAAGGAGCAGCAGAGACAACGTGTGATGAACTGACCACAACCCCCATTCCCCGTCCCCCTGTGCTGCTGGAGGGGAGGAGGTGAAGGTGTTTTTAAGATTTGGTTTTATTTCTCATTATCCTACTCTGATTTTGATTGGTAATAAATTAAACTAATTTCCCCAAGTTGAGTCTGTTTTGCCTGTGACAGTAATTAGTGAGTGACCTTTTGAATGAGCCTTTTGCCTTATTTTTGCTTCCTTTTGTCCATCTGAGGAGGAGTGATAGAGCGGCTTGGTGGGCACCTCATGTCCAGCCAGGATCATCCCACCACATAAGGTAAAATATATGATCTTGATATTTAATCTAGCAATCTCTATTATCAGCTGTTCTACTCACATAGTTTAACTGTAATTGTGTTGAGTATCATATAATTTACAGAAAAATATGTATTCCATTATGTCACATTCTTTGACTATGAGATCATTGCTGTACAACGAGAGATTAACCAAATGAAGTTTCCTAACAATATTTACAGCTTTTAGGTATCTTAGAAGGTATTTGCCTATAAACTAAGTAATTATTGACAAGAAATTTTTGACGTATTTTCTGTTATAAATAGCATCAAGTAGTAGCAGTGAAAAAGAAAATACTGAACTATTCAAATAAAATGTTACGTTAGAGAAGTGCAAATTTTAATGCCCATAAACTTAACGTATTTCAAGGGAGTTGCTTGTTCACTTAATATGCACAGAAGAATGCTAATTTAATGTTTATCAGACTTCAAGATCATTATTCTAATGAGAAATTCAGATGTGTGACAATGTCCGTTTAGCAGGGGAAACAAATAGACTTAAATAATTACATGTTGTTGGGGAGATCAATAGAAATAGAAACTTTACACCAAACTTTTGTATGGAGTAAGCTACATGAAGGTAAACCTGATGTAATTAAAAGATCAGTAGGTTTATTTGTCATTTTGATGGAAGTATAGATCTGAGTTTATTGGTTTTCAAGAGTATACTACTTTTGAAAATAAGAAGTCTCTTCTTTTGTTAATTTTGAAGTCTTATGGTGTTTAATGGCTCGTTAGAGATGTAAACATTGAATAAGATCTGTAAGCAGTAGCATTGAGAATATACAAGAAGTACATTAAGGATGCGAGAATGCAAATCTTTCAGCAATTCCCTTTATTATGTGATCTCCTCCACTTCGTCTTTGGTTTAGGTGTCCTTTCCTCAGTGGTGAGTCTTTACTAAAATAGAACTGTTTGCTTTTTTTATAAGTGGGCAGAACTACTGAGGTGCTCTGCAGTGGTGGAAATTGTTGAGCATGTTGCGAAAGAGTAGTGTCACACTCCTCCTATATACTTATCAAATCTGAGAATTCTATTAAAACCTAAATTTACAACCGGAATGCCACATGATTTTCATTCAGACCCACTGTGGCAATTTTAAACTTTAAAAAAAGTTGCTTCTTCCAAGGCAAAAAAGTTCTCTTCAGAGAAATTTTGCTGTTATTTTATATGTTAGTTCAGTATTACACATGCAAGTACACCCATAAGGAAGTGTATTCAAAAACATTATTACTCACAAAAATGCAATGGATAATAGACAAATTACTTGAAAGTCAGTTTGTGCATTCAATTTTCATTGCATTGTAAATCAGGTGCTTGTCAAAATGTTATCCATAAAATATAAACTTACAATGTGTAATTAACACTTGCTGGATACTGATTATGCTTTCAACTTTTGTATTCTAAACAGAAACTCCTAATATATATGATAATGATATGTATGTGTAAATTGTGTATACAATGATATTTGATTATACTCATCAGGTTTTAAAATATGTAATTAAAAGACAGTAAATCAGTAAATATTTAAAAATACAATGCTGGATTTTAAACCGTGCCATTATTACTCTTATAGTGTCTCAAGTAATCTCATACAGTATTTGTTAAACATGTAGTGCTATCCTTACACTCAAAAATGTGGAATTTCTGCCTGCCTCCCCATCAATGGTATTTAAAACCCGTTGCCTACTATGGGAAGATCTGGGAAGTGTACTAGGGACAGGCATAGATACACTTTAGCCAGATATTATGAGACTTCACTGAACATTAGCTGCCTAGGATCTTTTGTGTAAAATCCCAGTAGGCAGCTACAAGCTTTATTAGGTGCCCAAATACCTTTGTTAATCTGGTCATCAGGCAGTGGCCAGGAGCACACACCATGTGATTTGTACAACTGGATTTCTTTGCTTTGAGCTATAACTTAATTCTGGTTAAACCACAAAACAAGTAGATCTGTTAGGTGCAACAGAAGAATTAGTAGCATTGGAGTAAGTGTAAAATAGTACAGTGCTTGTCTGCCATGGATAAATAGGTCAGATATTGATTGAGGAGCAGAAGTCTGATCATTATAACACTTTTGCACCTGAAACCTGTTCATGGATCATCTTCTAGCCATTAAGAGATGAATAAAGTTTACCTTGTTTCAGTGCCTGATCTCAGAGAAAGATTGATTTTGGAGGTGGCGTTGGTACAATATGTGGATGTTTTAAACATGGATGGAAGAGGTCCTCAGGTAAATAGCAAGGACGTGAGGGAGAATTTCATTAGTGCTGATTGGCTGATCTGATCTGAATGTGCAGTATTAGTACGTACTTTGGTGTTAAGAAGTCCTTAGAGCTTATAGCAGTACCAGATTGTGTAGTCCAGAAGCACTCATGATATCAAATGAGAGAAAACAGGAAAGACTGAGTCAGGTGCTCTTCTTTTAGAGAATTTTGTTCTTTTGTTGTTGTTTGCCAAGTTGATTTTGAAAATTTTACTGCTGGTGATAGGGAACGGTGCCTCTGCAACACTGGATTACCATAATTCTTGATGCAGTCTTTCACACTTCATCTTTTGCACACAGGTAAAACAGCTATGGGAAACTCTAGGCATTTCTCAGAGATATGAACTGTATATGTATTTCTAATAAGGACTCTCTTATATTGAGCATAAGAAAGAATGTTTAGTCTGAAAACCAGTATTATCATATTCAACCTCTGATTTATAACTGTTGTCAAGTTTTCCCTCCAATATTATTATTCTAGAATAACATATGTATCTAGAAATATATTCCAGTACATTTTATGTAGGGAAATTAAATCACTTTGAAGTTGTTAAAGATGTTTCTGACATGCAGCAAATACATCGTGTTGTCTATGCAGCCTCCTGTGCAATCCTACAACATTTGCATCCTTACTTTTTCAGTACAAGTTAATGTTTTTTCTTTGGAGTATATGAATGTTGCATGATGAAAGACTTGGGAGATGCGTGCAGAAGTGGAATAAATAACCCCTAGGTAACTGAGCACACTGAGTAACCCATTGGTTTGAACGCAGCTTACAAGTTTTAAAAACAAAATTGTTATCCTCAATGTAATGTAAGTAGTACAAATGTAAAAGTGCATCTAACAGCTTTATGTACCAAGGGTTGAATATCATCAATATAACCAAAGAAAAAAAATAGTTGGAATAGTCTCTGATGATGATAGGAAGTGAGTCAGATGATCAGTTATACAAGAAATGGACAAAGTACATGCGGTCCCTGATTGCAGGATGGTAATAAGGAGGTCAGAGGTTGGGGAGAAAAGTTAATTACATTTGAATCCTTACAGTGCTGCATTACTAGGTCATTAGGAACAACTGAGAATGGCAGCTTAAGAAAGAAGTATTTTATGGGATCGGTAAGGATATTTCCTCTAATTGTATCAACTATTTTGTAAAATTATACTGGAAACACAGCAAAACATAAGATCTATCTTTAAGGTGCAAAAGTCTATTTGCCTGATTCTGCTTGCATTACACAGGTGTAAAGCAGGAGTGACCTTACCACAGTGGCTAGGTGAGAAATCTGACCTGGGAAATGTTCCTTTAACTGCTCGACCGTGCCTATTATTTTAACAAAGTGGTTTATTCTGAACTTCAGAGGAAAAGAGGCTGAATGCAGGAATATAACACCAAAGCTTTCAGTATGAGAGAGATTCCTCAGGAAAGAACACTTCTCTTTGTAAGAAAGTGAAGAAGGGCATGTTGTGTAGTTAGGCCTTGATCTTGCCTTGCTATTTTTCTGTCTGCCTCATCTGGCTTGCATCCCATGTCACAGGCAATGTTCTTAACATACAAAAGTAATTATAAAGGAAAGTCAAAAGCAAGTGTTTGACATTTTCCTTTATTTATTGCTGAGGTGGTTTAGCTTTCTGATTTGTTAATCAATTTTTATATATGAGTAAAAAGATAAAATAAAGCTGAATCTTTCATGGAAACATATGATAACTGGCCTCAAAGACTTTATTTGGACTTTTGGAGAGGAAGCTAATTTCTAAACTTTTTTTAATAGATCACAACAGCTTCTTTGAGTCGTGATTTTTTCCAATTATGATACCTTGCTAAAAATGGGTAATTTTTGGTTTTTATGAGTTTTTTTCATTCAGACTTAATATTACCAGCAATGTAAAAAGCATTGCTTTGACATCTTTGTCTGTTCTGAATGGATTCAGGTAACTCCATGCAATGTGCTGACCTTGTAAATGCATGCTAAAGGTTTTCTAAATCTGGATAAATTAGTTAGCCTTTATAGCCATGCCTCCTGATTATGGCTTTGTTTGGAATTGTGCTTTGATATATATTTCTAATTTTGGGTTGCTTTTTTTATCTTAGATGGACTTTAGACTCTCACTCTTTAGGGCATTCTTCTTCATTTTTTACAGTGTGTCCTGTTTTTAAATGCTCATCCTCTTGCTGTCTGGACTTGTTGGTCTTCTTTTCTCTACAGTATTGGTTCACTCTGAGATGATCAAATACTCTTGATGCTGGTGTAAATTGGTGGTGACATCTTGGAAATCCATTGGCTGCACCAAAGCAAAATTACTGAGGGTGGGTGGAGAATTAGAGTTTGAGATTCTAGCATATTTCAATAAACTATGCTCCTGGGTAGAGGGCTTACGTTTGGTTCCCCACTAAGTATAGCAATACCTTACTTTGGGCTATTTCAATTTTAAAGATTCCTGCTTCATTGAGAGTCATAAGCCATAGGCTGTAAGTTACAAAGCAGTGTGATTTAACTGTTTCGTCTTTATGTAATTCCGAGTCTTATCATTCATGAGCAAAGCTTCTCTGATTAAAGCCTTTTATAGCCCCATGTGACAGTAGAATTAGCCCTGAGATCTTGCTCTGAGTTCCATTGATTAGGAATCATGAGTGTTTCAGTAATGAAAAATAGTTGAGATCAGCTAAAAGCACACATGGAATAGCTCAGTTGCCCTAAAAAGAGAAATAATTAAACACTCAATGGGCTAGACTGCTACAATAAGTGATAGCACATTCACACATTCAGAGTGTGTTAGAACCACTGTGTTTGTCATCAAGCCAGCATATTCTGTGGCTTAGGCTTCACTTTGAAATCAAAAGCACTGACTGATAGCAGCAGTGATTATTTTTTTCCTCTTTGGCCAGCAAATCTTTGTGAATCTCCAGTTCTTGGATTATGTTACAGAACATTGAAACATCCCTACCCTACTACTAAACTGGTGTAATTTTCAAAGAACACAGATGGGAAGGTAAAAGTAATTAGCAACCTGCCTGCTTTGGCCTTGTGATCAAAATTTTCCTAGTTAATAAAAGTGACCACAGCAAGAAAATGCTACCATCATCCATCCAATTAACAAAGTTTTAATTATGGCGCAATTATCTGTAAACCTTTTTTCACATCTGTTATATAGTTTGGTTCTAGTCTTGTCTGATAATCAACACTGGAAAAATCTGGCTAAGTAATGAATGCCACTTATGGACCACTAAGAAAGTAACTTTAAACTGTACCATAGAAGATTTCAGACACTTTCATATTTGACAGATAACTCAAGTGTCCTTTCATATTGCTGTACTTGGTTTGTCTCCCTACACCTCTACCTTGTCTCAGTTCTATCGGTGTTTTGTGTCAGTAGGAAGACCTTATTCACCTCAAAAAGCAAAATGATACTACTTTTACTTCTAGTGACAGAATGGAAAAAACCTTGCAAAACAAACCATCTTTTTTGTGTCCTGGTTTTGGCTGGGATAGAGTTAATTTTCTTCATAGTAGCTAGTATGGGGCTGTGTTTTGGATTTGTGCTGGAAACAGTGTTGATAACACAGGGACGTTTTCGTTACTGCTGAGCAGTGCTTACACAGAGTCAAAGGCTTTTCTGCGAGTAGGCTGGGGGTGCACAGGAAGGTGGGATGAGACACAGCCAGGACAGCTGACCCCAACTCACCAAAGGGATATTCTATGCCATATGATGTCATGCTCAGCATATAAAAAGCTGAGGGAAGAAGGAAGGAAGGGGAGGGACATTTGGACTGATGCTGTTTGTCTTCCCAAGTCACCGTTAGGCGTGATGGAGCCCTGCTTTCCTGGGGATAGATGAACACCTGCCTGCCCATGGGAAGTGGGGAATGAATTCCTTGTTTTGCTTTGCTTGTGCGCAGCTTTTGCTTTACCTATTAAACTGTCTTTGCCTCAACTGACAAATTTTCTTACTTTAACTCTTCTGATTCTCTCCCCCATCACACCGAAGGGGAGTGAGGGAGCGGCTGCTCAGCAACAATGAAAACAGCCCTGTGGTATCAACACTGTTTCCAGCACAAATCCAAAACACAGCCCCATACTAGCTACTGTGAAGAAAAGTAACTCTATCCCAGGCAAAACCAGCACACCTGGGATCAATGAATAAAACTTTTTGGATATTCTAAGAATTAAGTCTTAGAAGCCCTTTGACCCTTTCCTACTGTGTGACACTGAGCAAGTTACTTTGCCTTTGTTTTCCCTGACAAGTCTGCTTGTCCTATTTGCATTGTAAATGTTTGGCGTGGATTGTCTCACAGAGCAAGATTTTGCAGAACCTTAAGCATTAAATTCCTGATTCTAAATATAAATTAATTTGTACAACTTTTCCTCTGTAGCCTCTATTTTGCTGTTCAGAGTCTGGTTTAGTTACAACTTTTTTTTTTTTTTTCTCAACAATTTTGGGTGGTGGACCTTTCAAATAACAATATTAGTAAAGTCTGCTGATAAAAATCCTGAGAAAGACTAAGATAGTATCTTCAGTAATCCTTGTTACATTCAAGTCAGATAGGCATCTTTTCTGTGGAGAAATAAAGAATCTACTTCCCTTAAGAGGTAAAAATATGGGTGAAAAGCCAGTGCATCTTTGAAGATATTTCTCTTCCACATCTGTCTCATGTGACTTCAGGACAAAATGATCTCATATAGTCTTTCTAATCTCAGTATCAAAATAAATGTCAGATTATACTACTCTCTGACTCAACATGCAGAGTAGAAAAGTCAATATTAGCCATACTACATCTGTCCTCTTAAAAGACAGTGGTTGTGTTTAATTTCCTGGTCTCATGTGGTCCTGCAGTGAATGACCTTGTATTATTTTTAACTGTGTCCTTAAGCAGAGCCCACTGAAGCCAAGCAGGATGTTTTTATGACTTTAAAGAGCTTTGGATCTATCAGTTATCTAAATATGTCCTTTTTATTGTTATAAATCAATAAATCTGTTGCTCTGGCACATTTTCAAATGTTACCCTTGAAATAGTTGCTTATTCATTGAACAGCCTGTTCAAAGCAGATCAGAATATTGCCAAATTGCTTTAGGTATACTTTGCGTTGATAGGTCCCAATTTTGTAAATATAATAGATCTTAAAAATTAAACATGATTTCCTCAAACTATTCTCCCTGATTTCCTAATTACCTAACCTGAAAGTCTGCAGAGACTGATGTGCCTTATATTTCAGTAAAAATGAATTACAGATGAAATGAGGATTTAATTAGAAGGAAATAGGCAATACTGACTACAGTATGGCCGGGGACATTTATTTTTATTAAGTAATTCTTATAGGAGTTCATCATGTAATGTGTAGATAAAGTAAATCTAATTAAAGAAAGAATGTGATATCCTACGTAACTTTCTAGGAAATCTGGGAAAGTAAACATAAATGTTACCTTGCTTTGGTATACCATATGGTAGTTTTTGCTTCAAAATAAGGTTCTATGTGGTAATATTTTTGTTTCTGTAGTTTTGTAACACAGAAGTGAGCTTCTTGAAATACCTCTTTTCATATTTCTTGGACACCAGAAAACCTCAGAGCTGTGAAAATGGTGAAGACAATTACCTGCTTCTTCCTGCTTCAAGTCGCAAAAGTAATTGAATAACAGTGGTACTTTGGAGTTGTTACTGAGCTTTGAGAATTATCTTGTTTTCTAGTTTTAACGCATCATGTACAATTACGATGCATTAAACACATCAAAAATTAAAATAACTACTTTTCCACTAGACAACTTTTGAATTGTTCAGATAACTACCATTCTCTCTGGATTTTTAAAGCAGACAAAAGGACACAACTTCCATATGCTTTGTGAGGAGTATTTGTTCTTGGTAGAAATAGTATCTTGCTAGCTGTCTTGCTAAACTGAATATTTATCAATGGATTTCCCTTAACTCTGAACTAGAACATCAACTAAGTGAAAAAAATGCTACCTCCGTGAACAAATAATGGGAAACTCAACAGTGCTTGTTACTGGCTAGCTAGGGATTTCTACCTCCAGGAATGTGTCTCTTGGTATTTCTAGATCTGTATTAGTTTATAGCTGAATGGAAAGTTCATTTCCTGAAAAACGTTTAACTCATACACTCTTTATGTTTAGGAACAATGTATTCTGGTAGGTTCTGAAGTGCTTAGCTTATTAAAGCAGATTTTCTTATACCCATATTTAATATGTTATTTGTGTACTGCATTCACACTTGTGATAGCCTAAAGCTTTCATGATAGTATTTTATTCCATAAATAAATCTTGGGTTTGTGGAAGAGCTTCTTATTCAGACAGTGAATGCCTTTTCTGAACTGTGAAAAGGTAAACAACAAAATAATCTATCTCATGAAACTTTGCAAAACAGACCAAAAGTGTGGACTTCAACAGAAAGAACCAAAACCGTAGCATTTGGGATATAACTTCTGTTGTACCAAATCTTGCAACAGTATAGCAGTCCACTCTAGGGCTAGATTGTCAGGCCAGTGTTGCTCAGCCAGTCTGTTTCTGTCGTGGTTTAACCCGGCCAGCAGCTGGAACAACCACACAGCAGTTTGCTCACTTCCCTGCCCCCCACTAAGTAGGATGGGGGAGAGAATCAAAAAGAAGAAAAGAGGTACAACTCGAGGGTTGAGATATAGATGGTTTAATAGGACAGAAAAGGAAGAGAATAATAATAACAATATTATTATCGATAAAAAATATACAAAAAAAATGATGCACAGCACGATTTCTCACCACCTGAAGCTGATGCTCAGCTCGTTTCCGAGCTGCGCCGCCTCCCGGCCAAACCCCAGTTATATGTGGAACATGACGCCATATGGTATGGAATATCCCTTTAGCCAGTCTGGGGCAGCTGTCCTGGCTGTGTCCCCTCCCAGATTCTTGGTTGCCCCCCAGCCTCCTCGCTGGCAGGGCAATATGAGCTAAAAAGTCCTTGACTGCTTGGCAGCAACTAAAAACATCAGTGTGTCATCAACATTATTCTCATCCTAAATCCAAAACACAGCACTACACCAGCTGCTAGGAAGAAAATTAATTCTACCCCTGCCTAAACCAGGACAGTTTCTAAAGCAATATGTCTTTGTAAATAAAATTTAAATGTAATTTTATTAGTGATTATTCTGAAGTATATTAGTTTACCTCTGGATGTTTATGAATGTTACGCTTCATTCAGGGTTAGATCATCTTTTTTTTCCTTTTGTTTTTCTAATTGCACACATCATTAGAGTAAAAAAGTGTTCTCATGAAAAACTGAGTTGAACTTGGATGTATGTGTGGAGCTCTACTCTTTCCAATTTTTTTTTGTGATTGCAAACATGACCAGGGGATAGCAAACCAGAAGTGACTGTTTTCATACAGCAACTGTTCTTCTGTCTTCTATGCTAGACAGATTTGTGGTGTAAAAAAGCATATTATGCTTATTCTTTTTTTTTTTTTTTTTTTAACCTCTGAAGCTGAGCTGATTCTACCAGTTTTTTGTGAACCCCAAATAAAAGAAGTTGGGCTGCAAGTGGGAATATTATATAAATTGCTCCTGCTTCTGTGTAATTAATGTATCTATGATTTTACATGAATTAAATGGGAATCCTGCCCAGTGCTGCAAGTAAGATGATACAGACTTGGGGTTTAAAGTAAACGACAATTGCTAGCTGTTGTAGTGTAAACTTCAATTTGTGTTTTTATGACCATCTAAACTGCCAATTTCTACATTAAAATGCACGATGACAGAAGTTACATGAATGTCCAGTCCTTGGTTTGAAAATAGAGGTGGATTACTTAGATCAATGAAGAGCATAGTATTTCCAAAAACTGATGGATGGATTTATGAGCAGATTTAGCAGGATTATCTGAAAGTGTATTCTGGCATTTGTAGTTTCTGCAACATTATAGTTTGTCTCGTAATTTCACTAAAGTTGGGAAGGAATACTTGTGGTTAGAAAATGCAATACTTTCCTTATTTTCCTTTTGAATTACTTTGTCACTCAAAAAGTGGCAGGGGTGGATAGTTAGTAAATGCTAATTTATGGATATTTGCTTTTTATAGAATGGTGAAATCATAGCTGATATAACTTAGTGAATAGCATTAAGTCTGGGGTTTACCCCTGTCATTTCAAGTTCATTGATACTAATTCTTGGGGTTACATAAGCAATGCCGTAGTATGAAGGGTTCCCATTGAGATGAACAGAGATGCTCTTTGTTGATACTGAAGTTTGTTAAAGCTAATTCAACCTGACACCACCTTGTGTCATGGTTAATTACTCTCAAGTTTAGCAGCAATTGTGAGCAAAGCCCCTAGGTTAAAATCCAGAACAATTTAATTTTTTATGCTGCAAATAAATGCTGAGAGATTCTATAGAATTTCAGAATGCATTTGTAGTTGAGCAAAACGTAAGATTGTGTACATTAATGTACTTAAATCTTGGTTGTGCCTTAAATGTGGATGTGGTTTGGGCTGGAAGAAGCAGAGGGCGCATCCGAAGCAGCAGTAGCTGACAGCCTGCAGAATGTCAGACCTGGGAGTCCAGCAGAACATAGCTCCAGCTTATCACTGTGTCACTGAAACATACCCAAGGGGAAGGGTTAGCTTCAAAGCACTTTTCCCCCATCTTTTTAACTGGGATTGACAGGAGAGGGAGATTTTCTTTAAGAGTAGAGGTGGGCAGTCTGGGAAAGAATTTAATTAAGTATAACTTCAGTGGAAATTCTAATTCATAGAGGTTTGCTAGCTTTGATTGTGGCGATTTTAATAAAGACAGAGATTAGGCTCTCTCTCTCTGTTTCCCTTTAAAAAGCTAACCTGAAAAGTGTAGCTATGCAAGATGTTAGTTTTGGGCAGTCAAGAGGTTTACTTTCCATTACTTCAAAGTATTTAGTTCAGATTCTGACTTTTTTTTTTAATTATGAGAAGACAAGCAGTATATGCAAACCCCAGCCCCTTCTGGGACTACTGCTTTAATAGTGTATGCAGAGGCCACAACTGCTCTTGCTCACATAGAAAATGTGCTTTGACAACCATTAGATAATGTGATGGAGAAGGAAAGCAGACGGCTATTACAGATTAAATTAAGATGGATCCAAATTAACTGCAGGGTTGGAAATTCAGGAGGTTTTATGGGAGATTTCTGTTTCTTGAATGGAAAGAAAAACTAAAGTTGTCTTTAGAAACAAATTTAATGGGAAAAAATAGTTTTGATTTTCTCCAGAAAGATACCCAGAAATTTCCTACTAGATTCCTACTGATTCCTACTTCAGTTTTTCAGTTACATTGCTCTGTTTTTTACATTAGTTAGTAACAGGCTCTGTACAGAAATTACTAGCGTTATTGACAGGATGTGAAGTTTCCAGCAACTAGCAAGACAGAAGAGTGATCTCTCAGAAGGCAGCCTCATGAGAGAGAGGCCCTTCTCCTCCTCAAGATGGGAACCCTCTTGTCTTCACTCCCACCAAATTAAATTAAGCTTGAATTTTTTACAGGTTGCTTGAGGCATCTCAGCAGGTTGGTTCAGCACCTTCCTTTAAGCTAATGCAGAGGGAATGATTAGCCATCTCTTGTAAGAGAAAATGTGCAATTTAGGAGGCATCTCTTATAAGATTCACTCAATAATACAATCATTTATATGCTATTGTCCAACAATTTCAGGTTTCTAGGCTTCTGCTACAGTTCAGTGTAATAATATTAGTATCTGTATGGTTGTCAATACACAGAACTAATTTTATGAACTTACACTTAAAATGTTTTATTGTATATTTCATTCTACTTGGTTTTTTTGGTTAAGTATTTTTTCCTTGTAGTTTCTCATAGAAATAACTCTTAAATGGTAGAACATCTGCTATAATAAATACACGAGGGAAATCTTCAATGAAGAAATGTAAAACAGAAAAAAAGGATCATGGAAGTCACATCTGGACATGAAAAGGAAAGAACAAAAGACGAAAGTCTAGAACATACTGTGAACAGTTCTTAAATCTTGCTTGTAAAAGTGAGCGATAAGAGGTATTCAGCTTGCTGTTGAGCAACTATTCATCTACTCTGTAATATCTCCCAGAAGCTGAAATGTGAAATATTCTTTGGAAAGATGTGAAGGAATAAGATGACAAAGGAGACAATACTTTAGAACAGTCTTGGAGTCGTGGAATCTGTGAGAACTAGAAGTAGTGTGAAGTTAGTGCAAGATTCAGACATTCCTGATTCTTTTGTATGAATAGTCCTGTGGCTAGTTACGTAAGAATCTAGCCCTGGAAAACATTCCATTTTACTCTGCTGAAGTGATTTTTTTTAAAATCACTGATTAGTTTAAAACAGAATGGTTTAACCAAATCAAGATAAGATTTTGGCCTTTTTTCTTTCTTAAACTTATTTGGGAAATAATGAACTAAAAATGTCTTCCTCCTTGTTGGAAATATTTATTACTAAGAAAACCTGTTTCTGAAACATATAGAAGTATACACAACAAATAATTTCTGTAATAGGCCAAACTGGTTTTGCTTTGATGTAATATTTTCCCTTAAGAAAAATAATGAAAAGACTATATGGATATATATTCATTGAAACTATCTGAATATGGAGTTCCTCTGTGAATTGCCTGTGCTTTAAGATTATCTAAAGCTCACAGCTTTGCATCAGAAAAGCAGAGATTACTCTCTGCCTTAACACATTTTCTTTTTTCTTAAACTGCAGGTGAACATATCCTGAGAGATACTTTGCTGGCTTGATGTTTCTGTGTTAAACTGTATTTAAAAAAAGGATGTCCCAAGGCTGACTGCTGATGTTGAACAGGGATGGTAGGGACAAACTATTGGAACTAGTTGCTGCTGCAAAGCAAGTAAACGGTTCCGTTTTATTTACTTTTACATCTTTAGATTGTATGATAAAAATGAATAATTAAAGCGTGAAGAAAACTAAGTTCATTGTTTTAGGTTTATGTATGATAGCATATTCAGGATTTTATGCAAGATAAGGCACGAGTGACTTGCTATATAATTTTGCAAACTTTGAATAGCTTGATGTGTGTGACAAGGAGATATCGTAGTTACTATATTTCAACTAGACATGAAAGAAGGATGTTCGAAATAGATTTTTTTTTTTAAATTAATGCTCATCAGAGACAGAAAAAGAAGACAGGCAGCAGCAGTAGTTCTATATAGTTTATGACTTTAAATCTCCAGATTTAGATCACTTTTTTCACAATTTTGTTTTTCTCAGTGGCTTAGTATAAGACATGTATACTCAGATTTTTAACAGTAATTAGGCACTCAGTGCTTATAGGAACTGAATACTTAATATGTTTTAAAAGTGGCACATGATTTCTGTGTTTCAGTTTTACTTTGTAAAGCTGAGACAATGTTATTCCTCTTCTTTACAAGGATATTGTGAGATAAGTATTAAGTACTGCAGTGTGCTTGGAACTTATGCTATTCTTAGGTATCTAATGTGGTTTAGTATGTGAAGTACCTAATGTCTAGATGTTCTCATCTTGCAGAAATTACTTTGGTAAAACTTACTATAAATGAGTTACCTTTGTAAATAAGATGAGGTTTTAGGTGGTGATGCAAATTCCAATACCAGACACTCCAATGGACTTGAATGATCTTTGATTCAGGTCCATTAAAATTTGTCACAAACAATTTTCAACATACAGGTTCTGCAAGTTAATTTTAGTTCTGGATGTGTTTCTTCTTGTTACGAGTAATCTGATTACTTTAAATAGGACTGTTCAGGTAGTTCCACAACATCCAAACTGAAATATTTGACTGTCATATTTATGCAACTATACTGATTGTGACCATTCCTATTCAGGTCAAAGGAGTTTTAGTTTCTGAGGCAGTAAATATTGCTGGTATTAAAGGCAGCCACCCACCTCTTTACAAGCTCTGCAGTGGCACGACAGCTAACTTGCCATTACTTTTTTTATGTTAGCAGAGTCAGCAAATGTTTATTCTCTCCAATGCTGCTTTATTAACTCCTCTTGCCTATTCCCTCTATCCATTGTACCTACCAAAGAAAAAGAAAACCTGTTTAGACAAAGTGCAATGATACTGCAGGATATTGATAAGCTGTCCTTCACCCTGTGTTCCTTGTCAAATTGGTGTGGCTTTCTGCTTGCAAATGCTGTGCAATCCTACTGAAACGTGCCATTTTGTGCCGCCACCAAATTTATCCACTAGAGTTCTCCATTTTGTGGCTTGAAGCACTTCTGATGGCTCTACAGAGACTGTCTTGACCCTGTTATAGAGACTGTATTTTGGAAATAGCATCTGTATGTGTTGGGTTTGCGTGGCAAGGTTTTGGTAGCGGGGGGGGGGGCTACAGCGGTGGCTTCTGTGAGAAGCTGCTAAAAGCTTCCCCTGTGTCTGATAGAGCCAATGCCAGCTGGCTCCAAGATGGACCTACCCCTGGCCAAGGCTAAGGCCATCAGCACCTCTGTGATAACATATTTAAGAAGAAAAAAAAAAGTTAGAGAGAGCTTTTGCACTTGGAGAGAGGAGTGAGATGTATGAAACTCTGGAGACACCAAAGTCAGTGCAGAAGGAGGGGGAGGAGGTGCTCCAGACACCACAGCAGAGATCCCCCTGCAGCCTATGGAGAAGACCATGGTGAAGCAGGCTGTTCCCCTGCAGCCCATGGAGGAAGGATGAGGGGGTGTAGAGATTCCACCTGTAGTCCGTGGAGGACCCCACGCCAGAGCAGGTGGAGGCACCTGAAGGAGGCTGTGGCCCGTGGGAAGCCCACGCTGGAGCAAGCTCCTGGCAGGACCTATGGACCTGTGGAGGACCCACGCTGGAGCAGTCTGTTCCTGAAGGTCTGCACCCTGTGAAAGAGACCCACGCTGGAGCAGTTCATGAAGAACTGTAGCCCATGGGAAGGACTCAGGTTGGAGAAGTTCGTGAAGGACTGTCTCTCGTGAGAGGCACCCCATGCTGGAGTAGGGGAAGAGTGTGAGGAGTCCTCCCCCTGAGGATGAAGAAGCGGCAGAAACAACGTGTGATGAACTGACCGTAACCCCCATTCCCCGTCCCCCTGTGCTGCTGGGGGTGGGGCCGAGGTTGAAGCCGGGAGTGAAGTTGAGCCCGGGAAGATGGGAGGGGTGGGGGGAGGTGTTTTAAGATTTGGTTTTATTTCTCATTCCTCTACTCTGTTTTGCTTGGTAATAAATTAATTTCCTCTCTAAGTTCGGTCGGTTTTGCTCGTGACAACAATTAGTGAGTGATCTCTCCCTGTCCTTATCTCGACCTGCAAGCATTTTGTTATGCCTTTTCTCCCCTGTTTAGTGAACGAGGGGAGTGAGAGAGTGGCTCTGGTGGGCACCTGGCCCCCAGCCAGGGTCAACCCACCTCACTGTATGAGTGAAACAATTAATTGTCATTTAATTAAAAAGGCTTGCAGGAATTGGAAAGAAATCTTACAAAATTTCATTGTGAAGTTGAGTCTTGAAATATACTTCAATAAATACTATGCATGATGTTTCAAGGGATCTGTACTGAGAAATTGTGAATTTCTGAACCTTATTTTGTCATTGATTCTCCATGATGATTCCGCTATAGCAATGAACATAAATTGAGGCAGTGTCTCATTTATGCAAAACTAAGAATCCAACCCCTTCAAATGAGTTAAAATGATTTTTAACTATAGACACAGAAAAATGCATTCAGTAGTTTCATTATCAGTGTTCCAGTAAGTACTAGAAATAATTTTATTTCCAAATTAAATCTATGGAAGTGAACAAAGCTCATAAAATGAAGAAATATAATTCATTACATTTAAAGTGAATTTCTTTAACTGTTGTAAGGGCAAGCAAGATAAAATGTCTGAGTAAGTTTAATCTTAGATTTATCAAGACCAATAAAATTAGGATTCTTTACATTATAATGTTAATACAGCCAAAATTTAAATAGTTATCTTAAACATTTATTATGACTGCTGTATCTATTAGATAAAATCCATTACTTTTAAATGCCAACAATGTAAGATAGGAAAGTGTGGACACTTCTAGCTGAGAAAAAGATGATTGTAAAATTTTCTTAATCATGGACTTCTAGTGCATAAAGGAAAGTGCAAATTAAATTTTGGTCTGAAACAATAGTAATTACAACAATTTCCAAGTTCATTCACCGGTACCAGCTACGCAGTATTAATTCCTCTTGAAACCTGAGGAAATAGAGGATTATGTCTAATAAAAGTAAACCCACTCTCATTTTAACAGAGTTATAACAGTTTACAGTTTATGCTGTTTATTGGATTCCATTGAAATTGCATTTTTAGTATGCTTAGTTTGTTTTGTTGTGATGTTCAGCAGTACAGTTGATAGGTCCTCTTTCTCTAGTTTTTCTGGGAATTGTGTATTTCTGTTCTCAATGACAAACCTTGTCTTACTGAAAGGATTGGCATAAAACTGAATTACAAGTAGTCCACAATTACAAAATGTGCCCTCCTTCAGCACACCTTAGGTGTTCCTTCATACACTTTATTCCATAATAGAATAGCTCACATCTGTGCCAAACTCAGCTAGGAAGTCCTCTGGATAAGAGAGCTGTCCTGCCTTTTTATTTTGCATGTCCACTCAGGCGTGTATTGGCCACGGACCCAGAACCTGAAGTAAGAAACGTGCCTGAACTGCCTGAGCTTTAAAAGCAGCCTGGACACGAGTGTGCATTGCTATGTGGAGGCTCACGAAGCAGCCAGTACACAAGAATGAGGTGCCACACTTTCTTTGTGGCACATCTGACATGATCATTTCCTATCACATTGTCTTAACTTTTATTGGGGGTCTGATGATGCAAACTTCATGTGAGTGGCAAAGGTAGAATAGAATACGAAAACCTCTTCCATAGCCTCACCTTCTTTTTGCTGCTGTGTTTTGGTCCCAGGTTAAATCAATGAAAAACTTATCTTTTCAAGCTGACTTTTCAGCTTTCTCCTTGGGTTACTATCTCAAAGAGTTTATAAGCTCTGTTCTGTTCTGTTTGTTACCTAGCAAAGTGTCCTTTTTTAATGGCTGTGGCTTCTAAACAGTATGGCAATGGAAATACATCATGTTAATGTTATTCTACCACTACCAATAAGCATTAATTAGAGCCATAATTTGCTTAGTATCTGTTCGGATTACTTAGGATGGTAAGAGCTATGCTGAATGGTAGCTCTTTGTACAATCCATCTTTTAATTCACTCTCTGAGGCAGATGACTATTCAGAGTAAGGTTTGTAATAGTTCCAGAGTGCATTTGATTTCTTAGCACCAAAAACTCTCTCTCATTTCATTAAAGAATATTTTTTCCCCAGAATGGATTTAGTTGTCCATGCTTACTAAATGGAAATAATAGTTTTTAATTATGGTTAGTTGGTGGAATGCATTTTTTTATCTGATGTTTTCGTTGATTGCAGTGTTTTATGTTTGGTATTTTTATATAATCTTTTGATGGAAATAGCGTGTTTTCCATAAACTGTATTGGATAATTACTAAGCATAAATTCTGCTTTGTCAAATTGTACTTCAGGGTTCTTTTTGACACTTCGCTACTTTTCAGTAGCACTTTTTCTCTGTTTTCTCTCTGCTTAATAAAAAGAGTAAAAATTAATAACTAATATTATATTAATACTATATTATTAATATATTTTATGTGCTTGGCATTCTCAGGTGTTGGATAGATACCCTAGTAGACTGATAATTGGTCAAGTGTTTTTGGCCAAGCAGACCCTTGGAATTACGTATGTTTAGCTTTTATTTTTAATGACAGACAATTATTTGAGTATCAAAGAGCTGAGCAGCAAAGCTCCCAAAGTATCCATTGGGATCAGGAGCAGCATTTTACCCATATGATGTTATTCTGGTGCTTTACTGAGGAAAGAGGCTGAGCTGCAAATGTGTGCTGGCATAACGTATCTAGTTGAATCAATCCTATGGGATCTAGGGGTTAAATTATTAGTGCATCAGGACAGGATGCTCCTTATTTTGCAGGTTTATAAAATAGTCCTTGATTAGGGATCCCTCGCACTACTGTAATGCAAATAAAATAACATTATTTTTTAAGTACAAGGCTATATAACCATAGCATTGAAGACCGATGTTTTGTTTCTAATGGCTAATAGAATTTTTCTTCTCTCAGAAGAAAATCTGTTATTTACACAACTCTTTTCCTCAGCCAATAGCTTCCACATAAAAAGTAGCTGACACTTTGATCTGTATTATTTAAAACTTGCCTTGCTAATTAATTAGATTTTTTTAGCCCATTCCTTTTGATTTAAAACCCAGGTTATGGTACTATTGATTTGTAACCATGTTAATTTTTTAAGTGTATGGAAATGGTTTATATTGGACATTGATCTGGTAAAAGACCCAAATTTCAAAGATACCAAAACCTGTGCTGAATTGGAAGATAGAGAAAGTCAGCTAAAGTTTATGATTCTTAGGTAGTAAGTTTAGGCAGACCCTAGAGTCTAAGTAATGAAATAGTTATAAAATTTTTATAAAGTGCACCGATTCTGATATTCAGATATAAAAAAATTTGCATTCTCATGTTTGAAATACATTCCTCCTTCAGGTGTTACATACGAAGTGCTCCTCTGCAGTTCGTTTATATATTCTAAAACTTCCCTCCCTCATTTTTTCCCACATCTTTCATAGTCCTGACTTTGCCAGTGTTAAAGCATTGCAGCACCTTTAGAGATTCCAGATAGAGCTTGATTATTTTCTTTAAAATGCTTTTCCCAGTAATAAAGAACCTGACAAGGTTTGATAAAGATAACTCATTGGGGAACATGTGGGTGTTGATTGTCAGTCCGTACAATGGTTTCTATATCTGGTGTGAAGATACCTGCAGTACCACTTGCATTATTATCACTCACTCGTACGTAGCTTGATTGTTGCTGTCACAGACCCTGGATTTATGGTATTGCTGAGAATTTAGCAGGAGGTGAAGGCCAGAGGAAGCCTCTTATTTACCAAGAGCTTCGAAATGTTTAACAAAGGGGCCTAGTCCAAGTAGGAAGAGAGTTAATATATCTTAATTTCGTAATGCTGTTTTCCAGTTCCTATATTACAGTATATCCTCGCTACAGTGTATAGTACGTTCTCAGTGGATTTGAGAAAAAAAAAAAGAAAAAAGAGAGGGCAGTTTTTAACTGCCTGAGGACTGAGACTTTGGGGAGCAGTGAGTGCAAAAACCCTAACACCCTAAGGCTGGTTTTTTATTTTTGGTGCAATAGGTCCCGATTTGTTCCTAAGGGCTATTCTTTGAGTTTGACTGCAATAACAGGTGACTGGCCTGTGTCATCCAGGGAGTACTGCCGGTTCAGTGTTTTATGTCAGTATTGTTACAAGCGTTCTAGAACTGTAAATGCGAACAAAACTGAAAGTTTGGAGTGATAGTAGTTCTCAGGGGACTAAAACTATTTTTTTTTCCTCATGTTAAGTGGTGCATGTCTGTATTGCATTGAGTCTCTTGTTTCAAGTTTAAGGAGGATTTACAGCAGGTATTTAGCACATGCTACTCTGTATTTTTGTTGTGGTCTTTCAGCAGTCATTTGGAAGGGAAAAATACTTTCAGTTTTGGGGAAGGGGAAAAAAGCAAGTGCCTGCTGGTGTTCCAGAGCGAATGTTCTTAAGGGCATGGACAGTTATGATAATTTCAAATTATACGTTTTACTATTCAGCATCATATCTTTGTCCTGAAGCTGCAGCCAATGTCTGAACTGTGAGAGAGAAGGTGTAAATTGTTGCGATGACATTGGAGGAGAACAAAGAAGAAGAAAAGTCTTTAAAATATACGCAATAGCGCATAAAGATTTATGGTGGACTATTACATGTGGTTATTTCCAAGACATTAATTTAATTGGTTCTTTTCAGGTGTAAATAAAAATGTGGCCTTCTATTAAATGTAGGATATCCTCATATCACCTACTCGTGCATAAAACCACTCCAACTTCTAATGTAGATGGCTTACCTTTGTCTTGCATCTAGACATTTTTATATTTGCTGCAAGGTACCTGAAATGTATCATGCACACTCAGCCTGTTGTTTGTGTATCTTCCCGTAATCATTCTTTTGAAAAGTATATGAAGGGATGCAGGAAAAAAATAATTTTGATGGAATTGTTAAGCACTGATTACCACCAGAGCTGCGTGTCAGTATCAAGCAGTATATCAAACAGAATACTATACAGTCTTTTCTCCTCACAGTAATTTGTTTTAAGGGCATGATCATGTTTTTATGGAAATGCTCACATTTTTCCTATTGATGTCAAGAAAAAGCCCTTGATATTTTTTTTTTTTTAAGACAAATCCGAGTGTATCAACTTGTAAATGATTTTTTTTGATAATTGACTGATGGGATTGTCACAGGCAAGGGATCCAGAGAGTGGTAGGTATTGGTTCTGTCCTTTGTAAGATCAGTCATAATGCCACCATGGAACTGCTGGATCAAGAATGGAGGTCTATGTTCAGCAAAGCACTTAATTTTCTTAATGTTAAATATGCTTAAACTTAATCGGAATCTAAATGAGAAGTCAGTTCTCTTATAAGTGAAATGAATTTTTGTGTCTGTTGGCGTTAATATAATATTTTCTTGAACTAAAGCAGCTTATGGATGTTTAAGTAGAATTTTAAATAATACTAAAAATCATCATTTTAACAAGTTTACCAAAATTATACAGTTTTTTTTCTGCTGCACATCTGTGTTGGTTGCAAATGTAATAGACTCAGGGCTTTAATGATGCAAATTAAATTTTCCAGTGAGAGAAATGCCAATATAGGCCAAGAATTAATTTTGAGTCCAAAGGGGGAAGCGCAACCTATTAATTCATTACATCTGGCAGAAGCAATTCAGTAGTTTCCTTTCAGATGCTATGATACTTGGTTTTAAATAACGAAGGAATCTGACCCTTCCCATGTATGTTATGCATCAATTACCATTACTGGAATCCTCATCTCCCAAAGTGAACTGGTTTTATATTGCTTTACTGCTCTACTGTCATCCTCTTTGCATAAACCTCTTAGGTCAGCTGCTTAAGAGAGAGCGAGCACTGAAATCCTCATTTAGTTAGCTGCATAAGTGTAGGCCTAAGTATACAAGCGGTGTCTTGAAAATCAGGTGCTTAACATTGGATCAGGGATTAGTACAATACGAACCGTATGGCACATTGATAGTGGAGAGAATAACTAGAACATAGAAAACTTTTAAGCCCTCACTATTTCCTTTCATGCTAAGACTTCTGCTAAACAATTTTTTATAGTTTTATAGCACTGTTTTCAAAAAATGGGATACCTGGAGTAAGTTTTTTTCTGAAATAAAGTTGGTGATGCAAGGCAGGGGTCCAAAGCTGCCATGCCTTCACCTCCGCACTGTCCCCTGCAGCTGTGGGTGCCACCATGCTCTCAAGGTTGGCTGCTGAGGGCAGGCAGGCAGTGTGCGGGCTGCTGTTGCTGCAGCCAGGTATAACCCATGGAAATGGGCAATTTGTCGGAATGTGGGTCAGGAAATGCAGTTGTGTGTCTTCATTGCAGAGTTCACCTAAGTATAGCTAAGAAAAATTGAATACCTTAACTATGAGTTGTGTTTTGTTTGGCTGGTTCTGTACATGCAAGTGGAAGCAGTGTGGGTAGCTAAGAAACTGTACTGATGCAAAGCTTTTTAGGTATTTTAGGAATATGTGTGAGGCTAGCTTTGTGAATGTAACTTTGGAAATAATTCACAGTCTGAAACTAACTTCAACCTAAAATAGCATCAAAATGAATATTCTTTTTTTTTTAAACTTCTATTTTATTATTTCAATTTTTTACATCAGAAAACTACCTTTGAAGTTTATTGATTCCTCTGATAATACATTTTTTATATATTATTGAAAATGTTTCCAGCCATACCAGAATTAGGTATTGATTTTTAGTATTTCTGATTTCTTTTCACAGAGATTTTACAACACATCTGTCTTCATTTTCTAATAGAGAAGAATTATCGCACAATAAATAATTTTACGGATTTGTTAGTGTATTGCCATGAGAAGTCATATGTGGGCATCAAATCCTTTTCTGGCAATTTCCTGCAATAATTATTATTGACTGAAGGAATTGCAAAATATTTGTTTGTATAAAACCTATCTGGAGATAAAAATTTGAGATTATCTTTTAAATCCAACCTCATATATGAGAGTTTTTTGTTGCTAAAGTGCAAGGACTTCTATGCAAGTCCTGATGTAGAATTGCAATGCATGGTCTGAATTTCTGTTCTCCTCTGTAGTTCTACAATGTGAGAGCTGGAGTTGCTGATATTGATGTGGAAATGTCAACATCCTGGTGATAACTCTGCCATAGCAGTCCATGATATTTTGGCTGAATCTGGCAAGAATGGGGAAATTGCAAAGTAAATTGCTAACCTCAGTGAGAGGAACCCTTTTTTTAGTGACCCAAAAGTGAGTCTTTGGTCAGAATTAGGGACAAAATGAGTTAAAATCCTTACTTTTCCATGCCCTCCTACACTGTTGGGACACTGTGGGTGTCTCTTCTCTGGATTGAACAAGAAAAAAGAAAATGTTGAAAAAGAAAATGTTGAAAATTTTCAAGCAGTTCTTACAGAAACATACACTGATATTTGTCTTGTTTAGTCAGTTAAGAGTAATAAGAATGGTAGAAAAGTCCTTTTTTCATTTCCTTAATATTTTGAATATGAATACAGTACTTTGAGTAAGTACATATTATGGATGTCTTCTGTGAAAGTAGTATGGGAATCATAGAATGTTGCTTAGAAACAAAATGAGAATAGACTGCTGCTGTGACGTAGCCACAGGTATTGACAACTATTTGGGGAGTATTTTCTTCAAAGTAGCAATACTTTTTTATACATTTTAATTCAAAATAAATAATTAGAGCAGTATCTCCAAATCTAGTTGTCTTTGGTATGAAAGTTTTAAGATTTTGTACTTTGATTTATTTTCCTTTTTCTCACGGAAAGGTAGACTTAGGAAAGGTAGACTTATGATTTTGGGGTTTTTTGGTCTGCTCCCATGTGCCGGACGCTTGGGTAGTAATACTTTCAGGTTTAGATTATATACAGTTTGAGAAATCACGCCTTACCTATCATGAAATCCTTCTGTGTAAGAGTTAACCAATGTGAGGAGATAAATAGACTATATAACTAACAGTACACAAAATGCTAGTTTAGGTAAAGCACATGCTGCTGATAACTGACTAATTCTTCCTGTGTATGCTAATCCTAATTTATGTTAAATCGTAATTAAGACAGTTTTGTTTATTGCTTGTAGCCATGAGCACCTGGAAGACTGACTAATCCCATCCATGTGTTGGGGACAATCCAGCTGCTATTGTTGACTCACAATGCAGAAATTTTGTATTTGTGATTTGTTTTCATTGGTATTTTTTCAGGCATTTATAGAGGGCCTTTTTTTTTCTATCGTATCAGGAACTGAAACAAAAGCAGCATCCTAAATAAAATAGATGAAGAGATTTTGGAGCAGGAGGCCAAAATCTAAATAGGCTACCTGCGTTTCCATCCAAACTATAAAATAGAGGGCATCTCTGATTTACCCATGCAAAAATAGATTAACAACTTCTATTGTAGCTGTGCTTCTGTTTTGTGCTACACATATAATTAGGCATAACCGTCAGATTTTCAGGATTCTGAAGTGTGTTATTCAGAAGGCCATAGGTGGTACCATAGCAAAGAGATGATAAATGATGAGGAGAGAAAAAAGACCAGCATGATTGAGCCTCAGCAGAATAAATCCGTAAGAATGGGGAACACCTAAGCCCACTGTATGTAAAATTTCAAGTTTCTAGTTGCATCATCTTTCTTATTGCAGGCTAAGATTAGATTCTCACTTCAATGTGGCTGTATATGTAAATGTTTTGGACCTGTACCTAATATATATATTCACATAAGTAAGTAGATCATGAATTGTGCCATCAGTTGACAAGAATCGTTTTCTATTTCTTATATAGTATATCTTCTTAAAACATAAGTAGGAGCACTCAGGTCAGTATAAAGTCTTACTGTGAAAGATTTCTCCCTTTAGGAGAATTATTTCCCTGAAAGAGTATTCATTCTAATGACTTCAAATGATCCATTCTAAAAATTAACGCAAGATCAGTAGCATTTTACATTTTCTGTTAAATCTTTGAGCCGTCCAGGCATTTCCTATTTTTAAAAGTTTTCTGCTAACATAACCAAGTCTACTGTTTCTCCAAGAGAAATGTCTCCTACTATTTCATTTTCTGTCTTGTCGTGATGGAAACTATACAAACTGCTGTTAAGTGACAATTATTTTCTCTGAACTATTTTGAAGTCAGCCCATGTAGAGATCATTTGCAGGATCTGATGTGGAAATTTGGACCTAATTCTGCATTCATTACATATTGAAAAGTATTGTTGGTTGAATTTGTTAGGAGGTTGTGGTAAAACAGAAATAAAGAATTAGGGGGCAAAAGTGGAACCACACAAAGGTGTATGTAATAGTCCACACACAATTTAAATGTGAGTGCAGCTGCTTTGCAAAATGTTCTGACGCTTCACATGTTTGTTACCTTGTGATATTTACAATTGCATGAATTTTCTTGCCAGGTAAAATTTGAATTGATTCTTGTAACAAGGCAAAATTAGAAATGAAAAATGTCAAAGTGAACACATCCCTGTTACAGACCCTAAAATGAATCCTGTTCTGTAATAATTTCGTGCGAATTCTTCTTACAGACAGCAGAGAGCAGCAGTGTGATGACCTGAATCAGAAGGAGTGATGTTAAGGAATACTGAAAGTAAGTAAAAAGTCAAATACTTAAAAAAAAAAAAAAAATCAATTACTGCTTTTATACTGGTACAATTTTTTTGAGAGACTTTTGCAAAAGAAATTAGAAGATTGTGAAAAAATGACGTTAACAATAAAATAACCATCACAGAAATCATTGTCAAGAAAGGTGTTTACATACAGTAAAAAAAGTGAAAGCAGAGGGTGAGTGGCTGAGTGCCTAAGGAAAATGAAGGATGGATTAGTGTCTGAGATTCGTATGGAACTGTCAAAAATGATATAGTGTAATTAAGAGCAGAAGACAAACATTAGCTCACAGACTACAGTTTAAATAAGAATTTTACTTGAATGCATACTGAATAGTTTGAAAGTTGATGAACTCAATGACATCGATTTTCAGAAATCATTAAATATGTCTACTAGTAATTTACAAATCAGTATTTTTGTTCATTTTGGGAGTTCATAAGTACAGATCAAACCATATTAAAACATTCAGAGTATAAATCATCATGTAAAATATTTGAGGACTTGAAAATAGTTTCTTTCATGTATCTCATGTCCTCATTTCATATTTTATTAAAGCAAAACCAAAATTTGCAATTTTGTTTTTCATCAGTGACACTGGCTTACGCTCCATTATTTTCCATAGAAAAAGCAGGATGTAGACTTTTATGGGTAATGAGCAGATAGATATAAATACCTATGAGTCAGATAAATTATGCTGTATCCCTTCATTCCAGAGAAACTGCTACAGTGACGGATGTAAGCAGATGCTGTTGCCCTGGTGATTGCTCATTTGAGTCTGGATTGCACCAGGTCTGCATTCCCCACTTCTCCTTAGATGTTTGCATTTATGTATACAACTCATATGGACAAAGGCTACAAGTTAAATGCTGCTAAATAAAACAGTATACATACAGTAGATATGTGATGTGTTGAAAATGGCATATGGTTTATAAGTAATATGAGTAAGAGATTGCACTGGAAAAGTATCTTATAGCTGTTAATGGAAATCTTAGAAATATAACCATGACATATGATACCAGTTTGGTCATCTCTTTGTGGTGTTAATCAGCTTAATATAGAGCTAAACACAGAGGCATGAAATTTCAAGTCTGCCAAGCTATTAGTGCCTGAGTTTGTGTGCCCTGTCTGAGATACGAGAGTCGGCAGTTGGCATTATCTGACAATTGAATTACCGAGGTGGTTGCATAGAAATTTTTTTTTTTATTTTCCTTTGGTACTGTAGGCCACAGGACCTGATATGAAGTGCACTGAATTGAAAATAAAAGCTGCTACATTCCATAAATTATCCTCAGAGCTCTGAAAAATACTGTTAATCTCACAATTTTCATTCTTTAAATTTTTTTCAATTTTTTTTCCCCCCCTAATTAACCATCCTTCATTTTGGAAGCAGGTGGTCCTTTAGCTATTAGAAGTTATTTGTATTTTTGGTGTTTTACAGAGGTTTTGATAATACAGACTATTCTTACTGTGTTTGTGAACCTCATTTTTGGGTTTCACATACTTCTCAAGATACGGCATGTTGCTAAGATTCTCCCTTTCTTCGTGGAGCCTTAACATTTCTTGAGCCTGAGAAAGAATGGCTTAAATTATAGAATAAGATGTTATGCAGCAAGTTGCTTTTCAAAAAGACGTGATCCTGAAACTTTTTACTGTATTATTATGTAATTTCATACTCTCATGCCAATTGTTTGAACTTGTATTTTCCACGCATTAGTTGATAACACAGAAAGCTTAAACTATGTGTAGGAATTCTATATTTAAATAAATTTGTCTCTGCCCTCTCCACTCTGAAGTCCTGCAATTGCTGCATCAGCGGAGTATATTGAACATAATCCTTTTCATGCGTTCGCTGCCCACATATGTCAACACCTGCATCTACTAGCTAGCTGAAGTCAGTATGACTTCTCTGACATAGGTTTTCATAAAATAAGAATTATTTACTAATTTTGTCTATTTGTAGACCTGATTTGACTGATAGGCTAAGTGATTTAAGGTCAGTAACAGTGCACTTTCTGAGCCATTTGTTGTTATGACACCTTTTCTGTTCAAATGCTTCTTGACTGCATTAAGGGGAAAGCTTGCTAATTGGTGCACAGTTAGTAACATAAATGATGTGATGTTCCTAAGACCTCAACAGCTTATTATTGCAAGGAGTGGTTTTGGTGATGTTGGACCTTTAGGTAACATTAAAATCATGTGTGTAGTAGACAGACTTTCTTATGTCTCCTTTTATTTTTTCCTTTCTGAAATTGCTTCTTGGACTTCTGTGCAGTTCAGTTTATCACTGAATTATGTTTGTGTGAAATGTCTGTGGCTGCAACGTTATTTCTAGAAAGTATCATAATCACATATAATTGCCAGTATTATCAATTATATGGTCGCAGTGTATTTTCCTTATTTGTAATCCGCTCACAAAAGATTCCTGATGGTGCCACCACTCACAACTTACCTGTTTTGCTTTCAGTTACCAGAACTGCAGTCTTTGAACATTAAATCCTCTTTTAAAGCATAAGCTTCCAAATATTTGAAAGGAAGGTAGTATCACTGTCAATATGACTTATGAAAATGATAGAAAATAATGAACTTCAATTGTAACTGTATTTTATTACCTGTATTTTTGTGTATCTTCTGTCTTTAATGACGGGAAAACAAGTTGTTGATCAAGTAAGTCCCATAATGTTTGCAACGGAGCTTGTACATTTGTAAGTTCTTTTACAGTGTTTTGAAAGGCACAGTAAAAGTACCCAAAAGCAAAAATCCCAAATCAAATTTGGTGAGTGGAAAACAAAATCCACACCAACGCAAAAGCCTTTCTTCCAGAGTGTCTATCAGGTTTCCCATGATATGGGAGGATGTAAGGATACTGTGAATGGTTGGGTAACTTTGGGGAAGACCATGTTACCTTGCTGGCTGATAGAAAGTCTACTCAAATCTTTCTGGATGCAGTTCAGTTGTGTCTCAATATATCTGAAATCAGAGGAGGCAGAATATATAATTTGTTATACCTAATTTGTCACAACTATTGTTTTAAGTGATTTTGCTATAGTAAATACTGCCTAATATCAGCATTCCTTCTCTAATACAAATTTTCTGCCATTTAACTCACTATTACAGGATAATTATTCCAATAGAAACATCAGTCCTGCAGACTTGGTAGAGCATTATAATCATAAAGAAATCAAAATAGACTTTTTAAGTATTCTTAATTCCATTTGAATCACAGAAAATGCTTAAAGCAGTCTGTAGATGGATTTTGTGTGTGTGTGTGTATCTGTATTTCTAGTTGTAACATTTCTTTCTAAATTAGAAGCACAGAAAGAAACTAAGAAGTGAGGAGGAAAAAACCCAACAAAATGATATGACAGTGTATTATAAAAGTACCTTTTTTGTTTTGTCAGTAGCAATTTCTTTCTGGTCGATGGCATGTTCCTGATCATCAAGTTCTCAAATTTTATTTTATGTTTGAATGTCTTGATTGATTTTTTCCTCCAAAATCATCTCTGCAGTAGGTGTTAGCTGATTGGGTTTTAATTTTGAAAAGAGTTAAGCTCCTTTTCAGGAGACCGCTACTGATGTAGGTCTTTTATCTCACACTACAAAGGACTATGATGATACCAAAAGTGTGGCAGGTAGCTGAGAATGGGTCTGGTGGAACAATGACCTTATTCTGATGCTGAATAAATTTGTGTTCTTCTATGGAGAACCTAGGATAATGAGTGATTCCCAAAACCAGAATTAGACTCTGGTTTATAACTTAATGCAGTGAGAATCTTTCTACAAACAGTAGGAAGTTAATGCCAGACGTATGTAATTTGTTTTTTTCCCCTATTCATTCCTTGCTCAAATTCTTCATTGTTTAGGTGGGAATCTTGTGTTCAGTTGCAAAATTAAAACTTAGTTCTGTTGCAATGAATATGTGAATTTACATCTTTAGTTTGTAAATGAGTCCATTTAAGGAAGGGAAAGAAGACAGATTGAATAAAACTGTGGTGGGTTGGCCTTAACTAGCTGTCAGGTGCCCACCAAGCTGCTCTATCACTCCCCTCCTCAACTGGACAGCGGGAGAAAAAATAGGATGAAAGACTCGTGGGTCAAGATAAGGACAGGGAGATCAATCACCAGTTACTGTCATGGGCAAAACAGACTCAGCTTGGGGAAATTAGTTTAATCTATAGCCAATTAACACCGGAGCAGGATAATAAGAAATAAGAACAAGTTTAAAAACATCTTTTCCCCACCCCTACCTTCTTCCCAGGCTCAACTTCACTACCAATTTCTCCACCTCCTCCCCTCCAGCAGCACAGGGGGATGGGGAATGGGGATTGTGGTCAGTTCATCACACATTGTCTCTGCTGCTCCTTCCTCCTCAGGGGGAGGACTCCTCACACTCTTTCCTGCTCCAGCGCGGGGGTCCCTCCCACAGGAGACAGTCCTCCACAAACTTCTCCAACCTGAGTCCTTCCCATGGGCTACAGTTCTTCACAAACTGCTCCAGCGTGGGTCTCTTCCGTGGGGTGCAGTCCTTCAGGAACAGACTGCTCCAGTGCAGGCTTCCCCCACAGGGTACAAGTCCTGCCAGCAAACCTGCTCCAGCCTGAGTTCCATTCCTCATGAGTCCACAGGTCCTACCAGGAGCCTGCTCCAGTGTGGGCTTCCCATGGGGTCACAGCTTCCTTCAGGCATCCACTCGCTCCCATGTGGGTCCTCCATGGGCTGCAGGTAGATATCTGCTCCACCATCATCCTCCATGGGCTGTAGGGGGACAGCCTGCCTCATCATGGTCTTCTCCATGGGCTGCAGGGGAATCTCTGCTCTGGTGCCTGGAGCACCTCCCCTGCCTCCTTCTTCACTGACCTTGGTGTCTGCAGAGTTGTTCCTTTCACATATTCTCACTTGTCTCTCTGGCTGCTGTTCTGCTGCTGTTTTTTTCCCCCCTCCTTAACTCTGTTATCCCAGAGGCACTACCAGCGTCGCTGGTGGACTCAGCCTTGGCCAGTGGTGGGTCCATCATGGAGCCAGCTGGTTCTTTTGGACATGAGGGAAGTGTCTGGCATCTTCTCACAGAAGCCACCCCTGCAGTCCTCCCACTACCAAAACATTGCCATATATACCCAATATACATACCCAACGTTTTTTTCTCAAACCTACAGCTAAGTAGGTATATGCAGAACTTTAAATTGGAAGAAGAAACACTTTCTAGCACAAATACTTTTTCTTTGCAGAACTGATGAACCAGACTTTATGATAAATTTTGGTACCAAGTTTTTGACACAGCACTGGAAGTACCCCAAAATCACTTTGATATTGCCTAATGATCAAATAGTCTAGTTTGTGAACAAATAATGCTGCTGTGCTTTGTGAATGTCTCAAATGTTGCACACAAATGGTGTAATATTTTAATCAGTATTAGAAAAAAGTCTATGTACTGTCCCTGAAATGCAAGGGTTTCCTCATTTCTGTTGAGATCTCACAGTAAAACTGTAATGTAGTAAGTAATGCAGAGAAGACAGTGAAAGAATAATGACTTGTTAAGATGGGAGCTGTGAAAATAACATTGACAACAGAAGCCAAGTCAAACTAATGAGGTTTTTATTAAGAGGTAAAGCTTATTGAACTTTTCCTACCAGTTAACTTTAATATGATGATACAAGTTATCATGTTTTGGCCATTACAGTATTGGTTTCTCCTGTGGACCCAGAAGTAGCTTTGATGCATCAGAGCTAATACTTTCCATCAAGTGTTTTGTTTCTAACTTGTGCCTGCCTGCGTGCATGAGACTGCACTTGCTTTGTGAATGGAAAAGCTTATTAAAGACAATGGGAGCTTTGGCACCAGCATGATTATTAGTGCAGTGCATTATGAAGAGTAAGGCACATAGAATTAATAGAGCTAATTTAGGACCTATTCTGCCTTTTCTAATTGTGTGTGTGCGCGCTCTTCTTGAAATCATTGAGAGATTTTAATATAAATTCAGTGTGGTATGAAGCCTTATTCTTATTTGTGCTAAAGCACTCAAGTCTTATCAGTTTATGATGTTTGTCTCTTTCCACCTCTTCAAATGGACTTAGTATTTAAATGAAACTTTAACTCTTACAAGTACAAGGGAAGTTTTATTGTGTTCTTTAAGTAATATTATGCCACTATTAGACTTTGCAATATGTATTTTCCTGTGTTCAACCTTTGAAAAGTGAAGAATCCTAGTATTCTTCAAAAGTTTTTGTGTTAAACTCAGAACTTAAAAGGCAAGTAAAAAATTTCGACTCAACCAACATGACTAGAAAACTAGAGCATCTTGTTTAAATGAGTAGACAACTTTGTTCCTGTTGGGAAAGGGATGTGCATCTTGATTTTTTGTGAAATGTGTAAGAAAAGAATCTAAGTTCCAGTCGAGTTCACAGCAAATTACATTAAGATGGAAAATATTAATTAAGATTCGAAACTGGAATAAATAATCTATCCTTGAGGTGTTTGGCATATAGAATAGGGATTCTGCCATTATAAAATGGCATGGACCAAATTTATTAATAAATGGCCATTCATGTTGTCCAACCAAAAATAGTCATTTGCACCTATTTTTTGATGCAGAGTGGAAAGAAAACAGTGTGGCAGGGTTGTATTTCCCACATTTTTTTTAGATTTCATGAAGATAGTCCACAGGCAAGTAACTTCAATAGGTATGGATTCCTAAAGGATCATGAGACATTTAGGTATTTCCCTGACATGGTATTCCAGGCCAGACAATGGGACAAGCTGGGATGAGTGATTTGCAATTTTTAATAAAGTTATTTGTATTCATGTCTACCAAGAAGTCAAAGAAATTATGAATATTTTTTTATATCTCTGTTGGGATGGATGTGGATACAACTGAACAATATATAGTTCTGGTGGTTTTGTGACTCAGACTGGACATAGAAGACCAGCAGAAATGTTGACCATCAAGCAGGAAATTAATATATTTTTTTTTCTTTCTTTCTTTTTTTTTTTTTCTCCTGACTGCTTGTACATTTATGGGTTAGGAAGGAGGGAGTGTTTGCACCTCAAAATAGACCCTGCTTTTTTTTTTGTATAGCAAATAACCCTTGCTTTATTGATGAGAGAGACCTAGACGTAAATACATGAATGTTTAGGAGTGATATCTTCATCCTCTAGTGTTTGTCCTCTCCCAGAGCACACATTGATCTGTTTTGTTTAGTTTCCTTTCTTTTGTATTTATCTTTCTATGGCAATGGAAATTGCCACAGTAGTGGTTGTATTACTGTTTTTTTTCCCTTATTTGATCTTACAGTATGTATCTTGTCTCAAGTTACTGAAGACTTTTCTTTCTACAAGTAAATTAACAGGACTGCCCATTAGAAAGCAAATCTGTTCCCTGGCACCAGTGACGGTTCCTTGATAGCAGTAGAATGCTGAGCTTGTTGAGTCATCAGATTGGCTTAACCTGCATACTAGCTTTTAATTTTAAACATTTTATTACAACTGTGAAATGTGGAGTTCTTGGGATATTTTGGCCAGATGTGTCAAACCTTAACCAATAATGAGTAATTTCACTAGGTAGAAGTTTGTCAGTTTGGCTTTTACTCTAGCAGCTCTGTCAAATTAACTACAGATACAAGATCAGATGTAAGTCTTGACAAGCTTATTCACACTCAACAGATCTATAAAACTTACTGCTTTTTCAGAGATAGGAGTACATTCTTGTAACCCACCAAATAGAATACATGGCTTCACAAAAAACTCCGTTTTATATAGAACTGTGTTAGATTCCAGGAATGTAGTTGCTTGGAAGAAAAAGGACCTTTTCAGTTGGATCTTCTCCTGCTGTATGAGGTATGTGAGGATGTCTTTGCTTTTTTGCAAGTTGTTCCAGTTTTACTTCACATTGCTTTATACCTCCTGAACTCAGGACATGAGTAAAACACACAAGCTGAGTTTTACAAATTATTACAGGGTCCTGAAGATTAAGTATGGGTTACATACTGCAAGCCATACCTACAGTATGGACTGTTGTCTTACAAAGCGGTTATTCAGAAACGGAACACCAGTGTGGTGGCAAGTTTACAGATAAACCAGAATGTAGTAACAGCTCTGTGGACCATATGCTTCTGCATCTACCTCTCTGTATAATATCTTGTGATAATCAGTCAGCTCTGATGAGAAGTTTCCTTTCTTACATGTGGGGGAAGGTGCACATAAGGAAACCTACCCATTAGGAGTTAGCATAACCATAGCAGAATTAACACAGGAGCATATGGACAATTTTCAAAAGCTGAACCCTTGGCTATAGACAGGTATAGAAAACCCAAGCACAGACTAAGCAGATTAAAAGCTAGGAACAGTGAAGGGTCTTTTGACTAGTTTTTGAAATACATTTGTAGAGGCAAAAAATATTAATCTCTGAGATATTATTATGATTGTCTTTTTAACTTTTGAATTTCTCACCAGAGAAATGGTTAACTTTTTCTTTTTCTAGATTTTTAGTAATATAGGTGACATGATCAGATGTGACTATGGTAGCGTGTTTTTGCGTGAGAGTAGGGGGGCTAATCCTATAAAAAAAACCTTCTAGGATCCAATTTTCTCAACAACCCTGAAAATTACATATCAGGTCCATAATTACATATTCAAAACTTCTTCCTAAGTATCCAAAAAGGCATTTCATTGTCCTTCTAGTTTCTACATAAAACATTTCTGATGCAGACAAACAAAGTGTTATAGAAAGAGAGAAGCAAAAAATGCAGTTAAACCAACTGTTCTTACTAGAAAAGTATTGACAAACTTAGTTAATTGCTAGGCCCATGATATGGGTGATTATACCAAGAGGTGCTTCCTGGTGATCAAGGGCTAAGAGGAAGAGATTAGAATACAAGAAAGGGCGTCATGAACTGCTGGGAATCAGTGAAGGTGGCTGGAATCTGCACAAACAGACGAAGTGTACGGAAGAAGTAGGAACAGAAGTAAATAAGCGCACAGGATGCAGGTCAGCTTCAGTTGCGACCCGTAAGGTGAGGAAGGGTACTGATGGAGAGAGAATCTCCCTGCCCGTGTCACTCAGATGTGATTTTTCAGAAAGTGTAGAGTGGTGCTTACTTGGTACAATGCTGTCTGATTTTCTTCTCAGATACGTATTCGTTTGTGGAGTGGATTTTTCTGTAGATAGATTTTAAAAAGGGCTGAAATATTTTAATTGTCTACTGGATTTTTTTTGTCAGAAACTATGTTGATTAATATTGTTCATAAAAGGGCAAGATCACAGGCACAGCTGTCTCTGAAAATCACTGAAGTTATAAAACTATTAATTTCTCAGTGGTATCATTAAAAGAAAAATATTTTATGTAAATGTATTTAACTTTACAGATAATTATTCAGATTGTGGGAGTTACATTACTGCATTTTTAAAGACATTTGCCCTCTCTGTGATGATGACCACTTCCATTTGACTCTATCAGAATTAGTAGACACACTCCGTGCTAAAAAGCAGTATCTATCTTTATAGTTCCCATAGTTGATTATATGACAGAACATGACCAGCAACTAAATTCTGAACTGACATTAAGATAAAATGAGCACAATACTGAAAACTTCAAGTGTTCACATTTATGTTCAGCTCACAAAGCTGTTCTCTATTCAAATATATAGAGATAGAAAATAGATGACAAAAGCCAACATTGTGAGGAGGATTATTCATGGACTGCCTAAGTAACCAGTAAACAGTTTGGCCTAACTCTTACCTTTACATAACTCAAAGACAGTAGAGTTCAGTGTGGTAACATTACAAACTCAGGGATGTAGCATTTCAAATTAGTAAACTGATTCACTACAAGCATGTTATCCAAATTTGGTAAAAACAGTAAAATTGACAAGTAAAATTAATCCCTTCTGTGATTCTCCTGGATACAGTGAACTGTATTGTGAACAAGATTTGGCTCAGTATCTGGAAACAGAGCCCAGTAGACCCGATTGAATTAATGGGTACCAATTAAAGCCTTCAGAGATTAAGAATATCTTCCTGTTCAATAGTGTTTGTTTTCTTCATTTTCAAAGCTCATGATACTGTTTTCTATTCCTGAAGATAATTAGGATGTTCCTAGTTGAACACACACTCACATACCTCAAATGCAATTTGCTTTACCAATCTGTCTTGGCTTTTTTTTAACATATTCTTCTTAGTCATATATTTGGCATATTTCATGGCAGTACAGAAAGCCATCTTTTCTCTTTCTTTTTGTGTCATCTGTGTGCTCTTCATCTTATAAGCATTAAAAGAGCCCTCTGGCTAGAATGTTAGGTGATCTTTATTCCTATTTCATTATATCAGTGAAAGAAAACAAACATTATTCTGAAAATGTAATTGAACTTAAGAAAAAAAGAAATCTAATTACTTTAGGCAGTAAATGAGCATGGACCACTTAAATTTTATTTTGAATGAGTTAAATTTTTTAATATAAGACTATTTCAGGTACAGTAGGCTACAAAGTAGATGAAGTTTTGCAAGGCATAATTTGTTATCTGTTATAATAGCTTTCACTGTGTAGCAGGTCAAAATCAGTTCTGTAGTTTTAAATTAGTTTTTTGGATATTAACAGCTTAATGGCTGTGGAATATCTATCAGGATCATGATCATTTTTTAAGCTTTAAGCAAGCTATGAAGAGAGTTTTAAGGCAATACGAAAAGCTGCTCAAATTATTAAAAATTATTTTTTGCCACTAGCAGAGAAGCAACAGAAGAATTCATGAGCTATCAGAAAAAACAGAACATTTGTACAAGGTACAAGATATTCCAAAAAGCAGGTTGCATTCATTATGTATTTCTTCAGTAAGCTCTGTTGGTACACTTCTGCATTTCAGTGCCAAGTGAAGTTCAATGCCAGTAGAAGGTCATTGGAGAATGAATGGATTCCAACACTACTATTACTTTATGAGCTATTGCTCATTTTACCTCTTCGACGTTGGGAGAGATAAATTTTATAATCCTGAATTTATTTGGATTAGCCGCTTAGAACCTTTTTGTAAATTATAATACTCTAAAGCACCTCATTTTTACTTTTTTGAGCTAAGAAGAATTTATCGAACAAAAACACTGCACACTGTACATGTGCCAAAGTAGCTCATGGGAGGTTTGAATACCTCTGAATGGCATGGTGCCAGTGACATCTTGAGCTGACTGTGCTGTCTTAAAGTAACAATCTAGAAACATTTCTTAAGCTTAAAAAAATAAAATCTCAACAATATAAAGCTCTTGCTATTTGTAAGCAAAATAAAGAGAAGATGTTTTCATGGAGTGGGCCAATAGATATGAGATGATGAGATTGCCTGCTTAACTCTTTCCTGAGGTAACATAACGAAGGGATGAAGTGGGTGGTAAAGACCCAATTGCATACACTTAGAACATGTCTTCTCTGGGTCTAGTTGCATCTTCTCTAAGCGACTTTGTTTTGAAATATGAATAATAATCTTGCCCAGTAGGGAAGGTGCATGGGGATTGTTCGTTATGGGGTATTATGTAGGTGAGAGTTACAGAAACAATTTATTTACTGAAAGTAAAGTCAGTACCATTGTAACTTCATTATTTTACATCCAGTATTTATAGAGTGTCAATTAGGCCCAGAGGCACTGGTAATGAGTCAATACATCCTCACACTTATAAGTGCAAATAAACATTTGTTAGCAAAGGAAGAGATACTTTTTAAACTAGAAGCATTTAGACCTGAAATGGAAAGTTATGGACTACACAAAACTTTCTGAATAATTTCTGTGGAAAATAAATAAGGCTTGGAGCTCTACTGACCTCTCTCCAGTTGTCAGGCAGTGGTTATGGCAAAATCAAAGGAGATTTTTCTGAGGTTTTTTTTTTTTTTCTTCTTACAAATTCAAACCAGATCACATGAATTTCTAGGAGTTTTTTTACTATAAAGCTATAGAACAGTCTCAAAAAAGGTATGTGCAGCCCAGCTTTGCTTGGAATTACATGGGCTTCATTTGCATTGTTACAGACTTATTCTCATCCTGTATACAAGATCTCCATTCATTGACAGAGATGCAGTGTTTGACAGATACAGATTAGGCATTAATTAGCTGGACACCAGAATTGCTACTGATATCAACTAAAGCTATTTCTGGCAGCTGGATTCAACTAAAAGAGCCATCTCCTAGGTCCCTGCGACGGGCATCTGCCCATGAGCATACATTGGCCTCTTACTACATCTCACAGAGAGAAAAGCCATCATTGAGAAGCTCGATAATTTATCTTAAGGAAAATATGTGTATGCTAAAAATAAGTTACCAGGACACCCTGGTCTAGTGGAGGGTGCCCCTGCCCATGGAAGAGGGCTGGAACTAGATGACCTTGGAGGTCCCTTCCAACCCAAACCATTCTATGATTCTAAATTGTAGTACTACGAGAGAAAGAGTGTAGTCTGTATGAAGGACTGTTCTGCTGATGATAAGTGCTAAGCAGACTCTTCTATTTTTTTTATAATTTTTTTTTTCCCAATATCAAATTGAGGCATTCAGAAGGTATCAGATTTTTAAAAAAATAAATTTAAGACATTAGGTTCGTAGAACTTTTGGGTGCTGGATGATTTGTCTCTTTCAAGATTTTCTCTGTACTTCAAGTGTAGAGACAGTAATTTTTTTCTTAATGAAAGCTTAAATCCAAAGGACCTAACCTGATTCTAGCTGCCAGGATTTTCAAACATGTGCAGGTAATAATTAAACTCCTTATGGTAAAGTGGTATGGTCAGTTACCACCAGACAACTAATAGAAATTCTAGTGTGACAAGGACAACAAAATTGTCATAAATAACTATGCCTGTGGACATTTTAGTATTAGAAGGCCTGATTAAACACCCAGCCAAGCTTACAGGAGTTATAAGATGGGACTGAAAGACTGTGACTTTGTTCTTGGAGAACTGCTAACTTCAGTTTTCTTTCAGTGACTTCAGTGGGTTGTACTGAAACAAAACTCCTGAAAGGAACTACGTTCTGTAGTATTATTAGCAAAGGAGAATTACATGAAAAATAGATGAAAAAGAAACATGTTAAATAGTTCTCAATAGAGGATTTATTCGGTGCTTAGAATGGCTTTACTTCCACTTATGACCTCTAGATAATAATGTAATCTAGTGTAATAATGGAAAGATTGTGACTTTGAGAAAAGAAATGACCAACAAATAGGAAAACCAAGCTACTTCTGGCCCTACGCTGTCAGATTTTTGACTTGAGATCACATGAAAAGGAACAAAACAAATAAACTGAGGGAAGCAAAGGGGCATTGGCAGTTATACCTTAGTCTAACCAAACATCTATTTCTTTCTTCCCTGTAATACCAAAGTGAGATAATTCTTCAGGTGGCAAGAATTTTCCATGGCTTTCTGTAGAATTATCATTGCTAGATTTTCCTTTAAATTCAGTGGCATCATGAAACTTGTATATTTGAGTTTGATGTTCTCAACCTTAAAAAGCTGAGGAACAGCAGTACATCTTTTTGAAACCTAAAGTTCTTCCCCTCATCTCAGTATATACTTTTGGCTAGTTTAGGAGCTTTCCTTTCAGTACAGGGCTTTTGATGAAGCACTTCTTTTTGTTTTAAGATGCCTCATGGTTCATGCGTTTATAAGGCTCTTGGCTGTCCCACTGTAAATACCAATTGGTAGCACTATACCTAAACATCTAGCCTTGAATGTGTTACTGTTGCACCTCCCAGCACAAATTTTGCATACTTTTCTTGGTCCTTTTTAAGGCAAAAGTCGTCATTAATGTCAAATTAAAATGGACTGCAGAGTTTGCTCTTTATTATTTGTCAAATATTTCTTGACAGCTTGGAATTTGCACTAACCTCTCTGACCTTTCACACTCAAGCTGGAAGTTTGTTAAAGGGTACCAACATATCTTGCATATTAACATCTATGTTAAACTGACTTTTTTAAAAGCTTTTCAATAGCATTTGGCACCAAATAACTTTTTAATGGTGGCAATTGTATGCTATTATAATTGGAATTATTGTTCCTGATCATGTGAATTGGCATATCATTTGGCATTATTTCTTGAATTCTCTCTGGAAAAAGCTACAGGTTCAATTACACCTGCACATTATATTTCAGGAATATTTAACAAAGTCACACATTTCTCAGAAGTAACCTTTTGGCATATTCAGGTCACATATTTTATGGGGCTATAGCTGAATACAAGAAAACGTGATGGACAGAACCGTACAATTTCTATAATATATATTTCAGTGTTAGGAAGGAAGCTCTTCCTTCTTGACTAACACCTGTCTACTGTGAACTGTCACGTACTACAACAGGAAAGAAATATTTTCTCTTTCTGTTTATGAATTAACTTGATCTTGGCCAGCACAGTTTAGGTGCAAAGGGCTACTGCTCTGTCCATTTCTTCTCTGGGATGTGGCAATGGCAAATACTAGGGCATAATTCACGGGTGTGTGGATGGTACAGAAAAACAAATGCAAACAGTTTTCTTTGAACACGGTATCACCTACTTCAGCCCTTGCAGCTGTATAGAGGAACAGCACCATCTCTGCACCATTCTTGACTTGCAAAATGCTCAGGCAGGGTCATAGTCTGTCTGGGAGTGTATTATCATATTTAGAAAGCTAATGGTTTAACTGTGACAAATTTTAAAGTTTAAGAATCACTTCAGATAAAATACCTCTGCAACCTATGCTGCTGTTTTTCTCTGGAGGTTGTCATCATAGTTCTCAGATTCTTGCAAAATTTGAACTTGCTGTCTTTTTCTCAAACAAATTAGCAGTGATTACAACTGAGGAAAGACTGCAAGCCATGACATGATAATTATTCTGAGAGATAATTAAGAAGCAGAACAGAAAAATATTACTGAAGGATGAAGACAGCAAGCTACATTATAACTTCAAGCAAAATACATGGCTGTATTTTTGTGTTTTGTGTTATGCTATAGAATGTGCAGTCATCTCACCAAATATCCATTTTTTTTTCACCCCAGGAGGTCACAGTCATAAGAATTTGAGCCAGGAGAGATTCTGAGAGCTTGTCTTATTCCAACCATTCCAACATATTTTCCTGAATCAGAATCGACTGTATGAGCATTCTCTCAAAAGTTCTCTAACCTGTGCTTGGAAACTTGGAATGATGAGTATCGCATAGTGTCCCTGGGCGATTTGTATCAATGTTCACTGCCCTAATTGTTAGAAAATGTGGCAAAATCCAATATAAATCCCCCTTGCTGTACTTGAATCCCCTTATGTCTGCTCTGTACTTAATGGACACAAAGAACAGTTTATTGACTTTTTCTTTGCAGTAGCAGATATGGAAAATTATTCCTGTGTTTTCCTTCAGTCTTCTCCTTTACGAAGTTAGTCCTTAAAAGAAGTGACCAATCCAAAGAGAAGTTAATTCAAAATGATGTAGGATGCTCAGCCAGTTAACTTCAGGGCTTGATCTGATGCTGATTGAAATGAATAGGAAAGTGATCTTGATTCACAGAAACTGCATTTTTACCACATAAAGCGCCAATGCCCTCATTCCTGCTGCAGCCAAACGTGCAGATTGCTGGGCAGCGCGGAGCTGGCTAAGCTTCTCAAATACATTAACAGTGTTAGCTGTACCATGTCCCAGCCCCTGGCCAGCTGGATGAAGGGGACAGAACATTCATGCCATCCAGAATACCCAGATGGTGTTCTTTGCTTTTTATTCCCTATGCTTTTGCTATCTGCTTATCTACTTTCATGGTCATGTTTGCCATCTATTTATTTGTGTATGTAAAATTAAATTTCCTTGTTTTCTCCTCCCGTTTTATTTCCTCTAGTTGTTTTACATGGTGGTATCTGTGGAATGCTGTGACTTTAATTACATATTTAACATGCAAATTGATGAGATAAGCTCGGGAGAAGGCAGCAAAAAGCCAAGACAAACTTAAAAAAAAGTCCTACAGTTTTCATTTAAAAATCCTACAGTTTACTCTGCAGTTTGACAGCATGGGTTACTGTTCTTGGTAGCATTGTACATTCTGAGAAAGCATGAACCTGTGCTCACATATAAAAAAAGAAAACAATTGGAAAATACAAGCAAGTTAGGATTCATTCCCTCATTCATTCACGTAGTACCTAATTCTATCTTAGAAACTTAATATTGTAACATTAAGGGTAATAATTCAAGATCAAAGGAGAGAAGTTGAAGTTATTTTGACAATATTCAAGATTTATTTTTAAGTTTCTAGTGAAAAGCTTATTTTTCAGTAAGTTTTATGTGTTTAACATACTTTATTTGGGAGACAGCAGGAGTGGATGTTTGGAAATGTCTGATCCAGTCTCATGATCTGATTCTATCTGGATGGTGGATGGTTTAAAATATAATGACAAGTTACATATATTCTTGAAGCCTCTTGAGTTATACATATAGCAGTTATTGAAATTATAATTTTATTTCTATTGTCTCAGGGCACTCTGGGGAGCTACTGGCAATATATTCTTTCTAACCAAATTCATGTATGTCTCAGAAAGGGAGAGTTCTGTTCCTCTTCAGTGCCATCTTCAATCCCAGGTAGGTCTTCACTGCTTTATGCTCATCTGTCTACAATAAACCAGCAGCATCAGCTATATTTTATCAAGATTATTTTTGGGTATCAATTCATACATATAAGTGTGTGTGTATATATGTATATTCACACACATGCATGCACATTTATATTGCACTAGAGCAAAATATATATTTTTATATGTATATTGCACTTGATAACCACAAGACTTGAAGTGCTCCTGAATATAGTAGCCTGTGTGAATGAAGGTGGCTACTGTGCATCTTATTATTGCTGCTTGAGTGTCATCTTAGTACTGTATCCCACATTACACTGTGTGGGCACTCTGAACGTAGCTGAAAGACTGTTCACATCAGTGGGCCAACTGGAGTGACTTTTTATCTCAGTCCCTTCCTTGCCCTTGAGTACACTTGATTTCAGTACCTTATTTTAGTATTCCTTTGTCATGGTCTGCAAACTTCAGAGTTTAGTTTAATGTGCACCATAAGAAACAGAAAGACAACACACCCTGAAGTTATCAGAAAGAAATTGCATCCTGTAAATGAGTTTTGGGGTAGTTCTGCTAGCTTTTCTGTCCAGATAATCTTGGGTATTCAGGAAACATGCATACTGATAAATACCCCCTTTCATTTTTGATTTTCAGTTCTTTATATTTGCATTTGCAATTACTGGAAAACTTCAAATCTTCCATGCTGGCACAGCCTAGATTTACTAGGGTACCTCCATCCAAAGGAACAGAAACCCTCTATGTTGGCACGCAGATAATGAAGTGGTATGGTAGAAACATCACTTGCATAATTATGCTTCAGTTTATGCTGAAGAAAAAGCATGTATTTCCAGCTTAATAGCTGCCCTTGTCTCTGAGAGGTCTGTCTCTTCCAAATTTTTTCTCTCTTAAAAAATTCAGCCACAATGTAATTGGGAGCGCAAAAAAACCAAACAGCAAAAATGTAAGTGTTGGAGGGTATGCAGGCAGCAAAAGTATGAAAGTATGCGGCACAAAACCATTGTACTTCCCCTTCCCCTCCTGTGATCCAAATTAATTAGTTTCCTAGGACAATCTGATTGTGTAAATAAGTGGTTTTTGTACTTTCAGATTAGAACATGAAATTCAGAGTTTAAGGGAGTAACTGGTTTACAGGTCATGAGTAATGCTTCCCAGACAGGTATTATCCACAGTGTGTTTCAGTATCAATGGAAAGCTCTGCTTTTACTCATTTTTCAGGCATGGCACTTTGTCTAAGCCTATGGTGTTCAGTAGAAGATTAAATCCTGTATAAGACTAGCAATATAATACAGTAAATATGGCTTATTTTTTGTTAAAATATTGGTAGATTGATTAAAAAGTGCACTCCTTTATTCATGCTGTAGAGTCATGCTGATATCTTAAAGCATTCAAATAGGGCAGTGGTTGCACACATCTGATGCCAAGATTACAAAACTTTGATAAAAGCTGTAGCTTTGTTTTTGCTGTAGATATATCATGTTCATTGCTGCAGTGAATCAAAACAAATACTTCTGTAATACCTTTCCATGTTATATTTAAATCTTGTGCTCAGAGTCCAATGAGTCATGCCAGCAGCAGAGCTAGTAAGTGAATTTATATTTGTATCTGGATAACCATCCCTTTAGTTATATAAATGGTTCTCCTTTTTAAGAGCTGCTAAGTATGCAGCAGTTGCCTAAGCTATATGTACTTCCTCATTAGGCTGATGAACTTCAAAGCATTTGGGTGCCTTCCAAGTATGAAGGGAGAACACAGAATGCATTTCAATTGAAGTTAAGGGTAAAAAGAATATTTTTTGGAACATAATCTAAATTGTTCATTTCTTTTTCAACTAAAAGAATACATAATTTTTCCTCTATCAAGCTACTGTTTGCCTTTGCCATTTCTGATCTGTAAAATTAAGTTTTATTTGAGTGAAAGCCTTTATTGACCTCATGTGTACCACATTTTCCTCTGGAGGTCAGAATAGGTACATAGCCTGGTGAATGAATTCTGGCCACATTTTACTGCAGAAGGGATTTAGCAATATTTCCTCAATTCTTTAATTTTCATGCCTCTAAGTTGTGTTTTGCTATTGTTTAACCATAGTCTATCCAAGTCCTACTAGGTATGTTTACATTAGACTGGATATATATTTGGTTATATTAAAGATAACTGGTAAAAGATGTACCATAGAAAGCCTCTTATTTTCTGTTTTAATATGTCTCAGCCTGAAGACAGATTATTTTATTGATTTTAGTATTAAGCAAATAAACCACAAATTCTACGTGGAGTCTGGAGACTAGGTATATGGCTTAGTTCTTTGGAAAAATGTGTCCTGAATGGGCTGTGATGCATCTTAAAGTTATTTAAGATTTGAGTCCACATACAGCGTAAGACCTAGCACAGTATATTTCCACATGGTAAAATTCTGCACTGTAGTGAAAACAACAATATTTTTAATGAATTACAAGAAGCTGAGAGTAAGATTTTAAGATAAGGATATAAACTGATCACCTTCCAAAGTTTAGTGTTCCTTTTCTCATATATTAGATCATAGAAAGTGTTGCATAACCAGAATGAACCACAGTACACTAGGGTGGTGTTGGGGAGGGAGTCTTATAGAAGGTTCATAAAAGAACGGAGACGCCCTAGTGTATGTCTGTGTTTTGTCCTTCCATTTCTATATGTTTAATGTGAGATTTGTATAAATACAGATGAAAGGGTTGGATGCTAACCTGCTTTGTGGAGGTAGGGGATGTGTTCTGCCTTGAACCACGGAGCACCTGACAGTGAGGCTATGTTCCCCGAGGTCAGCTCCACCCAGCTTGCTGCTGCTGTCCATACCTGTAGGCTGGTCCCTGAGGATGCCTGTTGCTTATAATCTAAGCCATGGGACAACCTATTTATCAGATCTCCCTTCTAATGCTTTAACATGAGCTGTGGCATATGTATGGAGAGAGAAGAGGAGGAGGGCTGCAAATAAGTGTCACTGCATAGTGCTTGTTATGCATTATAGTGAAGACTATTTCCTTAGAGGGATTGTGTTCTTATGGGATTTTTCAGGTACTAAAGGTATTAAGCATGCCTCTGATTTTATGAATCAGGCTGTTAAATTCATAGTCTGGACTTCCCACCTGAAAGAAACTATGGCTTTTGAAGTCAGTGGTATGACGTGACATTTACTTTGCATTTCCTGACTTTGGTTTGCATACTACCATGCAATGTGATGTACTTGGACAGTACTTAACCTCACGTGACAGGGAATCCTGACTTCCAGAACTGAAAAGCTAACGTGAATTGAAGTTTGAAAACAGAATTTTTGCAGGCTGTAGAAGCTGGCATTTTTTATTAACTTATTTTTTTACCCCCAAGAAGGGAAAAACAGGAAAAATGTATTTCCTATGTGTGCATGACTGCTTACAATTCTGGCAGTGGAGCACAGAGCCTACTGTCCCTCAGGTAAAATAATTTGCTTTCTTTGTGCCTGTGGACATATTAAAAATGTAGCATTTTGCAAGAAGACAGTGCAATGCATTACAGATGATATGCCATGTAGTTTGGCAAAATTATTTTACATGATATGACATGACTTTAAACAGCTCAGTGGAGTATCAGCACTGCGTAAGAGTATGTCAGTGGCTTTAAGATGAGGCAGAAGTCCTCTACTGAAGTTGTAGCTATTTTAATCAAAGCACTATAGTTTTCATAAAAGTCAAGTTATAGGTGTGCTTGTCTGAGATGCAGAAAGGCCAAGATGACAGAGAGAAGTAGTATTCAGATGAAGGTGTACACGGAAAAGCCAGCAGTGTACAAGGAACTCGTTTTATTACTTAGTCTTCTGCTCACTGTTATTTTTCCTTTTCAACTGTCTTGTGCTTCAGTGTTTGTGAATTGTTCCAGACTGAACTTGATGTTTATCGCAAATCTAGTTGCTGTAACCATGAATATCATGAGTATTATGCATTTCATACAGAACCAAGAAGTAGTCATTTCACGAAGTTTACTAGAAAGAAGTGTACCATGAAGAAAAGATGTGGATTGTCCAAACGATGGGATGTGAGCATTAGTGGAGCAGTTATTACTCAGATTTTTCTGTAGGACAGGCATTTAGGCTGAATAGGTGATTCATTATCAATTGAATAATCAGTGCTGCTGGTATTAGTGTTGAAGTATAGCATGTAGGAAATCAGTGACAATTTGTCTCTTGTGCTGGTCAAATTAACTGGGATTCCAAAGGGAGGATAAACATTTTCTACATTTCCATACTATGTGTTCTGTTCAACGAGAAAGCTGAGCTGAGATATTCTGATCATCATCTTCCAGTTATTCCTAATTTTCTCAAATCAAGGAAATTCCTTTGGGATGCTTTAATCTAACAGATAGAAGCAATTAAATATTCAATGGCTGGACACATTAAAGTAGGAAATAGGACCAAATTTTTAACAGTGACTGTATGAACAATTTACCAAAGTTCTTTGTCACCTGAAATCATTAAATCGGGATGATCTTTCTAAAGCGGAGTTTGTAGTTTGTCTATGACGTGATTTAGCCCCAGCCGGCAGCTGAGCACCACGCACCACTGACTCACCCCTCCCCTGGTGGGATGGGGAGGAGAACGGAAAAACAACAGCAAAGCCTCGAGGGTTGGGATAAGGGCAGTTTACTGGGACAGCAAGGGAGAGGGAAACAATCAACAACAGTACTGATAACAGATATTCACAATGGGTGATAACAGAGAACAATTTACCGATCCCATGACCAGCCGGACACTCAGCCCGGTCCAGGAGGCACGCCGAACCCGCCCCTGCCCGACTAGCCCCTTTTTACGGTGAGCATGACATCACATGGTATGGAATAGCCCCCGGCCAGCTTGGCTCACCTGTCCTGGCTCTTTGTGAAATTAACTCTATCCTCGCCAGAACCAGGACAGTCTATAAATCTCTGTTGTTTGTATTATGCTGGTGATCTAATAATACAATTATAGTGGTTCTATTTGGTCTCATAGGATCAAATTTTCTTGTATTTTTTCTCCATTTTTAAGCAGAAAGTAAAAGTTGTTTTGTTCTTCATTGACGCAAAGTTGGTTTGACATGTTACACGTGATGTCTTGTGGCAATGCTTTTTGGGACTTGTAGTTCCAGTGAGTGTCCATGATTTATGGAATAAACTAGTAGAATGTATTTTTTTGTTACCGTTTTCATTCATGATTTTGACTAACTTGTTGTCACTGGAACTCCCTTTAATCTTTCTGTATTGAGAAGTCTGATTTGCTAATTGCAGTCCTTCCTGCCCAGTTTCTCCCACCCCATCCCCAATGAAATTGCTTTAGAGTGCATAGGAGAGCTTAGTTATATAGGGGTTTTTATGACGTTAACACAGGTGAGACTGAAATAATTTGCATGTAGCAATGCATTCTGCCCTGCTAAGAATGGTTTTGAGCTACTGCTGTTGGAGATATTCCATCCTGAAGGATATGCAAAAGGATATTGAGGAGTATCTTTGAAATCACACAGCTCTGGAGTCCTGATAACAGGAAGTAGGATTTTTTCACAGAGGAAACAAAGCTGAGCGAATGGCATACATGTTTCCTCTATGAATTCCTTCCAGTTTAAGTTGCAGAAAAACATGCATAAGTAATCACAGAAGGTCTGTGTGTTAAATCTTCACATGAATGTATTACCATTTTGGAAATTTCTCCCTTCCATCTATGTGCTATGCACATTGGTGGGAATCTTGAGTGTATCTGTAGATACTAGTAAGCAGGCAGTGATACAAAACTGGTGTAACAAACTGAGACAGGGGAAATTGGAACTAAATACCTGGATCAGTACACTGTCCTGTTTGATTAATGAAACATGATAGTCTACAATATTTTACTTCCTAAGTTTTGTTAAGGTTTGATTTTAATTAACAAATTTGGCAATTATATAAACTGAAATGATGCATACAGAGAAGAGAACACTAGTGTTCTCAGTTCATGGGAGCGTTGTCTGTATTACTTGCAGAATTGGAACTCATTATGCTGTTTACCTCTGGAAATCATCCTTTCTGTATTTCTTTTTCTCAAGCGGCAGCTTCTCTGTGGCTGTGTTGCCTGGAGTATTAAGATATGAAAAGGTAATCCTGTAACAGTTGGGATTCGGTAGCTATACAGAAAAAAGAGAAAGGAAAAAAAAAAATCCTACTCTGCTCAGACAAAAGCCCAAACCCTATAATTAAGATAACACTTCATTTGACAACTGAACAGGAGCCAGCCCTTCAGTTATTTTGGAGCTGGTATATTTCTACCAATTATTTTACATCTCTTCAGTTGCCAGATATTGTTGCTCTTCTGCTGTCTGGCAGGACACCAGTGATGCTGATCTATGATCCAACCAAATAGGAAGAATGAATTAGCAGCAGTGTTAACTGCTCAGTCCACCAGAATGAATACATTCTCAATCCACCAGAATTAACCACAAGTGCAAATGAGACCATCAAGAGATCATGATTGTGTCTGAAGAGTAGACCATGTTTAAGGTACTGTTTACTGAATGAGAATGTGGAAGGGCTCCGTGACAATAAGACTAAACTGATTGCTTCTCATATTTTAAGAGAGATAATTTTTAAAGTTTTAAAATCTATATTGTATTTATGCTATAAGTGCATACCTTGAGTTTTCCAACTCAGAGAGCAAGGTCTTCTGACCCAATTCCCAATATTTACATATTGCTACCATTTATTGTTGAACATACAAGATCAGATATATCACACTTGGAAAATTATTTTGAGTAGAGATGTTGCAGATTTTTCTGCAGTTGAAATAGTATTCTTGTAACCTGCACATGTGCTTTACAACTGTTGGTGGTTCTTAAGTAAGTTTCTGTCCCAGGATATCAATTTCCCTGTAACGACTCTTAGATTTGCTGATGTTAATGCTTAGCCGTCTTTAAAAAAAAAAAAAAAAAAAAAAAATTCTTGAATTCCTGTGTCTTAAAAGCAAGGAAATCTCCCAGGAAATAAACTTTCGCTTGTCAACCAGGGTGGTACTGGTGAGAGAAAGAGAGTAGAAGGGAGAGAACCCTTCAAGTGCTTTGGTGAAATCCCATTATATATATCAAACTTTCACTTCTAAATACTCCAATGCTGTTTGGTTTTGTTGCTTGAGACATAGTTTGGTTAGAAATTGTTTGTTCGATACATTTTTGAAATTGATGTGATAAGCCTTTGTAAATATAGTCAGTGTCAAATGATTTTGTAATGGATTGCAAACATTTTATTGTCCATTGTTGTCCTTTCTTTGCCAGTAACTAATATGCCACATAAGCAGTGAGCTAGTTGACTGTTTTTCTTACTGAGTCATAAATATGAAGTCCTTTTAAAATAAGCATATTTCGTCCTAATTTGTGAAGTTGTTTTCTAGAGAAAAATGAAGTCCATATTTTTAAGCAACATAACAATAAAATCAGATGGAAATCTTATTTTCTACAGATTTGTAGAGGGAGTCCTATGTAGGAGCCTAATACAAATTCATGTAAAAGCACAATGTTTTGGTTTTTTTATTTAAATGAAAGGATTTAGTATAGCCAGAAAAAAACATTTCATTATGGCTATGTCCTTTGCAGTCAAATAACTCCTCTCATCTAGTTTTTGTGTATTTAGATAGTGTGCTCTGATTTTTTTTTAATTGATTTTGGAAACATTGAGTAATTCTTTTGACAATAAATGTTCTTACAAAGAAAACTGGAAGAATCTTATTTGAAAATTTGATTTTTAAATATACAAATCATAATATTCTTACTGATGGATGCTGAGAAAGTTGCGGTTGGTGTCATTGGGAATAAATACAGAGCTAAATTGTGCCTGGAAAGACTTGTTGCTTCAATGTACGATCGTGTTGTCTTCTCCTGCATTCTTATTTGGAGTGGCATTGCCATTCAAGCTAAATACATAAAGTAGCACTCACTGTAAAAACAAGTTTTCACAGCTCTGCTTTAGGGTACTGGAAGGTTTATTTATATGTTATATCTCAAAATCTTACATCTGAGGCTGGAGCCCTGCCATCTGTGGTTAACTGTGCATTAAGAAGACTGCTGCCAATACAAGTGTACAAGAAGACAAGTAAGATGAGTTGGAAATTATTTGCTAGAAATAAGATAGAAGCACATCTCTGATATAATTAGAGCCCTGGATTAAAGGAGTGTGTTGGGTTTCTGTTACTTATGTGCTTCTTTAATATTTCCCTACTTTCAATCCTCTGTAGCTCTCAAATCATGTTTTCTCACATCCCCTTCCCCCAGCCAAGTAATTGCCAAATAAATGGAGCTTTGCCCTGTTTTGGAGAGTTAGTTGACAGATTGAGCAGAGAAAAAAATGCATTCTAGCATTGAACATATCCTGATGTGCAGAGAAGATAAATTGTATGGTTTACATCACTCTGAAGGTCAGCAGCAACTGCATTGAAGTCAAGGAGATTATGTCTGAAAGACACTGTGAGGACTGCTGCTCTGCAGAGATGCCAACACATTGCAAGCCTGTTAAGTTTTAACTCTACAAGAATATACAGGCCTCTCCTTTCAATGAGACATGCAGAGCATGAAACATGAATCATGATTTGTGTGCATGTCTAAGTACCATTTGTCGTGAGATTCCGGTGAGACGTTGGTGGCTAATGAAGTTTGAAAAAGTACTGTGGTTAGACATTTTCCAGTGCAGGGTCATAGCATTTCACTGAGGAGAGGATTTGCAGTACCTTAACACATACGTATATAGACTAGAATGGCATATGCTTGTTTTAGATTCCTGTTCAAAATGTGAAGTGCAGAAGTGCTTTAAGATGCTTAAATCCATTCTGCATGTTTTCTACCATATGGTAGCTATTTTTATGGCTTGTTTCTATTTTTTTAGTCTTTTCAGCAAAACCTCTGTGGCTGCTAGTGGAAACATCCTAAGTTAATAAAACCAATACAGGAAACAGAAGACAAAAAGACCAAGCTTGATCTAATAGAACTTGTTTAAACACAATGTGTAGTTACTCATCTTAGTCATGTTTTTTGTGCTCAAATAAAGTTTTAGTATACAGCTGCACTGGTTTTGGCTGGGATAGAGTTAATTTTCTTCATAGTAGCTAGTATGGGGCTGTGTTTTGGATTTGTACTGAAAACAGTGTAGATGATAACACAGGGACGTTTTCGTTATTGCTGAGCAGTGCTTACACAGAGTCAAAGGCTTTTCTGCGAGTAGGCTGGGGGTGCACAGGAAGGTGGGATGAGACACAGCCAGGACAGCTGACCCCAACTCACCAAAGGGATATTCCATACCATACGATGTCATGTTCAGCATATAAAAAGCTGGGGGAAGAGGGAGGAAGGGGGGGGGACGTTTGGAGTGATGGCGTTTGTCTTCCCAAGTCACCGTTAGGCGTGATGGAGCCCTGCTTTCCTGGGGATAGATGAACACCTGCCTGCCCATGGGAAGTGGGGAATGAATTCCTTGGTTTTTTTTGCTTGTGCGCAGCTTTTGCTTTACCTATTAAACTGTCTTAATCCATGAGTTTTCTCACTTTCACTCTTCTGATTCTCTCCCCCAACACACTGCGGGAGGGTGAGTGAGCGGCTGTGTGGGGCTCAGCTGCCAGCTGGGGTTAAACCACGACAACAGGTATGGCAGCTTATTCCATGCATTCACAAAATAAGGTGACCTGAGAAATCAAACAAAACATTGCTTATTATTTCCAACAGTGCTGGTATTTTTAGTATGCATTCATTGTTTCTTGATTTCTTCTTCAGAGGTGATAGAAATTGTCTGGTAGAAACCAATAAGGTAGAAATACTCTGATAGCTTAAAGAAAGATAAATCACTGATGAGCAATGGAACCTTTAGCAAAGAAGAATACGTAGTTTAAAGAAGTTTTGCACATTGATGGGTTTGAAATTAACTACAGCAACATATCAAACAGCTAGATGGTGGTATTGCTGGAGAACTGTAAATGCAAGCGTTGGGAATGGAGGAAAGGTTTTGGGCTTAAAAGGATCTATTTGTATTTGAACCAAAATTATTAACATTTTCTGTGTGGGAAGGACATGGGAAAAGACTTTTTAGTTTTGCCTGCAGATTAATTTTTCAAATGAGAAAGGGCAAGTTTCATTAGAGATGATCTCCCTGTGTTTCTGAAGATGAGGTACAGGAAAAGGCAATTTCTGGTTGACATTCATTTGGATTTGCTTTTCTTGTGTGTGCAGCAGTCATCTAAGCAGAGTTCTCTGAACGTGTATGGAAAATATATTAGTTTGTGACTCCCGTGCAATGAATTACTGCATGACCTGTGCTTTACTTTTCCTGCTCTGCTGCGAAAGATATTGAACATCTGAGGATTTCTTCTTCCTCCAAAATTTACATGTCAATAAAACAGTATTATACACAGAGGAGCAACTAAGGAACACAGAAGTTAATTAATCTTAAGATTACACAGGACTGAAATGTAATTTTAGAACCTGCTCTGAGTTTCCTGGGTAATTCTATTATTCCGGGAAGAACAAAGAAGTCCTAGTACTTTTCTGTTTCAACATTTGATATCAGTGAGGAATAAGTTGTTTCCTCTCTTCGAGCAGCTAATTCCCAGCCATGCAGTCAAGCTGGCTCTTAGCAAAGAGTGGTGCTGCCACTATTCCATACTGCCTGCTCTTAGCAAAAAGGCACAGAGTAGTAGTATTTATTTTCCTTCCTGCAATGATCAGGGCAGCAGCTGTGGCATCTCTGGGGTGACCATTTCTGTGCCAGGAATCAGAAGTGAAGTTTACATGGCAGGGTATGTCTGCTCCCCCTGTGGCCCCTGCTGTGTTCCCGATGTGCCATGGGGGATAAGTGGGGTGTCCCCAAAGTCCAGGGCCGTCAGAACACTTTAAACATCTCCTCTTACATGTTACAGACAGTAGGATCTTCATTGCTATGTGAACGAATAATGACAGTGATACCTGGCTCAACAAAGTGGACTCTACTATTGGTGCATACAGAGAAGCTGCTTTCGTGGGTGATTCAGAATAGGATCTTAATTTGTGCCTCCTAGTTGCCTGCAGGAAGGACTGGGGTCCTGGATTTAGTTCCTTAAACGGGCATGGTAGAAAATAAAAATACGCGTAGTTCCTCCCTAGGAACAGAATGTGAGAGTCACCAAATATAATTGCTTGCTCTAAGAGGTACAATCCTATCAAGTCCGTTGCATTAGTTTAATTGGTAGTGAATTTCAGGTATACAATTTATGTAAAAGGAATGGGAGGAATACAAAGGCACAGCATGCTTTTTGAAAAGAGCTTTACTTTTTCTGTGTAGAATAAATGATGCCTCTATTAAAAATAGTTGCCTGTGAAGAGTCTTCTGTGGGTGATGGTGTACAGGGAGAGATGAAAACTTTTTGCCAACTCGTTAGAAGCAAGCATGCTAATGATAAACTACAATACTTTTTTTTTAAACGACATCTTTTTAAGGAAGAAATGTAACCGAAAGCACCGGCTTGTCATGTGGGAGGAGGTGTTTTCTTTTAGCTGAGAACTCTTATTTCCAAGGCTGTACATCAAGGGAGTTTTCATTTCAAAGCTGTCTACTCTGAGGAATAGTAGCATCTAATGAAACTGATAGTTAAAACCTCAACTATCACATCATAAGTGAGTTGATATAATAGTGCCTGCAACTGTTGCACATCCTCTTTGATTTATTTCACTTTTGATCTTTACCACCTGCTGGATCAGCATAGCTTTGTTCACCCTGTTTCTTGCTGCGATGTTCTTAAATTAACCAATATAACAAACAAAAATACATTAAGAATCTATGCTTATCTTTACATGATAATTATTTGGTCTTTATAGGAAAGGACATGTATAATAACTGATCAGCTATCCAGAAAAAAAGAGCCTCACACAGAAAAAAGAGATCAAGGCTACATTTTAAAATAAAACAAATTCTTGACATTTAAATATTGTAATTTATTATGCACAGCGTGATGGCTGTGCTACAAATTTCCCTGTACTTTATGTAAAGACCTGACAATGTATGTTTTTCTTATTTTAATACAGTTGCTGCTCTTAGGCATATAGTATTTTGAAATGCTGTTGTTTTCTAGATTTGAAAATAGATTTTATAAATATCAATTTGAAAGTGATTTTATGTTTTGAGCTTGCTGAAGATTGGGTTTGAACATACAAAATACGGATATCTTCCATATTGATACCTGTATTTCTTCTTAGCCAAGTATTGTATCAGTTCAGTTTATCATATCAAATAATATATGGGAGTGGGTGGAAACCTATAAGGGTTTCCTGGTTAGAAATAAGAGAAAAAATCCAAAGTCATCCTGATGATATGAAGAAGCTACAGGTTTATGTCACTAGTTATTGAGAAAATAAATATAGTTTTGTATCTTTGGAAAAGTGAATGGTGGAACCTTTACTTGTTTGTATGCCACAAAATAATTTCTCTAACCAACTCTTATAGAATGTCTTTCTAAATAATTTTATTAAATTTTCTTCCACTGGGAAGCAGAGGCAGTCTGACAATCATTTTTGTTCCTGTTGCAGTAAATCTTGAGGAATACCCTCTTCCACAGTGAACAAATGTGCTAAGGAAAACTTACCTCCACAGTGTTAGTCCTAGGTCTTTGCTCCCAGCACAGCTGGTTTTTACCACAAGAAGATATTTGTCTTGTTGACGAAAACAAGGCTTAGATTAAATTCTTGAATACTGACTTCCAAAGAAAGTAACATTTGCAGTATTTGTTACTTTAACAGGAGTCAGTTAATACTCTGTTAAAAAGAAGCCATGTGAGTCAGTAGTAGAACAGAAGCTGGACAGTATTTTAATTGTAATTATTGTCACTAATCTCCAAGCACTGAATTTCCTGTGTTCCCAGAGAGTTTCTGACACTTCTGTTTCCTTTCTTTCATTCTCATGTTCTCATCCATAGTAAAATATATTTATTTGAGTTTTCTTAAATAGAAAAAGGAAAAGAAAAAAAAGCCAACCACCAAAACAACCAAACCCTTCAGAATGAAAGCTGGTTTTGCAGAGCTTTTAGAATTACATTGATACTCTTTATGTAAATCACATGTTATCCATTTACTGGATTAACATAACAATACAGAAAATCTTCCAGGGTTCTAGTGTATTATGAACACATCTGCCATCGGAGACAGTCAGTACATACAGAAATGAGTTTGGTTTGTGGAGTTGTACACTGAAGATTAGCAGAGTCCTACCAGTTGAACTCAATGCGACATGTTTCACCCTGTTTGACTTTATAAAACTTCAGATGATTACAGAAGAATTTCTCACAGTCATAAGACACCAACTTGTTCTGTACTGGGCTGCCTGTTTGGGACGGCAGCGTTTGAACACTTAAGCAGCCAAATCTCAGACCAGGTGGAGACTCAATCTACCCCCAGCTAGGAGGAAGAATTTTATTTTCTTAGGCTATTAGGCAAAGGGCTGTGAAGATGATTAAGAGACTGGAAGCGCCTCATGTATGACAGAAGAGTGAGAGAACGGGGGCTGTTTATCCTGGAGAAGAGAAGGGTCAGAGGGATCTCATGAATGTGTAGAAATATCTGAAGGGAGAGTGTAAAGACAATGGAGCAGACTCTTTAGTGGTGTCCAGTGACAGGACAAGAGGCAATAGGCGCAAACTGAAACACGGGAACATAAAGAATTAATTTTATTTATTTATTTATTTATTTATTTTTACTGAGGATGCCTGAGCACTGAAAACTACTTAAAACAATGCATTTAAAATGTCATTGTGAGAATAAAGTACCTTATCATTAAGGCAATGAGGCAATGGTCCACCAGCAACCTTTTTTATACAGAGAATTTGATCTGACAGTAATTGTTGTTCATACAACAATCTGACAAATGAGTTAGCAAAAGTGAGACCCAACCATTAAATAGTTATAATAGGAATTGTTTAAATTATGTAGGCATATGTTTAGTCGAGTAAAAAGATTTCTAAAGAAATACCAGCTACTTGATCTGTTTCACTATCAAGTTATTTTTCAGTTTGAAAAAACTTACGCTATTTTTCCATAAGCATGTATTGTTTCAGAAGCAGATTAAAGTGAGTCAGTTCATTGGCTATAAATACCTCATTTATTTGAAGTAATTATGTGAAAAATTTCTTCCAGGAAGAATATTTGATATAAAATGAGTCAGTAGTATGTCCTAATGTTTTTGCATAAATGAGGCTTTGTCTCAATAAATTAGAGCCTGTAAAGTCATAATCTTAATAAACTTCACAAATTACTTTGCTAGTGACTGTTAAACTGGAAGTGTTATCCACTCTAGAGGGAAATAATTGTTTTCATACTTGTTTATTTCTGAATATCACAGTAATTGTAAGGCATTCTTTTTGATGTAATCCATTATACAGTTGTATTTAAAAAGAGATATGAGCCATTTTGTGCTATAATTTAATAACTTTGGAAACCAGATATTCAGTCATCAAACATTATTACATGAATTCACTCAGAAACAATGAAATAATTACTAGAAAGAAATGAAGAATATAGTGGGTTTATTCTTGGTTTTTGAAAGTTATTACCTGCTAATCAAGGCTCTCTACTATTCCCAAATAGGCACTTATGGTGTGCATGGCCTATTGAAATAAACAAGCTCCCATGCCCATTCAACAAATAACCTATGCATTGGTGTAGTATTAAGTTTATTAACAGGTCCTTTTAAATCACTGTGATAAAGTGCAACTTTCATTCTTTCTAGTTATGGGAGGCAGAGTATTGAAAAGCAGATCTGAATCATGATTTGGTGGCTTTTGCCTTTTCTTCCTACCCAGATCTTTCTGCTTCTCTATTGCCCTAACTTATTCCCTAGACCCAGATTGCAAAACCAACTAGAAACTCTGCTTCCCCCGTACATCCCTCTGCAACTTTTACTTTGGTAGGCTTGTTTTTCAATTGACTGACTCTGGGAAGTGAAATAAGTCACATTTAAAAAATTCGTTTAGTGGTTTGTTTTTTTTTTTTAAAATTATGATATAAATATGGGTAACATACAAATTTGTAAATGCAAGTAATTGTTTTCATAAATATGACTAAGAATTCTATTAAGTTAAGAGTCAATGAAGCATTTCCTAAGAGGATTTCAAAACGCTGAAATCAACTCTCTTGGTGTAAAGAGTGATCTAAGGAAAATTAGTAATTGGATGTGTTTCTGGTGATTTTCTGAAGGCATTCATATAAAGCCCTGTGTTTTTATTTTCATCAGTGATTTTTGGAGTAAGTGTAGAAAGACTGCTTATTAAATTTATCATTTAGAGATGGTAAGAATTAAAATTATATCGGTTGCAGTACAGCAATACTGGTTTCTGAATTACATGCAGAGAAGTCTTTATGATCTGTGCTTAGGATCTAAAAATGCAGGAACACTCCATGGTATGGAATAGGTTATTCTGAAAACTGATGAATCTTCAAAGTATTTCATGGTCGTAGTATGCAAGGAATTCATTATGAGTTAAACTGTAGGATGATGTCCTAGAATGAAGATGATATAATTCTTGTATAGGTAAACAGAGGAAGGGAAAGTAAACCCAAGGTTTTTTAGCGAGAAAAGTTTAGCACTTTTTCCTCTGATATTCCCATTTGTTAAAGATTTTATAGTAAGTAAAGAGCTACACAAATACTTGAAAAAGAAGAACTTGCATCAGAGAGATTTTAAGACCTCCATTTCTTAAGCTGATCATGTTACCAGAAAGCAGCAAAATAGTTCACTATTCACAAGACTTATTTTGGAGTTTTAGAAAGCAGGCATTCTTTATTGCAGCGCTGGGTGCACGGGGGATAACTCGACCTAACATGCACACCCAAAAGACAAAACTAGCAAGTAGTTATACTATGTTAATATACATATTCAGTATATTTCTGAGTAGTGCTTATCACATTCATGGATTGTCCGGGAACACATTAGCATATGCTAATGTCTTTCCCCCATGTTTGTTGGCACCTCCGGGTGGTCGTCGGGGGTCTTCAGACTCAGTCCTGGTATCACGTATACCTTATCCCTCAAGGCTGGTTTTGTGATCACCTTGTAACTTTCTTATCTTTGCGCATCTGTTCTTCCAAGGCCGAGCTGTTTAAAATGAGATTGTTCCAGAGCTTCTTATCTCACAACTGATTATTTTCTAAGTTACAATGGTTTCCCTTTTGTTTGGTTACATCTATTGAGCAATGGCTCTAATTGCTTGAATTGATCTTAATATTTCAATATTCACAGGTATCAATCAGAAAGATTAAAATGAATCTTTAATACAGTGTATGAGAAACTTGATGAAAAAAATGCTTAGCTCTAAAGGGCTCTTTATTTTTGCAAGGAAAGATGCATTCAAATGGGAAATTTGAATATTTAAATAGCTTTGAGGGTGATAAACATTTGGAACAAAGTAACAAAGGACAAAATGAATTCTTCATTCCTTGTGGTATGTAAGACAAAACTGAATGCCTTTCTGGAAGATATCCTTAACCAGAGTAAAGCAATTAGGCTGAATGCAGAGGTAGCTGCACTATAATATTCTGGATTTCATTCTAAGTGGTTTTGGTTCCTGTGCATTTGAATTAGACAAGTCTATACATTTCCACTGTAGTTCATGAAACCTAAATTCCTTCACAAGTACCTTGATTAGCAGAAACAAAGGGAAGAGATACCAGAAAGACTAGCAAGGATGGAAAAAAAGGAAGATCTTAAGAATGATATTTGTATCAGCACATGGAGATACTAAGAAAGCAATTTTAGAATTACATTGCGCTGTTTGGAGTTTAACTGTAGTAGCTTCATGAAGAGAAAAACAACAGCCATCTAATCCAGCCTTTTGCCAGTGTGGTCTTGTTCTCCAAATTACTGCATGTTTTCTAGTCCCTTGCTTGTTTTGTAATGGATCGTAAAAATGAGGAATGGCCAGATCATCATTGGTACCTCATCTATTATAGTATCATTGGGCTGAAAATTACCCTTCAGTGGTGGGTGATTGTACTATTAAATGGAGAGGCTTTGTATTATAATGAAAGTTAATTATTAATAAGGCTATGAGAGAATTGCTGGAGTAAATTTCTAAAATACCCTGTGCTGCAATTGAACATTTTCAAATATCTCAATATTTCTGTGTGAAAGGGATCATTAATTCCCCATCTATAGAATAAGTGGACTGATCAGGGCTGTGAAAAATCCAGAAGCTAGCTATGAGGCGAAGTGATTTCAGATTTTACCTCCAAGTATGCCTTTCAGGGCAAAGGATTTAGTGTGTAGGGACACTGAAGATTCTTTAAGCCACTGGTCTGTGTCCAGAAAGTGACACTGAAGACTTGGAGTAGGTGACTTTGCATTTAATTCCTTGGGTATGTGAAATAAAATAGTACTTTTGATCAGAGTGCCTAGTGAGAGGGGGTGCAGCTCCAGTCTGTGAAGGGAAGATCAGCCTTTTGCTTCCAGAGTTTTTCATGTGATTCAGGCTCTTGAACATCAGGGCTCTTAAGAGCATACGCCATGGAAATGTTACTCCGTATGTCTTTGATGAGAATGAGAGATTAATCACAGCACTGATAAGAATTGACGCCCGTAATATTTTATTGCTGAGTTTTTGCCTGACTTGCCCTGTCACCTCAGTGGTTTGCTAAATTGTTGTTTCTTTTGGGGTTGTTCTGTGTATTATTAGTAGTAAACAGTAATTTTTTTAAATCTAGTCTGGTTAGAAGGTGCATAAACTCTTGATTCTTGGAACATGAAAGATTCAAACAGGAAACAGATTCACACAGAAAACAGTTTGCAAATTTAAACCTCTTTCCAAGCAGTATTTTACTTGGTGTTCACTTGAATTCTGTGAGGGACGAACCATAAGTATGTTTTGGCCTTGCTATTACTTCCTTCCTGTCTTCGGTTTCTGCTCCTGTTTTTTTTTCTGCTGCTGCCGCTGTTTCACAGACAAAACCAGCTACAATCAGATCAAATCTTGTGTCTGCAATTAATTTAGTAAGCCTCCCTCCATTTAAAACTTTTCAACTATATTGTGGCTATTGTGGCAAATTATTTATGGAAAAAGTCCTTTTTTTTTACATTCAAAAAGTCTTTAAGAAGTTTTATTTTTACTATTTCTATACAGACCTTTTTTCATCTGTCTCTGAATAAGATGAGTATTTGTAACATCCTTTATGAAACTGAGGTTATTTATAAAATACTACGTATATGAGATTATAATATTTTAGAATTTGTAATAGCTAGGTAGTATTTTAAGTCCAAATTAGAACACTTTTCAAAGCTGTTATGGCCAGCTGACTTAGATGTTGTGCTGAACTTGCCTTCTTTTTTTGATTCTTTTAATCTGCAGCTACAGGCATAATATACCATGAGATTTTGGAAATCGATGTTCTTTTATTACTATGAAAAATACAGCATAGAATTTTTAACTTAAAAAATTGATTAGTGAAAAGATCCTAACTTGAAAACTACTTTTAAAAAAAAAAATCCTTTTTTTTTTCCACTGCAAAAAAATTCCTCTTTAATAATATCTCAAAAAAACCCCAGCCAAAAAGTATAGAAAATACATAATCCTAGCTTTTAGAAGCATTACCTAATGCTTCTGCAGCTAATGAATTGTGAGGCCATTTCAAGGGAGGTAAGTTTGTGAATATAGACCAGAACTAAATTTGAAAAAAGTGTAAAGCAGATATTATAAAGTTGCATGAACTTACTATGCAGCTTCCAACTATCATAAAGAAGTCATAGTCCTGCTGGTTAAAAACACTCTGTGTGACTATTGATTTGATATAAAAGTTACTTCACTGCTGTTGGTTTATCCAGCCTCTTTTTTTTGCAGAGCTGTTTTACTGGCTTGAATGAACTTTATTGAAGTTTTCTTTACTCCAGCTATCTTTTAAACTAAATAGATTTTTTTTTTTTCACACCTTAGTCTATCACCTTCCTTATCTTGTGAATTTTTACAGTTTGTTGTGATGCCTGGTTTACAATTCTGAGTTGTCTTAAAAGCAAAGCTTTCTATATAAAAGTATTGTGAATGAGAAACTTAGCAGGCATGGTCTCTGAATAGGATTGGGAATGTAGGATTGTATGCAAGCTACTGACTTTTCAAAACTCTTTTCATTGTCATGTGAGGGCAAACAAAGCTGAAGGCAGGGAATGCCATTATTGCTATATTTTATTCTTAAGTAGTGTTTACCTTTACCATGAAGATTGAAGTGAAAGGTTGAAACCATGCTATTTATCAAATTAATTCTGTATAGGGATAAGAATAATCAGTATTTTATCATAATGAATACAAAGAATCTTAAGACCATGCTGCATGTGTGTGATGTCTCTTTTGATAAGGAACGAGGCACCAGAAACAAAGGAGTAAGGAAATTTAAACAGTTGGTGTTTTTAATTTCTTAAATATCTGAACAGGCAGACTCCTTTAAACACCCTTTAAATGCTTGTAGAGTTGATGAATGCAGTTTCAGCTAGAAGGTGAACAGCTGTAGTAGTTTAATAGCTTATTACCGTCTCATGGAGGCACGATACCTGTCTAAGTACTCCTTGTCTACTACATTTCCAAGTCAGGTGGATCAGCTGCCTTCGCTGTTGGCAATTTGTATATACTGTCTTAACGTCAGAATCCCAAACAGGACTGAGACTGCATCGTTCTATTACTGGTTATTAGGGTGTGTGAATTCTATGTGGGATTATTCATATACTCTGAAGACAAGTTTCCGCTGAGAAATGAATACTAAAAATTTATGCTAGGACTTCTAAACTCTATTTCATTCACAGATACTCAAGTGAGCACATCCTAAGGTAAAGTTAGATTCCCAAACTGTCAAGTTTGCAACCTGGAGACAGGCTGGAATAGGGTTTCTCTGGAGTTCCGAAACCTGGGATAGGTGACACCACAGTTGTAGTCTCCAGAGCACAGACCAAGCTAATGGTGTATCAGTAAATTGTTGATCAGGACTTTTTTTTCTCCAGTTACTTTGAGTTTGAGTAATTTTAAAAAAATAAAATAATCCAGTAAATTGTTTCTTTTCACACAGATCCTGACTGTTTCTGAGCTTGAGGAAGGATTTTTTTTAAAAACTTTTTTTTTTTGACATTTAGATTATTATTTTTCCACATCAACCATACTGATAATAATTGTATTTTGTGAAATCCTAATTTGAAATCCTCCAAGAGCTATGGCAAACCTGAAAGGGTGGTTTGCAGTATTGAAGAGTGCAGTTAGGCACCCACTTTGCATTTAGAGTCAATGACAAAAGCTAAACAGTTCTCACTTAAATCACAGTTTTTGGAGGAGAATTTTCATTAGATGCAATGAGAGATAGGCTTCCATATTCTTATGTCAAATTTTGAAAATAGGACTTAAACTTCCCATTTAATTAGGTGGTAGTTCTCCCCCTACACTCTTTAAATCTTGTCCTTTACATTTATGACAGGTACAGATATGTTTATGACATTTAATTATAGGCAAACGGACCATTTCATGCCATAGTCATGTCACAGAATAGTTGATGTGGAAATTAATGACAATAACAGATACTTAGTTTTTTGTTACTTTATTAGGAAAAGAATGTATTACTTCAAAGATTGTCTACACTTGAGAAATATGCAGAACAAAATGCTGATGCAGTCATGACATCTAAGTGAGAATGTGAAGATTTAGCCTGGCATATGGTGATAGAAAGAAGGTGATATATTTTGACAGATATCATAATTTGACAGTTAAAATAAATACACCAACTGTCAGACAAAAATCATATGGTTGATGAAAGTATGTACTGTATTCTTTTCCTATAGTTTCTCCGTTTGAAGAACATACAAACATTTATGACATTCGTAAGCTAGGAACATCTGTAGACCCTTTGAATGTGAACCAATGATCTTTCTCACATTACAGTGATGCAGTCTTAAATGAATGATTTTATTTCCAGAAAAAATACTGCACCATTCCACAGTAGAAACTAACAAATGTATTACAAGTGAATCGTGAAGGTTACCACAAACAAATAAAAAGACAGAATCACTGAAATATCTTCCAGGCCCAAGAGCAAACAAAAATGTTTGGTCCTTTCTTTTCTGTCCCTTTGGTTATAGGCAAAAGAGAAGGGGTCCACAGGAGGGCTGAGAGCACTCTCGTCTTCAGAAGAAGTTAATGATATTCAGCACAAGTCCTGAAAATGGTCTCATAAGGGTCAAAAGGGTTGAGGGCCACAAAGTTGATCAGAGGGCTGGAGCACCTCTCCTATTGTCACCGAAATCCGGGAATAAACCTCGTAACACCAATGTAGTGTTAAAAGGCAGGCATTCTTTATTGCAGCGCTGGATGCACGGGGGATAGCTCCACCTAACGTGCATGCCAGGTGATCACCAACACACAGGTTATGTAGGATCAAAACATGCATATTCATCGTTTATCTCAGAAAGGGCAGTCCTATGATAATCATTTCTTAGAATCCATTTCCATATTCTCCTCCCTGTCACGCATGCTCAGTGATTTGAGTCGGTGGTCCTCAAGGGTCTCTGGTGGTCGTCAGTGGTCTCGCACCCGTGCCCGCTGCGTGACCCTCTTCTTCCAGGCATGCGCAGTATCCTCGCTGTGGATGCACCTGTCCATAACAACTTACTTCATAAGATTAATATCTCCAAACCTATTGTTCAGTTTGGTAGGGACTGTACATGGAACATAGCAAGCATTGTACCTTGCCATGGTCAGTTAGCTTCATTACCTATTACCTTGGTTACAAACTAATTATCTCAACCTGATTCTATAGTTTCTGTTTCACGGCCCCTATCCCACGGTTACACTATGAAGACAGGCTGAGAGAATTGGGCTTGTTCAGCCTGGAGAAGGCTCCCCTCCAGGGCGGCCTTACAGCAGCCTTCTGGTACCTGAAGGGGCCTACAGGAAAGCTGGAGAGGGACTGTTTACAAGGACATGGAGTGGTAGGACAAGGGGTGATGGGTTTAAACTAAAAGAGGGTCGATTTAGATTAGATGTTAGAAAGAAATTCTTTACTGTTAGAGTGGTGAGGCACAGGCACAGGTTGCCCAGAGAAGCTGTGGAGGCCCCATCCCTGGAAGTGTTCGTGTCCAGGTTGGATGGGGCTTTGGGCAGCCTGGTCTAGTGGAGGGTGTCCCTGTCCATGGCAAGGGGGTTGGAACTAGATGGGCTTTGAGGTCCCTTCCAACCCAAACCATTCTATGATTCTATGAAACCACCTAGATGCTCAAGTCTTTTCATTAAGATAGAACATTATGTTAGAAATCCTGGATCTACCTCCAGGAGAAGTGCTGCACTGGTCTGCTGCAGTACAGCCTTGCAAAGGTAGACCAGAGAGCTCAGCAGCAGTGCCATGGGAAGGGCTGCTGAGCTCTGTCTGCATGCTGAGCTGTACGGCAGAGGCTGTGCTGCCTTGCAGTAATCTGGTTGGTACTCGCTCGGATATCTCTTTTCTTAGCCCTCTGTACTTCTTGATGGAGTTCAGGAGCTTCAGGGTGAAATACCTTTCGTATGCATACGTGATTATTAAATGGTGCAAATTACTTGGCTTTATTGAGTTAGTTGATTTATTCATACTGAGGATCTGACTCATAATATCTGTTTTGTTCATCTCTGTTATTTCCTCCCCAATACAGTATTCCTATTTATTTTGTAAAAAAATTTGGAATAATTTATAAGGAAACACAGAAAGCTGAACTTGTGTTAGATGCAGCCTTTTTCCTTAGAGAAGGTAGATATTGGCATGTGTAGTGGCCAGCTGCTACTGCGCTTTGATGGATACTTTGTTTTTCTGCCAGGAAAAAGTCTGAATACATTAAACAACATATTAAATGTATCATAGTACAACTTCCTTTTATTTTATTCCTTGTTGCTGTACAGTTCTTATCAACATAAAGGTGATTGCTTCCTAAATCTTACACTAGAAATTAGATAATTTTTACTCTGCTAGGCTCGAATTTAGATTTGACCCAAGGCTATCTCATTTTCTGTTGCCAAATGTAACTAGACTGCAATATATTTTGAAAGTTTCAGAGGACTTGTCTGTCAGTAGCTGAACCACTCTGCCCACTATTATGTCAGTATGTTCATTCATTACATCAGAGAATTAGCCAGAAGCTTAAATAATTGTGGCTGGACCATTTTCCAGACCTGAGTCTGACCTTTCTTTTTGTGTGGGAGCTGTTCCATAACTGTGGTCATCCTTTACTGTTCACTGTAGTTTTTTCAGTTCTGATGTTTCCCTTTACTAAAGCAAAAAACCCCCCCCAAAACCCCCAAAACCCCCCAAAAAACCCAAACAAAAAAACCCCAAACCCAAAACCAAAACAGGGATATGAACTACCCACAATATTTAGGTTGTGAAATTATCATGGGTTTATTGAGTAGCATGATAATGATTTCATTACTGACTGTGGTGGATTGGCCCTGGCTGGACTCCAGGTGCCCACCAAAGCCACTCTGTCATTTCCCTTAGCTGGACAGGGGAGAGAAAGTATAATGAAATATAACTCCCCATTTCTCCACCTCCTCCCCTCCAGCAGCACAGGGGGACGGGGAATGGGGGTTGTGGTCAGTTCATCACACGTTGTCTCTGCTGCTCCTTCCTCCTCAGGGGGAGGACTCCTCACACTCTGCCCCTGCTCCAGCGTGGGGTCCCTCCCACAGAGGACAGTCCTCCATGAACTTCTCTAACCTGAGTCCTTCCCATGGGCTGCAGTCCTTCACCAACTGCTCCAGTGTGGGTCCCCCACGGGGTCACAAGTCCTGCCAGCAAACCTGCTCCAGCCTGGGCTCCCTTCTCGACAGGTCCACAGGTCCTACCAGGAGCCTGCTCCAGTGTGGGCTTCCCACGGGGTCACAGCCTCCTTTGGGCATCCACCTGCTCCAGCATGGGGTCCTCCACAGGCTGCAGGTGGAAATCTGTGCTCCACCATCATCCTCCATGGGCTGCAGAGGGACAGCCTGCCTTACCATGGTCTTCTCCATGGGTTGCAGGGGAACCTCTGCTCCAGTGCCTGGAGCATCTTCTCCCCCTCCTTCTGCACTGCCCTTGGTGTCTGCAGAGTTGTTCCTCTCACATATTCTTGCTCCTCTCTCTGGCTGCAATTGCTTTTGGTGTTTTTTTCCCCCAGAGGCGCTACCACTGTCACTGATGGGCTCAGCCTTGGCCAGGGGCGGGTCCGTCTTGGAGCCAGCTGGCATTGGCTCTGTCAGACACAGGGGAAGCTTCTGGCAGCTTCTCACAGAAGCCACCGCTGTAGCCCCCCCGCTACCAAAACCTTGCCATGCATATCCAATACACTGACTTCAGTGTCATCACTGTTTCTGAGAACCTTCTAAAATGAAATTTCTAGGAGTTTTTTAAATTAATCTTGTGTGTTTCCCTCTCCCTAAACTTCATGTCAGATTTGTCCCTCTAAAAAATTGGAAAATTTGTAATTTTCCATGCATTAGAAGGTGTTAAAAGTCTCTGAAAAGTAAATATGGCATGATTTTCAGAGTTTAACAGTCCATACTGCAAATGAGTATCAGCACTTTAAGATCTCAGGTTGCCTATTTCTTCCTTTTTTAATTGTTAGTCAATGAAGGCCATGTTCTTGAACTAAAATGTAGGGGGGGAAAAATCAAATGAGTCTCAGAAAGTTTCTGGCTTTTCCAAGCTTTTCAATTTCCCTAAATAGAATAGATGAAATTACTGCAACAATTAAGATTACTCCTTTGAAAATCATTTAATGTTATGTTTTTGCCAAAGAGTCTTTAAGAAATCTGGACAAATGAGCACTGCTAAAGCACGGGTTTGGAATTGTGCAGAATATTTCATTTCAGTTATATAAAATTCATGTAAATTTTAATTAAAAAAGTGCATGATATCATTATGTGCACACTGCTTCTGCGATGTGTTACATAGAAAAATTCTCTGCATCACTGTACCATTTGCAGTATGCAAATACAGAAAGCTCATTTTAATAAGAGACTGACTGATGCAGTATTTGGCTAGATTTGTTGCAGTTATTTCTATTTTTTAAAATGTATTTATAGCCATATTTAAAAAAACCAAAACCAAAAACAAAAACAAAAAAACAAACCCAAAACCAAACAGAACCAGAATCAGTCAGCCTAAACGCCACGTTCCTGAGCCTAGCATCTTCTATTGAGTCGTTACCTGTGACTGCCCAGGGCCAAGCACTAGAAACCTGTAGTCACTGGAATGTAGGGCAAACTCATACTTGACCCTTTGCATCTACACATGATTTATAAACAAATTCAAATTTTAATGACTCAGGCCTTACCAGCTTGGAAGATATTTCAGATGATTTGCTGAAATATGGGAAAGTGAAGTTGTGTTTACTGGGTGGTGAAATCCTGTTTTTTAGAGTTAACTGCATTATTTAGTTTTGCAAAAAATATCATAATAATTCTGATTCTTAGGTTCCAAAGGAGCTAAATCATTGACAGAAAGAAAAATCTTAATCCTGTCTATTTTTTAATCTATCAACATAAAATTCTCAGCATCCTAGAAACTTCTTTTCATCATTACTGTATGTAGGGTAGAGCAATAGGAAATCCTGACTAACAGGCTAAAGGTTAAAGGGTATGTGTAATCCCTGAAATGCAGAACTATTTAGCAATATTGAAAAAAAAACGCTTGATACAAGGTATTAACAAAATGCATTGTGAAAGCTTGGCACCCAGATTAATGTGACTGCCAATGTCAAACCAAAAACTTTGCTAGCAAAACAATTTGTCCAGTACTAAACAGACATCATCATGGCAGATTGAATGAACATTCACACAGGGATACCATCTGTTTGTAATGGCTTTTGAAGAATAGCAGATTAAATGCACTGAAGACATGAAAGCGCAAGACTGAACATCAATGGAAACAGGACACAGTGCATCCAAAGCAGCGGAGGAATAGGCCAGCTAATATGGGCAATGGAACTGAAGACACTGGTGCAGAAGAGAATGTGTGAGTGTACTCATGAAAAATAAAATAGTCTTGGGGCAGTGAGAGAGAACCACTATGAATAACTATGTCTACCCGTTATTGGATAGCTGTTCTTGACTGAGAAAGGTGGTTGTTAGAATGCTAGAATATGGAAGGAGCATCCTCTCTTACACAGTAGAGCAGTGGTCCCATATAGGGTGAGTCGGTCACAGTTTCAGATTCCTAGCTAAATTTCTTTGATCATTTTCTGCAAGACTCACGCTTTTCTCTTGTGGTCCCTGTTTCAGTCTTGGGAGTGTCACCCAAATTTGCAGACATAAAAAATGAATTATTGTTTGTTTTAAGTCCTGTAGCCTCTGGTACTTAAGATCATGCTAATCAAAGGAATGGTATATGAATACAGAATTCTCTGTATTCTGTAGAATTCTCTATTCTATATGAATATTGAATAATATTCTATATTCCCTGGTGAGAATGTGTTACAGATCAATTTTTATGCCTTAACACAGAGATAAGCCAACATCAGCACTGCAATACCCAATTTTCAAGTTCTTTTTCGCTGGGAATAAATTCCAAAGTTTAGAGTCAAGTAATTTGTATGCTGCAAAGATGGGGTCCTATCAAAGGGAGGCTCCTGGGGCCAGCTTGTATGAAGTACTAAGCAGAGGATATATCTGAACTCCTTTCCTCTCTGGAATGCAGGTGCCTAGGCCGAGCAGTAATCTCTTTCCACTAAGATCCAGATGTTGGAGTGCTGTCCTGAAGATGTACTGCTCTTTGAGCAAGACTCGCTGGTTTTGAATGGTGAGAGGTCACCATATGGCAACCTTGTGCCCAGCAGCTCTGCTCTGAGGGAATCTGGGTGTGCCTCCGTCCCCCGCCACGTGCAGCTAGCTCTGCTTTCAGTTTATTTGGATCCTGTACCCAAGACAGTAATTTAGATACATTTTTCTTAGCAAAAATAAATGATTGAGGTTTTTTATGATTCAAAACTATTAATAGTTTATGAAGAATATAAATAACTTACCATCTAGCCTACTTTTCATATCAATCTTTTTTTGTTGTCAGATTTTTAAGTGGTTCTTTATTTGTGACCTAATATTTCTGTAAATCTGGCCAGTAGCTTCAGCTAAGGAACTGAAATTAGCTTATTTTAGTTACAAAGTCTATGAGAAATAAAAGTTGTGTAAAAAGCAGCATTATGTGAGCTTTTTTAATATCTTATGTTTTTGTTGTGGAAGGAGATGCACACAATTAAATCATACTCTCTGTCATTCATTTTAGTAATATGTAGAAATGCCCTTTGTTTCTGAGTGAGGATTTGGGACAAATGGTGCTGAAATTTTTCTATAGAAAGATATGAGTACATAACAATAAATCTTTCTGCTGTTCACACTGGTGCACTTTGTGGTGTGCAACTGTCAATACAAGGTATAAATTCCTGATGCTGTGTGATATGTTTTTCACCTCTTTGATCCAGGACAGTGATTCTCAGAAGTTGCCACCAGGAACTTTATGGTATGTACTCGTTAAATTCACCTAATATGATAATATTGCAATTGTCAAATCTGTGGCCACTTGTGTGGTGTTGCAACTTTTTGAGAAGCACATTACAAGACTCCATGAATCAAGGATGACTCTGATGCAGGATTTATTTAGTTTGACACTCTGAAGATCTTTTTCTACCCTCTGTTGTGAATTGCAAATGATGATTTAAAATGTCAGAATATATCATCACAGATGTTCATGATATAAATGTCCCTTGTAACAGCTGAGATACTTTCAATTGCAAGATAGCCAGGACCCCCGTATTGCTTACTGTTCTTGTAAAGAGTGGTTGCTAAGATCAAATCAGGTAGATTGCTTTGTTTTGACCCAGTTTGGGATATTTTCTTCAGAAAATTTTTCTGTGATTCCCAGAGATTCCGGAAAATCCTTAGAGCTTTTTAGAATAATCTAATGACATGTCTAACAATGTCTTTGTGATGTTTTTAACCTGTCCAATTCTTCTAATATGTGCTTTGCCCTTGACTAATTTCTTTTACTTACGCATATGTTTCAATATTGTTTATACAGTGGTCCTTCATGGCAGGACTTAAACCAAAAGAAAACTAACAAAAATTACTAGTCTCCTCAGATTTCCCTCACGTAAGCATAATGCACTGTGATGAAAGTATTTGTTGTCACTTGCAACTGTTTTACTCTGCAATAAACGCTGAAGACAGGATACCATCTTTTTGGGCACTTTTGCCATTTAGGTTTCTTTTTTTTTGGCACAGCTGCAAATCACTGAACTCCTAATTTAGAAGAGTTTAATTAAAGTTTGTTGGTTTTTTTTTTTTTTCTTATAGAAATATCTTGTATCATTCAAAAACTCGATCAACACCGCTTCATGGTTCATTTGAATGTTCTTATTTTGCTGTTCCTGGTGTAATCCTGTGGTGGTTTATTGTTTGGAGAGGAAAAGATATCAGGGACTCAGCTGCCATTTGCTTGATGCTTCTGCGGGTGACGTATTACATTGTCAACACTTGCTTTACTACTTTGGCAGTAATTTAATTGGCACCATGCTTAGCCTGATGCTTTTCACTTTCAGGATGGTTAGATAAATCAAGGCTGTTAGGTGCTGATTCAAACCCTTTTTTAATAGCAAATGAGCATTGCTTTCTGCAATGGAGAGTTGTGTTTACCAGGCAGTCATGTTTACTATTTATTCTTCAGTATCAGGATTCAGAGGCATTCACTACTGAAAACATTCTTGCTTATGCTTAAAAATAGTACCATCAGATACTGAGGTTGTGTCTGTCATTTTTGAAGGGTTCCACACATATTTCACAAACTGTGTTGCAATCTGAATCTCTGGGTTTTTTTGGTTATCAGTATAGAGACACACTTTTATCAAATCCTGTTGAGATCTTATCTTGGACTTGTACGATTGGTGTCCTGATCTTGGCTATGACTTGAGTTATGTATGTGCAATCCTGCTGTTATGGATTCTGTACTTTTTTTCCTGATTAAAGTTTTCAGCCATCATTAATGCAGTGAATGTATCAGTCACCAGTGTGAGAGCAGAAGTTCTCTAGTTATCTGGATGCAATTTTGAGTTAAAGATTATCTGGGATTTCAAGAGCCCTGGGGAGCCAGATACTTTTTTTCAATTATAGAGGGAGTATGATGGCTGTTGGCACTGTGGAACTGGAGCTGGAGTTGCCCAGAGAATGCTTTTTGGCCAAATGAAAAAATTTTCTTAAAAGGAAAAGATTTGTCATGTGATTTTTTTTTTTTCCTGGTGTTCAAGTTTATTATTTAAAAAAAGAAAAAAAAAAAAGACAACTGAAAAATGTAAGTAGAGAAATTTGGTACCAACCTTCATAATTTTTATATCCTGAAAGATATTTTTAAGGTGTTCTGTGAAGACACAGAAATTAAAAATAAACAAATTCAGTTACATTTAAATTAACTTTCATGAAAAATGATATTTATGAGAACTTTTGATGAGATTTAATCAGTTGGAATCCTGGTGGGATTACTTACACTAGCAGATGAATATTTTTTAAAAAACAAGGTAAAACCAGAATCCAGTGATGAGTAGCTTATTATGAATGTAGGGAAAAACATTTCCTTAAGTTTTTCAGACCAGTAGAAACAACAGGATTAGAAGTTCTTTGCATCTGTTCCTTTCTTTTTCTCGTTATGACATGCTGGTAGAATTAAGTTCTTATTCCAGATGACTAGAAGTAGTAAAATTGCTTCTTTTTCTTATCTCAGATTTGCTTTATAATACAGATACTAGCTTATTGTGTCTGTTGCAGCCACACTGAAATGATTCATGAAATTATAGGACAGCAAACATCTTGTTGCAGCTGTCTTGTGGATGTAGAGGAAAACCCAACAAGCTTAAGCTTTATCATTATGGTATTTCTCTTATTCGCATTTTGTTATTAAATCAAAATTAGAACGTATGAAACAGCTATGTGTTTTCCCCAAATTTGTATGGGGAAAGTATCTTTCTAGAATTCAAGCTTAGTTATTATATGAGAAGAGTCAGTTCTTCTCTTTTTCTGTTTGTTTTTCAGGATGTCTGTGTAACCCAAGCTTTCAGGATTAAGACAAATAATCCTAGCATTTTTGCTTTAGAAATAGACTTTTAGCATGTGACTTCTATGTAAAAAAATATTTATTGTGAACTCATATCTCAAGGCATATAATGATTATCTACTGATAGTTTTTCTAACTGTAGCTATTACTGATCTGTAAATCAAGAATCAGGTGCTGAGAGATTGTGAACACCAGTTGCACTGAAGATATTCTTGTAGTGCCTGCTCTGTAGAATTGTGTTACTAAGGTGGAAACAAATACATGAAAGTTCAAAACCACATGTAGAACAAGTCCTGTTTCAAATACACATATCCTTGAGCTATCGATAAGATCCATTTGCTAGTGCATTGTCTTAAGTCAATATATATTTATTTTCAGAATTTTTCAAATGCATCAGATTGCCTAAATTATAGTGTGAACTTCTTTGTATTATGATATTTACTTGCATATAAGTTGTGTTTGTAAGTTTATATTATTTCTTTTATAAAGATTTCCAAATGAATATTTTAGTCTGAAACATCGCCATGGTCTGGCTAGATAATGATTTGCTATTGGAGGTATTTTCTGTCAGAAGGCTAGCTTCACTAATTTTTGCATAATCAGATAATGAAATGGTTCCCTATTAGTGGTGTATGCTGTATTTTAAATGATTCATAGTGTTTATATGATGGAAATTATATTAATAATTCATGCAGTAATAAATAAGTAGTTGGTAAATGCAGGAACAGTGAAGTGGTAAATGGATACTGGCTGACCAGCTCAGTTTAACCGGTACAGATCTCTGTCAGTAGAGAAAATTTGTTGTTCTTTTGCTTAACACTCAAACATAGTAAGATAGGCCAAAGGAATTAGAAGTGGTTGAAATTACAGTGTAAAACAGTAAATGAGCAATGAAAGTTACAAAGGCTCCCAAAATGTGAAGGCTTGCCCAGATGTTTTGATCAATTGGCCAGTTTGTTTGCAAGGTTTGAAATGTGTGAATGCTCTTCAGAATGATCCAAGGCAATAACTCTGAGAGTTCGGGAAAGTAGAATTTTATGGGAGTTGGATTGAACCTCTGAGCCTATTAAGAAAAAACAAGAAATAATATCAAACTTGTATATCTCATCAGCAAATTCATAAGACACATCCACTAGTAGAAGAGGCTGTGTAACTTTTAGAAGTTTTTACTGTGAGAATCACAGAGTCATAGAACATTTCAAGTTAGAAGGGACCCGTAAGGATCATTGAGTCCAATTCTCTGCTCCTCGCAGAACTACCTAAAACTAAACTATATGTCTGAGAGCATCATCCAGATGCACCTTGAGTTCTGGCAGGTTTGATGCCATGACCACTTCCTTGGGGAGCCTGTTTCAGTGACTGACCGCCCTCTCAGTGAAGAACCTTTTCCTAATGTCCAGTTCTTCCCCTGATGCAGTTTCATGCCATTATGAATGTCAAACTGAACCTGAAAAAATTAGCATGAAGTTGTCAATGATCCAAGGATTTAATATTTTGTCAATTTTTTGCTACATAATTTTTATGATATCTTAGCATTCACTAGAAGATATTTTACCTAAAACTAAGGTGTGACCACTGGCAAGAACTGCAATTTTTTATATTGGTGCACTTTGTGGAGGCAGGGAGGGATTAAACAAAATCACAGAACTACTCATGTAAGAACAGCATTAATTGGGAGGGGACATGGGACACCAAAGAAAAAGGAAAGACTCAAAGCATGTAATTAGATGAGCGATCTGCAGTTTTGCAGTCTGTCTTTTGGTAACCTATAAGTACTACAGTCTTCATAGAGTTGCTGCATGATGAACACAGTGGAGCTGTCAGAATTGGTGAGGCAGGTTGCACATCTGTAGCCCTGTCATTGAAAATGTGGACAGCTTCTTGCATAGAACTATCTTCAATTAAGTGCATAAATTATTTTCTAATTGGGGCAGAGAAATGGAATTCTAATTAATGGCAGAGTGATAAAGTACAACCTCTGTCCTCATTTGCAATACCTTGTTCTGTTCTAGACAACTTTCCACAATAAGACTATTCTGTAGCTTAAAGAACATAAATGATAATGCCTTGTTTATCAGTGAATAATATTTGAATGAATTTAGGCTTTCAAATAACTTTCTGATGAACTTTATCTGCCACTGGAGCTACACGTAAAGGCATATGCATGGATTTTAATGAACTTTGATGGAAAGTTTGCAGAAGCCCAGAGTGGCAAAGATTTCTTGACCAGGACAAGGAAAATAATTAATGTATTCTAATGCTCTTCATTCTAATCTCATTTGCTAAATATGAAAATAAGACAGAGAGTAACACACAATTGCAATTATTCCTTCACAGCAAACCTTCTTAGCAAAAACATTTAATAAATTGCCTATCAGAGGTTAATGTTAAGGTATGTTATCCAAACACATCTCTTCAGTGCAGAACTGAAAGACACTGCAGGAAAGGAAATGTCAGACATTAAATTGAGAAAGTATTTCAAGTATTATTTAAGAAGTATTCTCAAATAATGAGAAGTAAATGAAATTTTATTCACAGAAATTACTTGGATCTTCTATGTTTTGAAAAGTATATGTGGAAGCAGTTTTATGAATGCTGATGGATAATAATGCCTTTGAAAATGAGGGATGTCAAACAACTATATATTTTTGTTCTTTTAAAATATATTTGTGAAGGAAAAGAAATTGTGAACCTAAATCCATATCTAGACTATCAATAAGAAAAGCAAGCATTCGGCTTTACAACAGTTCATACACAGAGTTGTTAAAATGAGAAAAGAAACGTGACCTTGGATTAGTGAAAGATGTTTTCACAATGAGCATCCTTTGCTAATTCCACCTTTTAGCACCTTTGCGCATCACAAATGATAGAAATTAACATTAAGCAAAGACCATGCTAAGTGCAGATAGTCCTGCAACTTGTTGGTGTGCTTTGTTCACTAAATATTTTCTATTGAAACTTTGGCGTTTTTTTGAGATTTACAAGAAGAACTGTTTAATACCAAATAGCAGCACAGCAGATCATGAGGAAGGGGGAATAATACAGTGGTATCTGCAGGATAACATATAGTAGAGAAGGAGCATTAAATAAGTAGAATATAATTTCCCCTTAAAATTTGACCGGGACTCCTAATTTCTCTGGCTTCCAGCTGAGAAAGTGTTACTGAATTACACCTGTCTGGAAAAATAACTTCTTAAAATGTCTCGCAAAGCAGCATGAACAAGATGGATGCAAAAGATTACAAAATGGAAAAGGTTGTTTTCTTTGCTTAACACTAATCCATGCAAACTCAGAAGTCAAACACTTGAACCATTATTGAACCACACACACTTCTAATTAAATGGTTTTTGTCATAACACATGGCTGACAGAAGGAGGGGATGGAACATAAAAAATATTTACAGAATCCTTGCTCAATGCATCTTACTACTGTAGAGGAGAGACATCTTTGCAGAGCTACCAAAGAAAGTCTGCCTAATCCAGACAGCTCCTTACATTTGAGGATGACTAAAAACAAACAAAAAACCCCAACCCCAAACCCCAAACCAAATAAACAAACAAACACAACCCCCACCACCAACGACCCACCACACCTTGGAGAAACATGCCATTGGTGACTTCAAAGTTTGCCAAGTAGGGGTTATTTTCTGTGTACGTAAATCTACCAAACGAGCGCTCAGAGCTATCTCAAGGGTATAGCCTGTTCAGTTAACATCCTCAAGTATCTGTGGTTTCTAACACTTACTGCAGTACTGTCACAAAGAATGCAGTGTATGTGTATGACAGCCAGTCTCGGTATTGAACCACCTATGGACTGGGTGAATAATCTATCTATAGCACTAGAGACAGATTCAGTTGGCTTTAGTAAGGCTGTTTGGATTAAAGAAGCCTATGAACAACTTCTTGCCTTGCTGCTGCTGTTCCCCACTGTTCTAAGTCATTTGTTTATTTTTGCTGTGCTTTTGTGCACTTCTGTGGAATTATTTTTTTCCAGGAATGCACTGCTCTGGAAATGCTTTACAAATTCTTGAGGAGTTGCTACATGTTTTAGTAGAAATGCTATGCTTTTTAACTCTTTTTTTTTTTTTTTTTTTAAAGGAGAAAATTAAACACAGTTTTTGCATCAGTAAGCTATTAAATCTTTTGCATTTTAGTCAAGCTATAGAAATTGCATGGCACCCTGATAACAAAAGATGTGCTTGATAGGAGATTAAAAGGTTGAGTACCTTTTAGAAGTATCCATAAAGCAGTTGCATGTAAAAGTTGAGATTTATCAGCAAACAGCAAGTGCACTAAGTGCAACTATTGCCATTCAGATGTGTTTAAGTAGCATTTCCAGAACAAATTTTTTTCTAAGGGTGTTTAATCATCAATTTCCCAATCTTTATGACTTTTTTTGTACCTTTTACTTACAACATTTGCATTTTTTTAAAAATACAGTCATGCAACTACACATTAATAGTTTTATTTACTGACTATATTCACACTAATTCTGCTTCTATCAAAACAGTATATTTTCCATTGGAAAAATTCATTTCTTGGTGATAATAATGAAATAGAAGACTATGGTGTTAACAAAAGCCGTAAATAAAACTAAAATTTCTTCTCCTATCATCTGTCTGGGGATAGCAAATAACAAAAGGGTTATGAGGAACAACTGAACAGTAAACCAGAGAGAATTTAGATACTCTGAAATAATTGAATGTGCTTATCTTCAGCTATAGCAGAAAATCTGAGTCCCACACTAATTTTTCAATTTAGGTAATTCCATTCTGCCTTCTCTACCCAAGGTGCCCTTGGTTTTCAGTTACTCTTTCAAGGCATTCTTATGTGATCACCTCTTCTCCAGGAAGTTTATTTTCATAGTAAGTGAAATGATTCAGGTCTATCTACAGAAAATGTTAGCAATAGATAAATGAACAGAATTGCAGCTTCAGTTTAAAAACAGTATCTTCTTAGCTAGCCAAAAGTTATTTGACTGGGCTTAGAATAACACCACAAATGCTGTATGGTGGGTTTTTTCATTAAGATATTTTAATTGAGTGAATTTTTCCTTTGAGTGAATACTTTCCTTTAAAATATACTTTTTTTTTAGTGTAGAAAAAACTACCCACAACTTTAGAAAGGTACTGTTTTGTATTTTGTTTATGGTGCTCAGTCATACGCAGATGTGTTAACAATTCTACTTCTGGAAGTCCTGGGAGATATTCACACTTGGAAATATACTCAATTTCCCACTTCCTTCTGCTTAACAGCAAAACAGCTAAAAAGTTAAGCAGGGACGATATATAATGAAACCTAAAGGAATTGCAACCCTAACATCACTTATTACTGCAGTATTTATAAAATAATTTACCAGAGTTAAGTTTCCAATTCTAGCTCTATGGAGAAAACGAGGTTTATCATAGGAAAACAGATGGTTTCCTGAAATTAATACCTTTTTCTCTATTCAAAAGACCACGGTAATAGGATATCAGCAATCCCTAGTGAGGTGAGTCTGTGACCATGAAGTTTATGCACAGGAAATTCACAGGCTTTGCTCATCTTTACTAAAGAAGAGATTTCATCTCTACACTAGAAAAATAAAGAATTGTAGGGGAGGAAGAAATTGTTTTAGGTTCTGTTTTTTGGTTTGAAGATGGACGGTAGTAATTGAGTTTTAAAATAAGATCCTGTTTGGAATTATAATTTTCAGAGAATGTTCATCTGAAGTTGAGCTTCTTGGATGAAACAAATATGCAATGTTGAATTAGTTTCCCACCTGTAAATTAAATCATTGATCTTTTATAGTACTTTTTATTATGACAAATTTTGTGATGCTGATATACCTGCAATGATTATTTATACATCTCAGAAGTGAAGATAACACATTACAAAGTGCAGGGTGTGATTGTAATAATGAGCCTTATTTACACTTGTGGAATTGGAAAGATGCTAATGGTGTTTTAACATGAAATCTAGAGCATAATCTGATTTAAATCCTGGTTCAGCTGCTTTTGAAGTAGTTATTGCATTTCTTCATTCAGCATACTTTTGTAACTAAACTTTGTCTCTAAAAACTGTGGACTAACAACTGGGGCATGAAAATAACTATCAAAATTAATGAAGTAAGTATATATATTTGAGCTGTCATTTAGCTATGATTCTTTCTCCCAGGTGAATGAATGACAAGGACAATAGACAGGGGATTCACCATGCCTGACTTCAGATAAATTTAGCTATAATTGCAGCCATATGTGAGCTAGTTCTCTGGACTTCCTTTATTTTCTATGGAGGCACATTTTGAATTCCAATTCATTTGGCCTGTCGCACTTCAGAATACTTTGAATCACACTTACAAGTTCCTGTCATTTTATTAACCATAAAGATATCTATGCTGCTAGCTCAGGAGGGTTTTTTTTCAAACATTGAGTGAGTAAATCGTTTGCAGTTTTTGTTCTGAGTTTTTGGTGAGGAATGGAAATTAATAGGAGACAAAAAAGAAGAAAAATACCTCAGAAATTTAGTCAGAATTTCCTAGATCTTCTGCCTTGGATACTGTTCCATTATTCCAAAACACTGCATTTCTCTTAATTTCTTTGTAGTACTTACATAAGTCAAGGTAATATATATGCCAGTTATTTTTTCTTCCTTCTACTTCCACTTTTATTTTCATACTATTTATTTCCAAGATTTCATTACGAGAAGTACGAATGCCAGGAGAACATGAGTGACTTTGAACTGTGACAACAATTTTGTTTCTACCATGAGTTGGAGACAGCCTGTGTATAAAACACTATGCAGAAATGGTGTATGGGAACATAAGAATTAAGGAACACTATAAGCATATCATGTGAATGAGTAGCTGTTAAAGGTATCACAGCTGATAATAAGGAATCTTTTGGCTCACTGGAGTATTTCATAGTCAATAATGATTGACTAACTATGAATTAAAATGACAACTGTTTCAAAAATCAGAGGTTTGGTAGATGTTTTCAGCTTTTTTGCATTTTGTTTTTACTGTTTGTCTCATTGATTGCTTGTTAAGTCTGATGAATTATTAGACCAAACAAGTGCATTAGTGTCTGGAAAGGGATAGAAATATCTTACCATACTGTGCACAGCTGGGCCACATTTCAAAGGGCTGGGAGAAGCCTGGAACCTCTCCCTTGCATTTGGGACTGGATTTCAGCGCAGGTCCCCGTCTGAGCCATGTTGTTAGCAATGCCTGTTGACTGGTCATGTACCTCACCACTCCTGATCTTGCTGGATCCGCCTCATGTCCAGGGGATGATGATTAGAGAGATGATGAATTGGGAGCACTGCATCCTGTGTAAAACCAGGTCTTCTGATCTTTTGGTCATCTGCCTGATTCTGTGGCCCATATCTTCTCACATGCTCCCATCTTCTCTCTTCTGGCTTGGGGGCTAATGCAGGAGGGAAGTAGGGCAAGGTGTAGACCAACAAAAAGTTCATACTTGCTACTTCAGCCTCTTAACCCCAAAATGTAAACCTCCAGAAATCTGTGCTCACCTGCCATCTATTAACTCCAACCACCTAGGTTTCCCCTAGAGAAATTTCCTAGTTACTTAAATATTCAGTGAGGCCGGCATTAGGTATGCATGGAAGTACCAGCCTTTTGATGGTATTTATCAGCTGAATACCCAGCTCATCATCTAAACTCCAGATGGGTTTACTAGCTAAGCATAGCCTTTTTGCCAGCATAGGTGCTAGCTGTGCATTATCTAACTCACAGATCACTTGGTGCAGAGCTACTGAACACATCTAATACTCCAGAAAATATGAATGAAGGAAGAGTTACCATTCCATTTTATGTGGATTAAAGCATTCCTTGGTTATGGAGCCATGGGTAGAGGTAGAGATGAATGTAGAGGAAGATGCCCTAACCACTTAGCTGGAAGTATTCTGCAGTGGGAGTCTTTAAATTCCTCTTTTTGAAGCCTTTATCTTTCTTGAGATAATTAAGTCATTTCTGACATGGAGTGAGAAAGTGTGCCTTTAGTTTATTGATTAGAGGCTCTTCCTAAGAGAGGGAATACCTCAGTTTCTTTCAAAATATTTAAGCATTTCTACAAATATGTTACTAGAGTGTGGAACTCTCTAGAGTGTAAGGACTCTAACCACTAGGGTATTCAGTAATTCTCACTGGTATAATAACTCCTCTGTGTCCCAGGGAGAATCAGTCACAGGAAGAGGGATTGACAGATTCCTACCTGAGTATTCCCAGCCAGCTGATGCAGATGATTCATTGATCAGTAAGTTACCCTTTGTGAATCTCAATGCTTACATGAATTGAATATTTGCACCCTGAATTAGTGTTATTGTGGCAGGGTGCCTAAAATTTATTTGCTGAGTAAAGAAAAATAATTCCCTAGGCCTGAATTTAATTTTCTTTTGGTTGTTCTTCACTGGGTATTTAAGGTGATTAAACTTGTAGCTTATTATCTGTGGATGCTGTTTCCATGTGACACATCTGAAGTGAAAATGCTCTCAATAGAAAGTATCTGACTGGAGGATGAAAGGCCTTAATTTCTTAGAGATATCTTCACATTTTGGTAATATTTCAGGAAAATTCTGCAGGGGAACATTCCTGGAGTTTTGTCCCCAGTTCTTGCATTATCCAAAATAGCCCTTTCTTGAAGTATTTTCCAATGTGTTTGAGAAGAGTGCTTGCTAACAAAAACTAGGAGTATTTCTCTTTGTCTGCTAACGGAAAGGTGTTAGTACTAGAGATGCTAGGAAGCCTGAATTTTTACGCTCAGTACTCCAGATACTGGAGTAGTGAACAATATAGGAAAATAATATATGATTATTTAAAAAACTAGAAAATGCAGTCAGGATGAATAGTTTGAATATTTTTTTTTATTTGAAATTCATAATCTTGTTGGGGCAAAAAGTAATTTTATATTTCCACAGCTTTTATTAATTAGAGCCTTCTGCACTGTGAATCTCTCACTACGGCTGTGTAATAAGCATACATTTCCTTATCCAGCTTAACGCTGCTCATAGCTCTTGTAATTCATTCTCTTGATTATGTTTGGCAACTCATAATTTGCTGGTAGCTGGCATATCATAATGAGTGTTCCTGATGAGCATTCACACCATTAAACTCTCATGACATGACTTGATTAGAGAGAATTACCTGAATGTTACCCTTACTTGGTTTCCCTATAAGGGGAGTGTAAGGCAAACTGAGTGTCCATTCTATCAAACTGGAGAAACAACCTAAGGCTTGATGGATAGGGAACTTGCAAAAAGAAGCAAGTTAGTCCCTTGGCTCTCATGCTGAGCTGTCTCTTAATGAGACAGGATATAAATGAGGCTTACTGAGACATGACAGGAAAATATATTTTTTTACGGTCTAACCTATAATTTGATGAATATTTTATTTCTACTTGTAATTAGAGGTTATCTGCTTACATTTTTTCACATGCATTTTTGTGTCTTCATAAAAACCTTCATTATACCTTTTATGCACATACAAGATTTGACCTGTGCATGTTAAAAATCTGTAACATAAATAAGCATGTGATGAATTACAACAGCTGAGAATTTGAACCGTGCAATCTAAACCAGTGACTGAATGATGCTACCTCTTCTGCCAGGTGGCAATCTAATGGAAGAAGCTCTTCATGTTTAAAAAACACCCCAAACAACAAAACAAAGCCCAACACTATATACATAGTGTGGAGAACTGTAGAAGAGAACTTATGTATGATTCCTAACAGAACAGTTAACAAATGTGTTAATTTGAACATGTGTTGTAGATGCCATGTGAAGTAGAAAAGCAGAATGAGCTAAGTAGTGCACTAAATAAAGCTGTCACTGGCTTTCATTTATATGAAAATATTTTTCTAAACAATTTTTGCCACGCAGAATCTGCCTATTGTCAGCTTGCAAAGCATTATGGGATTCTGTCCAAGACACTTTAATGTTAATCGACTTTCTGTAATTGCTACACTACTTTGTTATCAAGAGAATTTGGGGAACTGGAAATATAACTGAGGACTGTACAGAGAACTTTTAATGTTAAAAAATGTCATAATTGTTCAAATTCTGGGTAATGTGAAATATTTTTCTGAAGGATAGATACATCTGTGTTTTATTGAGGATTACATATTTGTATTCATGAGATTAAGGACTGCTTTATACTTGGCACAGAAATGCCTAAAGCGAACAGGTAACATTGCTCTGGTACAGTGTAGAAATCTCTAGCAAAGAATTGCCCTCTGCTATGAGAGATAGTGTACTAGACAAACGGCGACCTGTGTCTTTGTTGCCTCATTTAGGCTATCTTTAGGGCTATAACCTATCTTTTGGGTTAACAGAAACGAAAGTGGCATATACAATGTGGTATAACCTCGCTGACATCCTCCTGTTACAACCCACAGGACTGACAGCAGTGACTCTGATAATCTCTTAACCCTTGCTCTTTCCCTTCATGCTTTCACACAAATTTTCATTTATAGTTCATCAGTCCCTTATGACTGAATCGAACATATTGTTGACTTACACCTCACCCTCCAGAGAAATAGGTGATTGCTGCCGTTTCAGCTTTTCAACATTCGTGCGATTTGCTTAGGGCAGGTTCACCTAATTAATGCCATACTGGCATTAGAAGGCTCTTCTCCTTTATCAACCCAGTGCTGTCTGTAGGGCTTCCTGTCTGCCTCCTGCGGTGGGCTGTAAATTGCTAGATATCTTTGCAAGATGCCATGTGGGCTCCCCTGCCCTGTCATACCTCTTTGGCTCATCTGAAGAGCATGTTTCACAGCTACTAGGCAGATGGTAACAGCTAGGGTTTTTTGTTTGGTAGTTCTGGTTTTTTATTGGATTGGTCTGGCTATATGAGTGCATGTTTTGAAGAGCTAGTACTTAGGAATGGTGAGGATGGAGTTCTAAAAATTGGGAAATCTCAATTTTACTCCTTATTCTTGTAGTATTTGATGTTTCCTAAACTATTTCATACTTTTTAGATCTGCAGAAATGTAAAAAATAAATAATAAATATTAATAGTAGAAGTGAGAGTAGCACTGCCCAGCATGTTCGTTCTAAGTCAGGAGATGAAATGAGTGCTGCAAAGATTTTCTGGATGGGTAATGTAATCTTAAGTCAAATGTGAGAATCAAAAATGTCCTCATGAATAAACATGATTTCCTGAAAACAGCATCATTATCCCCTATTTTCTTGTATCATGCTCCTTTTAAAATTTTTATTATTTTGGTTTTAGAAACAGCGTTCAGATGTTCCTGGGATGGTAATGGTAGAATTGTTAATGGCCCATGGCATTTGTTACCAGGATGTCAGGATGTTTTGAAGGCTTTTTTTTATCACAGTGCTTTCAAGTCCAATATATTTTTCTGAGATTACCTTATAGTGATATAGCCTGAACAGATTGTTTGCAGCTCTTGAAAATGTTGAGAAAAGGATGCACTTTTATGTAAGCCATAGATCTTTGCAACAGGCAAAATGATTGCAGCACGTGTTGTGGAAAAGGTAATTTGCTTTTGACAAGACATTCAAATAAGCAGAGAATGTAATTGTGAGCTTAAGTACTGGAGGTAGGGGAATCTTCAGTTACGTGGTTTAGTGATTAAAATGCAAAACCAGAAAGGGCAAGAACTTCCCTGAGCAGCAGCAGAGGTGTACTTTCCATGTGGATTCCTTGTAGTCAGCAAAGTTGCAGAAGTTTTTTTTTTAAACATCAGCAAAATGTGATTGTAGTATCTTTTGAATTTTTTTTTTTTACATTAAATAATGTGCCATGCATTTGGTGAGGTATTTAGAGCTAAAAATAGAGAATTTTGATGTTTCTAATTTGCATCAGTTCTGATTTTGAAATAAAATCAGCATCTTCAATGTCAGAATTATTTGCAAAATAAATTTGATTTTTCTTTTCAACAATTTTAAATGGGCTGAAGCAGGACTTTCATGAGTCAGGTGGCAATGCCTGGCTACTTATATAACATGTAAAAAATCTCTTGATTTCACTTTCATTTGCTGAAGTATCTATTTTCAGTCTTTGATTGTACCAACCTGATCCCATTATACATAACTCCTCCTCCTTTAGATCATTCCTGTTTGTACATAACTCCTAATCAGAATGCTTTCTTCATTCTTTTTATTCCAAGTAGCTTCTGTTGCTGACTCTGACTTTTCTAGACAGGGAATTACAAGTCTGCAATACTTGATGAGCATACTTCAAACTCTGTAGTTTGTCACTGTATTGTTTGGTTGTGGGATACAACTCTGGAAATTCTATTCACTGCCTTACCACTCTTTTTTACTGTCTTTAACTAAAAAGATAACTTTTGCATTTCATATAGACTGTGCAGTCTTAATGAGAAACCATGTTCTGCCTAGAAGGTAGGGCAATCTTCAAACTTGTATGTGAGAAATATAAACCACCATGTTCTGACTTTTCTTACATTTTGAAAATTAGAGGGGATCATTGTGTTACCAGAAAGCAGCAAAATAATTCACTCTCTAAGACTTATTTTGGAGTTTTAGAAAGCAGGCATTCTTTATTGCAGCACTGGGTGCACGGGGGATAACTCGACCTAACATGCACACCCAAAAGACAAAACTAGCAAGTAGTTATACTATGTTAATATACATATTCAGTATATTTCTGAGTAGTGCTTATCACATTCATAGATTGTCCGGGAACACATTAGCATATGCTAATGTCTTTCCCCCATGTTTGTTGGCACCTCCGGGTGGTCGTCGGGGGTCTTCAGACTCAGTCCTGGTATCACGTATACCTTATCCCTCAAGGCTGGTTTTGTGATCACCTTGTAACTTTCTTATCTTTGTGCATCTGTTCTTCCAAGGCCGAGCTGTTTAAAATGAGATTGTTCCAGAGCTTCTTATCTCACAACTGATTATTTTCTAAGTTACAATGGTTTCCCTTTTGTTTGGTTACATCTATTGAGCAATGGCTCTAATTGCTTGAATTGATCTTAATATTTCAATATTCACAGGTATCAATTGAATGCTAGTAGAGGAAAACTTCAGTTGGCATTCTAGCTAGCACTCTAAGATGAAAGGTGCTGTGTCTGTTACCTAGCTGTAAATAATGTTTCCTTGGATCAGGAGTAGAATTTATCAGGAACTTGTAGAGAAAATAGGGCTTTTTTTTGTTAGATGTCAGAGATGTCAGAAGTTTTCATGTTTAACATAGCACTTTTGATGAGAAGAGCTTTTCTAGGCAGGGATAAAATCCTGACAAATGCAAACAGTGTAACTCAATGCCAAAGTCGGTAATCCTGCTACAGAAGGCATTTGCGGAGCAATTCCTTAAACCTGACAAGAAACAGTCTTAGAAGAATCAATAGTTAACTACTGGGCTTCCTTTCAGAAATGTTTGAAAAACAATGTGACAGTTTAAAACAAAGGAAAACAACCAACAAGATACAAACATTTGCAGTGTTGCATCACTAGATTATTCAACCACGTAATGGTCACAATGATCTCTTTGGCTTTTATATTACTTAAAAGCCACACTGATAGAAGAAAAAGCAGATCTCCCACAAAGCTTCTATGAAGGGATAGGGTTTAGGGATTGTCTTTTTGAGATTTTTTTTTTGTTTCTGCATGTATGTGGTTTTGCCTAACATAAAGCTCAACAAATAGTAAGATATATGTGTGTATAAAAAAATCCACTAAGTGACCATATCATCTGTAACAAATCAAAACATTTAAATAGAACAGAATTAGAGAATAATTGGGATGGAAGAACCCTTGTGATGTGGTTGGTCTCACCCCTTGCTTGAAGCAGAGCCAACTTTGAAGTTAGATCAAACTTCAAATTTAGATTAGGTTGCTTAGGGTCATGCAGAGCTGTGTTTTTAGTATCTCCAGGGATGGAGATTGCATGAAATCTCTGAAACACCTGTTTCACCATTGAAAGTTTTTTCCTAATATCTAGTCAGAATATTGTTGCTTTAACTTGTGTCTGTTCTCACCTTTTGTTTTAACTTCGCACCTCTAAAATAAGTCCTCATGCACTCTTCAACATGCCTTTAGATAGCTGAAAATGGCAATAAGATTGCCTCCTTAATAATTATTTTCTGAACACTGGAGAAACCCAGCACTCCTGGTCTATATCTGTATGTCCTGTGCTCCAGGCCCCTAAATATCGTGGTGGCCCTGTGCTGAACTCACTGTCTGTCTTATGCTGGGGAGCTCAAAACTGGACTGAGTGCTCCAGATGTGGTCTCACATGTGGTGAGATGGAGTGTTATACCATGAAACAAAGCAGCAGTAGTCTATTTTGTGCCACTTGAGTCCCTGTTACTCCACTGGGTCCACTTTAAGTTTCAGTTACCAAGCCGAATATCTAGGGAAAACAAAATCTGCTCATAAAGCTTGGAGAAGTGTAACAACTGAAGTACTGCAGAAATCTGCCTGAGTTTTCTACGGGGGTTGTCAGGAGGTGAAATCAGATTCTGACTTTGAGAACAAACTTAAATTTTCTCATGATAACATCTCTACAAGATAACCTTCTGAACATTAAGGTGGTTCCAGAAGCAGTGAAGGAACCTAAATTAAGCATTTTCCCTCTTTTTCTTTGGTGGTATTATTTGGGGTCCTTAGATTTGATCAAAATTTTTCCTGTTAGTTGGGCATTTCACATTTTTTGTAGAATCATTTAGACCTTTAAGATCATAGAGTCCCAACTGTAAACCTAACACTGCCAAGTCCACCACTAAACCATGTCCCTAAGCACCACATCTACATGTCTTTTAAATACCTTCAGGGATGGTGACTCAACCACTTCCCTGGGCAGTCTGTTCCTATGTTTGATAACCCTTTCCGTGAAGAAATTTTTCCTAATACCCAATCTAAACCTCCCCTGGTGCAACTTGAGGCCATTTCCTCTTGTCCTATTGCTTGTTACTTGGGGGAAGAGACTAAGCCCCACTTGGCTACAACCTCCTTTCTGGTAGTTGTAGAGAGAGAGAAAGTCTCCCTAACCTTGTTTTCTCCAGGCTAAACAACCCCAGCTCCCTCAAACACTCCTCATAAGACTTGTTCCCTAGACCCTTCACCACCTCGTTGCCCTTCTTTGGGCACTCTCCAGCACCTCAATGTCTTTCTTGTAGTGAGAGGCCCAAAACCGAACACAGAACTCGAGGTGCGGACTCACCATTGCTGAGTACAGGGGGATGATCACTTCCCTAGTCCTGCTGGTCACACTATTCCTGATACAAGCCAGGATACAACCTGGGCACACTGATGGCTCTTATTCAGCCGCCTGTTGACCAACACCCCCAGGTCCTTTTCCACCAGGCAGCTTTCCAGCCACTCTTGCCCAAGCCTGTAGTGTTGCCTGGAGTTGTGTGACCCAAGTGCAGGACCTGGCACTGAGCCTTGCTGAACCTCATACAATTGGCCTCGTCCCATCGATCCAGCCTGTCCAGATCCCTCTGTAGCGCCTTCCTACTCTCAGGCAGATCAACACTCTTACCCAACTTGGTGTTGTCTTCAAACTTACTGAGGGTGCACTCGATCCCATTGTCCAGATCATTGACTGGGTGATCAGGCCCAGCCAGCATGGGTTTATGAAAGGCAAGACCTGCTTGTCTGACCTGATCTCCTTCTATGACAAGGTGACCCCCTTAGTGGATGAGGGAAAGGCTGTGGATGTTGTGTACCTGGACTTTAGTAAAGCTTTTGACACAGTTTCCCACAGCATGCTCCTGGAGAAACTGGCTGCCCATGGCTTGGGTGGGCATATGCTTTGCTGGGTAAAAAACTTGGCTGGGCCCGAAGACTTGTGGTAAATGGAGTTACATCCAGTTGGTGACCGGTCACAAGTCGTGTTCCCCAGGGCTCAGTATTGGGAATACATAGTATATCTTTATACATAGCTTCATAACTTGTTTGAGTCCTATTTCTGCTTGATCGCTCCAAGCAAAAAAGATACAAGCTCTTCTCAACAAAAAACACTGTGAATCAAAACAATTCGAAAGAGAAGCCCTATCAAGTGTAATGGTAGGATGAGATGGGGCAATACAAGAAGACAAGAAGAGGATAGAGTGTTCTTATAGATGGAGTCAGAATAATCCTTTCCTTTTTTCTGCTGTGTTTTAGCAGTCCACCCTGACCACTGCAACTGTTTAGCTTTAAATTGCTAAAATAGTTGAACAAGTTAATGCTCATCTAAACTGTAATTAGAAGTAACGGTACTGTGAGTGGTACTTTGAGTTTACCTTTTTCATCAGACATGTTTGTATGAATGGGTTGTGTGCTGGAACACTGCAAGTATCCAATTTCTTTTTAGTTGATGGAGTATAGGTCACATTCTACTGAGGTTTATTTTGAGATCAGGTGTGATACATTGCAATCGTAGACTCTAAAACTCTTCTCACTGCTCACAATTTTTAATATGTTGCTTTCTAATAAAATCCATATTCGGCAACTCTTCTGCGCAGTTGGCCACTGCAAAGAAGTGCTTCCAGTCCCTGACAACAGCAGAGCTGAAAGTTCAAGAACTTTGCAAAATCAAACCTCCTTTTCTGATGATGATTGTGCAGGGATTGGGTTCTGTCAGGCATCAGATTAATAGTTGATACTTGGAATAATGCAGACAGCATACCAGAACATATGTTGACCCATGATAGTACAATTGTCCTTAATTCGTTCCAACAGGGAGCAAGCATGAATATGTATTTGAATTATATCCTATAACATTAACTGCTGGTTTCTACAACAATGATGTAAAAAGAACCTTTCTACCTGTCCCTGAACATGAAGTTTAACTTCATCAAGTGACACATTTCTAATACAATATTTTAAATAAAATATTCACAGGGCAATTTTTGACAATTTAGCAAGGAAATGTAAGTGTAAAAGATTTTTTTGTTGTGTAGACAGTCATGACTGACACAAGTATGCGGGTGCCTTGACATGCTGTTCTTGTCACTGTTCCCTGGGGGCTTTAGGGGTGCTTTATTGCCTCTGGATACAAGACAGGTAGTTTGCACCACTAAATGTTAGAGATGAGATAATTTTGATTACTTTTCAGTGGATCTGATTGTTAGAACAAATCCCTTTGTATCCATATATTGGACTATAAATCCCATTCTGTCTATGGATTATTGAAAGTGGCACTCTGAGGCCTGAAAGCTAGACTAAATGAAGAGACTGAGTTAATTTCTGTAATGATTTAAAAAACAACAGAAATTTACAAGATTACATAGCAATTGAGCCAAAACACAGATTTTATAATAATTTAATATTTTCTATAACACCCTTGACCAAATTGTCTTAGTTATTTTTATTCAGCACCACAATTAGGTGAAGTCACTTATCTTTTGTGTGATGAGTAAGAATTGAGCCTAGTTCTTGCTTTGCTAATTTCTACTGTGTAACCAGTCACCAGCTACATATTTAAATTTACCTTTACAAAAAATTATATGAAATTCTAAGAATTTCCAGATCTCTTATTCTAGAGAGAAATATGAATATTTTTCCTTAACACTCATATTACTGTGATCATTCTCAAATATCAATACATACTTGCCTGTAGTATGAGGCAGTTATAGCTGTCCCCATGACATTTTTAATTTTGCAAAGACAAATTAGATAACATTTATTTTTTGCCAGTTTGTCATAATAACAATAATATTATGAATATCTATGACATCTGGGCTATGCATAGGGATTTGTGGTATATATAATTGAGCATATCCTCATTATTTTATTTAAGGATGATATTATGCTCCTTTTTGTTTTTCTTTGGTTGGAAAGTTACCTTTTTCATAGTCTATCCCAAAAGACTATATTCTCAGGGGTTTCAGGATATTACTCTTTATAGCAAAAAGCATCTAATTTTGCTTCATTAAAAACTCTCTCCTGGATCACGTGCTGCTCTGCAGAGAAGTATACCACTATAAATAAAATTACCTTCTGAACAGTGTGCATAGATATGGAAAGAACAGGATCTTGGTTTATGATTTGCGATGCTCTAAGGTCCTAATTTGCACATCAACTAGTAATTAGCATAAACCCATAATGTTGTTCTGTCACAATGCAAAAAAACATTGCCCCCCAAACCAATCACCAAATCCAGCACAGCTTGCTTCTGTATGTGACTGGGCTAAGTGCAACTTCTGCCGAAGGGTATCCGTGTTTAGGGCTTGCACTTGTATCCTTACCTCATTGCATCTAATCCTGCCCCCAAAGCTCAATAAAAGGTGGCCAGAAAGACCACTTGGTGTGTTAATGATTACTTTGTCTTCTACATAGTCGGGGCTTCTGTGGGTTTTGGGGGTTTCCGGGTTGTTGTGTGGTTTCTTTTTTTAAGCTTTACTTAGGCATAAAAAATAGACTATGGGGAAGAACAGATCTTTTTGTGATTTAAATGAACTTTAGTGGAGTGAGAAGGGGACCAAACTGAATCATGACACTTACTCATGTGTGTTCAGGTTTGCTCAACCATAATTAAAAGATTCTAATTGGTTTGCATTAGTTTTGGATGTAAGGCAGAAACTGCACATTTTTTCCACACTATTTGTGATGTAGTGGTGCCAGTAATGTATGTATTTAATTCAGCTTTTAGTTGGATATAATCCAAGGCCATGCTGGAGAACAATTAGAGTAAAGACTTGTATGAATAAACTAGATTGCTGTTAACGTTTCTATTATTACTTTCTGAAAGGTTTGCAATTACTTCATCTCCTTCATTCAAGCTACCTCTGTAAAGGTCAGAAAAAAGTGGTTTTGGGGGGAGGAAGGTTGTCTTTTGGGATTTTTTGGACAGGAATTTCATCTTAAGGACAAATGGTTCTTTGCTGATAGGAGAGGGAAAAAAAGAATTAATGGTTCAATTAGGGATGAACAAATGCTACCAGGAAGGAAATCAGAACTTGTCCAATTTAGATGCTGTATATCATCTGAGTAGAACTTCAATGATTGCTTTGGTGCTCTTAATGCTAAATTCCATGCTTAAGTTTCTTAAACCTGCGGTGGGATATTTTGACTGTACTGGCCTTAATTGAGCATTTACTATTGCATTCTCTCTGAGCCTGTAGGTTTTTGGATTTGTTAGGCAACCTTCTTATGTTTTTAAGTCCATTAACACCATTCCAGAGTCATGTGGATTTGATCCCATTTGGCTTGTGCCATTTTTTGTAAGGCAAGATATCTTCACCGTCATTCCTCCACTGGCTGGTGTCCTTGGCAATGAAATGTGGGAAATGCCAGCTAGGTCTGGGACACTTGCCTTTAAGTTCCACACTGAATTATGCTGCCCCTGTTCATTTACTTAGAAAGTAACAGCAACTTCATAACTGTAGTTCTTTAAATATTTAGACTTTGACAGATTAGGTGAGGTGCCAGACTGAGATAACTCTCTTAACCTTTTTTGTGGTTTTGATGTTGTTGTTGGTTGGGTTTTTTTGTGTGTGTTTGTGGAGGGAGCGGGGCAGGGAAAAGAATTTTACTGGTAACATAGCAAGGTCTATGCTACTGTCCCCTCTTGCCAGTATAGAATGGAAATTGAAATTAAGGCAATTTCTTGCACTCAAAGTATTAGCATATCCAGTCACAGTTCCTGTGGCCAAAGAGCCAGTCACAGCAATCATATTTGAATGAGTAGTTTTGAATGGTTACCCAAGCGTGGAGTTCAGTTTGAATTGGCCAATTGATGGAACTACTTTATGAAGTTGTATGGTCCCTGAGAAGATATTTTTTTTAGAATAAGGTTTTCAAACAACCTGAGATTTTCCACATTCCACTGTAAACACTGTGGATGTGACTTATCTGCTATAGCTGTAAAAATATTTAATCTAAGCAAATTGCTCAGGCTTCCTTTTAGTCAGTAAAAAACTTTGAGGAAGTGATCAGTCCCTTTATGTGAAGCACATATTGCCTTTAGAAATGGCCATTTGTCTTCATGGACTACAGAAGAGAAACTGGGTGACCATCTTTGACTAGACTTTAATGTAGGTAGAGTGAGTGCTCTCCTACGTGATGTGGGCCTTTACCTTAAGTTTGTCTGTGATACTGAAAGCTGTTTTAAATGGTTATCTTTTGTTTCATTGTTAGCATGACTCCAATATTTTGACAAGTTCTATGATAGTTAAACACTGTATCATTATAGATTTTCAGGGAAATAATGTTAATTCAGACTATTTGCTTGGGGTTTTCTGTGCTCTTTCATCTCAATTTGCAGTTCAGGACAAATCTGCTAAAGAATAAGAAGTAGACTTTCCTTATACTTGGGTGATCCTTAAAGGCTGAGAAAAAGGCTTTTTGTATTAACTATAAGTTATTACATGAATCAAGACTTAAAATAGCGTTCTGTTAAATAAAGTTCTAAGGTTTAATGTGTTTTGTGGAATTGCTATTTTATTGAATTTCACATGAAAATAGAATGGAAGAATTCTATTGTTGAGTAGTGCTAAAATATGGATTTATTTTTTTCTTCCAGCTGTGAGCGCTTGTAAAATATTGTACACTAAAAGTGTCATGTCTGCTGAAAGATAGTTCTAAGGCACTAAGATTGTTATTTTTGGTCTTCCAAATAGGCATGAACTTAGAATAAAACATTCAGATTTTGTTGTGTAAACCACATTGTTTTATTAAATAACTTCAATTTATCATTTTTTATTATTTGACCATAAAAGCATGAGCTACTTACCCAAATAACTTACAAACTTAATATTATTGCAGATCTTTGCACTATCCTGTAACTCTCTAGATTAAAAGAATGCAAAGATGAAATATGGAATTAAAAATATGGAGTATGTATTACTCCCATGCCCTGTGTAGCTTTCAGAAATTAGGTATTATCTCCAAGAATTTGCATGAATACTTAGGCTTCTAAGGCAAAGAAATGACCATTCGCACACAGGAAAAAACATCAACATGATGTAGATGTCCCCATGCTACTGGATTCCACCAAAAACTACCAGACAAGATCATCAGCTGGTTTGATGTACTTGATATGTGTCGATTTATGCTGACAGCCTGACTTCTGAAGTAAAGTATCAGCCCGCAATCCAGTGTTGTGAGCTACATGCTCATACACTGTAGTGGTGTAAAACTAAATCCTATAAGAATATGCCTTCAGTGCTCTTGCTTTATGATATGATCCCATCCACCTGCGTTAGCTAAGCCAGCTCCATGTGAGTAGATCCTCCAAGCTCCACTCCTGTATTTAGTGCAGGGAGTACACACTGACTCAGAAGTTGCCTAAGTATCTATTTATCTTTTGGGGGCATCATGAGAAATGGGAGAAATAACAAAACAGGAAAACAAAGTCTGTCCCACAGCTTAAATTGCATACTTTCTCTCCTTTGCCTCCTCCAGAAAATGAAATATCAGTTCTAATTTTTGATGTATAAATTTCAAGTCATAGCAAGGAAGGGTAAAGACCTTCCTGACATAATTTCTGTGTGGCTAGAGAAGCCCACATCATCATCATTTATATTTAACTTAATTTAGTAATTTGGTAGACTTGAGCACTTATCTAACAGTATTAACCAGCTTGTGAGACTTATAGAGGCAGCTGAGTCAGCTCGCTCTGTTCCTACAGCAGTAGCGCACTGTTGCAACTTCAGTTTTCTGTGTAAAGGACACAATTCTGAGACTTTTTACATCTGTGTTTTGTTTTTTCAGGACTAGTATTATGGATTAATCATGAATGCAGAGACCATAACTTAGGATCCTTCTCTGAGTTCTCAACAAGCTAAGCCTGTCTTGTCAGTCATCTGTAGACAGTTGTAAGGATTAACCAGTTTAATTAGAACACTTGGTTAGGTTCTTAAATTAAGCTTTGCAGTTGTACCTGTCTCTTCATGCTAAAGACTGTGTTGTTGCAACTTTGTTAATGGCATTCAAGTTAGCCAGATTAAGTCTAGTCTGGATGTCTGAACACACTGCAAACAGATCCATTTGCAAAGTGATTGCTCTAAGTTATGGCAGTCTCTCAGAGCTCTTTGTGCACTATTTTGCTGCTGCACACAGTGTAAATTTTTCAAGGCTCTAATTCATTCAGTCTCTGTCTCTCTCTCTCTAGCTCGTTAGTGTGAGAACAATTCAAACCTGGAGGCTAACTTCAGATGTTCTAAATTACCCTTGGGGGAGCCTAGAGAGTTAGATTTCCCTTGGCTAAAGTTGACCTTTGTGAACCTACTCTCTTTGCATAAAATTTGGCAAAACATATTCAGTATCAACTTAAACTGCACTTACTTTCATAGGAGTAGCTGCTTTATTTAACATTCATATATGACACATACTTGCAAAGAGTTTATTTCAGTTTAAGAGACTCAGTCTTTCCAAGCATTCAGATATCTGCCATTTCAAGTAGATAGCTTTATTCTCTTCTAGTAATTTTAAACAATTGAACCCACCTTAACTACAGTCAGCCCACATTGTTCTTGTACATTTGGCAGCAAAATCTGCCTATTGTTTTTCTGTCCTTTTTTCACTAGGAGCTTTTCAGATAAGGACAGTTCACCTTTACCCTTGGGCAGGAAAAGAAATTTATGAGGAAAGGGAATTTATTAAAATAAACCATTGTCATGTATTGTTGAGGTGAAGGTACTTTGGACTTATATAGTACCTATGACTTTACAGACTGTTCACTTCTATCTCCTTGTAATCAATTTATTACCTAAAGAACTAAAGTCACTTTGTGACTCAGTCACATGGAGAGGAGACCACCCTCAGCTGCTCATTGCTGAGCCCTTCTCTCAGATTTGCTATGTTAAATTCCTTTATAGCCTCTCATGAACGTGGTTCTCCTAAAATGATTCAGGTTACTTAAATGGTTGTAATCCCACCCTCCAAACTAAATCACTTATTGAAACATTTTGGAGAGCAACTACATGGACATGTGCTTTGGCAGTTGCTGGGGAGGGAAAGAGTTGAATTTATGAATATTGGAAATCATTATATAGTCAAAAACCCCCTATTGTTATTCCATAACTGATAGTGTTTGTGTGCTTGGCAAAAGAGCAGGTATGTAGGCCAAACATCAGATCATCAATATAGATGCACTGACCTCAGATGACTGCCATAAACTATTAATTTGATGTCTTTTTCTGTCCATACCATGAGCAAATAAAGAAGAATTTATTGTTCATAGAATCATAGAATGGTTTGAGTCAGAAGGGACCTTAAAGATCATCTAGTTCTAACCCCCATGGGCAGGGACACCCTCCACTAGACCAGGTTGCCCAAAGCCCCATCCGACCTGGCCTTGAACACTGCCAGGGATGGGGCATCCACAGCTTCTCTGGGCAACCTGTTCCAGTGCCTCACCACACTCACAGTAAAGAATTTCTTTCTAACATCTAATCTAAATCAACCCTTGTTCAGCTTAAACCCATTACCCCTTGTCCTGTCACTACATGTCCTTGCAAATAGTCCCTCTCCAGCTTTCTTGTAGGCCCTTTCAGGTACTGGAAGGCTGCTATAAGGTCTCCCTGGAGGCTTCTCCTCTCCAGGCTGAACAACCCCAACTCTCTCAGCCTGTCCTCATAGGAGAGGTGCTCCATCCCTCTGATCAGCTTCACAGCCCTCCTCTGGACTTACTCCAACAGCTCCATGTCTTTCTTGTACTAGGGCCCCCAGAGCTGGAAGTAGTATTCCAGGTGGGGTCCCATGGGAGCAGAGTAGAGGGGGAGAATCACCTTCCTTGACCTGCTGGTCACGCTTCTTTTGATGCAGCCCAAGATATGGTTAGCTTTTTGGGCTGCAAGTGCAAATTGCCAGGTCATATTGAGCTTCTTGTCCACCAACACCCCCAAGTCCTCACCCTCAGGGCTGCTCTCAATCCATTCCCCGCCCAGCCTGTAGTTGTGCTTGGCATTGCCCCGAGCCATGTGCAGGATCTTGCACTTGGCCTTGTTGACTTTCATGAAGTTCACACAGGCCCACCTCTCCAGCCTGTCAAGGTCCCTCTGGATGGCATCCCTTCACTCTAGCACGTTGACTGCACCACACAGCTTAGTGTCATCAGCAAACTTGCTGAGGGTGCAGTCAGTCCCACTGTCCATATTGCTGACAAAGATGTTAAACAGTGCCAGTGCCAGTACCAACCCCTGGGTAACACAATTTGTCACTGATCTCCACTTGGCCATTGAGCCGTTGACCGCAATTCTTTGAGTGTGACCATCCAGCCAATTCTTTATCTACTGAGTGATCCATCTGTCAAATCCATGTCTCTCCAATTTAGACACAAGGATGAGTATCTCCATATCCCAGTGTTGTGTTTTAACTCCAGCCAGTAACTAAGCACCACCCAGCCGCTTGCTCACCCCTCACCCCCTAGTGGATTGGGGAGGAGAATGGGAAAAAACCCCCACACCTCATGGGTTGAGATAAAAGACAGTTTAATAGGATAACAAAAGATAATAATAATAAACAAGTGATGCAAAAATGCAATTGCTCACCATATGTGGAAAAAAAATCCCCTGATGCCCAGTGTGTTTCCAAGTGGTGAATCTGCCTCCCAGCTAGCTTCCCCAGTTATATCCGGAGCATGACATTACATGGTAGGGAATATCCTTTGGCCAGTCTGGGCCAGCTGTCCTGGCTGTGCTCTCCCAGCTTCTTGTGCACCTGGCAGGATGTGAGAAGCTGACAAGTCCTTGACTTAGTGTAGACGCTACAACTACCTAGCAACAGCTAAAAACATCAGTGTGTTATCAATATTATTCTAAGTACAAAATATGGCTCTATACCAGATACTAGAAAGAAAATTATCTCAGTGAAAATGAGGACACCTGGTTAACCGTATCTACCGTTTCCTTCCAGAGAGGCCCCACACTTTCCATAGTCTTCCTGTTATCACTGATGTCCCTATAGAAGCTTTTCTTGTTGCCCTTGACACCCCTGGCCAGATTTAATTCTATCAGGGTTTTAGCTTTCCTAACCTGATCCCCGGTTGCTTGGACAGTTTCTCTGTATTTTTCCCAGGCTACCTGCCCTTGCTTCCACCCTCTGTAGGCTTCATTTTTATGTTTGAGTTTGCACAGGAGCTCCTTGTTCATCCATGGGGGCCTCTTGGTGTTTTTGCTTGACTTCCTCTTTGTTGGGATGCATTGCTCCTGAGCTTGGAGGAGGTGACCCTTGAATATTAGCCAGCTGTCTTGGGCCCCTCTTCCTTCCAGGTCTTTGTCCCATGGTATTCTACCAAGCAGATCACTGAAGAGGCCAAAGTCTGCTCTCCTGAAGTCTGCTGTGGGCAAGGCCAGCTCCAGAGCAGCTCCCCTCAGTGACTCGAGGGGAGTCTAAAATGGGAGCTTCATCTAAAATGGGAGCTTCTAATTTCAAGTAGTTAGTGCTTGCTTAACTTGGAAATATAGAAACAGTGTTTAAGAACCTGAAACTTTACAAAGACAGAGATTCTTGTCTATGGATCCAGCAGATAATCCAAGGGAATCTCTGAATTCTGGAAAATTTGGAGCTATGGGAACTGTATATATTTCCCAAATTAATTTTCATTTTCTCATTTGGAAGATTCTTTTGGACCACCTTTTGAATCTGGGCGGTGCATCTTTTAGTTCTGGATGTTTGTGTCTGTGTATCCTCCTTGATGTTGGTGAAATCATGTGTAATTTACAGATACAAACTAAACAAAATTATCCCTTATTTCTAAAGTCAACTTGAATTCATAATGGATAAGTGTTCTTTGTGGAAGTTAAATTGTGTGTGTGTGTGGGAAAAGTACATGATTTATTCAGCCACCAGAATAGTCTGGCTGTAAATTGAAATCTACAGTTGGGTAAGGTAGACAGGTAGTAGTACACTTGCTGTGCTTTCATGTATGTTCTCCTGAAAATAAAACAAAAGTCCTTCCTATCTGTTCATACAGATAGACATGAGTAGCTGTTTAAATGAAAGCTTGTTATTAGAAGTAATGTTATACATCTGTAAAATAAAAGTAGTCTCTGAGGCTCTTAAAGTATGTGGCAGCCAATAAACTCAAAGAACTTCCTGAAAATTATAGAGCTAATCTTTGCAGAACCCTGCTGAAGTAGTGTATGTATCTGCATATAAGGCCATATAGTCTCTGGCAGATATCTTCTTATTCTTAGCCCTGGGGCTTTTTAGTTACATACCAAATTTAGAGTAGCCTATGTTGAAACTCAGGGTAAAGAAATAAACTTTCCCAGAAAAAATTCCCTTAATATGCAGGGATTGATCAAGAAAACTCCAGGGTAATGTGTTTCACATTATGGTACATCTTAACAACACAAAATACTTAAAGGAATAAAGTCAGACTTAGATAAAAAAAAATCTACTATTGAAAAGGAGTGCAGGACAGCTGAAGAAATGTCTGTAAATGTTTGGATTCTCGCAGCTGTTCTACTTTAACATTATGAGTAGTCTTCTGTTCTCCGGTTCATTTTTATTTACTCTTATATTGATTTATTTGTCTCCCATCTCTATCTACTGCTAGAAAGAGGGTTTTTTTAACCTTTTGTATTTGGTGTAGTGGGACTTGAAGATGATGAATGAAACAGGTAAGAGATAAGTATTGATTTAACATTGTGTTTGCTGGCTGTTTGGCATTCTCTGAAAACGTATTACATTATTCTGAATTAATAATCAATTAGTAATAAGATTTTCATAATCCAGTAATAGCTGCAATAAAGGACAATTTACTGAACTGAATATTGTTGGATATAATAGCACGTGCAGCATTGCTTTTGGCCACCATTGAATATTCCCTGGAACTCATCTTGTTGGTAGAGTAATGAAAGTGGTATTGACTATACTTAGTAAATCTTATTTCATAAAAATAAGCAACTATCCTGCCTAAAAATAAACCAGGAAAAAATTGAACACAATTAGTTTTCTTCTGTCTACTTGTTATTAGAAGCTTCAGTAAAATATGATGGTAGGTAGGTTGGAAAAAAGGCATTGGGAAGGTTATGTGAAGCTGGGACAACTTACGCTTTCGTGAGTAGGGTAGAAAATTCTGCACTCTGGTGAGATGGAGCTTTATGATGCCAAGACATGGAAGACAAAGGAAAATCAAATTCTATTAATTTTCAAGACTTTTAGTAAATTCCTCTCTCAGTCAAGATGATTTAGACGTTCGGCTCTCAGGCAAACACCCTGACCTACAGGCTTTTGGTTACTTCCTCCCTATTCCTTTTGAAATGTTCAGCATACAGAAGAGAATTCAAAATATATTGGATTTAAAAGTAGAACTGTTCATATGAGGCAGTTTCCACATTTCACAAAACCTAGCAGTTACAATCTAGATACAACTAGATTGCAATTATTTGCTTTCTTCTGCATGACTGTTTCTTATTTAGAAATAACTGATGTCTATTGTTCTACAAGTTAAATATTTTATCACTCACTAAGCATCTATAGATTGTGATTTATTATTAGAAATAATGGATACTTTGAACAATATCATATTTGTAATTAAGTTGTTATGATTCCTTATTGACCTGCAGCTTATCACTAACTTAAAATGATAATAATTTTAATGTATCAACTTTTTACGTGCTTATTAGAGGAACTCCAAGCTTTGTGATACTGGTAGATGTAGTAAGCATCCATAAAACTGTATGCTGCCAATTTGAATTTTAATAAGAGATCCTTACATTTCTCTATACTGTTCTGTTAAATTGTAACTTCAGATGTAACTAGAAATATTTTTCCCATTCTTTTTCTATTTAAGAGAATGACTAGATTTGTATCTTGAACATTTGCTGCTCAGCCCCAGTGAGTTCTGTCATTATTCCAGCAATGAATGAGGTCTTGTAACTAAAGCATTCTGACACTTTTTATCCTGCTTTCTTCAATAGCTATTTTATGTCTTCACAGAACACATTTCAAACTATATTGCACTGCAGTATGATTAATGCTTTTTCCCCCAAAAAACCACATTTTATTGTTGAGGTGACAATTTGGTATATGGTTGATTAAATGTGTGAAAGCTGTTTATAACTTTACAGGGATTTATTAGGAGATGGAATACCAGTGAGACATGCTTGATTTTCCTTATATAGTGAAAGATCTTTGTCAAGCATATTTTACAAGTATTTGATGCTTCAACTGTGGCTGGAAACAAAACAGACACATACTCTGTGTAGTTAAAGACCGTGTTTTATTTCACCCATTACTTATTCCTGCGGAAATCTAAATAGATTTATAGCTAAGTAGAATTCTTGTGTTCAAGGTGATAGTTACTGAGGTCATCAACAGAAACTTCCTTCCTTCCTCTAGTAATATATGGATGTGGTGGGTTGACCTTGGCTGGACGCCAGGTGCCCACCAAGTGGCTCTATCACTCCCCTCCTCAGCTGGACAGGGAGGAGAAAATAAGACAGAATAAAAAAACCCCTCATGGGTCAAGATAAAGGCAATTTAATAAAGCAAAAGGCTGCATGCAGAAGCAAAGGAAAACAAAAGATTTATTCTCTACGTACCATCAGCAGATGATGTCCAGCCACTTCCCAGGAAGCAGGGCTTCAGTACATGCAGCAGTTGCTCCAGAAGACAAACGTAAATAATGAATGCCCCCCTTCCTCCTCCATTCACTTAGATTTTATTGCTGAGCAGATGTCATATGATATGGAATATCCCTTTGGTCAGTTTGGGTCAGCTGTCCTGGCTGTGTCTTCTCCCAAGATCTTGCCCATCCCCCTTGCATACTGCTGGGGGCAGGGTGGGGGGAATGTTGGAGAGACAGCCTTGATGTGTGCCAGCACTGCTCAGTGATAGCCAAAACACTGGGTGTGTTATCAACACCTTTCTACAACGCACAGCACTATGAGGGCCCCCACAACATGGGGAAAATTAACTCCATCTCAGCCAGACTCAATACAATAGATTACGAAGTTACCACCCCTCTGGTGTTCTTTCCCAAGCTGAGGTGCTGCAGTTACACCACACTTGACCTTAGCCAAAATGCCGAGAAGTGATTTGACCAAGCCAGTGCTCCTCCAGTATGTTAATGCAAAGTAAAACATTCAGCCTGCTGTAGGTGCTGCTTGTGTTTTTCTAGATGGCTTAGAAAAGGATATACCTTCTGTGTTCTGTGAACAGTATTTTCCCTTCTCATCTTCTACAAACCTTTTGTTTCACAGAATTTAATGACCTCTCCCCCCAAAAGTGTAGGTGCACGCATTATTTTTAATGGATCATTTTGGTGACTAGTTTACAGCATGAATTCACAAGTATCATCAGAATTGGAGAGAAGGTGGACTGTAGTGCGGTGGTGGGAAATGGTGACTAGGGACTGGATGTTAAGTTGGTCTTGTCAAAGCAAATGTGCAGAGAATGGGGACCCTATAGCTCAGTGCTGAAAGGTTGAGCCCTGAAATCTTTAACAGTAGGATTATTAACACTGTCATGTTTTTAAATGGCTGCAAAGCTAACCTATTTGTTGCACCATTTCAGTGTTGGTAAATTTAAGTCAAGGGCATGAGGAATTTACTGAAATCTCATAAAATCTGTTCTCGTTAGGAAACAAAATTGTTCCAGGTAAAGTGATTAAAACTACTTTCTAAATAATTGGTGCCATTTTGATTTTTAGTAATTATCTAATTAAAAAAAAAAAAGTTGCTTAGAAATCCTAGTTGCATATGTGGTGATGGACCTGAATACACTTGTAATTGCTGGACATTAGCACAGTTATCAGCTCAGTCTGTGGAGTCCTAGTGGGTGTCATACTTTGCTGCTGGTGCTTTCGAAGTTGGTGAATGCACATGTTAGTGCTGGCCATTAACAGGGTTATTAGTGTAGCCCACATTTTCCCAACAGAATACCACCAGCAGTTGTTAAAGGACATCTCAAAGGTTTATGCATCCTCTCCTTGCTCAAAATGATCATTTTGCAACTGCCAGATGGCCACTGCTACCTTTGTAAACTCAACTGTGTCTGTGTGCATATGCGTGTACCTTTATGAGAAAAGGAGATTGATCAATTAAGGAAGAACTGCACAGAACGAAGAGCAATCCTTTCCTACAATACCACCCATCCCCCCAAAGTTAGTAATGGCTGACTAAGCAAAGTGGTACAATTTTAAGGAACCAAGGTCAAATGTTAGCCTGGTAACAACTGAAACAACTCTGCTCTGAAAATGTTTATTGCCAGTAATACCTGATTATGCCAGCTGACTCACTGATACCTGCTAAAACACAGCAGCGTAGATCAAGTTAGGAATAAAATATACTTTCTTAGGTTTTCTTGCAATTTGCATTGAGGACAAAGTGAGACCAAAATAAGAATACAACAACTCAGTGGCTGTCTTGCTACATCTGTGATATTAAGATTGAATTCAGAATCTGAGATAAAATATAGAAAGGGGGCAGAATGCATGGAAAAACCATTTTACTAACACCTCTGCTTGAAGAGAGATGTTTTACCCTGACTTTTCGCTGCGCCAGATAACAGCATTTTAATATTATATTGTTTTCATCTGGGTGTGTCTCTGTTTCTTTCTGGCCTCTGGCAAAACAATTTACCATGTAAATACAAGAGCACCTGAATTAAAATCTTTTGACACAAATCAGCAAAGGACATGCAGCGATGTGACTGAAGCTCAAAGGACATTTTTTTAAAATTTTAAAAAGAGTCAGAATTAATTTCCTGGGGTTTGTTGACCTTCCTCATAAACAACAATGTTTAGGATTTGGGAATTTGCCAGTAGAATTCAAGTATACAGAGCGCCTGGCCACTCCCAGTGAGGAGCTCTGAGAGCTAGTTTACTGCCACTGAAGTCAAGAGCAAGGAATACAATACAGCTGATATACCACTTGCAAAGAATTGCTTTGGGTTTAGGTATCAGCTTTCTGTTCCCAGGTTAAGTAACTGACCAGGCTTTCCTTTTTCTCTTGCTGCCCTCTTTCTCCTGTCACCCTTTCCCTCTTTTCTGATTTGACGCAATGGGTGGCTGGGGCCTTTAGTTATGTTGGCCTGCTTCAGAAAATTAATTTGCCATAACATCTTTTGAATCTGCTTGAGATAAAGAACTAATTAATCCAAACATGGCAGGCAAGTATAATGCTAAGGAAAATGGTAAATTTGTGTTTAGCAGTATCGGCTTTTTTGTCTCTTATTGCAGTGCATTTGTAATTCACAATTTAAAAAATTGTGAATTAATGCTTTGGCTTGATACCCTATTTATATGCAAATCTATTTGAATTGTTTCATGATGATGTACACTTGGAATTTGTATGGGATTTACTGTAGGTGAAATTGAATAGAACTAATTGATATTTTTTCTTCATAAAATTAACTCCCCTATTTTCAAGAGTGTTAAATACTATGACTGATGTCTTTTTTGACACCAGGCTGTGAACTTACCTTGATAGTAAATAAAAGCAGCATAATGTATTTAAAAATACAAAGGATATGGTTTCTAAGGAAGGTTGACTACATTAAAATGGTAGATGTTTTGTCTATCCAGGCACCTACCTTCTAGGTTGCTGGAGAATTGCAAAGAATAATCAAAAGGCTATTATCAGTTTATGGAAATGACATGTCAGAAATTATTTTTTATAGCAGTCTTTAGTTCAGCTATGTTCCCGTAAATAAAATCTATTGGATAAGACACTGGAAGCTCTCAAAGTGTTTCCAATTCAGCAGACTATTGTAGCCGAGACGCAGCAAAGCATATCAATCTGTGAACAAAAATAAGCCTGTGTGTAAGTCTTTTACTAGATGAGAAAATACTTCAACATATGCACAAATTCTTTACTAATATTATGGCTTTTATCAGTAGTTTAAAGTGCTGGCAAACTGAAATATATTATAAAGCATCTGGCTTGAAAGAGCCTGAATGCAAACTCTCTATCTAGGCAATGGCAGAGCTTTGAGGATTTAAGAATCTGTACCCTTCCGAATTTCTTAACTGATTTTTAGCTTCATAATGCAAACATTTTCTGCCCACTGGGATATTTGTAATCCCATTTCTAATAATCAGGAAAAAAATGTAAGCTGCCTATTTTGAATGCCCTGTTGATAAGCATTTCAACAAGATGATTCAACATGTACACTGTGCTGGATTATCTGCGATAGATTTCCCTGTCAAAGAAACATTTTGCTTATAAGAAGTTTTTCTGTGCTGCTATGCCATTGAAATTGTTTTAAAATGTTTTTGTGTCTGACAATGTACTCCTGCAAATGCCATAACATCTATCATGTAAGAAATTATTACTTTTTTCCATTTTCTCTGCCTAACTTACAATGTGTTCAAAGCTGCATACAGTTATAATACAATAGGAGGAGAATTACTTTAGTACAAATGGTCTTTTCTGTACTGTTACTGCAGTCAACAGTGCACCATTTCCCTGCGTTCTTCAGTTTATTGAATGGCTGATAGAAATGATGTGCTGTGTGTTTGTGAGAAGCAGAAAGAAAAGGACATACTTGATCTTTGCAATACTTCTCCCTTTTATAAAAACTCTTCAGAGATTCAAGATGTATGATTATCTAAAATTGCCTTTTCTTTATGGTTCATTCAATAACATTTCCATATTTATACAAAACACATTAAATTAAAAATTGTGATGGATGCAGCCTTATAACTGAGTCCGATAACCAGCATTTAGATCTATGCCATATGTGTTGGTAAAACTTTCATCAGATTTTGTATTTTCCTTGTCATTTCAGGTTGTTAGGGACATAATTATTTCAACTGCTCATCTCTTGACATGGTAAGGCCTGATCTGAAAGGAACTTTTCTAAATAACTGCAAATGCGAACCTGATCCATAATACCTAAATTTTATCAGGAAGAAAATTAAAGGATGAAGTGTCTTCTAAATTAGCACACTGAAATTTTGGATTTGCTTCTTTGCTCTTGGGAAAGAGCAGGACACTTGGCTGTGATAGAGGTGGCTGAGCAGGTGGCTGGTGATCCAAAATTACTGTTCCAGCTGAGGAGCTCTGCTGCACACTCAGCTGGAAGGCCATGGGGAAGGAGCTGGCAGTTAGAATAAAGGCAGAGATGGATAAACTTTTCAGAGTCTTATCAAGGAGACTTTGATATAGGAGATGGAGGGGAAGTGCAGAATATATTTGAAGGGAGATGGCAATAGAAGAACGTCATTAGTCTAAGATGGCAGAGAAGGAGAGGAGAGCTGTGTGGGGCAAGCTGAAAAATAACCTGAATGGATCATGATTTTTCTGGCTGTTTGAGGAGGAGGCGGGTTTTTCCAGAAAATGCATGAATTTCTGAAAAGGACCTGGAAGGTCTGGAATGACTTACCTGTCCAGGTTTCTCAATTAATACAGAATAAATCATGTCTAGTTGTCCAGCTCCTTTACCTCTGTACCCATGCTACTAACATAAGAATACTTTGTCAACAGTTTGGAAATCTCCTTCTATCAGAAGGGAGAAAACCCCACTGAATCCTGTGTTATCTCAGCATTTTGATTATGGAGTCTTATCTTTAAGAAGCACTGTTTTTTAAAAGATGTATCTTATATGTATGATAATATAGTAATGCTATTTATGACTTAAAATGTGTGATTTGAAAAGATGCCCCAACACATTTGTCTGTACATTGTTTTAAATATATTTCAATACTTTGACTTACTATATAAAAACCTAGTACAAATTAAAACAGGATTGTTTCTTTGAAAATTCAATTTATACCCTTATTTAAAAGAAAAAACAGCAACAACACAGTATTCTTAAGCCTATAAGTGCCAATATAGATGTTTGTATTCAATTTTAAATCTATTTTAAAAATATTTTTAAGTAATTTATGACTTCACAATTGAAACAATCATGCTTAAGTGGCTTACATACAACAGAACACCTAAGTAGCAAATCCAAAGACATCAGTCATTATTACCAGTTAGTGTCCTAGTTACAGTACATTAATAAATAGTTCTATGCATAATAAAAGAATTTACAGAAAAGACATACTGCTTTTCTTTTAGCAATCATATATTCATTAACAAGTCAGTTTTTCAGCTTTACTGAGTAAGGGTAAGAAATTTGCCAAGGAAAATATGACGAAATATGCTGAAATTGCAGCATCCAGTAAAACAATAGTAAAAAGTACACTAAGGTAAATAAAATATCTATGATGAGGTAGGTCTTATTTCTTTTGTTTTTTTTCAGGTTTTCTACAGTCAGGATTTTTTTCTTCCTTTTGACTACTGGATTTTTTCTCATGCCAATCCTACAAGGATGAAATGAAACCAAGTAGAATTCCCTTCTCTTATCCTCCTGATATTGAGGACAAAGACATTCTCCAAACACTACACAATACAGTTTTCGGTAGAGGAAAAAGAGTGCTGTACTGTGTAGAAGTGAGAATCCACAGGAGGCTGCAATCAAAAGACAGTATGAACTTGATCAGAAACAAAGAAAAAGGGACTGTGATTCAGCGTTCGGGTTTTTTTTCTTTTTTTGGTTGGAAGAGTTAAGGAGCAAGTCACACTGTTAGCATCAAGAGCAGCAGTGCCCTCCCCGAACAAGTGTCTTGGATAAAAAAGCATTCAGTACTCCATTTCCAACAAGGAATGGAGGTGGATAGCAAAAGAGACAGAGAACATCTTACCCTTCCTGGTGTTTAACAGTGCTGATAAATGCAGCTCACAAAGTTCAGTGCTTCTGTTTCTCTTGGTGCCCAAAGAACTAAGAATTTGATGTTTGATTCAATTGCTGCTATCAGAAGGTTGTGTGTTACTGGTGACATTGGGAAGTACCATTTAGGGCATGAAAGTCTGAGAGAATTAGGACAATTGACACCAATGCCTGCAGAATGATGCAGCCTTTGTCACTGATGTAGATTAAAGGACTAATATTAATTTGATCTAAATTACAGTCTGCTTATGCTTTCTGCTTTTTTTTTTCCCTGTCATACATATTTTAAATTATTAAATTCAGTAGTTGGAAAAATTAGGCTAAATAGAAGGTAATTCACATCAGTGAAATATATAGCAAGAGCACAGGGAGATAACTGCACTAAGGAAAATCTTTAGCTTTCTGGTTGGCAAGTTTTAATTGCTTCATCCTGAGTTGGACCGGGCATGAAAATACCTTTTCCAAGGATGTGACCTTTAGTATGTTTTAAAGGTGTTCATTGGTTTCTAACTTCAGTTGGCATTGTCTTGAACAAGACACTTGTAGAAACAATGCAGTCACTTTTTTCCTATACCTGCCTCAAATAATGCTGGAAACTATCTCTATCCTAAACCACATCTTTGGGACAGGTATAAAACTTAAATGTGCAACTTTGAATGAGGGACAGCTTGATCTGCTGTGGCTAAAGAGGTTAGGCCACTGTGTTTCTATGGAATAAACTTGGTTTGTATTTGCTGAGATCCTCTGTATGCACTGAGTGTCCTCATCCTGTGCTTGAGAATCGTGTTCCCTATTGTTTTCTCTTAAGACTTCTGACTTGCTGGGATCAGAAATGGTACAGCATATCCTTACATTAGAGGTGCATTCCTTACTGCTAAAGGGATATTACTGGGAAGTGGGAGATAGGGGCTAGAATCTTGGACCTGGAGGAAGAAGTTTAAGACAAGGATTTTTTGTGTAAATATTACTAGAAGGTCATCATAACAGCACTCATGTCCCATGTTTGTAAATGGAAGTGATAGTGAATCATAACAGTGTTCTATATCATTCTGTTACTTTGCGTGTATTGCAGAAATAAAGATGATTTTCATGACATATCAAATACTCTGTCTCTATCAAAGTTAAGGTCTATTTTCTTACCTATTCTGAAAAATAATGCAACTCTTTATAAGTTATGAAAACTTTTTTATTTGATGTCAATATACATCTACATCTTAAATCTTTACCATGATCACCATTCTGTCTGCTTGTCTAAGTTGATGCTGTCAGGACTGAAGGAAATTGAATTATGTAATAAAACAAATCTTATAACATTCTATGTATTGTTCTGTGCTGGCTGTACTTCAGGGTATGACGGATGACAGTCCTGAAATCTGTATATGCTTGTCTAATCTCTTTCAGAAAGTGTCAGATAATCTTACTTTTGACAAAACCAAGATGAGAGTTGGTTAATCTTTACTTATTTTTTTAACTTTGTCTGGATATCATCCATCTGCATATAGGTGCTGTGGATTTATCTATCTGACTGTTCTTGAATGTAAATAAAAATACGCGCATTAATGTAACTGCAACTGGCAGTATCTGTGGAAACCAGGTTTTCAGAATGTTAAGGTTTTATTGAAAACATTCCAAGTGTATGTATATATATATAAACGGAGACATCAGATTTGTATGTGACAATTTCTTAATTTTAAGTTCTCTCAATGTTATGATATAATACAAGGAATCTGATTTTACATACACAGAAGTGTAGGAAGGAAATGACAAAACACATTTTTTGCCAGGGGAAAGCAATATCAACAATAAGCTACTTAGCGTATGCAGGGGAGCAAATATAACATCAGGATTGTTGCTGAACATTATTCATGTTTATGAACCATGTTGTGCAAAAAGATTCCTATACAGAATTTTACACAACCTACATTTTAAACAAGTTATGAAGCACAGGAACATGCCTAGTCTGGAAATATTCTTCATAGAGGAAGATTCCTCATTTTTTCAATTTCTGATGTAACAGCTCATGAGAGCAGAACATCAAGTAATTAAAATACATTAAATTTTGCTCTCCAAGCACTTAGTTTTGCTAAACAATGAAATTAATGTTGAGCAGAATACTGGAGCAATCTATGAACCTTGCACAGTATTACAGTGTTTTGGGTAGTCAGGTTTGTACATCTCAGGTATGACATAATGTCATCTCATTATGAACTGATAAAGGTGATTCGACATCATCTAGACTTTTGCAAGAACTTTAAAATAAAGAAAAGTCACGTATGGGAACTAGTGACTGAAATATTATTTATTATAATCATCCTTTTAGAAAAATGTGTGTAATGCAAGTACTGACTAGCAATAGCCAAAATTTGCCACTTGTACTTAGCCAGTACCTCCAACTGGCTGTCCCTTTCTTGGAAGGGGAGGAAAGGGAGTGAGAATCACTTACAACAGAAACATCTCTGTCTCTCTCTCTTTTTTCTTTTTTTTTTTTTTCTTTCTTAAAGGCTTTACATAGGCCATGGAAAAACAGATTTCAAAATGGTCTCCTTTTTTTGTTGTGACGAATAGGTCTCCTTCTCTGACGTTGCTTTTGTATGAAGGGAAGATCTGCCTGAGATCTGCCTGTATTGGTAATGTATCATTGCACTTCAGATGTGAGAGGCATTGGTCCAGGATTATTCATTAGGTTTTAGGAGACTAAAGCCAAAACTCAGTTTGCTTCCTTCCTCTATGTTGGTCTCAGGCAGGTGTAAGAATGGGGATAGTTTGGTCTTGGTTTAGGGAGAGCTGTTCTGAACAGCAGTAGTTTTAGATAAATGGATGCAGCTTTTGCGTACAAAGTCTGAATGTTTTCTTGTGTGTCAGTACATATGAACTGGATTCCACTATTTCATTAGAAAACATATTTCAGAACTTACCTGTGTTTCCTATTACTGTTTCCTGATATCAGTGCAAAATCAAACAGCTCTAAAAGCTGTGGGAGAAAGCATTACCATAGCTTTATGGTTATAACTGTATTCTGGTCTCAGGGTCTATTCCATTTCAGCCAACAACTTTTTTTTTTTTTGGGGGGGGGGAGGATGCAAAAAATACCATCCTTCATGCCTTGTTAGTTTGAAAAAATTAAAAGTAATTTGTGTTTAGAGATTTAAATTTACTTTGTATTCTCTATGCAGAAAACTGTGGAAAAATAATTTTATAAGCAAATTAAAAGCTACAAGTTATGTTATGATAGGAATACCTATTCCTCTATGGAGTTGTACCTATAAATAGGTCATGATGTAACCTGGTGTTACATCCAGCTGCTTTTGTTCTTGCCACCTAATCTTGAAATATCTTTCACCTGCCTTGACAATGGTATCTGGAAGTATTTAGCAAGCTGGGCTTTTCTGTTCAGTGTTCAGTTTCCGTGTGTATGCTCTAATGAATACTGCTCCATAGCATGTCAAAATAAACATTTTAAATGTGTGATCACTACATTTGCTTGAATTCTTCCGTCCGATTTGACAAGAACATGAGCACAGTACATATGATTAAGCCTTAATATCTTCCTGAATACCTAACTGTTTTAGTCAAGTACACAACTTGCTTTTCAATGAGGAATTCTTTGTCATTGCATTTCTTTCCTGTCTTCTGTGGAGTTCTAGACTAACCTTTCTTCCTTCCTTTTTAACATGTTTTTGCATATCTGTGAGAATCTGTTTTCTTTGTTAAGACTAGCCTGCCTGCAGTATTTTTGACAGTTTCAGCAATAAAATATGAATTAGTTTTTGTAGGTGAAAAGCAGAAGCTATATCTGCATAAGTAAAAACTGTCAGGCTTCTTTCACAAAAAAATATCTAAATCTATAGGTGCCCTTCCCTTCACACATATTTTGAGCAGGTTTCTTGGTAGGTGCTGCAATTTCTGTGTGTAACCTGTAAGGTATTTAAATGCTTTTCTGTGTTTGCATGTCAACTTTCCTTAATTTCAGGGGTGGTTTCACATGTCGAGTCCTGAGTTAGCAAATGTCATGTTGCCTTATCCTACTGTGATCTCTCTCACTGCTCACATGGTCTTTAATGTGGTTTGGATCGATATAAGCTTTCCAGAAAGGAACATATATAAGGCACTTAGTGGTCAAGAACAGTGGAAAAGTGGTAGATGCTTATAAATAAGGATATGAAAAGTAGCAGAAAGGTGAAAGAATGATGGGGGAGGGAGCAAGGAAGGGGAGACTTAGGATGTCATGAGAAAAATCAGGTTACATTTTCATTTTCTCCATGCCAACTGTTCTAAACCAAGAGCGTTAAAACCAGTCTAGCTGTACCGAGTTCCTGATAATTGTCTCTAACAAAAGAATGAAGAGTTGAATTGTATGCTGTCATGACTAAGCTGTACCGTTTAAATTCGAATTCTTTTCTTTGTGGGTAGCTACAGAAACAAAAGAAGCACCCCCCCTAATGAATTTGGATGAAGCATGAAGAGTTCAGAATACAAAGGCTCTATTCAGACCGCAGAGGTGGGGTTCATTTGTTGCAGAGTTTGTTGGTATGAACTTCTCAGGGAGGGAGAACAGCCGCAGCTACCTGCTGCGTTTCATGTTTCTCTGTAGACATGAACTCTGGTTCATGTTCAGCAGATGGCTTGACCCTTCCAAGGGTGCTTGGTGAATAGTTTTGCATTAAATTCTCTCACTTTCAGAGAAGAAATCCAAGATTAAAAGCAAACTTTTGAGTCACAGCCTTATTCTGCAGTCTTAAGCGTTGGTTTTGGCTATATGCTGCAAACGATAGGGCCGACACACCAGATATGTCAAATCCTGACTTTATCATCTGTATCAGTGTTGTGTAAAATTTATTAAGCCCTGCAGGAAATAAAAATACAGATTTTTAGTTTGTACGCTTACCATGTCTTTTGTAGCTGGAGTAAGCAGAGTCAGGGAGCTGTGTACTTGCTCCTAGAGGCTTACATGTATGGCAGGTCAAAAAGCCAGTATGTCACAGTTAATTCTATAGCTGCTTTCCGTAAATGTAAAAGTTTCATTTTGATAGACATCCTAGGTTAGAGTAATGAAAGCTAATTTCATGTTTATTACAGTTTTTATGTTAAAATGCACCTTTGACACTTGCAGCAAAATTGTGACAGGTCGTTAAAATGGTTGAGTAATTATGTACAAATATCTCTGACTATTGCCATTTAATTTCACTGCAAAAAGTGAACAGTATGTCAAAAAGTACAGTCCTTCAAAAGAAGCTTGTTGTAGTCACAAGAAAGGGTAGCCTTGTAATTGAAGTGCTGCCTGGGATAATGAAAGGTCTGTTTTGTCTTTTTTCCTGGCTCTGTATCTGCTTTGAGAGTGACCTTTTGAGAATGTTCTATAGTCCTTGTAGCACAGCTCTTCACTTAAGGCTGGATGTAGTAAGTATCCTGTGAACAGGTGCGGAGTTTTTGTAGCATCCAAAATGCAGCTCACGTGGTTGTAGGGTGCAGGTTTCACAACTGAAAATTAGGCTCAGAGTGCAGAGCAGCAAGAGGGATTGGCAGGGAACTGAGAGCAATGAGTCATTATTCCTGCCTCTTCTCTCTTCCTTTCCTTGACTGCTGCAAATCAGTTCACTTTGTTCTTGTGCTCTGCTCATCAGGCCATGGATGTCATTATTTTACCATGCTCCATTTTCAGGGCAATGTTGACATTCAATCTCCAGTCGTATTGAACCTAAATAGTCAAGAAATTCATGCGGTCTTCATGATACTCTTTGTAGTTCTGTAGAGCAGCCTGTCTGTGGGTAACCAATGTAACTGCTGCTGCTTCCTTAGAAACTGATTTCTCATCCTTAGCAACTTTGCAATATGTGGTTGAGAAACTAATTACAAGCAGCTAATTACTGTTTTAAAACAGGGATAGTGGGATGTTTGTGCATTGCTAAGGTAAGCAACAATTTGCATATATGAAGATTATCTAATTATTTAGTGATTTTTGAATTGTAAGTGTTAAAGGCTGATACAGAAACAGTAACAATTGGTTGTGTGCACAAGAATAATTTACAATATCTCTTTTACTTGGTGTGCTAGCTTAGGATGCTTTGTAATAACTTCTGCAGTATTTTGGATTCAGGATTGTATTGCTGATGCGGAGCTTCTTTGGTAATATCCTGTAATCTGTTTCTGCCCTCACCTGCGTTCACCTGCATTTCTTTTAAGACTTGAGAATTGATGTGTTACTTCCCAGAGGGCAGAGACCTACCTTCTTTCAAGGGCTGGGGTTTTTTTCACAGCAATGCACGTAGTAAAAATTTGACCTGGAAAGATTTGTCTTTTCCACAGTAAGTAAAATCCAGAGGTCCTTGTCATTTAAAAAACCTGTGGACAGTGTTGAGACACAAACATCTGTCCATGTATTTAGCACTGTATTGAAGAATGTGCTAATGTGAGACAGAGCAGGCTCTAACAGGTGTAGCAGTGTAACAGGTGGCATCACTTCTGTGCTGCTGGGAACAACTGCTGCTGGTGTGATGCTCCCTCACTGCATCCTAGAACAAATCTGGTGGAGTTCAGGACAAGAACAGTAGCAACTCCTGTCTGCTGGACCCAAGCACAGACACCATGTAGAGATGTATAGCCCTATGTTATTACTGGCAGAAAGTGTGATCCTTTCTATGAGTATCCTCCCTTGCAAACTTCATTTTGTTAGTTTTGCCTGACCCTGAAAATAGTAGGAAGGAAAAGAATGCTTTCTTCTGCAAAAAACTCTGTGTTTTTCTTATAGAGCCTTTTCATCAAGCTTTGAAGAGCACTGTTTGAAGCTGGAGGAGATAAGTTTGCTGAATATCAGATCTACAAACTGACTCTTTACTTAAAAGGTCCAAGTTAATGTTGTACTATTTTCCTTTGAGGCAGTGAATGGGCAGGAAGAAAAAAGGAGGGGTTACAAATATAGTTAAATCATGCTTGACTGATTCCGTAAAGGGGAAAAATGATACTATTTTGGGATTGGATGTATATTTACATTCTGTCTGTGATTAAATAAAGTATTTTGTAATGCCACACTAATAACCGCAAGTAAGTACTTCGTGTATTTTTCAAACACTAACATACACTTGTTCAGGACCACAATTGGGAATATATAGATAGCATAATAGTAGTGAGGAAGACAATGAATATTGATATATTTTACTAGAATTTCTTCTTGGATTTATGTATTATATATTTATTACTTTGGGTTATGATTTTTGTAAAGCACTGACATACTTTTACCTTCAAAAAACTTCTGCTTTGGCTTACATTAAGACAAATGGTACAAGTCTTGAAGTTTATGAACTCTAACCAAAAAAATAAATGTAGTATCTAGTTCTTGCAGAAGTTTTCCTAGTGTATTATAATTGGTTTTTAGCTCTTTTTAATGATCAGAATGATGCATCTTCCTTATTATACAGAAAGACTGTTTGTCTCTACATCACGTAATAAAGAAATGTGTGACTTTCCCATCTGGTTCTACCACCAGCCATCACCACCACCAGCCTCTGTTTCAAGCGTAAGAAAACGTTCCCTTGGTACCTTGGAATGTGTTACATGAGGAGAAATGACAGCCTAGTTCAGCCGCTCATAGTTAATAATTTGATTGCTTTCCTTGGATTTAGGAGGCACAATTTTGAATTTGATTCCGTAGTCAGAAGGGGGACATATAGCTGAGTTTTTGGTATTTCCTAGAAAAGTCCTCTCTTCAGTGAGGGGCAGACTTTCACGCTTTGGCAGAAGGGTCGATTTTCAAAATCTTGCTCTCTTTTCAGTGTGGAATGAAATCATGTTCCCAAAACTTGAATCCTATGGTAAAAAGAAGCTGTTTTCTAAAAAGCCGTACTGAATTAAAAAAAGAGGAGAAGATTTATCTTTCTGTTGTACTTTGCAGCACAGCCTTAACTGCGTGCTAGTACCAAAAGCCGGTGTAGTAGGCAGATTGCCATATTACTTGGCAATGTCTCAATAATGAAATTTTCTGGTCTTCTGGTATGAATCCTCAGGGCAAAAACCTGGAAATGAGCTTCATTCATACTATATTATTTAGACACTTTAAGTACCTATATACTGAAGCTAAAGGTTTTTAGTTCATATTTGAAAGTAAAGACATACCACAAACAAACCAACAAATATTTAAAGGGTTATATTTAGAGCCACTACCTGTAAAGATGGAAAAAAAAAATCAATATCATTGTTTTCCCTTATTGAATTTTTCCTTAGGAGCTTAACAGAAGGATTTAAGGCAAGCTAAAAGTCTACTATTATTAAAGTAATTTAATATCCTAAGAACTAAAAAGTCTTTCACTGCCTGTGACTTTCTCATAGGTGGGTCACTGACAAAGCAAATGAGCCATCTTTCCCCTAATGTTGCTAAAGGTAAGTTGTCTTGCTTTCCTTTGTTCTTTTTTCCCCCCTCCCTTCCCCAGGTGAGGTTCCTTGCATAGTTGCATGTCTTAAGTTTCAACTTCTGCTGTTTCTACTGCTGCACTGGAAAACTTGCCAGTACACATAAATCAAGGTTATGTCTTTACTTGTTTCCTCATGCTGAACTTCCACAAAAGCTCTGCAATGCAAAAGCTCTATAATGCTCTAATTTCATGGCTTGTCTTCAGTAAGTTGGAAAACAAAAGCTTTAATCTGGATCTTCTCTATTTAATATTAAAGGTGCAACTGCCGGCATTGATAAAACTGTGGAAAATACAGTCAGTTGTATGTGAAGGGAAGGGAGATCGATCTTTGTCTTGCTGTGAGTGCCATAAAATCATGAGTCATATAGGCTGTAGTTCCATTCTTTTATAGAGATATGAGGACAGAGGAATCCATGCAGTGGAAGATTGCCTCTGCATTCCTTCAGTTCATCTCTTCTGGGAGGGAATCCTTGCAGAATGCTAGTGGCAGTTTCAGAGGTGACGCTTCCATGTCTTCCCTCATTTGCCCTGTTCATCTTGCCAATAAAGAAAGGGGCTGGAGCAGCCATTGGAATAGAGATAAGTGTTTATATTACTCCCTTGCTATCTTGAGTCATGTACTCTAGTACACATTTGTTTCCTATTCTACCCTGAGGGGGAGAGAAAGATAAATGCTCTACTTGCCTGAGAAAACTGAAATGGAAAAAGTTGAGCTTACATGTCCTCATTTGTTCTGCCAGTGTGCCACCAGCTTGTGGAAGAGAGGATAAACAAAAACATTTAGTTTTCTCACTAGTCTAATGGAAAGAGACATGAAAAAGTTACTTGACTAATTATTTATGGCCAAAAGCAAATTCAGTGACCTTGCTGGGTGAGGCTTAAAGAGCCTGAACTGTTATATATACATGGCTTGGTGTATCTGCCTCTTTCTGGAGCTTGCTTTCCTACAGCATTTTGAAAGAATCTATAGCAATGTTCTATTAATTTCTACCTTTAAATATCTGCATTGACTAAATTAAAATAAATAAAAAATAGAACTGACTCACACATAACCCATAGTTGTAAGAAGTTAATTACTGGAATTGATTCCAGCTGCTTGAAATACTCTTTCATTTCAAGGGTTGAGACATTCTTTCTATTCCAAAAGATTTTTTTTTCTTTAGAAAAAGAATTCTCTAAGCAGCATTTGGCTGTTGGCAAAGATATTGCTTTGTTATTACTACCTTTACCCACTGAGGTTTGCTGCATCTGTTTTAGCTAAAATCACATTTATATAAGTGGTCTATCAGTCATGCTTCTCCCCTGAACTCTAAGAAATGGAAATATTATTTCAAATACTTCTGAAATAGTCTACACCAACTGCATTAATTTCATCAGATTATATAAAATCTGAGGACTGTCAGGATATACAATAAATAGAGTACGTCCAAAGATTTTTAGGGGTTTCAACAGTTTGTAATGAATGGGCTAAGGGCTGTTTTTTGCAATGCAATAGATGTATTAAAAAGCTGAGTGTTGGAATTTTAGGCGTTTTCACATAACTTCAGTTTTATCCTTTAGACTGATCTTTGGTTTTCATTACAACACAATGAAGTAGAAATAGTTTTCTCTGGTCACTTCCCTGAGACAGAAGAGGAGCTGCGAACAGGTTCTTCTGTTTCCCTCTCCCTAGAGATTCCACTCCTGAACCTCAACAGGAAAGAGGAAGGGAAAAATCATGGACACTGTTGTGTTTGGAACTGGCAGATTAGATGACACGAGTGGTCCATGCAGTTTATGTGCGTACCATATATTGGGACTTACATTAGGCAATTTTGAGAAGTTGCAAGTCTGATGACCAGAAATTAACTGGTAGTCAGACTTTGCATAAAATTTTTGTAGCTGGAGGATAATTTGTGCTCCGAACTGTGATTTGAATGTTTGTACTGAAATTTGTCAAACTGTGGCTGAAGGAGATAGACACACCTTTGCAAAGCCCAGTGCTGGACAACTTTGACTTGCCAAGGAAAATAACAAATACAAGCCTTTCTTGTATATCTTATCATGTATATGAGGAAGGTTGCAGTGCGACTTGGTCTGTGTGAGAGACAGCACAGCAGCAGTATTGTAACTGAATTAAAACATAGTACCATAACTGCCTGATGGCAGTTTTGCCTCATCTCTGTGGGTATAAGAGGCAGCTACAAAGGAGAACTATTGTGGCTTGCCTATACAGGAAGGTAAAATGATCTTATAGTTTGAAGAACAGGAAATGTTCCTTCTACAGAATAGCTCTCCTTAGGTGAGTTCTGTGTATATGGCAAGACAGGCTTAGCCAAAAATCCCAGAACCAATCAGGTTCCCTGAAGTCTGTCCTGTAAAAAAAGGAGACTGCAGAAGAGAGCCTCTGCAAGGGCTATGTTCATGGCTATGCACATTTGTTGTGGTTTAACCCCAGCCGGTATTTTAACCTCAGCCAGATTTTGTCAGTAGTACACTGAACAGCAGAGCGATAACCTTAATCCAACACCCAGAGGTGACAAACCACACATAAACACTGATAACCAGTATATGCAGCAAGTAAGGTGTTACCCTACACAACTCTGAGAACAACTCTGAGAACAAATAAGACAACATTGTGACCAGTGGCGATTAAACTATCGTAATAAATGATTATAAGAAATTTGTTTTAACATGCTCTTTGTCAGATCTGTCATTACTTATATATAAAATATATAATAATAATAATAGTAATAACAATAACAATAAAACAAGTGAGGCACAAATACAATTGCTCACCACATGCAGAAGGGAAAAAAAACCAACCCGATGCCCAGTCTGTTTCCGAGCAGCAAATCTGCCTCCCAGCTAGCTTCCCCAGTTATGTATGGAGCATGACATTACATGGTAGGGAATATCCCTTTGGCCAGTCTGGGTCAGCTGTCCTGGCTGTGTTCTCCCAGCTTCTTGTGCACCATCTTCTGGCAAGGTGTGGGAACCTGGAAGCTCCTCGACTTAGTGTAAGCGCTACAATTACCTAGTGACAACTAAAAACATCAGTGTGTTATCAACATTATTCTCATTTTAAATGGAAAACACGTCTCTATACCAGCTACTAGATTGAAAATTAACTCTATCTCTGCTGAAACCAGGACAACATTCAATCTGGTTCTGTACAAGAAAGGTGCGAAGGTCTGAAAGAAGAAAACTCCATTTCCTTGCTTAAAAAAGATGTATTTCTAAAATAATCCCAGGACTAAATCATTAGGGATGCTGTCAGTGAAGACAGAGTTGGTTCAGTGACAACTTGCAGAGATGGTACTCTGGAAGAGACTAATGGCTTTTGACAAGGATATTTAAGTAAATAAGTACTCACGCTGATTTTATTCACCCTTTAGACGTGTGCATAATGCTCTTGGAATCCAGGCAGCAGGAAAGTAAGCTTGTAGCCTTCTGATGCTTACCCTTTCTAATGGGTGAGAGGTAAAACTAATGGTCTGACCTCTGTTAAGCAGAAGTCAATATTGCTTGTGTCTGGATTATGCATTAAACCCTCCATTTTATGAAAATTGCTGATGTTGTAAGCGGTATGTTATCCATATTTACTTCAGATATTTACATCCTGCTAATAATTATGTTAATTTGAGGTGTTGTGTACAGTGTAACTCATACCTATCTACCTATGCTTCATTTATTTCATGAATGAAATGCTGAGACCCTGACCTTGAATTGTGAGCACAGAGCTGAATTTGAAATGCTCATGGATATTTCATTGTAGCTAATCTTCAGACATGGGAAGCTATTAGCAGTGCTGAATAAGTTCAGAAGTGAGGTCTTCCATTATAACAATATTCCTAATAGACTTTGCTGCTGTAGAAAAAAGTATTCTAATTTTACTAGAGGAATCTTTTACAAGTTAATTTTATGAAAATGCTAATAACTGTGGGAGTGCTTGAAATAATTTAGAGAAATTCCTATTCTTCTTGTTCAACTCTGGAAACTACCTTTTTAGTGCTGCTTTAAAAGCAATTTGTGCTAGTTGGTGTCTGTGGTTTGCTCTATTCTTGTACAACTTTTATAGTCCCAGAACATTTTCACAATTTTAAGTGCTTTCAAAGCTACTACTGAAGAGCACTTTATTACATCTAGGCATTAATAAAGTTAGAGATGTAGACTAAACAAAAATTACAACGTTTATATTGTGAAATAAACCCCAGGGGATAAAAATAATTATCCTCCTGTATAAATTGCATATTTTCAAATGTAAAAATAGATGTCTTATGTTGTCATAATTAAGTATTCTCTAAAATAAACCTTGAAGCTACATGCACATACTGCATGAACAGCCGTATTTGTTATATAAGCAAGTGTTTAACAGAAATGGTTACTTAAACTGTTGGAAGCAATACCTTGATATGCTGGTTTTAATCTGCACAGTTCTTATCTCTAAGTGTTTAGAAATATTTTATCTAGTGATTATTAATGTTTCTGTATTTTGAAAACTCAGTCTTTTGATCACCATTTGAGTTTTTTGAAGGGTAAATAATATACGACTGTCTGTCATCTTCCTCTTACTATTTTGATTGCCTCTAGTTTCTTCTTTCTCATCCTTTCATTTTTAAGTGAAGTATCCTTGTTGCATTAAAAAACGCTGGAGAAATGATGCAACTTCTTTATGCCAAATATTGTAAAAAATATGATATACCCTTTTTCAGACTAAATGCAGTATTTTAAACAATTATCCCATGGGTTTATTTTTCTCATAGCCTCTTTACAGGAGAAAAGAGGAAACAATAAGAATAAAAAACTGTTAAGGATGTAACACTCATTCTACTGCCAGTTTTAGAAAGCCTAACTTTGTAGAAAGGAAATATTATTTTCCTCACAGAAAATAATGATTCTTATTATGATTCTTAATAACTAGAACATAATAAATTTGATATGCTCTATATAGGAAAATTGCAGATTATGTTCTCAATATTTTCACTTCTTTCTACCTCCCAGTGACATACGGACTCTCTGATTTCTAAGTCTTTGAAGGATCTTCTGATACTCTCTTGGAATAGTCAATCCAATACAGCTGTTCAAAAACCCACAGAAAATTTAATGAGAAGCAGAGTGCAAAATACTTTGATTAATACTCCAATTCTCTGCCTGAGTGCCACAGTGCCATAAGACCTGATTTAGCACTAGCAGAGAAATCCATTGTCAGCCATTGACTTGAAATATATGGATTTAACCCTAAACATTTGTGATGATTCACTTTCTCGGATTTGAAATGCACTTGGCTGTCAGTGCTGTGTGTAACATAAATACTCACATTTGACTGCAAAAGATCTCATCTATTTCCTGCAAATATTCTTTCCTCTCCTTTTTGTTCCCCAGGCATGATAAAGGATCTGAGATCAGGATTTGTATTTTCATTACGGAAGAAATGGTTATGCTGGAGGGAAAACATTGTGTTCCCCTCCCCATCCTCTCTCCCTTGTCACTCTGCAAACATTTGGATATGAACTACAGAGGAATTCCTTAGAGACATGACATATCTAAGCTCTCGTAGCTAAGGTTTCTTGCTCTCACCTTGTGTCATTTGTCTCTAAAGGCAGTTGGTATCTGTAGCAAACAGAGGTAAACCTGTATGGAACTCAATGATGAGATTCAGTGGGATGCTACTGGAGTTTCCCATGGCTGGAGGCATGGGAAATAAGAAGAAATGGGATTAGTAATTTTGCTGAAGAATTGTCTTGAGTTTTCTGTAGATACTCCAAGTATCTGGTTAGTTTTTAAACTTTATATTCTCAACGTTTCAAAGGGACAGGAGGCACCCCACTACCTGTAGAAACAAGAGTCTTTCTCCTCTAAGCTTCAAAAGAAGACATCTTTGGAGTACGTCCTCTTTTCTCCCTCAGTTTGGTGTGGAGCAATGCCCAGCTCTGCCAAGAATATATATTTAGGTCGCTTGTTGACAAGTCTAATCCTTTCCCAGGTTCTATGTGATTAAAATACAATGTACTGGGAATCTTTTCCCATTATTCCTTCTCTCTGTAATGGGAGTGGTGTTTTTTTTCATTTTCTTTTCTTTTTATGTATGCTAAAGGTTTTTAAAAACCATGGTGGGAATACGGACTTGTAGGATTTGAGACCGTTGTTTTATTCAGTTTGACCAAAATAGACCATGTATCTGTGCCTGAAATAGTGGAGTTCTTCCCATTGGTTGTTGTGGGTTATGAATCAAACATCCTCTCTCTCTCTTTTCATTAATAAGGGTTTGTACCATTGAAATTCCATATGTGCTAAGGAAGGATTAAAGAGATGACTAATCTTGATATTCTACATGAAGTGGAATAAATAAAAAGCATAATCTTTTAATTTATGAATGCTAGAAATGTAGAGGCTTGTCACCTTAATTCTAGGTGTTTTTTAAAAGCAAGATACAATATTAATTGTTGAAATCAAATTAAAACATTTTCATGAGGTTTTTGTAAGATGGATATTATTTAAACAGTGAGTGACCTCACTGACCTCCACGATAGCCAAGGATATCTGAAACTGTCAAATGATGTGTCTTCCAAGCCCATATCTGAATGACACCTGTCAGCTTATATTTTAGTGTTCGTTCCATACATCATTGCATGGAACAATTGCTGTGCTAAGTTAAGCTATTTCCAGTTCTATAAATGAATTGTTTGTCAAATATTGAAGGTAAATCCTGAGGCCATAGTAAATATCTTCTTCACAGTGACACTTGTCATATTAGGTCTTTGTCTGAGTCATCTTTAATAGAATAGTAACTACATGGAGAACTTGTTTGTAGGTCTGTAAGAATATAACTTTGGCTTTTTAGAAGAGAGATTTCTGTGCTGAGATTCCGAATTTATGGTGTGGATCCAAGTCAATGTCTATTCAAATTGGGGAGGGTCTTTCTGTTGGCTTCACTGGAGTTTGAAGTGAATTTTAAAACTCTTTAATCATTGCCTAATTTAAAGTATATTTTTGGAAGATATAAAACAAAAAGTGTGTTTTATAAAATATATAGATATATCAACTACTTAACCTGTTACATATCATATAAGAAAGTATGTCAATGTAACTATTAGATATAAGGGGAACAGCTTTCAATTAAAGTATGAAGGAGATGAATGTAGTTATTTGATCAAGAAAATGGAATACTAAACACAATTTGGGCTTTGAATAAGGAGAATTTTCTTATTTGTTCTATAGTATAGCAATATTGTTCTGCTAATGTCCCTAGGCTGGACTTGTAAGAGTCTGCTGAACAATGGTAAGTGGCACTTACAGAAGCATGAGTTACTCCACAGTATGTTCTTGTTTCATTATTAATTACACAAAAGTACTAAATGCTTCAGAAGCTGCAATAGATTATTCAGAACAATTTCATGGAGTTACCAAATGGCTTGTATTTCTTTTGTGTAATTGAGCTTTGTATGAAGCTGGAAAAAAATAATTGGAAATAGTTCTGCATTTTATTCAGAAGTAGTTTATTTCTATTCTATAATATTTCAAAGATGATCAGTTTTCAGGGACTGGATTTTACCGCTTTCTGTAAAGATAAACCTATCATTACAAATATCTTTCTTTGTTGAGTTAGAGTGCAGTTTTTCAGTGCACATCCGTCTAGTCACAGACACTTAAGAACAGTAAATGCTGAAGGGGAGAAATAATTCTTACTTTAAAAACTGCGAACAAATAATTGAAGAAAACCTTTTTTTTTTTTTCTTGAAATGTGTTGTCAGCTGCATTCACAGCTAGTTAATTAATTCTCATCTATTAAGAGGGAAGATCTGTGTAAGAATACTCATTCTCCTTTATTCTGAAGAATCAAAATAGGGAGTGTTTCTGTATAAAGTGCTGTCAATTCACAAAAACCTTGTTTGGTGCCTTTAGAACCCAGACTTAGATACGTTTCATTTCTGTTTTACCTCACAGTCCACCAAATGGTCCAAGGCCATCCTGGTGTCTGCTGTGGTGTCTACCATGTTAAATTGGTGGCATGGAAATCTAGGATTAGTTGATTTAAATCCTAAAATTAGTGTAATAAATTAATCCTTGGCATAATGTTATATTGAACTTGCCAGGTCTTGTGGGTTAAAAATGTGGCGTGTGAGGGAGGAAATCTTCACTTCCAGTTGTGATGACAGGGACAAACTTTTCCAAATATATCTCCCTATTTTCTTTCCTCTTTAGTCAAGATCAGCATTGTTTTTTATTTTTTATTTCCTTTTATTATTAATAATCTAATTAGTCATGATAAGTCAACACAGTGTTATGTTGTGGTATTTTTATTTTTATTTTCACTTTTATTTATTTTTATTTTATACCCAGAGTGAATATAAATGCCTTTGAAGCATAATGTAATACCATTCACCCTGAAGGAATGGAAGGTCAGAATCAAAGGAGAAGAATTTTTTTTGATTAAAGGGCCAGCTTCTTTGTCACTTTTGTTAAATCTGAGATGGTGCATATACAACCTTAATTTCCATGTAAAAACTCCCATTTTAAAACTATTTTTGCAGATTTGCCAAATCCTGGTTTTCATTAATTTCTCCGCTCTTTCAAGATTATTTCTTCATGTTTCTCAGAGCTGCAGTAAAGATGTAAAATTTATCCATGCTTTTGTCTTTTCTTGAAATATATACTGCTGTGCACAGCAGACATATAGGGATATTAATAGAGTTGTTATTTGACAAGTGAATGGTAGGATGAACAAAAATCCACTTACTTTATTGTGTAACAGTTATTTCAGTTGTTGTGTTGCCAAGTCTCTTGCAGGTGGATGTTATAGATATTTTTTTTTCCTTTTGGAAAGTTTACAGTCCTGAACATTTCCAGTCTTTTTGTGCCTAAGACAGTGGTGCTGTTGTGATACTAAATGCCTAGGTCACCTTACATGTATCTTCACTGCTGATGAAATTATTGCATTAGGGGTCAGAGATCTGTAGAATTTATCGACATCATCCCTGTTAATACTGTAAGTGTACAAGGGTGTTCCTGCCCTACATAACTGTACAGCTAGAAATGGGAATAGTGGCTTTCCTTAGTCTCATAGTTGGGCAAAATATCACAAAAAGATAAATTGTCCCATAAAAGAATCTCCCCTACATGTTAACTTCACAGTTTATGATATCTCCATGATACAGAACTGCTCAAGATGTCAATGGTTTGGCATATAGTAACTCTGCCAGTGGTCACTGTAGGAAAGCCATTTTTCCTGACAGATTTTTGACACTTTTAAAATAGCTACTGGCAGGACACAACTTTTGTGTCTTAGCTTTATTGTTTGGAATCAATCAGCTGAGTTAAAAACAACCAAGTGTATCAAAGTAAATGAGAAGCAGCAAAGATATAATTGGCAGGGTTTTTTTCCTATGCCTCTTACTAAGTTCCTTAACCTTCATTTCTGGATTTTTGTGATCTATTCAAGGGATGGAGAATCAGTATTTGTTCAAAGTAGGTCCAAAATTCTGTTACTTTTATCACTAGATAGAATTGAATGGGGAAAACTGTAATTTGTTTGCTTTTTTAAATTAAGCTTATAGTTGTAGGGCTGATGTTTGAAGCAGTTACAATATGGCATTTGGGCTTAAAATGCTAACAGACAATAACTGAAGTAATAATTCTCAGTACATATCACAGATCTTTGTGGTTTGTGCTGCCATGATTTCCTCCTCCCTGGGCTTCAAACTGGTGTCTGGTAGGGAAGAAGCATCAAGTCTTTGGGAGAAGCCAGGTCCTGTTGTTGCAGTCAATAGTAAATCACAGTTGCCTTTGATCACTTTGGGATTTTGGCAGTTGTGTCTGGCAACTGAATATTTGAGAGATGCTTCAGCGTGGTGTTAGTCATTGGCTTAGCTGCTCAGCAAATACAGATCTTTATGATCTCAGTCCTTTGTGCTCTACCACCCATAGTGGTTTTTGGTTGAATACAGAATCCAATTTAAAATCTCTGACCATATGCTCAAGGTACCTATGGGACTGGAATTAGCAAACAGATTAAGTTGCTGTGTGCCGGACATGTCCAGTGACAGCAGATTTTCACTGCAAAAATGAGACTGCTAAGTGACTTTGATTTCTTATAAGTATGGGATACAAAGTTTTTATGGGAATTTGGTTTAGTTAGTAAGTAATGTATTGTAAGACCATTATCCTTGAGGGTCTCTGGAGTTCTTTCTTTTTGAAACCCTTGAAAAATACAATTAAATTTAGCATTTTACCAATTATTATTTATCTGTTGGTTAGGAGATATCCACTCTTGAAGTTTCATCTTCCTTAATTTCCTTGAAGTGCTAAAATAGATTTTAAAGGCTGTTATTGAAACAATTGTATTTTTTCTTCTAAGAAAAAAAAACCCAAACCCACCAAAAAAAAAAAAAAAAACCCCGAACAAGAGAGAAGGAAGATATTACATAAGGATTTTAGAATAGCAAGTAGACTTCCTATTTTTTGGGGGAAAGATATGAACCCATCTCATCTATGTTTAGAATAAAATCTGCAGGTTTTCTTTAGATTGTCTTTGCCTCAAAAGATATGGAGTATATGACCAATGAAGCCTTCCTTGGAGCCTGCATTAGGTAATATATAATAGAATACGGATGGGGAAAATGTTGCCAACAAGAAGAGCCATTACGCTCCTTCCTGATCAAGTGTCTAGCCTTGTTTTTTTCCTGTTACTATAGGCAAAATAGCGGTAAAATTTAATAGGAAAGGAAGAGCAAAATGGGAAAGGGGAGGGTGTCCATAGCCAACTTTGTAAGCTGTGGGTAACGATTGACGGAGTCACAGTTCTTCTACAGCCACTGTCCCTACAAAACAGTGACAGTCCATAGAATCATTTTGGTTGGAAAAGACCCTTAAGATCATCAAGTCCAACCATTAACCTAGCACTGCCAAGTCTAACCACTAAACCATGTCCCTAAACACCACATCTATGTGTCTTTTAAGTACCTCCAGGGATGGTGACTCACCCATTTCCCTGGGCAGCCTGTTCCAATGATTGACAACCCTTTCAGTGAAGAAATTCTTCCTAATATCCAATCTAAACCTTCTCTAGAGCAACTTGAGGCCATTTCCTCTTCTCCTATTACTTTTTACTTGGGAGAAGAGACCAGCACCCACCTGGCTACATCCTCCTTTGTGGTAGTTGTAGAGAGCAATAGGGTCTCTCCTCAGCCTCCTTTTCTCCAGGCTAAACAACCCCAGCTCCCCCAAACACTCCTCATAAGACTTGTTCCCTAGACCCTTCACCATCTTCGTTGCCCTTCTTTGGACATGCTCCAGCACCTCAATGTCTTTCTCGTAGTGAGGGGCCCAAAACTGAACACAGTACTCAAGGTGCGGCCTCACCTGTGCTGAGTACAGGGGGACGATCACTCCCCTAGTGCTGCTGGCCACACTATTCCTGATACAAGCCAGGATGCTCTTGGCCTTCTTGGCCACCTGGGCACGCTGATGGCTCATATTCAGCCACCTGTTGACCAACACCCCCAGGTCCTTTTCTGCCAGGGCAGCTTTCCAGCCACTCTTGCCCAAGCCTGTAGCGTTGCCTGGGGTTGTCGTGACCCAAGTGCAAGACCTGGCACTGAGCCTTGTTGAACCTCATACAATTGGCCTCGTCCAATCAATCCAGCCTGTCCAGATCCCTCTGTGGCGCCTTCCTACCCTCAGGCAGATCAACACTCCTGCCCAGCTTGGTGTCATCTGCAAACTTACTGAGGGTCAACTCAATCCCCTCATCCAGATCATTGATAAAAATATTAAAGAGAACTGGCCCCAGTACTGAGCCCTGGGGAACACCACTTGTGACTGGCCACCAACTGGATGTAATTCCATTCACCACAACTCTTTGAGCCTGGCCATCCAGCCAGTTTTTTTACCCAGCGAAGCATATGCCCACCCAAGCCATGGGCAGCCAGTTTCTCCAGGAGAATGCTGTGGGAAACTGTCAAAGGCTTTACTAAAATCTATGTAGACAACATCCACAGCCTTTCCCAGTCCAGAAATGATACCAATAAAAAAATCACCTAAAATAGCAACAGAACTGAATGCCAAACTGTGACAGAATTTTACACAGACATTGTGAGCTCAGAAATCAATAAAACTGATCAAAGTGATTTCTTCTCCTTGCAGAACTGTAGCAAATGTGGAACTGGACTGTTTTCGGCACCTTAGCACAACATTGCACTTTAATGGCAGTAATTCCTGTAAATTTTTTAGGGAAGCCTCTGTACAAGGCATGTCCAGTTTCTTCTTCCTTGCAGAGACAACACTGAAAATAGTAAAATTTTCTGTCTTTGAATTCAAAGAAAAATTTTGAAATATGAACTCATGTCAATAAATTAGGGCCTGTGGCAGTGGTTCTTCAGCATGCAGTAGGAAATGTGCCGTGTTGATGAAGGATTGCAAAGAAAATCTTAAACTGCTCTTAACTAGGATTCCTTCCATAGGTGGTGTTCATGAAAGTGAACTCATGAATTCAGGGTTACTCTCCAGGTGATTTAGATCAATACCAACGAATGTTAGCTGCTACCTCCAGGCTTCAAAATCTGAGGTGAAAGCTTCATGGGTGAGATTTTTCCCTTCAACTACAGTGAAATTTACACTGTGCTTATCCCTTTGTAAGGAAATCATACTTCTGCTTAGTCTACCCTTTAAATGGAAAAACATGCGACCCTGTGTGGTCCATATCTGAACTCTGCTTTCCCAATTGTTCTAAACTGTCATCTCATTAACTGCCCAGGTTTATTTTCATGAGGAATCCTGTTTAGATTCCTTATTCCTCCACCTGAGTGTATTTTTTGTGCAGGATGATTCATTTTTGCAAAGCTGATGCATCCCTGCAGATCTTTGGATCATTTCAGTTGTGAAAGTCAGCTTGAAGCACCAAGAAATAACTATGAAATAATCTCTCTGATTTTTGGCAAGGGTATAGTAAGACTAAGACTAACTGATATAAGTATACGGTTTGCCCTTTTTTATTTTAATAGTAAATGTGGTTGTGATGAGATGACTGACACTTCTTATACCTGTTGTACATGAAAATGCAAGAATGCAATCTTAAGAGGTAGTGTTACGACATTAATTCCTATATATACCCAAAATAGGCTTCCACGAGGTCTTTGATCTGAGCAGGTCCTTAGGTTAAAAAGGAAAAGGGCAAGAACATAACTTTTTTGCTAAAATATTTATAGAAACCTACAGCAAACTTCTGGAGGTTTTTGAAGATCAAGAATATGTCTTATCTGCCTCTTTAGACCAAGGAATCAAAACTTAACTTTTGTATTAGTCTCTAAGAAAAGGAACATTTTCAATGTGAGAGTAAAGAAAAGAAATCATTTCATCTATATCAGCTCCCTGATGCACATCCACATCTGAAAGTCACCTGCATAAAGCCCATGCAATTGAACTTTCTGAGGCTCAAGTGTGGGGGAAATCTGACTTCAACAGAAGGCCAGATCTTGTGACACTGGTGTAACTCAGTAGCTGATAGGTCTGGCTGCCACTAACTGAATATAAATAGCCTGTGAAGTGCTGAAGTGATAGATTCATTGCTGTAGTAATTGGATATTTCTTCAATCTATCTGATGTCATTACGTAGACAGTACATCTAATGTGCTGGGGACCTGGGAATCAGGGAAGTTAATTGAGAGTGAATGGCTAGTTTCCTTGGAGAATTTGGGCTCAAATGAGTGATATACCCAAACTCCTTCAGGAAGCAGGAGTCCTGTTGGTGACCTTCTACCAATGAACAGCCACCCCACCTTGCCCTTTTTCACATGTCAAACAATTTTAGCCAAACTTGACAAGGATTTCAATTCTATCCTACAAATTAGATGAATATAGGTGGACTGGTAGAGGAGGAAGACTTTATTAGTCATGGGTTCACATTATATTATACTCTAGAATATCAAGAGAGAGGGAACAACCAATTTAAGAAAGCATCAGTTCAGTCTTGCTCTGTATTAGACCCTGAAGAATCTAGCCACGAGATATGAGCCTGTAAGAAACCAGTTTTCATTAATTCTGTTGCTTGTGAAATTGCTTGCTTTAATTACGTCGCTTTAAGTACACTTTGAAGTAATTTCCTAGTTGGACCTCAGTCTGGTAAATATGCAATAATATCTTCCAAAATAGATTAACAGTTTAACACTGTGCTTTGTGAAGCCATCACTTGATAGCACTGAATTAGGATGCCAAGGAGTCATAGTGATAGTCATCTGAAGAAGAATTCAGGGATTTTTTTCCCCTCATAACAACACTATCACTTAACACTTTTATATGGTGCTTGCACACTCAGTCACAAATTGCAATGTACTACTGCATAAGCAAATTATTTAAGGAATTATTAATTTATCTAAATGAGAAAAAACCTTATTTATTTTCAGAAGGAAAAAACCCAACTACTAGCTTAACTTCAATAGCTTTAATAAACCATATGAATTAAGTATCACAAGACCCCCAAATTTATTAGCCTTATAGCCTTGTTTCTACAATTAACAAAGTATATATTACCTTGTGGATAATAAATATGCTCTCTTATCACTGAACCTGAATTCCTTCTATTATAAATGCCCAGTTTGTTAAATTTGTTACAAATTTGTTTTGCTAAAATGGTTGTATCTGTGAATGACAGAAAGCAAGTAGATTCTTAAATCTGTTCTACCTTGTAGCATAGTGTTATGGTAACCTGCTGATGAATTTAATAGTCACTATGTAGGAGAAAAACCTCAGGATTAACTGCCCAGAAATAAATAACCTTGCTAATGCTGGTCTGTTGAGTCATATGGCTCATATAATTGGTGACATGATTATCACCTCTTCCAAAGTATGCTTTAGCTTGTGCACTCCTTTGTTCAACCACTTCATACATGAATGTTAAGCAGCTGTGTACTTGCAGGTATCTCAACTGTGTGCGCAAAGTGTATTGATTACAGGATAGCATTTCTTAAAACAAGACAAAACAAAACAAAACAAACTTGTATCTTATCAGTGACTCTTGGAGAAAGTACCTGGTTTTGTGTTACAGTTAGCTATATGATACAGCTTACATAATGCTAGCTGCAAGAGATTAAAAACCTTACTGATCTTAAAATAATAATAAAAAAAACCAGTTAAAACTTGCTCTGAAGCAAATGGCCTAATTAGGCATTAGTGGAAAACTAACTTGAGGAACTCAAAAGCTCCTTTCAAACAATTTTAGTTGTCAGGTAAAGTTCCTTGAAATACAATAACTTAAAATATTTTTACATTCTTGTGTGTAAGAAATATGTCATAGATGGGAGGTCGTATTACTTTGGTAAGTTACATAGTCATCTCTTTGGACATCCTGGGTTTTTCTCTTTCTGTGGAATCTATAGGAGATACTCTTAAGTAAAATCCCTCAGAATCACTTTGTGCGGTTGGGAATGAAGTGTCTTCTGTATTTGTTCTGTAGGCTGCGGCTTGTAACATTACCATTGAGTTTATTCATATCATTGGGCTAATTCAGAGTTAATTCTGGTATTCACTACTTATTCAAAGTCATTTGACTTGGGGGAGAAAAAGGAGATGACAACTCACATTTTTCCTCCAGGGTTTCAAAACCAGAAAACAGATAGGAATATATGTAAGACAGCTATTTTTATTCTCATGTGTTCATTACAGTCATGTATGTAGCAGAGATATCCACCAACTTCATAGCTAAATATATAGCCAAAAGCTGATATTGCTTGATTAGATCTGTGCAAAATGGCTACGCTTTATTTTGCAATAAACAAATGAAACACACAGTTGGCTTCTTTTGGTTGTGGTTATTGTCAAAACAACTGATTTGTGTCAGAGTACTTTCTTTTTGTTTATGTTATCAGCAAGGATTACATTTTGTCCTTGTCTTTTCTTGTGATCTTTTCTTCTCTCCGCACAGTGGTAAATATATATCTACCTTTATCTGAGCTTATGACTCATTTGATTTGCCTTCAAAAAGAATTAGAAGGGAAGCAAAAATTAGGAACATATTCTTGAGCAAACCCAGCTTTCAGATAGTGAACTCATCACCTGGCTCAAACCACTAAACATGGCCAGTATGGACAGAGCTAGATGAAATGGGTTCTTCCCTACCGTGCCAGGCTACCTCTGAAATTCATTACCTTCTCTGCCACCTGCTTTCTCGTGGTAGCGTCAAGTCTTCCAGTTTTCCAAACTGAAAAAGGAATGGATATATAAAAATGCTAAACAAACCTGTTCTTGTAGGGCAAAGAAAAGTTGCCTCCACTTTCGCTCTATGTTTTGCACATCTCTGACCTTCTGTAAATACTGAGTGATGGCATAAACTTCAGTAAACCTTGTGGTGACAGAAGCTGGTGTTACATGGTAACTTTTAGTAACAGAGGTTTGGCATTTAGGAATAATCTGTCCACTACTGAGTATTCTGGTTCATTTTGGCTGACAAAGCTGAATGTCTGTTTTTAAATCGCTGAGGCAAAAGCTTCTGTCTTGAAACTCAGTAGTTACTGTTGGCTGGTAAGGAAAGGGTTTAGCTGAAGTAGCTTAACATCAGCACATTAATCTGCCGCAAAGGAGTCCAACAGCAGCATCAGGTACCACTCTGCAATACATACACACAGAAGCTTTCCCCCTTCTCTTAAAATGCTTTTGATTACAAAATATAGCACAGGGCTTTGTCGTACTAGCAAAGTCATTTTCTCATTACAAAACTATCTCATTACAAATAGGCCTGCAAGTAAAAATCAAACCTGAAAATGATGAAGAAAGCATGTACTCCTGATCCAAATTGTCTACCTTTTCTCCTAGATATCACCTGGCAATATTAATATTGTTTCTTAAGGTGAATTACTGAGTAGCAAAACTTGAGGGGAAATTTATGTAATTTGCTAGTAAAAATAGGAACTGTTCTTTGGGAAGCCTGAACTTTCAGTTTCAGTCTGTTGCAAGCTCTGCATTTTGATATCTTGAGGCTGAAATGTCTTCAGAAGGGGTGAAGTTGTGCCTGTGGGTGGGTGACTTGGAGCTCATCTCTCCCAGTCTGTGGACTGACAGACCTGAGTATATTTTTCATAACCATCATTTGCTGGATCCTGGCCCTACAGTGCCACTGTGACTGATGAAAAGGTTATGTTTTTTCTAGTAAGTGTTGCCTTGCTACCAAAGGGTAAGAATCCAGCAATATGAAGCATCGAAAACGACATCTGCTAGAAGGTAACCTCTAGCCAACCAGCAAATCTATCAACATTAAACACTAGAACCCATAAGACATCTGTGGGTTTTTTTGGTTGGTTTTTATTTTTTTTTTTAACTGTAAACCAGATTCCTGAGGTTGAAGGAACTGACAAGAGCAGGGGATGTTTCTGACCATTTTTTTTTCTTCTTATGTAGGATTTGTGGGAGGCATTTTTCAATGTAAAATGTCATTTTATACCCCTGGGAAAAAAAAAAAAAAAAGGAAGGGGGGAGGGGGGGAAAGCCTGTAAAATGTTTGGCAAACAAAACTGGGTAAAAAATCTGGCTAGTATTTCTCCCAGGTTTGCCCTTTAAATTACTGTGTGGGTTGTTAAGAAGGATTCAGTTCATGCATTGTAGAACTAGAAGGAGCGACCATGCATTCTCCAAATCTGTCTGGACCCTTCTCCTGAGTTTCTCAGCCAGTGGTCCATAATATATCAGGAGGTATCTACAAAACTAGTAGAAAAACAACATAGAGGGAGAGTAGATATTATGTTCACACAAAATCACAGAAAATAAAACTAATAGACTTTCAGGAGTTAGTATAATATTTTTCCTTTTATATCATAAAGATATTTGTGATTATGATATACAGAGAGTCTGTGGATGTCTTCATCCTCTTCCACAACAAGTTGTGATAGGTTTTTGCATTAAAAAACTTGAGAAACATGATTTTACTCTAGAGACTACAAACTTTTTGTTACCATCTAGTTGCTACTGTCCACTAACAAACTTTCACTACGGTAAAACATCAGGTGCTGCATCTGTAGGTGGCTTCTTTCCGCCTACACTGTGGGTCTCAGGCCCACTGACACTCTGGAACAGTGGATATTAGCTGACCAATTCCACAAAATAAATCTGTACTGCTAATGCTGCTCACAATGTCATTTGTGTCACTACCGTTGCTTTCTGCTGCAGCGCCAGCAGCAAAGGCCATGCTGTGACTGTGATGGTTTGTTGGCCCAAGCTCCAGTATCACACTGTTTGAAAATTAGAAAACAGAATTTATTACTGGAAATGATTTAATCCTGAGAGAGCGCTTCTGATTCATGCACTCAGACGTGGTAGCCAGGCAGACCAGTGTAACCCACAGAGATGCTGCTGCTGCCAGCAACAGATCGTGCTTCTATCATCCCATTTGTTTCCTCTGCTTTAAAGTGAGAGAAATCTTGACTGTGGCTTGAGGCCAGTTTCTGCTCTGGCTCCCCCAATTCCTCATGTGTTTGCCTCTGCTTCTCCTTCTGCAAATGTTTTCAATTTTGATCTGTAATTTTACAAAAGCATGGCTCTCCGCACACTTTTTGTTTCATATGATGCTGCCAGACTCAGATGCAGAGATGTTAGGATTTGTCTCAGTGCCTGAGCTGCTATAATAAAAATGGGAGCTCAAATGACAAGATGTATCTCCATACCTTATTTATCATCCTTGTTCCCTTTTGCTGGAATTGGTTAAACTTGTAAAGTTTAATGGGGTGGGATGTGGCCTACTGTCTCTTTCTAAAGTACTGACAATAAACTAAGGGAAAATACTCTATTTATCTGATAAGCAATTAGAGATTGCTACAGTGCAAGCATCAAAACCTGAAGATGGTCCATTGATCCTGTGGTTAGCTTGCAGTTCAAGTTAGGTGAGGTAAGATATGAGGGTTTGTTTTTCTTCCTTCCATAAATATTTTACTATTACCCTAGAATTTTCCTTTCTACTCCAAACAAATAACATGGTAATGACATCTCCTTTAAGTGTGTTTGACTGGGAAGCTTTCACTAATCAGAAACCACCCAGTATAGCCTGTGGAGATAGCTGCTTCCACTATCAGTTTTCCCAGTTGCCTCTCACTCTTCACAATCTCAGAAGACATCCCCGTGTCTTAGAGTTTATTCCTGTGGATCACTTTCATTGGACCTGTAGTACAGTTGCCATTTTGGTTGACGGGCCAGTTCTTTAGCAATTTAGTAAGACTTTGTCCATCCTTTCAATATGGGTTCAAGAAAGCAAGGTAGATCCTGTGAGCTACAGACCCTGTACTCTCGTCTGATCACTATGAGTCATGTGTGTCCATCTGGTCCACAGAAGCAGCAGCTCCACTGAGGATTTGGGATAGTCCATCTCAGAACTGGAAAGCCTGGCTGCTCTGGTGAAACTGTGATAAAACAGTTGTTAATGTATTATCCAGCCATTGTGAATGATAAAAGTTTACGTAGATCAAAGGGAGTCTGCAAAAGTTCATAGAAGAGAAGTCCCAAAAAATAAAAAGATATAGTTGAGTCTTCATCTGGCCACTTATAGAACAAGTCATTCTCCATTCTTCCATACTCTAAATGAATAGCAGCTATACTATAATTTTATATGTTGTGATTTTTTTAGGCTTGATTACAGTTATTTAAGAATGTGAAGTTTAAAGTAAATTGTAATTTTTTCTGCATAGGCAGGCATCCTGAGGCTTAATCTTGCATTTTGCTTATACTCAGTCTCTATATGAGACAAACACTAGGAACTTACACATAAGCTTATACTGATTTTTTTAAAATTGTTTTGAATAGTAGGTCTGAGTCTCTTTTAGGTGAGTATGACAACGCAATTTTTCACATGCATTGCTACCCATAATTGTTTTCTTTGTTTTAAAGAAATTAACATGCACTGATTTTTATGTGTGTTCTTTGTTTAAGAGAGAGGTTTAGTGTGTGTATGTCTAAAATAGAGCAGGTCCTCTTAACTTTCAGTAATATACTATCCTACCTACCTACTTAAGGTCTGACTTTTTTCTGGGTAAGACCATTGCAGGCTTAATACAGCTCTCCCACATACATCAATTGAATGGGGGTGGCATGTGAATTAATTAAAAATAAATCTTGTTCCATATTTTATTTTTAATCCTATATTTTAGCATCAGTTCATATCCATTGTAAAGTCCTCATCTTAATCAGTCTCAACGAGAGGATTCTTAGTGATGTTATCTTTCTAAGCAGTATATGCATTTTTTATTTTATTTTATGGGATTACAAAGTTACATATATATAATTCTTTTAGGGATACTTTAACAAAGTAAAATGCTTGATGCAGATTAAAATGGTTTTGTAATGAAAAATCCACCTTCATCATCATTTTGAATGCTAGATCTGTGGTATTCATTTAAAAGTTGTAGCTTCATTAAAACATTCACCCAATATTAATCTATGCTCTGCATCCCTCCCTCCCCTCCCTGCACCCCAGCCTGTCAACAAAAGGCAACTCGAGCTTAAGGAATCAATCTAGAGGTTAGTCCTACTGTATTCCTGTGACTAGGTATCAGTAATGTCCCTCACGTCCTTTCTTCTGCACTCTTCTATACTCTTCTCCTTATTGCTGTTGTCAAGGCATATAAGTTTTATTCTATATTTCGCATTATTCTCCATTTAAAATTCGATGAGCTGTATCTATATGTCACGAGTCATGAAGATGTTACTTCAGTCTGTCTGGCTTTCTCTCTCTCCCCCTTTCCCTGAGGTATACAGTTTTCTTAACTTACTCTGTAACAGAAATATTTTTGGGGTATAATTTGAAGCATCTCTTACTCATTCTGCTTAGTATTTTGGACATGTGAAGGGGAATAAAAAAACCCTGTGTTGTCAGTCTTCCTTTCTCTGCAAGATTGTCCCTGTTATTTTTGTACTGTACTTTATATCTATTTGTGATAGCTGAGTTTATATTTGGTAAGATTTCAACTGTGTTGTGTATTGTTGTGACTGTGTATTTTGTTGTGATGAGGTGAAGCTCCCACAACGAAATCTGCAGTATTCAACTTGTTATGATTTTATTACTAGGTTTTTGCAACAAGTAGAATATTGTCTCTATGTGGCTGGAATGTCTATTTTTAGCTTTAGTTGTTTGCAGTGTTGTTTTAGAGGATATTCTTGTGCACTTGGGAGAAAAACGGGTAAAATCACTTTCAGAGACAACAGTTGAGGTCCAGGCACTCCCCCACTGAAGCTGATTTGCAGTTGGTCAGAAAGGCAAGTGCTTTATGCATCTGTTCACTTACCCGTGTGGGAAGACTTGTGATAAAAACAATTTTACATCAAAGCTAATCACATGGCAAAGACATATAGCAATGTAAAAAATTATTAAATTATGTACTTTGAATCTATTTTGTCAGTATGGATTTGAATTGTGAAACTTGTATTAAATACGAATTGGTGCTCAGATGATTCTTTTTAAGGAAGCTATGCTTAAAATAGAAATGAGTGGGCTGGCATTTTTTACAGAATATGATTTCTTCCTCTCTCCCTCCTCCTTCCCACCCTGTTCAACAAAAGTAAACCCACGGGACAACCTACATTCAAGTTTCTTCTTTTTTTTTTATTAGATAAA